>NC_092498.1:38576596-39192596 GCF_047511675.1 Marmota flaviventris
TTGTTAGTATGGCTAAGGGTCTGTCGATTTTATTTATTTTTTCAAAGAACCAACTTTTAGTTTTGTCAATTTTTTCAATTGTTTCTTTTGTTTCGATTTCATTAATTTCAGCTCTGATTTTAATTATTTCTTGCCTTCTACTTCTTTTGCTGTTGTTTTGCTCTTCTTTTTCTAGGATTTTGAGATGAAGTATGAGATCATTTATTTGTTGGTTTTTCCTTTTTTTAAGGAATGAACTCCAAGCAATGAATTTTCCTCTTAGTATTGCTTTCAATGTGTCCCATAGATTCCGATATATTGTGTCTGTGTTCTCATTTATCTCTAAGAATTTTTTAATTTCCTCCTTGATGTCTTCCATTGATCATTCAGTAACCTATTGTTCATTCTCCAAATGATGCATGATTTTTCCTTCCTTCTTTTATCGTTGATTTTTAGTTTCATTCCATTATGATCAGATAAGATGCATGGTATTATCTCTACTCCTTTATATTGTCTAAGAGTTGCCCTGTGACATAAGATATGATCTATTTTTGAGAAGGATCCATGTGCTGCTGAGAAAAAAGTATAACTGCTTGATGTTGGGTGGTATACTCTATATATGTCAATTAAGTGTAGGTTATTAATTGTGTTATTGAGTTCTATAGTTTCCTTATTCAAATTTTGTTTGGAAGATCTGTCCAGTGGTGAGAGAGGTGTGTTGAAGTCTCCCATGATTATTGTATGGTGGTCTATTAGACTCTTGAACTTGAGAAGAGTTTGTTTGATGAACATAGCTGCACCATTGTTTAGGGCATATATATTTATGATTGTTATGTCTTGTTGGTGTATGGTTCCCTTGAGCAGTATGTAGTGTCCCTCTTTATCCCTTTTGATTAACTTTGGCCTGAAATCTATTTTATTTGATATGAGTATGGACACTCCTGCTTGTTTCCGAAGTCCATATGAGTGATATGATTTTTCCCAACCTTTCACCTTCAGCCTATGTATGTCTTTTCCTATCAAATGCGTCTCCTGTAGGCAGCATATTGTTGGGTCTTGTTTTGTGATCCATTCTACTAGCCTGTGTCTCTTAATTGGTGAGTTTAAGCCATTAACATTTAGGGTTATTATTGAGATATGGGTTGTTCTTCCAGCCATATTTGTTTATTTCTGTTACTAAACATGGTTTGTTTTCCTCTTTGGTTATTTTTCCCCCCTTTAGTGTCTTAACTCCCACTGTTGGTTTTCATTGTTATTTTCCATTTCCTCTTCCTGTAATGTTTTGCCAAGGATGTTTTGAAGAGATGGTTTTCTAGCTGCAAATTCTTTTTACTTTTGTTGATCGTGGAAGGTTTTAATTTCATCTTCCATCCTGAAGCTTAATATCTCTGGATACACAATTCTTGGTTGGAACCCATTTTCTTTCAGTGTTTGAAATATGTTATTCCAGGATCTTCTAGCTTTCAGAGTCTGTGTTAAAAGATCAGCTGTTATACTGATTGGCTTACCCCTAAATGTAATCTGCTTCCTTTCTCTTGTAGCTTTTAAAATTCTCTCCTTATTCTGTATGTTGGGCATCTTCATAATAATGTGTCTAGGTGTGGATCTCTTATGATTTTGCACATTTGGCCTCCTGTAGGCTTCTAGGATTTGGGATTCTGTCTCATTCTTCAAGTCTGGGAAGTTTTCTCATATTATTTCATTGAATAGATTGCTCATTCCTTTGATTTGGAGTTCTGTACCTTCCTGTATCCCAATGACTCTTAAGTTTGGTCTCTTTATGTTATCCCATATTTCTTGGATGTTCTGCTCATGGTTTCTTTCTTTTTTTTTTTAACAGCAATATTTTATTTTCTTTATATTGAGTAATAGATATGAGTATATGTTACAATATTTTCCTTACCATTTTTAAGAATCTGAACAGTCAGATTCTTTTTTTTTTTGTTTATCTTTTTTTTTAATTTTTTATTGTTGGTTATTCAAAACATTACATAGTTCTTGATATATTATATTTCACCCTTTGATTCAAGTGGGTTATGAGCTCCCATTTTTACCCCATATACAGATTGCAGAATCACATCAGAACATCAGACAATGAAGACAAAGTATTTCAACTTGAAAAGAACATAGACAGCTCAGCAAGACTGTTAAGAAACCATGAGCATATAAATCAATGGATGCTCATGGTTTCTTAACAGTCTTGCTGAGCTGTCTATGTTCTTTTCAAGTTGAAATACTTTGTCTTCATTGTCTGATGTTCTATCTTCTAAGTGTTCTACTCTGCTGGTAGTATTCTCAATTGAGTTTTTAAGTTGGTTTATTGCTTCCTGCATTTCTAGGATTTCTGTTTGTTTGTTTTTTATAACCTCTATCTCCCTGTATAGTTGATCTTTTGCTTCCTGGATTTGTTTATGTAACTCATTGTCGAAGTGATCTTTCATTGTCTGATTCTGCTGTCTAATGTCTTCCTTGAGACTCCAGATCATCTGAAGTATGTATATCCTGAATTCTTTATCTGACATTCCATCTGCTGCAGCTGTTACCTCTTCTAAAGTTGAGTTGATCTGCATTGCTTGTGGTCCTTTCTTTCCTTGTCTTTTCATACTGCTTGCGTTTCTTTCTGCTTGGTGAAACTGTTTTGTTTTTGAAAAATTTTTCCCCCTATACATTTATATTGCTCTTGTATAGTTGAAAAGTCTCTCTTGCAGGGTTGGGTGGTGGTCTGCCTACCTTGCAGGCGTGGGCTGCGGCTCTGCTCTGCCCCTACTCCAAATGGGGTGACGTGTCTGTTGCGCCGGCAGGCCACTGGGCCTGTTCCGTTGGTCGGTCGCAGGTCTATCTACCTTTCGGGCACGGGTGGCGGCTCTGCTCTGCCCCTACTCCAATTGGGGTGACGTGAATACCGCGCTGGTGGGCCGCTGGGCCTGTCCCGGGCACGGGCGAAAGCTCTGCTCTGCGCCTACTCCAATTGGGGTGACGTGTGTACCATGCTGGCAGGCCACCGGGCCTGATCCGCCGGTCGGTTGCAGGTCTGCCTACCTTGCAGGCGCTGGCGGCGGCACTGCTCTGCCCCTCCTCCTATTGGTGTGACTTGTCTACCACACCCGCGGACCGCTGGGCCTGTTCCGGGCGCGGGCGAAGGCTCTGCTTTGCTCCTACTCCAATTGGGGTGACGTGCCTACCACCCCGGCCGGCCACTGGGCCTGATCCGCCGGTCTATCGCAGGCCTGCCTACCTTGTAGGCGCGGGCGTCGGCTCTGCCCTGCCCCTCCTACCACGCCCGCGGACCACTGGTCCTATTCTGCTGGTCGGTCGCAGGTCTGCCTACCTTGCAGGCGCGGGTGGCAGCTCTGCTCTGCCCCTACTCCAATTGGGGTCACGCCAGCGGGCCGCTGGGCCTGTTCCGGGCGCGGTCAGCGGCTCTGCTCTGCCCCTCTGGCTTGATGATAAAGTCAGAGAGACTCGGGTGTTTGTGACTCACTTTCTTTACCAGGAGACCAACTGTTTCTGTCGCCGCTGGTATCGATGAAGTTCTCTCCTCCGCCGCTTTCTGATGACATCAGATCTCTGCCATGTTGGTATCCCATGCAAATGGCAGCATTTCGTTCCCTTTGCCGGGTGACCAAAGCAATGGGTGAGTCCTGACCGGCCCTCACAAGCCCCGTCTCAGTCCTGTTGCCACTGCCTATGAAGGCTCGGTTGGTATTTACCTCCACAGTATTCAGCAGGACCCGGACTGAGAAGCAGTTTCCGCGGATTCTTTAGCCCTGGGCCAGAGCAGTTCTGGAAGCCGGAATTCGGCCGCTCCGTGCTCAGTGTATGTTCTGATAGGAGCAGGCTCCAAGAAGCAGTTTCCGCGGGTTAATTAGCACTGAGCCTGAGTAAGTTGTCTGCGAGCCGCAGGCGAATGGCAGCCTGAAATTACCTGTTCTATGGCTGAATGAGCTGTGATCAATCGAAAACAGGGATGGTGACGTCAGCTCTCCAAGATGGTGGCCGCTGGCTTCCTCTGTGGTCTGACCGGTGTGGAGAACCGAATTGGACCGCTTCCTTTCCCCGTCTCAAACCCAGAATTCAGCACTTAGTACGGTGATTGCACAGCTGGCAGAAGCCCGCGGAAAATGCAGCGCTGTATCTTGCTTTGCTATCTCCTCGCTTCCCAGCACGCGCCACAGACTCTTGCCGCGGGGCGATTTGCTGAATAAGCAGCATGACCCTCCGTTCGGACAAATCTCTCGCGTTTGAGCCCCCATAGCTGATCCTCGTGCGATGGAAATCCTTCCTCTAGGTTTTGGAGCACCCCAATTTTGCTGGAAATTCCTAACAAGATAGCTTTTAGCTTTTCTAACTCGTCATTCTCCCACACAGTGACGCGGTACACGGGGATAATGCACTCTCTTTGCCGCCATCTTCCCGTCTCCTCTCATTTCCTCACTCTTATAGCCATTTTCTACCCATCAAGATCTGAAAAATTAGCACTTACCCCACAATTTCTAATTGAATGACATGCCAGGATCACTAGGGATTCTTTTGCTAATAATAGAAGCAACACCAACAAAGGTCTGATTGTGTAAATCTAGAATTGCTACAGTGCATAAAGCTAAGAAAATAAGCAACCTATATGGTGAGACATACTGGAAGAATGAAAGATTTTCTACCCTATAATATGGAATACCTTTTTTTGAAAAGGTAACTAGAAACTCTGGCCAAAGGATACTACAGTATTGCTACTCAAATTATGTCGATTGATTTCCACAATAGAATTAATAAAATCGGTAGATTATCTCACTCATCTGGTACTCAAAAGGATTTTATGAGATGATTCTTAGTTTTAAAGAATAATGGCTTTAGGATATACTTTGTAAAAGAAACACTTCAATTTAGTAGGCATTGAGATTTTTTTTTTCCAAAGCATCCCCACTTTGAAAAAACTAGGAACACTTTCTAGAAATACTTTCAGTTGTTAACGGAGATCTAAACCTCTGGTTTTAATCCCTTTTAATCAATCAGTGCCAGTTCTATAACTCAGAAGTGGTTTTAAATCTATGTAATCAATCAAAGACACATACCTTTAGAAAACCTGCCTTTGTAAACTGACAGTATCAGTCTTATGCTTTGAAGATCAACCAATAGGTGGCAGATTCATTCCAGTGAGTAATCTCCAAAGGCTGTGTTGACCCACAATCTCTGCTATAAACAATATAACTTCAAAAGAATGATTCCTCAATACTTCATAAAAAGACAGTTATTTTTTTTTTCAGTAGACTGTGTAACCAACATAGTATGTAACGTTAGTTTGGATTTGGAGTGTTCCTCAATCATATCCTATTTGAATCAAATGTATGATATGTCAAGATCATTGTATTGTCTTGAGTAACCAAAAAAAAAAAAAAAAAAAAAGGAAAGAAAGAAAAAAGAAAAAACTCATGTGTTGAAGGTTTGGTCCCCAGTGCAATAATGACCAGGTGTGGAGCTTTGGGAAAGTGATTTAATCATGATGCCACTGACCTCATCAATACATTAATTCATTGATAGCTGAGCTGAATGGATTACAGGGACATGGTGGAAATGATAGGCAAGTGAGGCATGGTTGGAAGAAGTCGGTCAAAGCATTATGCCTGTGGGGACTATATCTCGCCTGGGACCTGGCTCCCTCTTTGCTTCCTTGCTTCCTGCTTCTGAGATGTTCTGCCTCATCTCAGGTTCAGAGTAATGGAGCCACCCAATCATGCACTGAAACCTCTAAAACCATGAGCCAAAATATACCTTCCTTTCTCAAAGTTGTTCTCAGAACAGTGAAAATTTGGCTAACACAAGTAATAAACTCAACTTTTGATTTCAGATATGGTGTGGTTGCCTAATGTCTCCATAGAGTTGACTGAAAAGTCTCTATTTATTATTCTATTGAAATTCAAATAATTAACAATTTCTGAGAATACAGGGTCATAATCTAAAATTGTTGGAACCTCGTGAATATCAAAATTCAGAATTTTTCAAATTTACATAGATAGCATAGTATACATAAGTGCAATTTGGACTGCTACTCAGTAATCATATACAGCATTTCTACAGCAAAACAATAAAAATCAAGATGATTAAAATACTTCTCATCAATTCTGGTAGGATTTTTCTGATAAACAAGTTCATGTCAGGTTGAGTTTTCCACCAAAGGAGTAGTAAGTTTTTTGGTTTTTAAATCTCTTATGAAACTTTTCAATTTGGGATTTTCAAGAAATATATAGTATTACATACCAGGTACCTCCTAATATTGAGGGATATTATTATGTGTCTACTCTATGAATGCTCTCACATTGATTAAAGGCGGCACAAGTTAAGTGATCATTTAAAGTGTATTTAATAAGTGATAAAAATAATATCATGAGAGTGATAAAAGTGTTCCAAGAGGCTGTGTGGAATCTAGTTGAGTTGATGAATTGAGGAGTTGGTAGGAAAAGAGGCCAGAGAAATAGACCAATGTAGGAAAATATTTATATCCTAAGAATTTATAAAAATAGGATATTAAATAGGAAAATGTTATAGAAATTGCAATGTTCTGTTACTGGGTTGTAGCTCAGAGTGTCAGATAAATACCTACAACTCTATTTTGATAGAAATAAATGCTTGGATACAAAAATTAGTGGGAAAAAATAAACAATCTTTTATGTCACTGACATAATATGTCATTGCTCCCTAATCTCTGGAGTGTGGGCTGCATATAGTGATATTTTCCAAATGTTGAGTAAAAAAAAAAATGGGAAAGTGAGTAGCTTATTAGAGGAAAAAACAAATACCACCTTGGCTAGATGGTCAGGGTTAACAATGGCAATGGCTTCAGCACTGCTATCAACCAATTGATGGCAAATCCTTATATAACTTTTTGAAATTAAAAATATAGAACATCCAGTTGGACCGATCTAGGTCACATGCTTATCATCTACTTTCTAAGAAAAGGTATGTGGGCATATATAACCAGATGAATTGCATGATGAGTGTGGTATCTCTGATTCTTTCTTTGATATCAAGTATATTTTATATGATGAGATGGGAATGGCACACTGTCATGATCTTCTTCTCAAAACCCATAACCATAGCCTAATCATGAGGAAGTACTATGAAGAGGTATTAACTGATTCAGTTTTTATATAAATGGATTTCTATTTACTTTCTTCCTCATCTCCTTCCTTCTTGGCTGGACTTCCTTCCTTCTTTCCTATGTTACAAATATACATGCATACACACACACCCACATACACACACCCACACATGCATATGTGGAGATGTGTGTGTGTGTGTGTGTGTGTGTGTGTGTGTGTGTTGGTTTTGCCTGCCCTAGTGGTAGAATAACTTTTCTGAGAAAACTATTAAACAGGGAATCAGATGCTATTATAAAAGTCATAGGAGAATATGTACCTGTGGGCCCTCCTTTTCTCAGAAAATGGAGGGTGAGAGTATAACCTAAGCTAGTCCAATTAGAAGTTCTATGTTTTTTAAGTTCCAAAAACTTTTACAATCTGCAACCAATTCAAGTTTATTAATGGTTCCAGTAATGGGATCAGATGATGTTAAGCTCTGACTGACTCTCAAGTGACTTCCTTGTTTATCTGCTATAGTAAAATCCATAGTAAAGCCCAGGCTTTCTTCCTGTTGTCTCAGACATGCCTCATTAATGAAAAATCTATATAGCAATGCCCTGAATAAGTCTTCATCTTAATTTTGTAGTTGAGTTTGTCTTAGTCCTTAGAATGAATTAATGATGTGCTTCAGGTTAGCTATAGATCAGTCCTATCTTTTACAACCAGGGATCCTTACAGGCTCAAATTTTATTTTTTATAATTCTAATGCTGATGTGTACAAACAGGTTTCCATCACACAGGCTTTAATATTTAAGAAATATTACTTTGTGATTATGTAAACAAAGCTGCAATATTAGAGTCAAATATTATAATTAAACTTGGGCAGTAGATACTAAATGATAAAAGAACAAATTTTAAAACTTTCTCTGATATTTCTTGTCTCTGTTAACACAGATAATATGTGATGTGGCTCATAGAACCGATACTGATGTTAGTATTTTAAAAATTAATATTTCCTCCTTTAATCCCATCTATTTTATCTTTTTGGTCTATTTTTCTGTCACTGTTTTGGGAATAAAGAACATTTACAGTCACATGCCTAGTGTCTTCATTAACAGAACATGAATTATAACTTTTCTAAAAATATGTTTATCTGAACTATAGACACTTTAACTCTCCCCTTTTAGGATGAAACAACCCTTTTGTCCCAGAAACAGATAGACCAACTGGGGTCAGCAAATGACTATTTACACTTCAAGGACTCACTTCATAACCTCACTGTGCTGTCCTCAATTCTATTTTCTCAGCCTTATTCAATATTTCATACAGAAACATATGTCTTTGACAAGACCATTCACAAGTTGTAAATATTCTGCCTTTGAACTCTCCCCTTTGAATATGCTACTAAGATTCTGTCAAGGTAGCATTCTTTCTTTTGTATAAGCATTAATGTTGTTTTTGCTTGAGCAATGGGTTATATAGTGACTTCCTCAGGAAGTCAATAATCGGCACTATGGACAACTTAGGTAAGCAACAATTTGGATAATTTTTGGTGTAGAAGGATCAGACTGTTTCATAAGTGGTCTTGTGCACCCCTTACTCCTGATACTCTCCTTTTCTCCCAATGAATATTATAGGTGGCATCAGAGTTTCTAATACCCTAAACCAGTCCAAATTCTTTCTTGAGATTTAAAATTATCTCCTTCTTGCTCCCAGGACACTATCCTCTTAACACTATGCATATAAGAAAGGAGAAAAAGGCATTATATTGTGACTACGGAAGATAATCATGACAGTTAAATTATGGTAGCTGCTAATTACTCTTTTATTTCATTCTTTCAAATGATAGAATACATTGTGAAAAAATATACAAATACCAGAAGAGGAAATAGAAGGCAAAAAGAGGGCACTTAAAATTGTCATCACGTGGAAATAGAAATGGGAAAATCATAACTAATTATTAAATCACATCATGTTAAATCAGCACTAGATTGTAGTAACTGCTTAGTAATTTGATAGCCTAGCAAAGCAGCCATTACCTAATGATGACAGCTATTTACCCAGATGGAAAGTCACAGGGAATTGGAACTACTGCCACAAGGCATTAATCAGAATAGCCATCAGTAATGGTCCATTCAGAGTATCAAATCAGTCATGATTAGTAGGGGTGGTTCAAGTTCAAGGGACTGAGAAGTTAGACAGCATGTGCTTGGTCTCAAGACCAGGAGTCTGCTGTTCACCAATCTGTTTGCCTCAGAGCTTTATGAGCTGGATAGAGCATGGTTGAAATGAGGCAAAGCCTTCTATGAGCTCGGTAGCCTTGTCCTACTCAGCCACCTTTAAGCCACAGTAAAACATTTTGAAATGACTATATTTTAACTCAGCTAAGTCAAAAGGTCTGTTTCAAAATATATAGCACACTCAACCCCAATATCACCTCACTATTTACCACAGGTCTAAACCTCAACTCTTACCTGAGTCTCAAGCCTTTTCTGATTTTCATTCTATCCCTGCACATCACAGCATTAATTAATGCATTTCTTAGCTTGACTTCCATTTTCTGGTATACATGTCAGAAACTGAGAGGTAAAGTCTGTTACACATTATTAACTGATTACAAACGTAAGTGATTAAAAAGCCTAAAAAATTATATTTTACTTCCTGGCAAAATATTGCTGAACATAATATGCTATACACCAAGAGGGTTGAGCAAAACAACTCATCAAGAGGGATGTACCAGTAACACAGTGACTCGCTGATGACAAAGGATCAGGTGAAAGTAGAACAGAGCAACATAGGACCACAAAACATGGCTTTGACTCTTGGTGCTTCAAACTACTTTAATCTGCAAAAGAGAGCACTTTTTAAATTAGAGAGGACACGAAGAGGTCTCAAAACACGTTGCTATGACTACAGAAGTGATCCGCTGATCTGTGGCATAGGCAAATAGGTTGAATTAGTGTTCATAATCTCTCATTGAGGCAGTTGGGAGTCCCAACTGAGAGAAATGAGAAAAGGTATAAAACAGGCCAGTTAGAAATGGCTCATTGAGTCTCCTCAATGAGAGGAAATCTCATCAGATATAGTAACTCTGAAGATGCAGGTGAGAGAAGCAACTACACTCAAAATACTAAAATTCTTAGAAGGGCTATTGGTTCTCAGTAGCAAGTACCACATAACCACATTTCTATCACCAGTGAACTGCGTATGTGATGGTGATCCCTTAAGATTAAAGGAGAACTGAAAAATCTCTAGGTTTTTAGACTCACAATATCCGAGCACAAAGCTTTGCTCAAATATCTGTGGTATTAATATTGATGTAAACAAACCTGTGCTGTCAGAAGTATGAAAATAAGAGCACATGCAATTATGAACAGTGTACAACACTTGATAATGATAATAACCAACTGTGACTGTTACTTTGTGTATTTATTATGCCCTATTTTATCATTATTTTGGAATGTCCTCTTTCTACTTATGAAAAGTAAGTTTACTATAAAACACCATGCCATGTTACACCAGCAGCTTCGTATACCTCATTTATCATGTCTCTGGAGTGTGTCCTTTTTTCTTGTGCTCCATATTCTCATGTTATTTTGTTTATCATGACCTGAGAAGCCATAGGCCACACCATAGGTATATACTAGATAGCCTGATCACATACTAGGTTATTCCATCTAGGTTTGTGAAAACTATCTCTGTGATACACATGTAGCAACAAAAACGCCTAATAATGCTTTTGCGGAATGTAAGCCGGTAGTCAGACAATGATGACTGTGGTCACCACAGCTACTGATGGTGTACTCACAGGCAATGAAGCAGAGATCTGAAAAGCTTTATGCTTATTAATCCAAGAACAGTAATTAAGAAAGCCTTAGGTATTCTCTTCCTTTATCTAATATCACCCTGATACCAAAACCAAAGACCCATCAAGGAAAGAAAACTTCAGACCAATATTTCTGATGAACATAGATGAAAAAATCCTCAATAAGATTCTGGCAAATCGCATACAAAAACATGTTAAAAAATAGTGCAACACAATCAAGAGGGATTTATCCCAGGGATTTAGGGTTGGTTCAACATATAGAAATCAATAAATGTAATATATCATATTAATAGTCTTAAAAATAAGAATCATATGATCATCTCAATAGACGCAGAAAAAGCATTTGATAAAGCACAACTTCATGTTCAAAACATTAGAAAAACTCAAGATAGTAGGAACATATCTTAACATTGTAAAAGCTATATATGCTAAACCTAAGGCCAGCATCATTCTAAATGGAGAAAAATTAAAAGAATTTCCGCCCCAAATTGGAACAAGGCAAGGATGTCTTCTTTTTCCACTTGTATTCAACATTGTCCTTGAAACTCTAGCCAGAGCAATTAGACAGAAGAAAGAAATTAAAGGGATACAAATAGGAAAAGAAGAACTCAAACTATCACTATTTGATGATGATATGATTCTATATCTAGAAGATCCAAAAAATTCCACCAGAAAACTTCTAGAACTAATAAATGAATTCATCAAAGTAGCAGGATGTAAAATCAGCACCCATAAATCAAACTCATTCCTATACATCAGCAAAGGGTCCACTGAAAATTAGGAAAACTATTCCATTCACAATACCCTCAAAAAAATTAAAATACCTGGGAATCAATCTAACAAGAGGTGAAAGACAATAAAAACTTTAGAACAATAAAGAAAGAAATTGAAGAAAACCTCAGAAGATAGAAAGATCTCCCATGCTCCTAAATAGGCAAAATTAATATTGTCAAAATAGTCATATTACCAAAAGCATTATACAGATTTAATGCAATTCCTATTAAAATCCCAATGACATCCTTCATAGAATTAGAAAAATCAATCATGAAATTTATTTGGAAAAATAAGAGACCCAGAATAGCTAAAACAATATTTAGCAAGAAAAGTGAAGCAGGAGGCATTACAATACTAGACCTTAAACTATAGTAATAAAACAGCATGGTATTGGTACCAAAATAGACATGTAGACCAATGGTACAGAATAGAGGATACAGAGACAAACCCACATAAATATGGTTATGTCATACTAGACAAAGGTGCCAAAAATCATTCACTGGAGAAAACATAGTCTATTCAATAAATGGTACTGACAAAACTGGAAATACATATTTAACAAAATAAAATTAAACTTCTATCTCTCACCCTGCACAAGAATCAACTCAAAGTGGATCAAAGACTTAGGCACTATAGAACAGAAACCCTGCATCTAACAGATGAAAAAATAGGTCCAAATCTTCAACATGTCAGTCTAGGATCTGACTTCCTTAACAAGACTCCTAAAGCTCAAGAAGTAAAATCAAGAATTAATAAATGGGATGGATTCAAATTTAAAAAGCTTTTTCTCAGCAAAGGAAACAATTAATAAAGTGAGGAGAGAGCCTACAGATTGGGAGAAAATCTTCACCACATCCACCCCTGATAAAGCATTAATCTCTAGGATATATAAAGAACTCAAAAAATTTAACACCCAAAAAATAAATAAATAACACAATCAATAAATGGGGTAAGGAACTGAACAGACATTTCACAGTAGAAGAAATACAATCGATCAACAAATATATGAAAAAGTGTTCAACATCTCTAGCAATTAGAGAAATGCAAATCAAAACTACTCTAAGATTTCCTCTTACAATCATCAAGAATATAGGCAACAATAAATGTTGATGATGATGTGGTGAAAAGGTACACTCTTACATTGCTGGTGGGACTGCAAAGTGGTACAACCACTATGGAAAGCAGTATGAAGATTCCTCAGAAAATTGGGAATGGAACCACCATTTGACCCAGCTATTCCACTCCTTGGTTTATATCCAAAGGACTTAAAATCAGCATACTTTAGTGACACAGCCACATCAATGTTTATAGCAGCTCAATTCACAATAGCTAGACTGTGGAACCAACCTATTTATCCCTCAATAGATGAATGGAATGTTACTCAGCTTTAAAGAAGAGTAAAATTATGGCATTTGTCATTAAATGGTTGGAGTTGGAGAATATCATGCTAAGCAAAATAAGCCAATCCCACAAAATCAAAGGCCAAATGTTTTCTCTAATATGTGGATGCTAATTCACAACAAGGCAGGGGGCACTAGGGAAGAATAGAGTCACCTTAGATTAGGTAGAGAGAAGTGATGGGAAGGAAGGAGATGGGATGAGGGGATAGGAAAGATAGTAGAATGAAACAGACATTATTACTGTTGTACATATATGACTGCATAACCAATATGATTCTGCAACATGTACACTCATTAAAAAAGAGAAATTACATCCCATCTATGTGTGATATATCAAAGTGCATAAATGAATTCTACTGTCATGTATAACTAATTAAGCCAAAAACATTTTAAAAGAAAAAAAATGCATTTTTACAAAAGTAATTCATCTTAATACAAAAAATATAAAACATTAAATATAATAAAATAAATATAAAATATATTGATATTAAATATACATTTTATATAAAAATATTTTAAGTACTAATAATCCAATCACTGTGAATAAACATTCTGAAGGAAATTCTTTAATATCATGTGCTATACATAATGCCTATTTATTTAAAAAATAAAACTGGTCTTTTAATTTCTGGTGTACAGGGTGCTAGATATCCTCATTCTCCCCACTGTGGAGCAGCTAAATAGTAGGTAAAGCAAAACAAAACAAATAAGGGGGTGGCAGAGATGGTAATTATGATTTTTCAGCAGACAATTGTCTGCAAGTCATCCACTGTTAGGTTTTTTTAAAAAGATAGTACTATAATAGGAAAACTAAATCATAAATTAGCATTGATGTGCTGTTGTTGCTTGAACCATAATTCCTAAATTAAGCCATGAGGATGGATACAGTTGTCCCAGGTCAGCAATAAATCCTGGTTCTGAACAGAAGTAGAGAAAAACCACGCTTGCAATATGGGATTTGCATAGTTGCAGGTCAAGCACTCAACTTAAAACCGAAACTATCAGCAGTCAGCACTTTATACTGTTTTTGGTGGGTTTTCCCCCCCCTCCCTGCTTTATTTTAGATCATTGGTATTTCTTTGTCTTCAATCTCATAATCTTTCCTTCTGTAGTTTCGATTCTGATACTAATTTTCATATTATTCCCTTCTGTTTATGTCTATTTCACATATTTTTAATCTCTGTAAGAACTTTTTAGTCATATTTCTATTTTTCCTTTTACTCATTATATTCATATTTTCTTTAAATCTTTGAACATGCTTATAGGTTAGAAATTCTAAAGCCTTTCTTAACAAATTTCACATATCTGTAATTTCTGAGGGCTTTTTATATTATTTGACTTGGGGGTGAGAGTTCTGGCTTTGGTTATATTTTATTCGCGTGGCTAATTTTTATTGAATAGTGACTTTGTAAATTTTTATTTCTGGTCCTGGGAATTTGGTGTATTCCTTTAAAGAGTTTTGAGTTTTGTGCTGAGACTTGTTATTTTCAACTGGCTATTTTCACCTTTGTTGTAGTGGATTCGGTGACACCTTGTATGGATTCTACTCAATGTCCCATGATTACAAGTTTTCATCTCTCTGAATAGAGGAATGTAAAATCTTCTCAGATCTATAAGAACTCTGTGAATTTTCTTCCTCCTTTCAGTAGCTCTCTGCTCTACATTGGGGTGTTTCACCCCATGCATGCACATGCATATATTGGTACTCAGCCCAAGACTTGAGTGCACCCTTAGAAGCACAGAACATGCACTTTCCAAATATGTCTCTACCTGCCCTTTGTTTTTTTCTTAGCCAACTGTTATTTATCAATCTCACTTAAAATTTCAAATTCTAGCCCCCTCACCCTCCTGGAATTTGATCTCTTTTCATTTCATCTGGACTTTGTGTTGGTTCCTCTTCACTATAATGAAAAAATCACCTCCAGTTAGTAAACTAGGGTGCATACTTGTTTCTCTTCTCAGAGATCACAGTTCTGCCCCTCTTGTTACTATCCATTGTCTGAAAATCATCATTTCACATATTTATTCAGTTTTATAGTTGTTCACAGTGGATATCAATTGCCATAGCAATGAAACCTTCATGAGCAAAAGATGAAATCCATTTATTGCTTTTAGCCCTGACTTTCATTTGGTCTGATTTAAAAACCCAGAACTCTGTTCTCACTTTTATTCTTTTGGTATGTAGCCCAGACTTAACTTTTTCATTGAAATGCAATTCAAGAGTTCTTTGCATGTTAATAGATGACTAGAGAAAATTTGCATTGTATTAACATGGCAAACACATTTGAGTTCAGTAGTTTCATTTAATTTTTGTCTACATAGTATTTTAATTTTTTTTCATTTACTGTTTTTTTTTTTGTGTGTGTGTGTGCGCGCGTGCGTGCGTGCGTGATTCTTATAAAAAATTTATGAAGTATTATCGCTATTCTAGTTTGGCTAGTTTTATAATTGTACATGATGTCTTTAGTTCTCTATTTATAGAATAATATTTTTTTATTTTACTACCCTCAGTAATAAAATTACTATATTTCCTTTGGTTTACTTCCTTCAATCTCTCCTTTTCACCAACATAGAACAGTCATTAAGACATTCTTTTAACCCAGTAACTTTTTAGATTTGACAATGCTTATATTCCTCGATTTGTCAGAAAATTTTGAATTCCAGCTATTAGAAATTAAGTATTCTGAGAAACTACTTAATTCACACCTTCTTAGCCCCTCTCTCCACCAAACATTGTCAGATGTCACCTTTATTTTGTCACCACATACAACATTTACACATTTACGTTGTTTTATCTTCCTAATCAACACATTAGAGTTGTAATTCCATAGCTAAATATTTTAAATGCCCATTGCTAGCTCCTTAGCCATAGTTTTCCTAGTCATTTCTTGCTCATTTAAAGTGTATGCTTTAGCAATTTCTCAAGAAAAGCTCAAGTACAAAAATTTCCATAAGTCCTCCTTGTTCAAAGTAACTTGACTGTGACCTTTCTAACTGAAGAGCAGCTTCACATTTCTGTACTCCTCAGAACACACCTTTTCTTTTTCTGTATCTATATGTTTTCATTGTCTGCTGATGCTAAATGTTGCTGAAAGAAATCTGAAACCAAACTGACATTTTGTTCTTACAAGAGATTTGATATTTTTTCTTGGAAGCTCAATTTTTTCTTTCTTCTTCTTAGTTCCTATAATTTTTACTAGGAAATGTCATGCTGCTTACTTGGTTCATTTTCCCTAACACATGCCCTCTGTCATGTAAGTTTAGTTTTTTTTTTTCTTGTTTTTTTCTTCAAGAAAGTTTTTTTTTCTTGAACAATATGTGCAATTATTTGTTTCCTTTCATTTGAGTTATTCTCCAGGATCTACCTGGATTTTGTAGGAATAAGAAAGGTGAATTAAATGGAACAGAAGCTAGAATTAGACAGGCAGTCAGTATAGATAGGTAAATCAAGTCAGGTTGGATCAAGGAGGCCAATTTGAGTGATTTCAAGAAGTTGGAGACTGCCCCCTGAGGGACTGAAATGCCTTCAGAGTCCTTCCTCCACCCTATCAAGATAACCTGTCCCAGCTCCAACCTGTTGCTAAGGTAAACCTGTCCCAGGAATTGCCCCTCCCTACAAGGAGTTATAAAGTTGTTAATTAATGTGTCCTGGGCTGTGCTATCCGGCCCTTCCATCTGCTTCTCACATTTTGGCCATCTTACTGAGCAGCTCCTGGGGTTAGTCACATTCACAAGAAGGAGAAAGATAAGGGGAAGAGAGCAGGAGAACAAAGGAAGCCTAGGTCATAGGAAACAGGCAAAACACCCCTCACTTCTTGGGATACCAGCTATGGCCCCATTCTCCCTCCTGGGAGAAGTCTATGTTACCCTTTTTAAATAAACCCTGCTTTATATGCTTGCCTCAACGTTCTTCTCTAATGTTATCCTTCAACATGTGAGGAAGCAAACTCTTCACTGGTAACCTGCAGTATCAGATTATAATGGTGATAACCACTCAGGTATCCTTTAGGTAGCCTTTAGATCTTTGTGGATAGCACTAATCTCCATGCCCCCACCCCAGATGTAATATTGTTTTGATGTACTACCTTGGTCAAAGGAGGGTGAGTTTTGGAGGATCTCGTGTATAATGCAAGTCAAAGGGCCAAGGTAGCATTTGCACCAACTACCAAGTCTGTCTGTCCCAATTACATATTCAGCTACCAAGAAAAGATAGATGGTACTGATTACATAATAAATCTTCAATAGACCCACTGTAAATTGTGCCTTGGCCAGGACTTATTCATTACTTGCCTCTTATAAGCTTCCATTTTAACAAGGAGACCATGGTAATTATTTTGATCTCTGGATATGTCAACATGGATTCTGTTTCCAAGAGTCTATGACTCAGTATTCAGTTATTCTAGCAAATGTTCATAGGTTCTTTCAGAAAACAATGTGAGGATTTACCATCATGCATGCTTGACAAGATCTTGCAAACTGAAAGAGATATAGCTCTTCCTTTAAGCAAGGGACTCCGGGTGAAAGCTGGTTGAGTTCTGGAAACTAGGCAGAGATTGTAGCTTTTTATTGGGACAACTGCCCTTCAGCCTCCTGATTCTTATATTTTTCTGAGAGTACAATTTGGTTGGTATTCTCTTTGGTTGTCCATCAGTTTTGCTCCTTGGGACACCAAGTTCTATTAACAATCTCCGTAATTATGTGTATGAGACACACCCTTGGATTCCATTTAGATCTTGACACTCATCATAATAATTGCGTCTATTGTATTTTAGACAATTAAGTCCCATCCACCCCACCCACCCCCAGGGATCCTATGCCTGCATGTATAGTGCTATTGTTATCCCAGTGAGCCTACTTAGGTAATGGACTCTCCTATCATCATGCCATAAGCAACAGAGAATAACCCCATATGCCTTCCTTACCAGTTCTAACCTTGATATCTAGTGAATGCTGTTTCCCTTCTTGTGGCATTCCCATAAAAACATGGTAATCCAGCGTGTTTTTCTGACATTACATAGTACATTCACCCCAGGATGCACACTTTCTTGTATTTTTTTCACCCTTATTCTAGTCTAACATGAAAAATTTGGCATTTTGACCTCATTTAACACATTACAGCACATTTGCTCTATCTGTTATGATCTTTGCCAGGATGTTGAAATCTAGTATTTCAGGAAATCAATAAATTCTTTCTTCTTTAATTTTTGTCCTGACTTCTTTGATAAAGCATCTTCAGTATCTTGACTGTAACCCCAGCTCCAGAGGCTAAGTTTTATAGTTTCTTTGGGATAGAGATCCTTTTCTCTATCAAAGATAAAAAGGAAGAAAGGGAGTATTTTAGGAATATTTCAGGAAATATGCAAGTACCTAGTTCTAAGATCTTAAGAAAATACCATATAAAGGAAAAAACAATGATTTGACTTTAAATCTCAACCAACTTTCTCCACATTTTCTTTTTCTGTTGCTATTAAGACTTACCTATTAAATTCTTCAGCAACCAGCCATGATTATTTGACAAGACTCAAAACCAAAGAGACCTGCAATCCCAGCAGCATGGAAAGCTGAGGAAGGAGGATCACAAGTTCAAATCCAGCTTCAGCAATTTAGCAAGGCCCTAAGCAACTTAGCAAGACCTTATCTCAAAATAAAAAATAAAAATAGCTGGGGATGTGTTAAGCACACCTTGATTCAACCCCCAGTAAACCCCTCCCCTAGGAAAAGGGGTTTGTTTCTTGTTCTTTTAGGGCTTTAAAACAAAGAATATGCTAATTTTGTTAGTGTTTTGTTGTGAATAAAACTTTTCTTCTCCTTTAAATTCTTGAAGAACATTCCAATTCTCTATAATGTGGCATCAATTTATACATCCAACCTCTCCTGCCCCTCAAGTTGTACATGTCAGCAGGCAACAAAACAAAGCTTCTCTTCTTAAGAAAATTGTATTTGGGCGGTTTGGGGATTGGACATTGAAAAATACATAACTATAGAGTATAATGTGGGGAAATATGGGTAAAGTGAGAGAAAATAGATCAAAATAAGGGAATAAACAATGATTAGTTTATGTTTTTTCATAGTGTGGTCAGATAGAAGCTCTCTCCCAGGAATTGTGATTTGGTAAGAGATATATAATAAAAACTATAGGATTTCAAGGAGTATCTACAGAAATAGCTTTTAGAAAAGAAGTTAATATGCAATACAGTTTCCACTGTTACTCTTTTGCACAAATTCTTATTGATGAATGATCTGTAATAGGTTTCCAGTCTTGGCCTCAAGCATTCTTTCCTGTATAATAGCATTACATCATTGCTAGATTAATTTAGTAAGCAACACTTTGATTATAATACACGACACAGTTTAATGCTTTATGTTGACTTCTGATTGCCTTTTCAAAATCAGCAACTTTCCCTACCATTCACAAGCCAGCCTGAAACTTCATTTTTTTACCACCTTCTTGCTCATATGCTCTGTTTCTTGCAAGATGGGCCCATACAGTATCTTAAAACATGCCTTTTCTGTAACAAATACCCAAGTATATTTCTTTGGCTTGCTTAGTAATAGACTGACTAGAACTGAAGTTTTCTCCTCTTTCATCAGAAGGGTACAGGGACATTTCCTTGCATATCCAGCAGTTTCTAACCCTAGAATCCTTTTCACTATGAGGTCAAGAGGTTAGGGGTTATTTGCATCCTCTAAATTTGCTTGCTCCCACAAATAACTCATTTCTCAGAGCAAAAACCAGGATATTGTGAACCTCTCCCAGCTCCACACATATCTACTTTGTTTCCGTGGTGTCACAAACTTGTACATGGCTCTCCCTTATCAAAGTTTCAACTTACTTACTTCAAGCTCTAAAATTACTTCCTGAATGTTTTCTTTTGTTTGGTATCTCCTCAGAAGACTTCTTTGTTGAATTCCAGCGCTTGTATTCTTTTCTAAAGTGCTTACCCCTATGCCTGTTACTGTGATGATGGCATAGTGTTTCTTATTTGATTCACAAATGATGGGAAAAACATATTATCTCCTTAGTTTGTAGATATCATCAAATGATCTATCACAGAGGCTTAAGTACACTTTATTCACAATATTACAAATTGCAGGAATAACTTCCTTCCTGAAAGAAGGATGACTTCCCACAACCTCACTTAGTCCAGATGCTTTAGTTCAGCTTGGGGTTGGTCAAAAACATAAAACTACAATGTAATATAAAAAGCTGCTTTTATGCTTAGGGCAACAAAAGTCCATTTTATTAAAGACCAAATTCATTATAATATTCTTTTTAATTTTTTTAAAAAAAAGTAGGTTGAATTTTAAGAGTCAAAATCTAAATATATAAGAAAATATTGACTGTGTTTCAAAAATGTAATAAAAGCAAATCCTTTATATGATTCTGTTCATTTAAATTAAAAAGTGAATGTCTTCCAAAGCCTTTGATTATTTTAATAGAATATGGTGAATTTTATCCCGTCTGGTTCTATACATGAAAGAATCAGCACAAAATCCAAGAGCTGACCAATTTTACAGTGAAGAGAACATAAAAAGTAGTTTCTTATGATCTTTCAGGAGGAAATGTACTTGAAATACTGTAAGAAAGGCAGTCTGGTGATATTTCTCATTATAAAAGGTCACTGCTCAACTCATTTATCACTATTTTATGGAAGAAGCAGAGTGGATTGTGTCTAGTTGGGAGCAATGTTGCTGAGAAGAGTTTAAAAAATTACCTGGTGTTAAGAGGGACAGAGAAATTACTTGGTGTGTTGCAAAATAGAGTTTGGAAATATATTGCTAGTGTAAAATCCAAAAAATATTGTAAGATGTAAGAAGAGAAAGAGAGATCTATATTAAAGGAACTATTTTCTTCTCTTATAAATATTTTTTTTTGCTATAAAGTAGGATTATTTATGAAATTTAAAAAATACTAATAGCATTTAGATTTTAATTCTCTATTAAGGACCACTGGAGGATATCAATGTATCATAACACAGTCTAATAAAAAAATAAAAAATATAAGTATTTCATATTTCTGAGAAAATAAGAGATTTTTTTATTCTTATAAGAAGCCAAACATATCTAATGTCAGTCAATGTGTTGCATCATATGAAAGTCCATAATATATAGAATCAGCACATAACAATAATGTATGCTGCTCTGCTACTCTGAGGGCTCTGTAAGAAATATCTCACATAATCTTTTAATCTTCATAACAAATTTATGTGGAAAGTATTGAAATTAGCTTCATAATGTAGGAGAAAGCTGAGATGGTTGCTCATAGATTCATAGTTAATAAATGATGGAAAAAGAACGCAAACCCAGGCAGTGACTACCATTGAACCATGCTCTGCTTTCTAATTTAGAATGTCTTCTTTAGTTAAATAAACAGCCAAGTTATTTAGTTGAATAAATAATAAAAAATACCAAAAAAGCAACTTTCAGTGGGAAATAAATTGGAAACTTTGAGTTCTTTTTTTTCTTTTTTAAATTAATTAATTAATTATTTTATTAATTTATTTTTGCATTATAATTCTTAATACATCTTTATACAACAACTTATCATATCTCTGTATATAAGGTTTGAGTTCTTAAAAAGAAAGAAAAGGAAATTCTTTGAGTTAAAAATGGTTTACTAAATGTGTTATTTTATTACTTTCTCTGACTCTCATTATTATAAAATTAGTCATTGTGTGGACTAAGAATTCAGATGGATTTAACTGTGGTTTTAAAAACAAAATATGGAAATCTGTTTAGCATGCGCTTCAAAAGTCATACATGTGAAAGCTACTCAGTTTCTGTGTTACATTCTTCTGACTATGTAAAGGAGGGAAAGTATTGGAATGTATATCTATTTTGGTTAACATGGTTAAGAAAAAAGTGACATTATGTGAATGATTACAATTAAATTTGCAAAATATAAAGTGCAATTCAAATGCTATCAATAATGTTTCAAGAACATTGTACAGAGTGATATAGAGCGGGCACAAAACATTCAATTTTGCAAAATAAAACAACTTTCCATCATTATTGAAATTGATTAATTTGACAAGAAGCAAATATAATGAAATCAATTATTTTATTTTAGTATATAAGTGTCAAAATTGGCTGCATTTGATTTCAACTAAATCTGAATTTCACATAGGCATTTAAAAAGTTATAATATTGCTGATATTATAAAAACTAACTTGGTAAAACCATAACATGAATTTTTTGCAAAGAGTAACTAAATCTTTCCTTTGCGTAGACAAGTTTCTAAATTTAAACAAGTATTTTAGAAAAAAAAAATGCATTTTCATTAATAAAAGCTTGGCTCTATTATGGGAGAAAAAAAACCAATCCTGATGATGGCCACATTGAGCACATCTGGCAAAAGAGCCATAAATTTAACTTCTGAGTTTTGCAATGCAATGCTATTCATGCACAGGACTTTTGTAACAAAAATAGACATAATGAACAGGCAATCATGAATTTTCCTTCTTTCACATCTAGGAAATAAAATAGGGAAAACATGCAATAAGATTTGACTATTTTATTTGAAATTATACATATTTATTTAGTATTAATAGTGTTATGACTTGAAATTTCTTAGTGCAGATGTGTAATTTATATTTTAGTGATTTACATTATTGAGGCGTTTGTACACCACGAATGGGTTTCTCAACGTTCTTTGAATTCTTAACCATTATTTAAGTAGAGATTCTTTTTACACTAGCATATCTCTCACTTTCACTACTCTGACTGGTTATTTCCCTTTCTATTAATTTTAAATACAAACAAGTATCATACCTTGTCTGGGAAGCAAAATTTGATAATTACACGGGATATTTCAAAACTAAACATTTTCCCCAAAATTGTGTGATTCTATAATTGTTTAAGAAACAATTAAAAAAAAACTATGAATTATGGTCAAAATAGAAAAAAAAATAACTATCTAAAGCCACTAGTGGATGATTATAAAGGGGAAGATTCTGGAGAGGATTCTACCTTAGAAAAAGGCAATATTCTTGGATGCATTATTTTTATTTTGGTAATTTTAGCTCGAATGTTACTCTTTCAGAATAATGTGAGGCAGCTAAGATTTATAAGACTTAGAACTAAAGGAGAAAAATCTAAGAAAAGAAAAACCCATTGACATTGAAGTAAAAGTCCCAATTCTACATGCAAACTCTGCCCAAACAGCTGCTCCCTGAGCCACACATGCATAAGGCCCATGCCAAGAATCACAGGGTGGATTCAGAAACAATTGAATCTAGGTGCTGCTGAGTCTGTTCAGGCAGTTATAACACAACTCCACAGACTGTACAACTTACAGACAATATAAATATCTTCCCTAGAATTCCAGAAGGGAGCAAGTACTAGATCAAAGTGAGGGGCCTTTCCTCAGAGATGACCCCACTTCTCATAAAATACAAGAGGTCTCTTTAATAAAGGCACATATCCCACAGATGAGGACCCTGTCTTTGTGATCTAATAACCTTCCAAACCCTTCACTTCCTAAGACATTACCTCAGGGAAAAGTGTTTCAATATATGAATTCTGGGGGAATATTCAGATCATAACTGCTGCCCAATATGTACAACATAAACTCAGCATAACTAAATCTAGACAAGTTAAATTATAGCTTATGGCAGAGGGTGGGGATGAGATGGGGATGATGAGGCTCATTCTAAAAGAAATAAAATAGAACCCAACATGCCACTTATACTATTCAGTATACAATTTAAAGAACACTAGCATGTGAAAATATAGGAAAATGTGATACTTTCTCAAAAGAAAAAAAAATACTAACAGATTTTTTTTTTTTTTTTTTTGGTGCTGGGGATTGAACCCAGGACCTTGTGCATGGTACAAGGCAAAAACACTCTACTAACTGAGCTATATCCCAAACTTCCTTAATAAGACTCCTATAGCGCAAGCAAGAATTAAGATCAATAATTAATAAATGGGATGGATTTAAACTAAAAAGTTTCTTCTCAGCAAAAGAAACAATCTGTGAGGTAAATAGAGAGCCTCCATCTTGCGATTAAATTTTTACCCCTCACATATCAGATAGAGCACTAATCTCTAGGGTATATAAAGAACTCAAAAAGCTAAACACACACACACAAAAAAAAATAGTCCAAGGACCTGACAGACACTTCTCAGAAGATGATATACAATCAATCAACAAATATATGAAAAAATGTTCAACATCGCTAGCAATCAGAGAAATGCAAATCAAAACTACTCTAAGATATCATCTCACTCCAGTCAGAATGGCAACTATTATGCATACAAACAACAATAAGTGTTGGTGGGGATATGGGGAAAAAGGTACACTCATACATTGTTGGTGAAACTGCAAATTGGTGCAGATAATCTGGAAAGCAGTATGGAGATGCCTTGGAAATCTGGGAATGAAACCACCATCTGACCCAGCTATCCCTTTCCTCAGTCTATACCCAAAGGACTTAAAAACAGCATACTACAGGGACACAGCCACATCAATGTTTATAGCAGCACAATTCACAATAGCTAAACTGTGGAACCAACCTCAAATACTGTTCAGTACATGAATGGATAAAAAAAATGTGTCATAGATACACAATGGAATATTACTAAACAATAAAAGAGAATAAAATCATGGCATTTGTAGGTAGATGGGTGGTGTTGGAGAAGATAATACTAAGTGAAGTTAGCTAATCCCCAAAAAGCAAATGCTGAATGTTTTCTCTGATATAAGGAGGCTGATTCATAGTGGGGTGGGGGGGAGCATGGGAGGAGTAGAGGAACTCTAGATATGGTAGAGGGGTGGGAGGAGGGAGGGGGCAGTGATGGTGGAATGTGATGGGTATCATTATCCAAAGTACATCTATGAAGGCATGAATTGGTGTGAATATACTGTGTATACAACCAGAGATATGAAAAAAAATGTGCTCTATATATGTAATATGAATTGTAATGCATTTTGCTGTCATATATAAAAAATCAATAAAAAATAAAAAAAAGAAAAGAAAATACTAACAGAGAAAAACCTGAACATAATCCAGATACTGGAATTAGTAAACAAGGAATTATAAGTAATCATTAGTAACTACACTCAAGGAAATAAAGAAAAATGAAAATATGCATGAAATGAATGAACAAATATAAAACCTTGGTCAATAAGTACACAGTATAAGAAGAACTGACTGGAAGTCTGGATTGGGGAAATTCTCTATATGTAGTTTGATGAGATATGTGGGAAGAGAAGCATAAGAAATTGTTAAAAAAAAAAAAGGTATAGGGCATGTTAAAGAGACACAGAAATGGACCTATATAGTAAATGCTAGAAGGTTTAAGCAACATAATAAATAATGTAGTATTTGATTAACACCTCAAACCTATAATATATGTGTATACATCCATATTTATATAAATAAATAATTTCCTAAATAAATATATGGCAAAGAAGAATAAAATTAAAACCTTACCTCATACCATATACAAAAAATGAACTCAAAATAGATTGAAGCCTCACCGTACGACCTGAAACTCATTTATTTCCTCTAGCTCATTCTAACCCCTAAATGTGGGTAGTTTTAACATTTCTTTCCTCACCTGCCATTTTTATTTATTTGTTTTTGCTACTTTCTTCTTAACTTTATTCTTTCTTGGCTCTCTTTTCCTTGGTGTAGACTAAATTATCTCCTAAATGTAGTGATGTTGAAATCAAAATATCTAGTTGTTTATTCAGGATATTTTTAAAATATCAAATATGTCACCTACTCATTTGACATAAGTCTACAAAATTTATTATAGTCATAAATATGAAATAAAATATTCAAATGCCATTTAAATTCAACTACCAGATCAGTATTACCAAAGCCAGTCCTTAATACGTTTCTTCTTTACTCAAAAATCTTTGAAGATTTCCCAGTGAGCACCATGCAAAGTCCAATTTATTTAGACTCAACATCTAGAATTTCTTGAAGATATATGGGATATTGGCCCTTTCAGATGTTCTAATGTAGTTTCCTGTCAGAGCTCTAAAGGAAAGACCACATTCCTCAAATTTTCTTTCATCTGAGTGCCTGCATATGACTCAGTTTTAAGAAACACACACCCTTTCAGGAGTTGGAAGAAAGAAGTGAGAATGCGAAATGGAAGGCACGCAGCTTTTCAGTGCATGTGGGGATGGCTGATTGCTGCAACTGTGCAAGAATTTCTACTTTCTGGTCAATCCCTATATTTTGGTTGGTGAACTACAGTGACAACTCTAAAGAGTCTCTTTCAGATTGTGTCAGGGAAAGTGAAGTTCACCTTATAGTGTCAACTGTGCCAGTGTTCCCTTGCTAAACTAATTTTGCAAAATGATTCCAGAGCTGCAAAGTAACTCTGGAAGCAGAGCCCAAAGCTATTTCTCTGAGCTTTCCAATGTTGCTGTGAGATATTTAAAAAATCTTAATTTTCTTTCTGCTTAAACTAGCTACAGTGAATTTTGCTCTCTACAACTAAATCCTAACCTATGAAATTTATTCCTAACCTATTTTGTAAAAATGTGCATTTTTACAAGCCCCAATATTACTCATATTCCAGGAAAAATTAATAACTTTTTTTTTCAGCTTTTTGTTTCTGTATCCATAGCTTTATTCAAGCCCTTCTTCCTGTATGCAATGGCCTAACTCTACCTCCCCCAATTTCCATACATTCAATAATTCCCTCTTGCTACAAAGCTTAAGTTTTGCCTCTTCTATAAGGTTTTTCCTATATCCCCAGGTATAATACTACTCTCTTTTCTACTTTATACAGTATTTACTTATATCAAGTGATAATTCACATCTACAGAAAAGAATAAAGAAAATTGTGAATTGTAAATATATTCTTTTAGATGTTTGTCTTACCTGTATTTTACTACAAATGTTTTAAAGGCAGATAAAATCTGATTCTTCTTATAATTATATTCTAATCACTCAGGGAACCATTCTTTTTAGCCTTTTTTTTTTTTTTTTTTAGCAAGCAATATTACCAATTGCCCCAGTCAATCTGAGCCTTTCTTCTTAAAGGAAGTCCAGATGAAAGACAACTGTCTTGGCTCAACAATAATTGAAAGAGGAATTGTAACATGTATTTGGACCACCTAACAAATAATTATCTTCAATCATTTTGTATAAATCTTTCAACTGTATAAATTATAAAAATGACCTAATCAAAAAAAAAAAATAGTTGGGATCATAGCGTCTGGAAGTCAAAGACGCTTCTGTTCATTATCTATTTTTAGCTTTTTCAGGTTACTGGATGACACACCCTTTTGCAGTCAAGCAGCAAGCATCACAAAAGAAAAGAGTTTAATTGGAAAATTGACAATATGAAGAAACCTCAAATTATTTCTGCTAAGACTTATAGCATTTCTGGTGAAAAAAGTATCTTTTTGCTTAAGCAATATTTACCTTGTTTGAATGACAGATAATTGTATTTATTACTTTGGTTTTCATTTAAAACATCAGTTAAAAGGTAAATCCAGTGCATGTTCTCTAGGGTCAAATGTTGAGGTTTGGACCCAATATTGTAGCAAGTCTATTACTGGAAATGCAATGAGTTGTGTAAATTAGACCTCAGTAACCATGTAACTATTTGAAGACTGAATATATGAACAAGTCAAAGAAAGAAGAAGGGAGGAAGAAAGTGGAGACCGAGAAACAGTCCAGAGAGGGAGATTTTAGAAAGCAAATGTACTTGGAAAAGCACAACACCAAAGATTATGGAATCTACCTGGACACTGAATGATCCTATCTCAGGATCAATCAATGTTTAAAAAAAAAAAAAAACTATATTTAATGATTTCTACTCTGGGCTAGTTTTGGCATACTGGGAATGAAGTAGATGAAATGAGTGAATCAAAGAAGGTAAACCCTATAAAAATACATTGATCATTGTTGAACACAGCATAGATGCCAAGTCTATAATTAAAATTGCATATGCCAAGGAAGCGGTACTCAATTAGCTTTCCTTGGTAAATAGTAAATGATTCATCACTGGGTAGTACTATGTCACAAGTCCTCTGCTTTTGGATGTCTAGATTTAATCTAAAATTTTTATGAAGTTTTTAACAGGTATCTTCATGGAAAACTTTACCCATTTTTTTATATACTTAAGAAACTCTCCTTATATCAAATCAAACTTTTTTGTTCCTGTGAAAGTTCCTGTTTTGAAAAAAAATCTTGGTTTAGCTGGCAAAAAGTACTGACACTTTCTTCTTACAAAAATAGTATTGGTACCCGGGGCAGTATATGTTATGCAAAGTATTCGCTTTACCAGATGAAATGAGAATCCTCATTTTAATGTAGTTTCCAGAGGCTTAGACCATGGTTTGAATTGTAATCACCTGCAGGGGGAAATTTAAAGATCAAAAATGTCCATTTGCTTCCTAAACCCAAATCTAGCATTTTCTCTGCAGGAAACTGACTTTGATTTCTTTTCCAAAATATTTAAGTTTTAGTGTATTGCTTAGCAATGCCAAGGAAAGTAAGATGGAATAATATTTTAAAAGCCATATATTCACATTTCAACAATAGTTGAGACTAACTTACTATTCTTATAAATTAATCAATAATGAGAGTCTTTTTTTTTTAACCAAAATGAGAGTCATTTTTAACCAAAATGAGAGTCATTTTTTTTTTGGAATTCCTCTTAAAATATCTCATTTGGAAACATTTTTTCAATTGATTCTGTTTGTGAAGCTAAGCATTTCTGTTTTTTTTTTTAATCTTTGATGTACATCAATGACATTTAAGTCTTACTTGTTTTAGAAATAAACCTGTGAACCCCAAATATTGAGTCTCTACAAAAATCATCTAATATAAGACTTGGTAAAGAAAATATTTACATTTGAGCATATGATGCTACTAAATGTACATTGGGGTAGCTACAAGCTATTTGGCAGGAAAGTAACTTCTTCTAAATCTGATTCTTATTCTGCTACTGAATAAATTCCACCTCTAACCAAAACTGTGATAGAGGTAATAGGATGATGGAAATTAAATAAATCCTTCTTGAAAAACATTACTTTCCTTGATTAAACATGTCTTGCTTCTCCATTTATCTTAGGTTCCTTGGTCTTTGCTGGGTTAATCTTTTCGTTTTTGTAAATCCTTCAGTTAGTTTTCTAACTCAATATAAAAAAGTCTAACTCAATATAAAAAAGTCTAGATGTAAGATACTAGGAGCAATATAGCATTAATATTTATATGTTCCATTTATACCTTTTCATTCTAAGCTCTTTCAAAATCTTTTGATTTTAAAATAATTTTTGTATTATTAACAAAATAATTGCATTATTAAAGTTCAGTTTTATATCTCTAAGCTATTTAATTAAAAACCTTCACATATACCTCATAAAATTATGTGGAATGGAATGTCAATCATTTATGTAGTCATTTATTGTAGTATAATCAGTAAATTGTTAAAACATTTGAAATAATAACACATTAACTAGTAATACAATAAAATAATTATATTCTGATTGAAATTGTATTTTAGCAATAAATAAATAATCTGAAGAAAATAATAAATTAATATTAAAAAATAATGCTACAGGATGGAGGGAAAAAAAAGACTAGGCTTATTTACAGTTACTGATGGTGTCCACAAAGTATAATTTAAAAGTAGACAATTCTTTACATGATGCATACATTTTTTTGCACACTTTAGCTTGCAGTCTGGTACCAAAATGATATTACAAGACCCCAAAATATTCACCATGAGAAGATTCATAAGTAAAGGACTTAAGTGATCTTAAATAGTTAACATTCTAAGGCTTGTATTATATTATTATATAAGGTTTATTCCTAAAAAAACAAATTCAAATTAAGATGAGAGAAAAAAAAAAACAACGAAAAGACAATCTTTGGATTTTGTGCACATTTATAAATCCAACTATATATTATATTTGACACATCCGGGGTGGAGTAGCATGTGCTTTCCTTTACTGGCCCAGACAGTATGGTGGTAAGTCAAAAAGTTGTAGATCTTAGTTTTCTCTTTGGTGTAACTTGCTACATCTCTGTTTGGAGTAAACCATGTACCACGAAAAGGCTGGGGTGTAGACTTAAACCCATCCAGGAAGAATGTTGTTTACAAGGTCAATTCTGCCCTTACTCTTGCCAGAAGGGTTAGGACTACTTTCTAGTGATATAAACAGGAAGTCACCAGCAACTCAAGCTGAATTTCACATCTGAAAATACTGAAAACTGATGACACATTTTTTTTGGGGGGGAGAGGGTTACATTATAATTATACTGTAGGATTTCTTATGCCATATTGTTGCAGAAAAAGGCCAAAGCTCTGTGGAATGTCCTCACTCACTGGTTCTTGCAATCACACTGAAAAAATTTCAGAGGAGTCACTAAGAGTAGCAGGCATTGCCGCAGTCCGGCTGCAGCAAAATAGCGGGGGTGGGGGGTGGGGGGTGGGGGGACGAGAAACTTGTGTACATTGATACAGCAGGAGTGGGAGCCATTTATTGTAGGACAGGAGGGGTATATATACATTCCACACAGCTTATCTTAATTAACATAAACTAGATACAGCAGTCAACCAATAAGGAATCTCCACACTTAATGGCTCGCTGGGGTTACTTCACAAACCACTCCCTCTGGCAAAATGCCAGGCGCCATCCAGACTTGTTTACAGACCCTAACAAGGCATGATTTTATTAGAAGGGTTAGGAAAAAGGTAAAAGTAGACACTTCCAAGGCAGAGAGAGGGTCCTCTCAAGGAAGACGGACAGTGTGCCTTTCCTATCCCCACAAATACTTCCCAGGGTAGTTTCCAAAAAGACTGCTCCTAATCCACCTCTTGACTTTTGAATGACAGCAAAATTGCATCAGAAATTCAAGTTCCCACTGCAGATGGCCTTCACCCATGGAGGGGAGATTTTACTATTATATTGACACATTAAAGATCCAAGGCAACTCTAGATCACTTTGGCCTGCACTGACATGCTCTATTCTGAACTTGTTCTTACAGATTTTGTGGTTAGAGGGCTTTCTTTTTTAATTACCCTGTCTCCTTGACTACTGAAATCTGGTCTTCATAAAGGTCACAGAAGTTTCCCCATCCCTCTTGAGGATAACCTGTGTTCTTATCAGCAGTGAGGAAACTTTCTAGGTTTGCATTTCTTCTGTAGATAATAGATGGTTTGCTGAGGAATGTAGCATATGCTATTGACTTAAGCCAGGCAGGGCTGCAGGTAAATTGTTTTTTAAAAGGAAACATGTAAGGGTCAAGACAGTAGATACAGTTTATAGAATTATTCCCTTAATCTCATGTTCTCACTGCTCACATTTGTCCATTAATCTATCAATATTTGTATATGACATAGCAATTTGGTCAATATCATTCCAGTATCTTCTGTTTCCCTCCTGACAGACATCATAAAGGACATCTGTTTCTACCTATTATAATATTGGGTAGAACAAGTTAACAGGATTTAGGAGATGATCTTTAATATTAAGAAATCATTTTTTTCTAGTAATGAATACTTTAAAGCATGCATCCATTTGGTAATAGTCTGGAATGAAAACAGTAGATGATTTTAAATGCAATATCTGTGACTGAAAAGCCATCTGATAGGAAAATATGAACAAAACAAGGCATGGAGATAGGTTAAGTCACAGTATATTTGGTAAATTAACAAATCAATCATCCTTGTGTGTTAGTTTCATAGCACTTATAATTTCTGGAGTCTAATGGAAAATTATTAGTGAAGGAAGAGACATGAATCCGAAAAATTTATTCAGAGTTTAGATCAGAGAAGTGGTAGAAGACATGTGAAGCAAAAAGGTGATGGAATGGAAAACTCAGGCAATATTTCAGAGGTAGAGTGATGACAATTGGTGGCCACTTGGGTATACAAAGAAGATTCCAAAATAAAACTTGAGTGAGGGATAAGGAGGTAAATGGAATGAGAGAAAGGACAATAAATGGTGTGTTTATGACTGTGATACTGAGTTCAATCCTCTGGAGACACTCTGATAAATCATGTAAATCACCCTTCAGGGTGTTTCACCAAAGGTGTCAAGATGGTGCACCTAGTGTCCTACTATTGTCTTTTATTGATTAAAGATTGACCTCAGGAGTATTTAAAAAAAAAAAAAAAAACTCCTACATTCATAGCTATAAGAGTTTGGGGGGAGGAAATTTCTCTAGACCCTGAGAATGCTTCTAAGCAATGGGAAATTGCAGAGAAAGGTGTGGGTTCCTTTCAGAATGGTCTGTTGAGAAGCATATGAAAGCCTCTACTGCAGATGTAAATGGAGAGAAGGCCAGGAAAAGTCTACTTGTTCCAGCACCATTCTCCAATGGCACACAACAGGCCCCAAGACCTTTTATCTTTCTCTCCCATCCCAGGTGATCTTTTTAACACAAAAGAAAACAAGAACAAGATTTTATTAACCTAATAGTACATCTGAGTTATAATTTGAAAGATTCTAGTAGGCAAGAGAAAGCCTTCTTTACCTTTTAGCATCTTACTGTGGAATACTTGAGAGACACCACACCCCCTCAGTGAGTATCTGATGGCTCTTCCCTCCATTATACAAAAGGTAATGGAGAGAGGCTGGAAAAGATCCAGAGACCTCAAGGAAGAAGAAGAGATCTCAGAGTGTGAAAGAAAACTCAGAGATACTTACTGAGAAGGATTCTATAGACCTCTGAAGGCTGATTAGGGAAGGAAGGGTATTTTGTGCAGCTTACTCTGTGTGCATGAATTAGCAAAGGAATTGTACCTTCCCACTTTCCAATACACTATAAGCACACATAATGGGTTACCTACACATTCACTAGTTTTTATAGTGTGTTACCTATGTGCCAGGCACTATGCTATATGCTGGGAACGTAATAGTGAATAAGAAGGCTGGTCCAGCCCTCGTAGCATTTAAGGTCAAAAAAAAAAAAAGGAGGATATTCAGTTTAGGATAGCTTCTCATATTTAGCATTAGTCTTATTTTGCTTCTTGAATAATCCTCTAGTCCTGTCTTATAACTATTTGCGTGCATGTGTGGACTCACCTAACAGATTAAGAGCTCCCTGAGGGAAAGACTATCCCTTCTCTCATAAAATCATTGACTAACGGACCGAAGACAGGAGAGATGATTTAGTGGGGCTTGTATTTGAAGTCCAGATATGAGCATTTCAAGCTTATAGCATGTTTGACCCAATCTGCTCAGCTATATCCAAAACTGTGGAAGAAGTTTCTTTGCCTGAAGGAGGCATCACTCCTCTTACTTTATATCTTCAAAGAAACATATTTAATGATCAAAGCTGTATCTGTTCCACTTACTTTGGGAACAACATTACATTGAAGTTAGAGCTTTAAAGATGATGGGGGAAAGTTAATCTTTAGGCCACTGCTTCTACATTTGTGGGAATGAATATTCAAAGGAAATTCTTCAGTAAAGCATTTTTGAACTTTCTCAAACTATGTGATTCCATAAGCAGATATACTATTAGGAAGCAACTCAGACAGTAAAACTGAGTAGAATGCTGAAAAGGACTAAGGCTTTGGGCTAAGATGGAATGAACGCCATCACCTATTAATTGTATGAATTTCAACAAGTAAATTAACTTTTCTTGGTTTCAATTTTGTCTTTGAAATATATTAATAGTTTCATTGAGATAATGTATACATGGTACCTCACATACTGTAACACAAATTTGATACTATGACATACAATTAGTAGATGAATATTAGGATACTGTAATATTTTTATTTCAATAGCAGATGTGACAAATATCTTAATAATAATTGAAATCCATGTTCAATTAAGTAGTGGGATTACTCTGAAAAACCAATATCATGAAAGAGCTGCAAAACTAAATAATAATATACATACTGAAGAACCACACATGGTAATGAGGAAAATGGTATAATATATTTAAAACATTGTTTGACCTAAAAAATATAGAGGCCAATATGCTTATGAGAAATTGTCAGAAGTTTATTATTATGAATCTTAGTAACATTTTAATTTAAACAATGGAAAAGGCTGAAAATTAAAAACTCAAATTTAAAAAAAATATCCAGAGGAAAGAGAAGAGTTAACCAAAATATTATTGCTTCTAGGAGAAAAATTTATCCGTGGAGAATTCTGGTAAAGAACTAATCATACAATTTCTTCTAAGCCCCTCATGAAAGAAACAAGAAAAAGTTGCATACTAATTTTCATTCCCTCTGACTCACCATAAAAATCAATCAAACCGTGTTTCTTGCTAGATTCATGGTTTTCAGAGTAAGCAGAGATAAATCAATTCCAGTGTAGTGAGAGGGAAGTATGAAGGTTTACTGTAAAACGACATAGAATTGGTATCTGTAACTCCAGACATGCATCTGCTCTAAGACTGCAAAATGAAAATGCCAGGAGGATGCATAGAGAAAACACACACTCACACACAAATACATGCCCACACCTATTCACACACAGCCCTCACAGCACTTGGAAACCTTCTGATGACACTCAGAATATTTCCCATCATAATGAAGCATGCGGTTTTTCATCCTCTTTTAGGCCACAGCTACTTGAAAATAAAGACTATGCCTTACTTATATTTTCATTGTTCAATTTCCTATTAAAAGCCAATCCTTGGGATAGCTCAAGAAAAGAAAGAAAATTAACTGTTTAGTGTTTAATATGTGCTGGACACTAAGTTTGGAATTTTATATTTTAAAATATTTTATATTTTATATAAAATATGACATTAACTACATTATTGAAGTCAATATTTTCTAAAGTGATGGCCTTTTATAAAAGCCAAGACGACGACTTCTTTGTTGAGCCCAAATCCAAGCAAAAGATTTTCCCTAGGGTACAAGTAATTGCACAGTAGTACTTTTAATAAAGAGCAATTAATGACATAATTTTATCTTCTCCCAAATAAAGTCTGAGTCACAGACCAAGTCATGAGTGAAAGTGTTCATACTAATTAGAGAAGTTTCTCTTTTAAGTTACAAATTAGGACATTTAGCATTAGGAAATGTCCAAGAAATAAATCTCATTAAAATAATGAGTCTATAAGTGTCATCATATGTCAGCGTCAAAATTCTTTTTTCCTTTCAAACTCACATGTTATAGGTGATTATAAAAAAGGAAATGGTTCAATCCTTCTGAATAATAAGGAAATAAAATTGAAATGAGAGCCTTACATATATGCAAAAAATGTAAAGGAAGCCACAGATAAAATGCAAACTCTTCTTGCCTTCTCTTTGTTGTATCCCCCTCCAAATAATAATTTATGAAAAGAATTCTCTTTGAGTAACATGCACTAAAGTATCTCCTCACATTTTTACAACTATATGGAAAACAATTTCAAAGAGGTCAAATAAATTTCCTTTGTTATCTTACCCATGGTCTTAGAGGATGAAAAATGTTGTTTCAGTTTTCTTCAGCAATGGACTTATATGTGATTAAACTGAGATTGGAATGACAAAATTGAAACTGGGATAGGAAAAGTTAAATTCAGAATTTTGAGTTCTGTACCAATGGAACACCAATGGGGAGACTAAAGTGCCTCTCTTTACTGAACCAGCAGTTTGAAGTACTCTTGTGTAGTATAATAGAATAATTGACCCAATTAGAGTCCTATTCATCAGAAATTAGATTTCTGCAGGTGCCAAGCACAAAGGCATTTAAGGGCCTTCTCCGCTTCTCACTAGCAACATTGGGAAACTGCAGGCACAACAAAACAGCAAAATCTGCAACTTAATATTTTTCCTCAAGGTATCTGCTAAAACTAACTCTAATTTTAAAGACAGATAAAAGAGACACCACTTAGGATTTGTTCCCTTCCAAAGACAGCCCTTTTACTGTAAGCCTGTGGCTGGTCATCCTCCCCACCACTCCTAATTTCTAAAGAAAAGAAGTTTATTTAGCTCAAAGTTTTGAAGGCTTAAAGTCCAAACAGCATGGCACTGTTTCAGGTGTGAGCCTTGTGAGCTCATCATGGTAGGTGGCATTTATCATGGGAGCATATGTGAGAGGGAGAGATCACATGGCAAGATAGCAAGTCGGGAGACTCAGGAGGGACCTGGCTTGCACTTTGATAACATGAGAACTAACAAGGGTCCCACTCCCTTTGGACAGCCGTTACCCCATGACCAAATGACCTGCCACGTGGCCACATTTCTTATTTTTAAAGATGGTTTTTATTTGTGAGTAATAATTAAACACAATCTTGGCGTTCATTTTGAGATTATCATACATGCATGGAATATAATTTGCTCAACTTTAGTCCCTTGTACTTCCTCTTTCCCTCCCTTTCTTCCCCCTTCTTCTACTCTACTTGTTTTCCTTCTATTTATTAATAGTTCTTTACATTGGTACTTTATAAATATATATAAAATTCACTATGGTATATTCATATATGTATAAAGCACAAGTTGGTCAATTTCATTCCTCCCTTTTCCTGTCCCTCCTGCCTATCCCTTTATCCCCTTCATCCACTCCACTGACATCTCCTCTATTTTCATGAGGTCCTCTCCATTATTTTCCCTTAGTTTAGTCTAATTTTCATGTATAAGAGAAGATATTCAACATTTATAAGTCTGGTTTATTTCACTTAGCATGAGATTCTTCAGTTCTGCCCATTCACCAGCAAATGCCATAATTTCTTTTTTCCACATGACCAAGTAAAACTCCATTGTGTGTGTGTGTGTGTGTGTGTGTATCACATTTTCTTGATCCATTCATCTGTTGATGGGCATCTGGGTTGATTCCATAACTTGACTACCATGAATTGCACTGCTATAAACATCAGTGTGTCTGTATCACTATACTGTGCTAATTTTTGTTCTTTGAGATAAATATCAAAGAGTGGGATAGCTGGGTCATGTGGTGGTTCCATTTCTAATCCTGAAGAATCTCCATTATGTTTTCCAGAGTACTTGAACTAATTTTCAGTCCCACCAACAAAGTACGAGTGCACCATTTTCTCCAAATCTTTGCCAACATTTATTGTTTTTTATATTCTTGATGATTGCCATTCTCAACAAAGTGAGGTAGAATCTCAACATAGTTTTGATTCACATCTCCCTGATTTCTAGATATGTTGTACATTTGTTCATATACTTGTTGGCTATTTGTATTTCTTCTTTTGATGAATGTCTGTTTAGTTCTTCTGTCCATTTATTGAATGGGTTATTGAGGGGGGTGGGTGTTGTTAAGGTTTTTTTTTTTTTTTTTGAGTTCTTTATATATCCTCTTAGCCTAGCTTTAAAGAATCTTGTTCAAAAGCAACACCTAAGTCCTATGATTGAATATTCAGCTTTCACAGAGCATTTCATTCCAAAATCTATCCAAATCATTTTGCTTCTTTTGATATTAATATTGTATCCACAACTTAAGGTCTTAAAACCCAGAATGACCTCAACCAAGTCCTTCAAATGCTTTTCTTCAGATGCAATTCATTTTATACAATTAAATAATTTGTAAGTTTGGATCTGAGATTCTAAAAGAGAAACACTGATGGTACTTCTAATCTTCGTGAGAATGGGATAAGAAGGAAGTAGGGGAAATCCTCTCCCATGAAGATCAAGTGATTGTTGAATGAATTTCAACTCTTTGATTTTTCTAAACATATGTCCCCTTACACTGGCAGGATATGAAGAAATTCTCTCTCCTGACATCCCTCTTTCCCACTTTAAACCCAGGTACAATCACTCTAATTTTTATTTTGCTTTATTTTCTTGTTTCATGAAATTTATTATTCACATTATGTTGTTTGAGTTTACTTCCAATGATTTCTATATTATTTTTAAAATTTATGTCCTGGGGAAATAAATGAATTATCTCACTTCCTCCTGTGTTCTTGATCCCTAGTGCCTAGAAATGTGCGTGGTACATGGTAGATTCTTAGAACATGTTTCTTGAATGAATGGAGAGGATAAATTTGTTTTCCTTGGAGAAATATAAAATCACCATATGAAGGCATACTGATATTAAAGGAATAATTCCACTGTCCTGTGTCAGAGGTTCAAAAGAAAAATATTACATTGTGCAACTAAATACTATAGGATTGAGTTTAGCTTCAAGCTAGATTGTGAACATTCTCAGGATGAACATGAACACAATATGGTAGCCACAGTTCTAGCTCCTACATGTACTCTACACCTTACCCCAAAGAAAACATCTTTTCTTATAGCTTTTTTTTTAAGTCCAGGAAGTTCTCTCTTATGAGACTTGATTAGCCTAACTTATGTACCCTCCCTGAACCAACCAGTATGACCAGGAGACTAGAACATATTGTTGACTTAAGTCACATACCTCATCCCTAGACCATGGGGTAGAATCAGCTGTACCCAGTACTCTTCAGTTAGCATCAGAGAAAATCAAATTCCCTCAAAACAAAATTGGAGTATTAAACTGCAAAGGGGAAATGGTGGTTGGAACCAAAATTTTTTGATGCCAGTTATACTCCCCCAAATTTAAGTCAGTGAACACCTGTAAGTCCTTATTTTAATTAAACTCTGTACCAGATGCTAAAGTTGACCTTTACTTCTATTTTGAATTTTTTTCTTGCTTTGCTTTGACTTCACTCTCACAATTCCACCATATTTCTGCAAGCTGCTCTGGGTTTACACACTCAATTATGTGTATGCTATGCTCTTGTTAAAAGTTTAGGTATGCTCTGAGAGTTGCTCCTCATGCCCTTTCTGTCATTTTGTACACTCTCTCACAATGACTTAAATCACACCCAAAACAGCAACTAAATCCTAAATTCCTAAATCTTTGTCTTCAGGACAGAACCTTCTCCAATGCTACAGGTGCTATGTAGCAAACCTGTCTCCTAGACCTTGCCACAATTGAAATGAGATACATCCTAAACTAAACAAGCTTCTCCCTCCATCATCCAGTCTGATTGTGATTAGGACCAAATCTCTTCCGTTATGTTGGTGACACTTAATTGGACTCAGCAAATCTAAAAACCTATCTCAAACTTCAGATACCCCATCCTGCCAATCACACGTTTTAAATGCCTATCCAATGCAACTTTTATGTTCTCTCCATTCACATTATCACAGCCATTGTATTAGATAAAACCATCATTTTTTTTTCTTACTCAGACTCTTAGAAGAATCATGTGCTCTGCTTACTTCAGTTTTCCTTTTTCTTCCAATCATCCTCCATATTTTTACTAAGAATATGTTTAAAGTATAAATCTGAAAACATTCCTTCAATAGTTCCCATTGCAAACTCAAAGGGTATAAAATTCTTAGGCCTTGCCTGCCTTCCAACATCATCTCTTGCTGTTCCCTATAGATGATAACTCTCTTACTCTCACATTTTCCTCTTAGCTATTCACCCTCCCTCTACTAGCAATGCCACTGCCTACCCCTGCTGCTCAACCATTAGGAAATCCCTACTCATTGTAGGGGTTCACTCCAAGTGCCTGTAGACTTTTGGGACAGATTTCCAATACCTGGGAAGAATATAGTAATTTGAAAACTCCAGTTCAATATCATCTTCTACAAACTTTTCAAATGTCATTTATACTGTTAGTGCAAGTGTTTCTCTGTTTTTATATAGTACTAATTTGACACTCCCTTATATGACACTAATTTGACAGTTCCTTGGAAGTAAACAGATGTTGTATCTGTTTGTTTTTGTGTCCCACAATGTAAGAAAGGGCATTGTACAAACTACGGACATTTTATGGAGTGCACAATTGAGTGACCCAGGTACTCTGAGACATACAGATTGTTACTTCTTTTTTGAACAGATGGAAACACTAAGTTTTTAAGTTCATAGTTTAAATTCATTGGTACAATGATCAATAGATAAATTAAGATAGACTATATAATTATAATCATACAATTTTGCAGTTAATTGTATCTCTGTTAAATCAAAAATTCTAAACTGGGGCCAGTGGATGGTTGACAAAGTTCTCCCTGAACAAATACTTTATGTGCATGGCCATTTTTCTGGAAAGAGGTTTTATATGTTTCATCAATCTCAACAGGGATCCGTACCTTATGATGCCTGAGAACTACAGTCCTAGATCTTATTTCCCCTATAAGGGAAGGCACTGTGGATCTGAAGGTGTTGCATTAATTGTGTTGATCTGTACTTATTTTTCCTTTTGAAATATGTTTTTCTTGTGTCATCAGGAATAGAAATTCACCAAAAGGAAACTAGTGAAAGTTAATCACTGCCGCAGCCCGGCTGGCTGGGCAAAATAACCGGGGGGTGACGAGCAACTTGCGTAGATTGATACAGCAGGAGTGGGAGCCGTTTACTGCAGGACAGGAGTGGCATTTATACATTCCACACAGGTTATCTAATTAGCATAAACTAGATACAGAAGTTAACCAATAAGGAATCTCCACACTTAATGGCTCGCTGGCGTGACTTCACAAACCACTCCCTCTGGCAAAATGCCAGGCGCCATCCAGACTTGTTTACAGACTCTAACATTTGCCAGGCGCCATCCTGACTTGTTTACAGACTCTAACATTTCCCCCTTTTGTTTAATTTAAATAACAACCATAGTGGTTTTTACACAAACACCACAAATAATCTGCTACGAGCAGAAGGGGAGGATACAAAATGCCACAATACCAAGCCAATTGATGGCTCCATGCAAGAAGCCCTTGGAAAAATTATACTAGCAATGACACCATTAGCAAAAATACCCAATTTGTTGTAGATTACAGTTTGTTGTCTCAGTCCAGGTAAGGCAGTGTCTCAATAGATTAACTCACAGTCCAGGTAAATCATAGTCCAGGTAAGTTCTGCAGGCAGCTAGCTTAAATCACAGTCCAGGTAAGTTTTGCAGGCAGCTAGCCTAAGCTGTAGCAGCAGAAACAGCAACAGCTCCGAAGTCTCATCCGTTTCTCAGCCGAAGTTTTGTCCGGTTCTCAGCAACACTGGAAATTCTTCCACCTTCGTCTTCACTGGCACTGGGACGAAGGCAGGAACTCCAGATGGCTAAAGAAAATCCTGTAGTATTCCAGCAGGCACTAAGAAAACAACCTTCTGGACAATTTAGTACATTATCTCAAGGTTTTTTTGCATTTGAAACAAGCCTTAGTAGTGCTCATCACGCATTAGCTTCCAGGCGTGGGAGAACCATTGTAGCTTAGTTATTGGCATTGAAAATGACCAAACATCAGGGATGCCAGTAGCGTCTTCTGCTGGCTGTAGCATCCTGGGCAGCCCCAGATGGCCCTGGGGAGAGTCCCGGTCTCAAACTGCTACTGGGCACAGGGAGCAAGAGCCTGCGAGACTGTGCCTCCAGGTCAGGTCTAGATTTGGACTCACGGCAGTGGAAGAGCCAGCTCCCCGGCCAGGAGGCGGGAAAGGGCCAGTCGCAGCTGCCTCTTGGAAAATCCTTGCTGCGCTGTGACCGGCTTGCACATTCGGCAGCCGCCTCTCCGCTTCACGCACCCTCCGGTAACGAAAAGTATTTAGTAATAGCCTTTTGCTGCAACTTTTTTCCTGATAATCCTTCTTCTTCTGAACTTTTTTTTTCTTTCTGACTAGAGTTCCTGGGCTCTTATCAACACATGCCCTAACTATTCTTGGTTCCACTGGGGTGCCTTCTTCCCTTAGTAATTTACTTCTCACCCCTTCCATATTTTCATCACAAAGACAATACAATACACTGAGACAAAACAAGACACAAACATACTATATCAATCTTCTCCATTTTCTCAAAATCGCCATTTTTCCTCTCGTCCTATCTGCCTCAGGACGAGCAGATTTGCTCCCGTCCTATCTATGGACGGGCAGCTTTTTTTTTCGTCACTTACCCCCGAGTGTCCCGGAGCTCCCCGTACGGGCCACCACCACCATTAAATTTAATATTATAAATGATTCATTAAAAATTTATTTTGTGTGGTATAAAAAGAACAAATTATAGCAGTAATGCATTTTAAATATACAAAAGAGAGGTAATATTACAATCACATGTATAGTTTTTGTATACTTTGTAATATTTTTGAGTAAAGTAGGTTGACGCAGTAATATGACAAAGAGACTTTGACTTCAGAGACCACACACCTTGGTATAAAAACCTAAAATTAACAGGCCCGAGTTGGAATTCCATATTCTCATATGTGACTTTAAGCAAATTGGTTTACGTTTCCATACTCTTAATTTCCCACCTGGGAAAAATATAGAAAATATTAGTGCTGATCTTACATTGGTATTATGAGGATGAAATAAGATATTCACATTAAAACACTTTTCTCCATGCCTTGAACTTTGTAAGTCATCAATACTTATCATCTTTTATATCTCATATTAATAAGATTATAACTCATACTAATGAGATATAATATTATCTTATTTTAAAAGTATTTTTGAAAGGAAAGTAAGAAATATGTATAGCATTTCAGAAAACAGCTAAAATGTCCTAGTGAACCACTAATTGTTATTCCCAAAGAAAGAGCCAGTCAATTCACCATTCATACTCCTCAGCAATTCAAGACTTTAAAGGGCCTTTTGTCCAGTTTATGAATAAAATTTGAAAATATTGAATGGCATTTTCCCTGCAGTTGCTAAACAGGCATAGCTATGGTGCAAGTTGCCATCAATAAATGTTCCCTGCCTGGTTAACTATGAACTCTAGTGCATTAGCTTTCTATTGCTCTATAGCAAGTTACCACAATTTAATATCTTCAAACAAACTATATTTACTGTCTCAGTTTTTGTGAGTGAGGAGTCAGTCATTTATAGCATAGATGAATCCTCTTCTCAGGGTTTCACAAAGCTGAAATTAAGGTTTATGCAAGGTCACAGTCCTTTCTGAAGCTCCTTTCCAAGTTTAGGTGGCTATCATCCAATTTCAGCTCCTTACAGGTGTATGACTGATGCTTATATTTTCTTGATACCTATGAGCTAATGATTGCTCTTAGCTAGTAGAACCACCCTTAGGTTACTTTAAAAAGAAGTAAATAATGAGTTTTATTGTGGCATATTTGTATATGCATATAACATACTTTGACCACTTCTACCTCTCATTACCTCTTTTTATCCTCCCCTTTCCCTGCCATGTGACCCATTCCCTCTTCTCTATCAAATAATACTTCTTGACTCTCAACTCATATCACTGGAGTGATTTCAGTAATTTTATGATCAAGCTGAAATTTGACAGTGAGCCAAACAAACTCAGGAGTCCAAGAGTATCTCTAGGCTTATTAATCCAACAAATAGCATATTGTGTTAATTTTTAAGTACCTGTGCTAACTAGTTTTTACAGTACATGTACTAATGGTCAGATAAATTATACATTGACATGTACCTGTCATTTTTTAATGAGCCATTGTTTCTGATTCTGCTTAATTTAGGTTCTTTACTATGTTGGATCTTTGAATCTCCTACATTTCTTAAGAGATGTAGGCATAGAAAGACAGCCAATGTTTGTTTAAAACATTGTAAAAATGACCACACGATTTGGCCCCTGGTTGTTTTTAATCAGAACTTACTAACTCTTTGGCAGGAAAAACTTTAAAAAAAGAAAGAAATATATAGGCTTGAGCTCTGACAAGTCAAAAAGAGTGGAAGCTACACTTTCTTCAAAACCAGTTGAGGTCAGCTATCACAGAGCTCTCCTGAGGTCTTTTGTTTTCTCAGCAATGTCAGGCAGACAAAGGCCTGAGGAAGAATCCTCCTTTCTACCAGTGGAAGAAAACCAGACTTAGCCCAGTGCATGCTGAGACTCTGTGTTCCTTTGGATGACAGAGGCGGCCTGACTTTCAAACTTTCCACAAAACATTCTCCCTGAGCATCTCTGATGCTGGTCCCACATCAAACAGAACAGAATGTAAAGACAGAAAACTGACATTACACTGAAGACACTTAGGGACTCAAGTCTACACAGATAGTGGATTCAATATTGAACTTGTTCAAACCCAGAAACGTGAGGGGAAAACAGACACAAATAAACTCATAAAAATCTTTGGATTCCCATATACTGAGTGTTCATAAGTGATGAGGGTCACATTTTTGTTATATGAAGATAGCTTAATATTAGAGAAACATCTCTGTAGACCAAAGCCTGAGCCTAAGGTTTGTGGATATGCTTCAGAGGGTCCAAAGGGTCCCAGAAATAACAGGGGAGTCTTGCCAGTATGCGCATATAGCACAGAGATCATGTGGAGTCTTCTCTGTCCTTAGAAGGCTAAGAAAATTTCCCATACTCCACGTTCACAGTATGGGACACCAAAAAATTCCACACTCCACATTGTGTGCGCTCTACTAGCTCTTCCCTCTAGATCTGGAATCAGGCAGCCTATTTTGTGCTGCCCAGTCTTTGAACCAGAAGCTAAGCATTGCCCACTTACTTACTTGCCTCCAGAAGAAATTCCAATCACAGCAGCAAATCATGAGTTTTCTGGATACACTCAAATGTGTGAGACCATAGAGAAGCAGCTTATAAGATTTCACTGGATTTATTATTTTGTTTCCTTGTTCTCTTATTAGTATCCACATACTCTGTTGTTTATCACATAGGGCTATCCTTGCTCCATAGAGATGCCTGAGAAATATCGTAGTCCCTACATTCCTTTGCAAAATCATACTTCCCAAAGTTCTTTTGCAATCTTGAAATAAACATTTTCATCTGCATTTATGCCTATGTTCATTCTCACCTTAAAGAGAAAGTAGAATGTGTTCACAATAGTCTCAATAAGGGTCTATGATAAAAAAAAAAAAAATAAGTAAGCATCCTTGAGTCTGTTGTCATAGGGGAAATGTTTGGTGGCAAATTCTATTACCAAGAAAGAATTATGGTGTAACAACTCTTATAGGAATTAGGTGTGTTTTCCCCTCTGCACCTGTGAAGTGGCAGAGGTCCTCTGCAGAACAAGGTGATTCTTCCCTTCACACCCCAAAACACCATCTTACTGTCTGGGCTTTCTCTTTGACTTTTGCCATTGTTCTCCTCCACTTTCAACAATTTCCCTGTTGCTCTCTGGAATTTCCTATGCATTAAAAATAAAAACCAAACACTTTTCTCACAGCCACTTCTCAGAACCCTCTATCTCCAGAGTTGCAGTAGGGCCTAAGAGTTTAAAAGTGCAGGTTCTCAAATTTGTCTATATTCAAGTTGATCCTCTGGTATTTAATAGCTTCATGAGTTTTTTTTTTTTTTTAACATCTTAATTTTTCATGTATAAGTTGGGAGAGTAGAATTATTCACTGCATAGGTTTTTTTAAATGTTAGATGAATAAATGTATGCAGGAAACATAGAACAGTGCCCAGTACACGGCAACTCAAAAAAGTGTTAACTGCCTTCTTCCTCTTTATTTCAATTATCATTCATCATCATCTTGCTCCCCTTGACATGGACTCTACCATAAAGACATCACGTCTCATTTGGCCCCCACTAATGGAATTTTTAATCTCTCACAACTCCCAAACTAAAGCCTGGGCATAGAAATTTAGCAGAATTTCAACGCATGAGTACATTATTTCTAAATCTACCTAAAAACTTAAACCCTAAGCATTTTTGTTATTTGACTTCCCCAGATACAGATACCTTCACTTACATTATTTACGATCTGTTTCATAATCTGCCATGTTTCCTGAACAATTTGGAAAACTAGAGTTTGGTGATATCATTCTTAATTACAGTATTAAGTTTACTAGTGTTTCAGTGGGATTGGACTTTTTTTTTTTTTTTTTTCTGTTTGTGATACTCTGATCTGCCTGACATATAGACGCCAGAAATCGAGGCAGATGAGGACTATCCTGCAGAGAACAAGCTGGTCTTCCTCTATAGTTGCTCCACTCACTGGGATCTCATCATCAGATTTCACTCCCCTGGTGCTGCTCAGGCAGAACTCAGTTGTATCCAGGTTTATACAGATTTACATTCATATCTAAACTAGCATTTTTTTGCAATCTTTATCTAATGTTATTTTAAAATTATAATACAACATTTGCTTAACCAGAGAATAGTGAAGGTCCATATTAAAATATTGTAGACAACATTCCCAGTGTCCTCAAAATTGCCTTGGCTTTTTTTCCCATCAACTGAAATGGAGTGATGAATTCTCCAATGGCAAACACCATTTCCCAGTACACCCTAGGTCTAGCTCTTACCTTTCTCTACATCATTTGAAGGGAAATGCAATTAACCTTCATGAAGAAGGCAGTCCTTCTTAGTCTGGAGGACTAAGTCTCCTTTTTCCACTGTTTCATCTCCAGCTTGCTCATGCTGTGTATCAGAAGGTGAGCTCTATATGAGACCAGCAGCTTTCTGGGTGGTATTGGTCTTGGGTGGCAACTGGGAGCCCTGTGTATTATGTATGAATTGGCCAAAACTACATTCATGATGCATAATGAGTCTTCAGTGAGACTGTCCATTGGTTGCTAAAAGAATCAGCATGCTAAGAAATTGTCCCTTGTACTCATTGATGTTAATTGTGTGTGTGTGTGTGTGTGTGTGTAAAGTGTATTGATATGGCAAGGTACATTTTCATTATCATCTGGATCTCCTGCAGATGGTTGATCCAGAAAATCCCAAGATATCCAAGTATGAGAAACAAAAGGAGATAAATACACAGCCACACATGGAAACAATAAGACAGATGCAGAAATGAACCATAAAATTTTACTTGCAAGAAAAGAGCATTAGAAAAATATTAAAGTAGGTGATAATTATAATATTTAAAGAAAAATTATATTGACGCAACTTAAGCTCTGAAGTAAGCCACAACGCAAAATTGGAACAATTTTGAAAAATCATGAAGATGGTCAGATAACACAAGAGGAAAAAAGAATTGATAGAACTTCAGAGAGGAAAAAATACAAAACTATTCTATAAGCAGCAATTAACTACAAAAAGCATAATAAGCACCACAAAGTAAAATATTTTTTAAAATGTACATTTACCAAAATGCACAGAATGGCATGAGAAAAGGAAATTAAATGAACCAGAAAAAAAAACAGATGAAAAAAGACAGAAGGAGGAAGGAGAGAAGGAGGGAATTCTAGACAAAACATGATAATAAAGAAAGGTATAATAGAAAACAATAAAAAAGAATGCAACATACACAAATTTTGAATAAGACATAAAAACAATGAAATAGAATAATATGTACTTAATATACACATATGTACATATTTGAAAAAAAAACTTCATAAATAAAGAAAATTGAATTTATAGATAATAAAAGATAACTCCAAGTCACAGGTAAAACCATAAGACTTGTCCTGGTAGAATTATTTCATTTATTTAGGCAGCTAGACAAGATAAAAGAGGGAAACTATACTGAGTTCAGACTTCTACATGGTCACATTCAACTTCAAAAGATAATGGAAAAGAAAGGAATGAAGGAAGGAAGGAAGGAAGGAAGGAAGGAAGGAAGGAAGGAAGGAAGGAAGGAAGGAAGGAAGGAAAGGAAAGGAAAGGAAACAAACTATGTCCCAGGGATTTTATAGCAAGTTAAACTTTCACTCAAATATCAAAGCTAAAACAGACCATTTTGACACTCAAGAATTCAGGTAATATTGTTAACACAGGTGCTTCCTAAAGAAAGTACTGGAAGACAATTTCTAGTAACAGGTGATAGAAAAAGCTACAGAGAAGGACTGGGGTGAGCTGTGAGTCTATTCATCTGCATATCTCAAAGGTGGGGATAAGGGGACAGATTGGAAAGCAGAATGTTACAAGCTCTGACAGTGTGTAAATCATATAACTAATAAATCAGAAAGGAGAGAAGAAAGTATAAAAAGTGACAATGTAAGGTAGGTTGGGGAAAATAATAAGTGATAAAGCATTAGTGCACAGTAATCCCTCAATAAATTTTAAAATAGTGGCTCCTTTTTCATCTCATTTTCTTCCTCATATTTTTCCTTTGCTTCTACATTATTTTACATTATGAATATTATTATCATTATCAATATTGTTAAATTATAAATCCAAGAAATTTAATCTCATCAAGCTAATATGAATAGACAAAAAATAAGAAGGCAAGATGTGAAGGAATTCCCTATCGGATTAATGGTGCAGTGGCTTTTCATGATCCTTGTAACTGACAGTCACCTAACCAAGAGGAAAGCCATTGTAGATTTCATAACCCTAAGTAAATGCCTTGAAGTAGAAGGTGCACTACTACACATTCCTACCACTGCCATTAATCCAGTAGTTACATGAGCACCTCTCCCATACTAGATCTTACGTAAATCATCTGAGACTATCTACATGCTCACATTCATTCATTCAGCAATTATATGTGTTGCAGTAAGCACTAGTAACAAAATTTAGTTTAAAAATCATCACAGTATTGTAATATTCATTACAGAAATTGGATTTAGGACTATCTGAAAAAATGAAAAGGAAATACCAGTGTTTATCTACCTAAAGGATTATTGGGAAAACTGTTGTAATAAATAAAATTACTAACAAAATTGTGATATAATCAAAGTACCTGTATTTTTTTTTAAACATATTTATTTTTAGTTGTAGTTGGTTGGACACAATACCTTTATTTTATTTATTTTTATGTGGTTCTGAGGATCGAACCCAGGGCCTTGCACGTGCTAGGCAAGCACTGTGCCGCTGAGCCACAACCCCAGCCCCTATATTTCTTTATTTGAAGTTAACTAGATTAACAGCTCATAAACATCCAATGGACTCAATGCATTTCAATTTAACAGTGATATTTATAAAGGATTTTAAAATACAATAATGGTAAAGGAAATGAAATATGGGACATTTGAAATCATAATTTGGTGAATTTATAAAGCTTAGAAACAATGTAAGAGTAATAATGATCCTATGCATACTCAGTGGTTGTGTATATATGTGTGTGGGTCTTACTCTTGGCAGAGTGGTGCTTTACAATGTTTATCTACAGCTTGTATGGAGAATATTAGCATGCTTATCAAATTTCGAGATAACTTAAAATGTTAACACAGTGTACATAATAAATGTCATGACTATTTCAAAAGATAAGTATAGCACATAATATATACTCAAGTAAATAAGATTATATGCATTAAGAAGAGCCAAGAAGTTCTACATTTTGGTTACAAAATCTAAAATAGGTTGACAGTAACAATAACATTCATACAAAAAAGAAAAAATAAAAAGACAGTAACCAAAGTTTAATATGTTTGTAATTGGGTACATCCTCATCCTCCCTCTATTTCCTTCTGAGAATCACAGTCTGGTCCCCAGGAATGAAATGCAGTATATTATTTGAGGAGGCAGCAGGTTCCTTGTCTTGGACACATTAATAAAAGATAGGTGCACGCTCAATTTCTCTCATGTTGTAAGAAGGACTGCCGCTAGAGAAGGGATCTCAGAACTAATTTCAAATATTGTAGTCCAGTTAAACTCTTGGGAATACCGAGTCCCCATGGTAATTTGTTCATATTCCAAAGAAAACATAAAGAAAAAGTCAGTGGTTTTAGTTAACCGAAAGAGGGTAGCTTTTGGCTTCCAGACCTGCTTGACTCTGTAACTCAGTTGTGTGCCCTTGAAAAGATTTCTTAGTCTCTATCAGTGAAGGGGTAATTAAGAGGCTGCATCTATAGATTTCAACCAGCCCCCAAATTATAAAATTCTTGCTACTAATGAAAGCCTATGGAGAACCTCAACATATTATAAAAATAAATTCCTACCTGGTAAGAGTCCACTGGGCATGGTCATGGCTTATCCAATTCACTGTCCTGCCTCTCTGCCTTACATGTCTCCAGGGTCTTAAAATGTCTTCATAGAGCTTCAGAGCTTACACAGAATTGCTTCAAAAACAAACAAACCTGAGCTAAAGCCTTCTGGAATCTTTTCACCTCTCCTTGATTTATATTCTTTGAAATCAGTCATGTTTTATTTCTATTCAAAATTTTTCTTATTTGATATTAACATTCAGCTAAGATCAAAGAATTCTGGCATCAAAACATTGTTTTGTGGCTAATTTTAATATTGTTCAGGAAGGCATGATATAATAAATTGATTTCTTGGATTTTTGCTTCTCTACTTACATTTTAATAAGTGGATATTACCATATTCCTCTAATTTTAATATGATTACATGTTTTTATCATATATGAACATGTTTTTGTCACACATTTTTACATAAATTATATTTTTCATACATAATTTATAGAACATAAATTATATATAAATATGAAATACATGTATGTTATGCTTTCACTCTGGTTTATCCCCCCCCAAATATTCATGTACTAAAAGCTTGCTCCCCAGTGTCTCAGTGTGGCAGTGTTAAAGTGGTACAACATTTAAGAGGTGGGGTCTTGAGAAGGTTAATTATGTCAAGGGAGATCTTTTCCCATGCATGTACTAATGCTGTCTTACAGAAGTAGGTCAGAGTTCATAGGGTGGATTAGCTCCCATGAAAAAAGGCTGTTATATAACAGCAAACCTAGCTCCTCCCTTGTCTCTCTTCCAGGTGTCTTGCTGCTTGTCTTATGCAACTTTACTTCAGTCCCAATATCTATCTATCTATCTATCTATCTATCTATCTATCTATCTATCTATCTATCTATCATCTATCTATCTATCTCTCCTTCCCTCTGCACTCTTCCTTCTCTCTCTTACCTACCATGATGCCATATGGCATGTCACAATATAGTCAAAATGCCCTAATCAGAGGCCAACAAAGTGGACCTGCCCAGTCTTGGACTTTTTAGTCTACAAAACTGTATAATAAATAAGTGTTATGGTTTGGATGTGAGGTGTCCCTCAAAAGCTCATGTGTGAGACAATGTAAGAAGGTTTAGATGACAAATGATTAGATTATGAGAGCCTTGACCCAGTCAGTGAATTAATCATTTGATGGAATTAATAGACTGATAATTGAAGGCACTAGAGTGTGGCTTGATGAAGTGGGACATTGAGGCTGTGGCTTTGGAGTATGTATTTGTGTTTGGAAAGTGGAGATCTCTCTCTGCTGTCTGATCATCATGTGAGCCATTTCCCTCCATCACACACTTCTGCCATGATAATCAACCTTACCTCAAGCCCTGAGAAATAGAGCCAGCTGTCTATGGACTGAGAGCTCTGAAACCATGAGCCCTCAAATAAACTTTTCTTCCTCTAAAATTGTTCTAGTCAAGTCTTTTAGTCATAGCAGCAAAAAAAAAAAAAAAAAAAGCTGATTAAAACAATAAGCCTTTATTCTTAAGAAGCCTAAAGCACCCAGCATTAGGTGTTTTGGTATAGGAGCACACAATGAACTAAGACAAAGAATACATGGATCACATCTAAAACCCTTTTTTTTCCTTTTTAAATGGGTGGAAAATCCTAGGGAAATGTTTTCAAGTAGTAGTATAAGATAAATATGCAAATAATGTTTGGAAGAAATGGGAATAGTATAATACTTTTACTATGATGAGCTTCTGGCTTTTAAAAGAACTCTACTATGGATATCAAAATTTAGTTAAGAATTAAGTTTGTGAACAAACAATCTCTAGATAAACTACATAATCATTGGAAGAAAATATTTTCTAGTTTTTATTACTATCCAACAATAAAATTTGAAACTCAACTTGTGACTTATGAAAAAATTTAAACTCAAATAATAACTAATATAAGTGAAAGTAATAAGAGGCAAATAACAAGATAATAAGAAGCAATAACAAGAAATGAGATACTGATAAAAACAAGTAATTATAGGACACTCATCATCTTCTATGATTGAATTTGCACTTCTTAAATGTTATCATCACAGCATACTTAGCACTAGTCAAGACTTTATTAAAATACTCAATCTTGTTTAGGACGAAAACATTAAGTCAACTATGTGACTACAAAGAAAGCCCTGAAGAAAGTCACAAATCTCTACCACTAACAAACTCCAGTGTGTCATTAAATATAACATATCCATGATTTTGGCCACACTCTCTTCATTAGATGATTGTTTTTGTGTCTATACATTTTTTAAACATGGGTCCTAAGAGGAAAGTACGAATATGCAGGATCATCTACCTTGTTGTTGGTGCATATGCTTCTTTAATAAAAAACAGTAAGCATGGGCTTCCATTACCAAAACTCTCTTTTAAAATGTCAAGGCAAGGGGCTGGGGTTGTGGCTCAGTGGTAGAGTGCTCGCCTAGCATGCATGAGGCACTGTGTTCAATCCTCAGCACCACATAAAAATAAAATAAAGAGAAGTAAATGAAGGTAAAATAAGATGTTATAAAAATAAAATAAAAATAAAATGTCAAGGCAAGAATAAAATAACTCCTCTTTTGTCTTTATGTCCTCCTTCACTCACTTCACTAACCAATTTAGTGAAAGACTGGTTTGCATTCTGTCTGCAGTTACTCTACTGTGGTTAATGACTTAGCCTTGCTACACTCTGGTGGTTTCCTTCATTCAACTGAGACGTCTTCAGATCACAAATGACCACCTGTGTCTAATTCAATGGACATTTACAAGTTATATACCTTGCTCTTGCTTAAGTTTTTAAATAGAATTTGTGAATCTGTGTTCAGATTCTCCAGTTCAGTTTTATCCCTGAGTATAATTTTCAATTTTTTGACTATTTTTCCTTGTTGCTACCTGACTTAATTTTTGTGTTCCTCAAGGTTTCATGAAATGCCCTCACCTTATCTGCTGTATCTAGTCTCTCCAAACTATTCCATTTCTACACTTAGCCATCATCTATATCACAATGCTCCAAAATCTTATGACCAGGCTTTGTTGTCCACCTGCTTTCCTATCCCACTTTCTAAAATAAATTATTTTTCACTTGGATTATCTACAATTGGGTAAAATTAAAGATGCCTAAAATAGATCAATTTAGTTTACACTTCAAATTCCTCCAGATTGTATCATGCTTTCAGCAGGCATCCATATTAGGAACTTTAAATCCTCCACAAATCTTCAATCTACTTTGCCTCCTATATATCATACTTAGTAGGTTACCAAGCACTACTGATCCTAAGTTAATGTTTCTACAATTATTTCCTCTGACCATCTCGCTCTGCCTTACTTTCCTTGGTTGTTATTGTTCCAAATCTTACTTTCTCTAACTTGTTCTCTCTACTATTAACTACAGTTATTTTTAAAATATAAATAAAATAACATCCAATAGCTAGATTAAAATAATCATCTCATTACTACTTGCAAGACATAACTCACCACAATGACACGGTACTAGTGCACCTAAAATTCTTCTGCAATTCTTCTCTACCCTACTCACACATAACATCTTTGAGTAGTCTCCATTTATTTTTCCTACTTTCTCTTGAATTTTTAAAATCCCTCTACTAGATCTTTTCTTTTGCATAGATACATGCCTATCATAGCATTTAAAACTAAAAGTCTGCATACATCCTCCATTTCTGCATCTCTATCTAATATTTCTTCTATCTACTGTTAAGGTTTCCCCTGTCCTGTCTCCCTATACCTTCTGCCTATGCAACATTCTTTTAATGAACAAATTCATTAGGCATAATTTAGAACTCGTCTTTTATGTACACTTATCATGATCTGATATTTTAGGCATCTTTCTCCTTAAACAATTCTGTCCCCTTGCCTTCGTTATATGATTTACCTTGCTCTCTACCTACTCAAGTTTAATTTTGTGTGTGGGATGGTTCATTTCTGCATCTGCCTTTTAGGTGACAGTTACTCTGGATCCTTAATGAGCACACTTTCTGTCTCCTCCTGAATCTACACACTATTCTGTACAAACTCATTTATACCTATGAATTCATTCAAAGTCTTGCCTCTGATTCTCAGATTGAGATCTGTAGCTAAGTTTTATTTTTGTTTTTTAGGTTTATTTCCTAAGCTACCAGTTTATATCTATTTAGTGAACTGCTTACTGAATATCTCTATCTGATAATTTCACATATACTTCAAACTCAGTACATCCACACATTGACTCATTTACTGAAATTGACCCAAATCTAGATAAAGTAGTGCCAAGGCTATCCACTACCAGACAAAACAGAAATCAGGGAATTATCCTAAATTATTCCCACTATCTCTTCACCATCATAATCAGAAAATAGGTCACCAAGACCTTTAGATGCTGCCTCTTAAATATAACTTTTACCATCCATACCATCCTTTCTGCCTTTATTCGAATCTCATCATTATCTTCCCTAGATCCATAAACAGTAGTTCTCATTGAAATTTACTAAATTTTCATGAATTACATAAAAATAGAGAACAAAAAACACAGTATAAATTAACAATCAAGTTTATAAGTTGAAATGTTACATATATATCATAATTAAAAAGCAAAAAAGAAATTTAGATATTGCCCAACATTGAAATGGAGAAAGAACTGAAAGAGTCTTCTGTTGAGAAAAATTATTTAATAAAGATTAAAGCATATTCATTGCTTTATGATCACAATTCTTTTTGTATGAAGAAATTAAATTTTGAGTTAGAGAAGGTTATATGAATATACTTATCTATCCCAGGTTGACAAGAGGGGAGAAACATGCTCAATCTTCATTTTTCTTAGGCCTCCCATGAACAGAGAACTGACTGGACTTCTTTCCAAGATGGAAGAACTGAGGATTCCTCTTAAGACTTTGTATATTATAAGGTCATTACTACGGACCTCATATGTGTGCTCCTCTAAAATTCATATGTGAACTGGGTGTGGTGGTGCATGCCTGTAATCCTAGCAACTCAGGAGGATGAAGCAAGAGAATCACAAGTTCAAGGCCAGCCTCAACAATTTAGTAAGGCCCTAAGCAACTTTATTTCGCCCTCAGCAAAATAAAAAGTAAAAAGGACTGAAGATGTGGCTCAGTGTTTAAGCACCCCTGGGTTCAATTCCTGGTATCAAAAATAAAATAAAATGAATATGTGAAATCCTAATCCAAATGAGATTATTTTTGAGCATGGGTGTTCAGGGATTAGGCAATTAGTTTATAATGAAGCCCTATGACACCAGTGCCCTTGTAAGAAAAGGAAGAAACACCAGAAGTCTCTCTCTTTCTCTTCACCATGTGGGAAGATAGCAAGAATTGGCTTACCCAGTGTTAGACAGCCAAAAGCTAGTGTGGCTTTGAATAAATCCAGATTTTGTTAATGTCTCACGCTCATTTTGTCTCTTCAGGAATCCTGTTAAGCAAAATAATCGTTTGACAGTGGGCCATATTTGTAATTCCTTTATGGCTATCAGATTCAAAATGCAACTTATTTACTTTTCACATCCCAAAAGGCTTATAGGAATTTTATATCATTATTCTAAACTGATTCCCAAATATTTATTTCTGACATAAATCAATCTAGTAATTATAGTGCACCTTGATGAAAGCCAGTGGGTAATTATATTAGTTAGTGTGCACAAGGCCATGGGTTTAATTCCTAGTACCCAAAACAAACAAACAAAAGTTTGGGGGAAGTAAATGACAATGTAATTAAAAATAGATAATTTTTTTAAATTTTTTTTCTTTCCTATTCCAATCCCCTCTCCTTTTTAACTGAGTTTTTTTTTTTTAAATTTTTTATTGTTGGCTGTTCAAAACATTACATAATTCTTGATATATCATATTTCACACTTCGATTCAAGTGGGTTATGAGCTCCCATTTTTACCCCATATACAGATTGCAGAATCACATCAGTTACACATCCATTGATTTACATATTGCCATACTAGTGTCTGTTGTGTTCTGCTGCCTTGCCTATCCTCTACTATCCCCCCTCCCCTCCCCTCCCCTTGCCTCTTCTCTCTCTGCCCCCTCTACTGATATTCATTTGTCCCCCTTGTATTATTTTTCCCTTTCCCCTCACTTCCTCTTGTATGTACTTTTGTATAACTCTGAGGGTCTCCTTCCATTTCCATGCAATTTCCCTTCTCTCTCCCTTTCCCTCCCACCTCTCATCCCTGTTTAATGTTAATCTTCTTCTCCTGCTCTTCGATCCTACTCTGTTCTTAGTTACTCTCCTTATATCAAAGAAGACATTTGGCATTTGTTTTTTAGGGATTGGCTAGCTTCACTTAGCATAATCTGCTCTAATGCCATCCATTTCCCTGTAAATTCTATGATTTTGTCATTTTTTAATGCAGAGTAATACTCCATTGTGTATAAATGCCACATTTTTTTTATCCATTCATCTATTGAAGGGCATCTAGGCTGGTTCCACAGTCTAGCTATTGTGAATTGTGCTGCTATGAACATCGATGTAGCAGTGTCCCTGTAGCATGCTCTTTTTAGGTCTTTAGGGAATAGACCGAGAAGGGGAATAGCTGGGTCAAATGGTGGCTCCATTCCCAGCTTTCCAAGAAATCTCCATACTGCTTTCCAAATTGGCTGCACCAATTTGCAGTCCCACCAGCAATGTACAAGTGTACCCTTTTCCCCACATCCTCGCCAGCACTTGTTGTTGTTTGACTTCATAATGGCTGCCAATCTAACTGGAGTGAGATGGTATCTTAGGGTGGTTTTGATTTGCATTTCTCTGACTGCTAGAGATGGTGAGCATTTTTTCATGTACTTGTTGATTGATTGTATGTCCTCCTCTGAGAAGTGTCTGTTCAGGTCCTTGGCCCATTTGTTGATTGGGTTGTTTGTTATCTTACTGTCTAATTTTTTGAGTTCTTTGTATACTCTGGATATTAGGGCTCTAACTGAAGTGTGAGGAGTAAAGATTTGTTCCCAGGATGTAGGCTCTCTATTTACCTCTCTTATTGTTTCTTTTGCTGAGAAAAAACTTTTTAGTTTGAGTAAGTCCCATTTGTTGATTCTAGTTATTAACTTTTGTGCTATGGGTGTCCTATTGAGGAATTTGGAGCCCGACCCCACAGTATGTAGATCGTAGCCAACTTTTTATTCTATCAGACGGCGTGTCTCTGATATGATATCAAGCTCCTTGATCCATTTTGAATTCACTTTTGTGCATGGCGAGAGAAAGGGATTCAGTTTCATTTTGTTGCATATGGATTTCCAGTTTTCCCAGCACCATTTGTTGAAGATGCTATCCTTCCTCCATTGCATGCTTTTAGCCCCTTTATCAAATATAAGGTAGTTGTAGTTTTGTGGATTGGTTTCTGTGTCCTCTATTCTGTACCATTGGTCCACCCGCCTGTTTTGGTACCAGTACCATGCTGTTTTTGTTACTATTGCTCTGTAGTATAGTTTGAAGTCTGGTATCGCTATACCGCCTGATTCACACTTCCTGCTTAGCATTGTTTTTGCTATTCTGGGTCTTTTATTTTTCCATATGAATTTCATGATTGCTTTCTCTATTTCTACAAGAAATGCCGTTGGGATTTTGATTGGCATTGCATTAAACCTATAGAGAACTTTTGGTAATATCGCCATTTTGATGATGTTGGTTCTGCCTATCCATGAACAGGGTATATTTTTCCATCTTCTAAGATCTTCTTCTATTTCTCTCTTTAGGGTTCTGTGGTTTTCATTGTATAAGTCTTTCACCTCTTTTGTTAGGTTGATTCCCAAGTATTTTATATTTTTGAAGATATTTTGAATGGAGTTGTTGTCCTCATTTCCATTTCAGAGGATTTGTTGCTGATATACAGGAATGCCTTTGATTTATGCGTGTTGATTTTATAGCCTGCCACTTTGCTGAATTCATTTATTAGCTCTAATAGTTTCTTTGTAGACCCTTTTGGGTCTGCTAGGTATAGAATCATGTCATCTGCAAATAGTGATAATTTAAGTTCTTCTTTTCCTATTTTGATGCCTTTAATTTCTTTCGTCTGTCTAATTGCTCTGGCCAGTGTTTCGAGAACTATGTTGAACAGAAGTGGTGAGAGAGGGCATCCCTGTCTTGTTCCAGATTTTAGAGGGAATACCTTCAATTTTTCTCCATTCAGAATGATGCTAGCCTGAGGCTTAGCATAGATTGCTTTTACAATATTGAGGTATGTTCCTGTTATCCCTAGTTTTTCTAGAGTTTTGAACATAAAGGGATGCTGTACTTTGTCGAATGCTTTTTCCGCATCTATCGAGATGATCATATGGTTCTTATTTTTAAGTCTATTGATGTGGTGAATAACATTTATTGATTTCCCTATATTGAACCAGCCTTGCATCCCAGGGATGAATCCTACTTGATCATGGTGCACAATTTTTTTGATATGTTTTTGTATCCGATTCGCCAGAATTTTATTGAGGATTTTTGCATCTAGGTTCATTAGAGATATTGGTCTCTAGTTTTCTTTCTTTGAAGTGTCTTTGTCTGGTTTAGGTATCAGGGTGATGTTGGCCTCGTAGAATGTATTTGGAAGTTCTCCCTCTTTTTCTATTTCCTGAAGTAGCTTGAAAAGTATTGGTATTAGTTCCTGTTTAAAGGTTTTGTAAAACTTTGCTGTATACCCATCCGGTCCTGGGCTTTTCTTAGTTGGTAGTCTTTTGATGGTTTCTTCTATTTCCTCAATTGATATTGGTCTGTTTAGGTTGTCTATATCCTCCTGACTCAATCTGGGCAGATCATATGATTTAAGAAATTTATCGATGCCTTCACTATCTTCTAATTTATTGGAGTATAAGGATTCAAAATAATTTTTGATTATCTTCTGTATATCTGAAGTGTCTGTTGTGATATTGCCTTTTTCATCCCGTATGCTAGTAATTTGAGTTCTCTCTCTTCTTCTCTTCGCTAGCATCGCTAAGGGTCTGTCGATTTTGTTTATTTTTTCAAAGAACCAACTTTTAGTTTTGTCAATTTTTTCAATCGTTTCTTTTGTTTCGATTTCATTAATTTCTGCTCTGATTTTCATTATTTCTTGCCTTCTACTTCTTTTGCTGTTGTTTTGCTCTTCTTTTTCTAGGATTTTGAAATGAAGTATGAGATCATTTATTTGTTGGTTTTTTCTTTTTTTAAGGAATGAACTCGAAGCAATGAATTTTCCTCTTAGAACTGCTTTCAATGTGTCCCATAGATTCCGATATGTTGTGTCTGTGTTTTCATTAATCTCTAAGAATTTTTTAATTTCCTCCTTGATGTCTTCTATAACCCATTGATCATTCAGTAACCTATTGTTCATTCTCCAAGTGATGTATTCTTTTTCCTTCCTTCTTTTATCGTTGATTTTCAGTTCCATTCCATTATGATCAGATAGGATGCATGGTATTATCTCTACTCCTTTATATTGTCTAAGAGTTGCCCTGTGACATAATATATGATCTATTTTTGAGCAGGATCCATGTGCTGCTGAGAAAAAAGTGTAACTGCTTGATGTTGGGTGGTATATTCTATATATGTCAATTAAGTGTAGGTTATTAATTGTGTTATTGAGTTCTATAGTTTCCTTATTCAACTTTTGTTTGGAAGATCTGTCCAGTGGCGAGAGAGGTGTGTTGAAGTCTCCCATGATTATTGTATGGTGGTCTATTAGACTCTGGAACTTGAGAAGAGTTTGTTTGATGAACATAGCTGCACCATTGTTTGGGGCATATATATTTATGATTGTTATGTCTTGTTGGTGTATGGTTCCCTTAAGCAGTATGTAGTGTCCCTCTTTATCCCTTTTGATTAACTTTGGCTTGAAATCTATTTTATTTGATATGAGTATGGACACTCCTGCTTGTTTCCGAAGTCCATATGAGTGATATGATTTTTCCCAACCTTTCACCTTCAGCCTATGTATGTCTTTTCCTATCAAATGCGTCTCCTGTAGGCAGCATATTGTTGGGTCTTGTTTTGTGATCCATTCTACTAGCCTGTGTCTCTTGATTGGTGAGTTTAAGCCATTAACATTTAGGGTTATTATTGAGATATGGGTTGTTCTTCCAGCCATATTTGTTTATTTATGTTACTAAACATGGTTTGTTTCCCTCTTTGATTATTTTTCCCCCCTTTACTGTCCTACCTCCCACTGTTGGTTTTCATTGTTATTTTCCATTTCCTCTTCCTGTAATGTTTTGCCAAGGATGTTTTGAAGAGATGGTTTTCTAGCTGCAAATTCTTTTAACTTTTGTTTATCATGGAAGGTTTTAATTTCATCTTCCATCCTGAAGCTTAATTTCGCTGGAAACACAATTCTTGGTTGGAACCCATTTTCTTTCAGTGTTTGAAATATGTTATTCCAGGATCTTCTAGCTTTCAGAGTCTGTGTTGAAAGATCAGCTGTTATCCTGATTGGCTTACCCCTAAATGTGATCTGCTTCCTTTCTCTTGTAGCTTTTAAAATTCTCTCCTTATTCTGTATGTTGGGCATCTTCATTATAATGTGTCTAGATGTGGTTCTTTTATGATTTTGCACATTCGGCGTCCTGTAGGCTTCTAGGATTTGGGATTCTGTCTCATTCTTCAAGTCTGGGAAGTTTTCTCGTATTATTTCATTGAATAGATTGCTCATTCCTTTGGTTTGAAACTCTGTCCCTTCCTGTATCCCAATGACTCTTAAATTTGGTCTCTTGATGTTATCCCATATTTCTTGGATGTTCTGCTCATGGTTTCTTAACAGTCTTGCTGAGCTGTCTATGTTCTTTTCAAGTTGAAATACTTTATCTTCATTGTCTGATGTTCTATCTTCTAAGTGTTCTACTCTGCTGGTAGTATTCTCAATTGAGTTTTTAAGTTGGTTTATTGCTTCCTGCTTTTCTAGGATTTCTGTTTGTTTGTTTTTTATAACCTCTATCTCCCTGTGTAGTTGGTCTTTTGCTTCTTGGATTTGTTTATGTAATTCATTGTTGAATTTTTTTTTAAAATCTGAATCAGGCATTGATTTAGTAGCTCAACAATTTCAAGGCCAGTATTTCTCTGAATATCAATCATCATAAAATAGCTGCTACAGCTCAGTCTGGTCAAAAAGAAGAAAAGAAGATGAGTGCAGCATCTGTCTCTTTAAATAAGAAAAGGAAAAACAGCATTCCTGGAAATGTCTCTATCACACTTCTTTATACATATGTTGTCCAGCACTGATCACCAGGCCATGCGTAGTAGGAAGAGAACCCGTAAGAGCAAGTATGCAGCTTTGCCAGCCCTTACAGCAGAGGGAATTACAGGAAGAGGATTGGGAAGAGATTCAAGCTCAATATTCCAAAGACCCACCAACTGATCCACATTTTTTTTAACACAGAAGTTGATCAAAATTTTTAAGTGCCTCTCATCTCAGAAACATAATATTTAAAATTTCAGGTTTCTATGTTAAAATGTCTTTCACCATTTTAGACTAAGTCCTCATGCTCTGTCTCCTTAAATCAGAAAAAAAAAAGCAAAACAAGCAGATTCAAGTCTTTGCAAACATCTTAGGCCTAGTGATATTTTTAAAGGTTATGTGTAGGCACATCAGCCCAGGTCTCCTGTATATCTTTCAGAGAGATTAAGTCATCTTTGGTACCCAGTGAATTTTTCTAGAAATAAAACCAACAAGAGACCAGAGACCACAGTTGCTGAGCTCTTAAACAATATACTTCACTCAAAAAGAGTGTTCAGCAACTATGTCAAGCAGAGACAAGTTCAGTTCCAGGCTCTATGCCCTGCTACCTGTGTGACTGCAAGTAAGTTACTGAACACATCTCAAAGCTCTGTTTTCTTGCCTGTAAATGAGAATTATAACTGCATCGAATGGAGAAGATTATTGTGAAACATGAACAAGAAAATACATGCAAACTGGCCTCAAATGTTCAGGGTTGTTGGACAGACAGTTAATTATACTCAATATATATATATATATATATATGTGTGTATATATATATATATATATATATATATATATATATATATATATATATAATTCTAAAGTGGGAAAAGACAAATCCCATGTATAAGCAATAAGTGTGGACTACTGGGAGCTCTGAAGGATGGAATAGAAAAGGGGAGAGACTGTTGAAACCAAAAAAAGAGAAAAATGAGGTAAATATGTGCACCTGGATTTTCAAATGCTGCAAAAGCTAAGAGAGGACAGAGATGACCTTCAGTTTAAGACATCAAGGGTCAGACAGTTGAATAAAACATCATTGTGCCTAACAATGATATGGATACTTTTTACCTCAGAAAGACAAGTATCAATGAATAATTAAGATGATATGAAAGCAGCTGGGTTGTATATCACTAAAGACATCAGTAAGATAGAAATAAGACACAAGCTAAAGTAGTAAATAGGGTCTAGAACAAAGAAATGTATTTTCCCATTTGACACAGTCCTCTGTTCTTTAAAGGTTTGTCTTGTTTCACACTTGGATCTCTCTTCTTGGTATTGCTGATTTGCCTGCTTCTAAGAATATCCTCTCTGTAGATACCTTCTACAGTTTCATGAAGGACACTCAGAACTTGGTACATCAAACTGGTCAGAATATTTTATAAACTTGTGATTAATGGACAAATCTTTCTAGCTCAACAATAAAGAACACTTAGGATTTATTTGAGGCATCTTAAAATAATTGTCTTCTCACTACTTGGCTATATGCTTGATCTTCAAAGTTATCAGATGAGTAATAGTGAATGAGTAGATAGTTTCTGTACATAAGACTTCTGATCTTTATTGGAGAATCAATAATACAGGAGATGGAGGCTAGGAAAAGAAAATCACAGATTTCTCCTGGAGTGAAATATCATTGTAGTTCACTGGGAACTTCAAAGGAAATTTCTTAAGTATCTTCCTCTTATGCCCTGGGCTAGAAAAAAAAGTATTTTGAGAATTTTCCCATCATAAATCTGAAAGTAGATCATTCTTACCACTTAATCAAATCTATGGGTGGAATGGAACAAACCATATAAGACCAATCCCACATAGTATATGAAATGATGTTTTTCAAATGCTGAAGATGACTTAAATGCTGGCTCAGGATTCAAGCTAAGTTTTAGTTTCAAATCCTGGGGTGTGCCTTACACAAATATATCCATTTTTTTCAAAAGATAGACTACTTTAGATGTCAAAAAGACTGACAGTTTTCTTTGAAATATGCACTTCTATTTCATCAATCATATTTTTTAATACTGCTACTAGAATTAGCATATGCTCTACCAGTAAGTTTTAATAGTGTATGGACTCATTTGAAATATATATCGAAAGAATCACAACATCAAAAAGTGATATAGAGTTGGCAACATCCATTGTATCATTCGCTATTTAAAAATTAAATACTTAGAACACTGACTCATTCTTTAATCCAACAAAAAAAGAACTTATCTATAACTTTGGCTTGGCAAAGAGATAAACCTGTTCCTTATAATTGCTTTAAATCCATCCTGTGTTTAACAGATAGGATGGCAAAAGAAAAGAATACCATTTCTGATATGCTCATTAACATTTTCTAAGGATTAGAAAATAATGATCTATAATAATGACAGCCAAAAGCTATTTACCTGTGTATTCCAGTATAATACATTGTTATTATAATGACACCACTTAAATGTCTAGTGTCTTTGTTTATTATGCCTTACAGGGTTGGAAGGTTTATCTGAAGTTTCTCTAAACCAGTTCTTTATGTACATTTAACTGAACATTTTACAAACTCAGATATTCTTTTGCTTACTCTATGATGTGTTTGTTTTAGTTTATCTAAAGTAAAATTCTGTCCTGTAGCACATAAAGATTTATAAGAATAAATGGAAAATAGAAAAATAAAACAAAATATTATGATTCCCATTCATTGCTTTTTTTGTTACATGAAAAATGCAAACAAACAAAATATTGTTAGAACTATATCACAGTGTGTGTGTGTGTGTGTGTGTGTGTGTGTGTGAGTGTGCCTGCGTGCACGTCCATCACTTAGGAGTACAGCTTGTTGATGAGTTAAAAATTTGTGATTAAAAAGTTGTCACATCTATCAAGAGACTATTAAGGGAAAGGGACAAGAAAATATTTTTCTGAGACCTCTGACAAGCTTATAAGTGCTAGCAAAATGAGACATAAGATAGACATATGGTCATCTGAGTTACAGTTTACAAGAAAACAAGAAAAGTTGTGAGAATCTGTGATAATGACAATGATATGCTAAGAAGGGGTAGGAAAGAAAGACAGACATTCAAATAATATTTTCAGAATGCAATTTCCAAAATAGACTACACAGGGGGAAAAATGTGGTGATTCCTTGGGAAATATGATATTCTTCAAATTAATTCTATTTAGAACTTCAAATACCATCAAATGAAACATAATATTATGTTTGAAAAGGTGTAAAGAAAATTCCTAAATACGGGTACTTTCTCATGTAATACCCTGGATAAAAATGAGAGGCAGAGGCTTAGATGACCCTGTAGAAGTAGAGTGCATCGGCAGCTCCTTTGCAGTTCCAAATGAAAACAGCCCCAGAACATTTTCCCTGAGAAGCGAGTGGTTGCGAGAACATACTGAGGTTCAACATTGGATAGTGAAAGTATTGAAGAGACTCTGGTTATCGGAACAGAGACAAAGATTTAATCAGGTCTGAACCTGCAACAACACCAACAAAGCCAGGGCAGGAGAATGGGGAGGGGATTGCACAAAGGGAAGGAAAAACATACCTGATAAAATCATTACAGAAACAGCTGCAGAGGGGCAAGTTGATCTGAATTTAGCTGAAGCTGGAACTGCACAGTGAGAAGCTGCATGAAAAAGACTCTACTGGATTTACAAGCAGAAAAGTGTGGCAAGGAGCCATCTTCTTGGGGTTCCCTAATCCTTGTTCCCTAAATCTGCACCTTAGGGAAATATAACTCCCTGAATCTTCATCTTCCCTGAAGGCCACAGCAAATAGCACCATGGAGAAACGACCTGATAGCAAGCCTTCCAAATAATTTATACAGTGAAGGTGCTGCAAGCCTAGAGCCAGGGAAGTCCACAGGTCAGCAGAGGGAACAAGGCAGAGCTCACTCTACCGCCCAGGCGCTGCTTCTGCAGATACATGAAGACTCCAGGGTACACACAAAGCACCCTGCCCACCACCAAGAGGGTTCAGTTCACTGGACAGAGATGACCTGGCACCAGTACCTCTGAAATATGAGGGTACATAGGTCCCAGGTCAGCTGTGGAAATTGCACAGCCACCTAAGTTAATACTGGAGAAAGGCAGGATGCTTTGTGATTAGCCCCATACCTGCAGTACATCTATTTCTGTAGAAATCTCCATGAATGCTGTCCCCAGTACCAATAAAGTCCTTGCAAGCCTAAAGTCTGTGAAACCCACTGGCCAGCAGGGGGAAAAGAGTTGGGGCCCACTCACTCCACGACCTGGGTACACAGCACTTTTCCCCACACACCAGTTTTCCAGTAGCATAAAAAGCATCCCAACCATGTCAAAGAGGGTTTGGTCTCCAGGACTATTTGATCTCCAGGATGGGGTCCCTTCTGGTGCCAGCCCCTTGGTAAAACCAGGGGACCCACAAGTTCCCAAGCCACCAATGGATTAAAAAAAATATGACCCTATTGTATGTTTTCTCCAAGAAATATACCTCAAAGGAAAAGATACTCACACACTTAAAGTGAAAGGATGGAAAATGATATTCCATGCAAATTAAAACTTAAAAGTAAGACGCAATCATTTTCATATCAGACTTCAAGCCAAAATTAGAAGGGACAAAGAAAGTAATTACATATTACAAAAAGTACAAATTCCATAAGAATATACAATAATAATAAATAGTTATGATCCAAATTTTGGGGCACCCAATTTTATAAAACAAACATTGCTAAATATAAAGGGAAAAAAACGAAACCAATAGTGAGGGATTTCAATACATCTCTCTCACTAATAAATAAGGTACATAGACAGGAAATCAACAGACCCATCAGATTGAAATATTCCTATAGATCAAGATTAAACAGACATCTGCTGGATATTTTATCCAACAACTTAATACAATTTCTTCTCAGTCACTTAATGAAACTTTCTCCAAAATTTATCATATGTTATGTCATAAATCAAGTCTTGGCAAATACAAAAGAAGTCAACTAACCTTTTCTACTTTTTCAGATCATAATGGAATGAAATTAAAAGCAACAACCAGAAAGTCTATAGAAATAAACAATACACTTTTGAATGATGAGTAATAGGTCATTGAAGAAATTATGGAGGAAATTTAAAAATAGTTAGAATCAAATGAAGATGGAACCACAATATACCAGAATCTCAGTGAAACAGTAAAGACAGTGCTGAGGAAAGTTTATAAAAATTAATGCCTACAACACTCATACACTGCTGGTGGGACTGCAAATTGATGCAGCCAATCTGGAAAGCAGTATGGAGATTCCTTGGAAAAATTGGAATGGAACCACAATTTGACCCAGCTATCCCACTCCTCCTTTTATGCCAAAAGGACTTAAAAACAGCATATTACAGAGACACAGCCATATCACTGTTTATAGCAGCACAATTCATAATAGCTAAATTGTGAAACCAACCTAGATGCCCTTCAATAGATGAATGGATAGGGAAACTTTGGTATATATACAAAATGGAACATTGCTGGGAGCCATTAGCCAAGTAGGTATGACAATTTCCTTGCCAGCGTACCCCATGTTGCAGTGACATTGAATGTAGGTGACCTTGCTCAAGGACCAAGGCGGATTAGGGCGTTCCCGGTTTAGGTTCCAGGTTTAAGGTTTAAGATTATTCCTGCTGGGAATAGGGCGTATCCTGCTGCCTGAGTTCCCCTTGAGTTCTCAAGGGATTCAGACAGTATTTTGGGGGAGACAGAAGCCCAGTGGAGTGGATTTGGGCAGAGAATGTGGATTTGGGCAGAGAATGTGGATTTCCCCAGAACGTGATTGTAGACGGCTGGTGTGAGTTCCGGAATAAAGAGTTGCTGTTTGAATCTACAAGCTGTGTGGTGGCTCGTGATTGTGTGCCCAGCCAGACTGCGGCATTTGTGCCCAGCCAGACTGCGGCAGAACATTACTTAGAATAAAAGAAAATCAAATCATGGCATTTGTAAGTAAATGGATGGAGTTGGAGAATATAATGTTAAGTGAAGTAAGCCAATCCCCAAAAAACAAAAGCTGAATGTTTTCTTTGATATGAGGATGCTGACTCATAGTACTGATGGGAGCAGCAGGCACAGTGTGGGGAGCATGGGAGGAATGGAGGAACTGTAGATAGGGAAAAGGAGAAGGAGAGAAAGGGAGGGGGTAATGGGGTAGGAATGATGGTGGAATGAGTTAGACATCATTACCTAAGTACATGTATGAAGACACAAATAGTGTGAAAATACTTTGTGTACAATCAGTGACTTGAAAAATTGTGCTCTATATGTGTAATATGAAATGAATGGCATTCTGTCCTCATGTATAACAAATTAGAATAAATAAATAATTTAATAAAAAATTTGGACCAAAAAAAATAATGCCTACATTTAAAAAATACAGAGATTTCAATTAAGCAACATAGTGATGCATCTTACAGTCTTAGGAAAAAAATAACAAATCAATCTTAAAATTAGTAGAAGGAAAGAAAAAATAAAGTGTAGAGCTGAAATTAAAGAAATAGCCTCTAAAAGAACAATACAAAGGATCAAGAAACAAAAAAAATGATGCTATGAAAAAATAAACAAAATTAATCAAGCCCTAACCAAATATACCAAAAGAGAAATTACCTAAATTAATAAAATTAAAAATGAAATGGGGAAATTACAACAAACACAGCTGAAATCCACAGAGTAATTAGGGAATATTTTGAAAACATATTTCAATAAATTGGAAAATCTAGAAGAAATGGATAAATTTCTCAACATCTATTGCCAAGCAGTGAAAATATAAGCAATGAGACCAAAGTGGTAATAAAAGAATGCCCTGACAAAGCAAAGCAAAGGACCTGGTGAATTCATAGCTAAGTTTCACCAGATCTTTAAGGAAGTACAAATGCCAATACTCCTAAAATTATTCCATAAAATTGAAAGGAAAGGGATATTTCCAAATTCCTTCTATAAAGCCTATATTACCCTGATGTCAACACTGGATAAAGATATTTCAAGTATCTGTAGAGGCCAATACACTTCATGAACATAAATGCAAAAATCTTTAATAAAATGTTAGCAAATAGGATCCAACTATATATTTTAAAAATTACATAGCATGATATAGTTGGTTTTATCAAAGTGATACAAGTATGCTTCAACATACACAGATCAGTAAATGTAATACATCATGTGAATAGAACTAAGGACAAAAATAAAATAATTATTTTAATGGATGCAAAAAGAGCCTTTGATGAAACTCAACATAAGAGAACCCTTCATGATAGAAACTCTAAAACTACCAAATAGCAGAATCTTCCCTCAATATCATGAAAACTACATATGACAAACCCAAACCAACATCAAACTTAATGAAGAAAATATGAAAGCATTTTCACCAAAAATAGGAACAAGACAATGATGGCTTATTCTTACCACTTTTTTTCAGTATAGTACTTGATATTTTAGCCAGAGTAATTAGGTAAGAAACAGAAATAAAGGTGAAACAAATAGGAAAGAAAAAAATCCTATAATCCCTATTTGAAGATGATATTATCCTATATCTGGAAGAGCCTAAAATCTTCATCAAAAGACTTCTACCGCTAATGAAAAAAAAATTAAGAAAGTATCAGGATGTAAAATCAGCACACAAAACTCAATAGTTTTTCTACAAACCAATAATGAATCCACCAAAAAAGAAATTAGAAAAATAATTCCATTCATAATAGTTAAAAAAAAAAAACTATGGATAAACTTAACCAAGGAGGTGAAAGTTCTTTACAATGAAAATTATAGAACTCTGAAGAAAGAAATTGAAGAAAACACTGGAAAATGGAAGTATCTTCCATGTTCATGGCTAATTGCCAAAGCAATTCTGAGCAGAGAGAGCAATGATGCAGGCATCAAATTACACAATTTAAATTCTACCACAGAACCACAGTAATGAAAAATAATGTTTTTTGCATAGAGCAATGGAAGAGAATAGAAGACAAAGAAGAATCCATGCAGTTAAAGTCATCTTATTCTACAGCAAGGTGCCAAAGACCTATATCTGAGAAAAAAAGATAACTTGTTTACAAGTGGTGCTGGAAAAATTGGGTATCAACATGTGGACGAATGAAACCAAATATGTATTTCTCACCCTCTACAAAAGTCAACTCAAAATGGACCAAAGACCTAATTATAAGACAAGAAATTTGGCAACTACTAGGGAAAAAATGTAGGGGAAATATTTTAGGATATAGGTGTAGGCAAAGACTTCCTAAATAAGACCCCTATAGCTTGGGAAGTAAGAGAAAAAAATCAGTAATTGTGATGGACTCAAATTAGAAAGCTCTGCCCAACAAATAAGAAAATGAGCAGAGTGAAGAGACAACTGACAGACTGGAAGAAAGTTTTTGCCAGTGACAACTTCAGAAGAGGACTAATATCCAGGATGTATAAAGAATTAAAGGAAAAAAAAAAAAAAAACCTCAACGTTAGAAAAACAACCAACCTATTCAAAATATGGGCAAATGAACTGAACAGATATTTCTCAAAAGAGGAGCTACAAATTTACAAATTGCCAACAATTATATAAAAAAAATGTTTAATATCTTTAGTCATCATGGAAATACAAATCAATACTATCCTGAGATCCATTTTACTTCAGTTAGAATGGCAAGCATCACGAATGCAAACAGGAACTCTGATGAACTATTGATAGCAGTGTAAATTAGTACAGCTACTACAGAAATCAGTATAGAGGCTGATCAAAATCTATAACTACCACATTATCCAGCTATACCACTCCTTGATATCTCTCCAAAAGAATTATAAGTCAGCATATTTTAGAGATACATACTCTTTTTTATTATAGCACAATTCACAATAGCCAAGTTAAGAAACTAGCCTAGGTGTCCATCAACAGATGAATCAATAAAGAAAGTGTGGCATATATACATGGTATAGTTTTACTCAGTCATAAAGCAAAGCAAACAAAATATATAATTTTCAGGAAAATAGATGGAGACCATAATTTTGAACTAAATAAGTCAGACTCAGAGAAAAAAAAATGTATCATATGTTTTCAGTCATATGAAAAATTAGGAGTAAAAAAACAAAAAAACAAACAAAAAATGGAGTCCTATGAAATTAGAAGGGGAATCATTATGTTAGAGGAAGGTAACCAGGGAGGAAGAAGGGAAGGTTGGAAGTATTGGGCAGCAAAATTGATCAAATTATGTTTTTATGTATCCACAAGTGTGCAATAATGAAATCCACCATTTTGCCATTAATATGTAATCATAAAAAAATTCTGAGACAGAAGCAGGCACTGGATGTGGATGATGATATTCCCACAGTAGGCAAGAGCTACAATGAGCATCTGCTGGACCACAGATGAATTCCTATTTTCAGATACCAGGAAGTACAGTGAGAGCTTTGGGTGACAAACCAACTTCAATTCTATGCAACTAAGAATTTGTTTGACAAGTATTTAAGCAGACAATGTGTAAAATCAGAGTCTGTGTCCCAAATTTATGGATTGGTCCAGAGTCCGCCTGTAAAAAGGAGGAATGAGAAAGTTAAATATAAAGTTTATGAATTGAAATTGCAAAACAATGGAAACTCCACCTGTATAGAGAACATGCAGAGAAATAAATTACCTCTAAAAAGAAAAAATTTCAAAAACAAAGTTTAGAAAACTGTCTGTAACCAAAATCAATGACAAGAGACCATATAAAACAGAAATAGATATCCATAGGTGAGAACAGGTGAAATATTAATAATAAAACACAAGAATAATGTAAGGATAATGAGTTAAATAAGGTTAACAATGACTAAAATTATGGGTTTTTTTGTATGTATACCACAGTGAAACTCACAATTCTGTATAATATGGACCAATTAAAGAAGAAAGAAAGAAAAACAAATTAACACTCTCAAAAATTGTCAGTAAAAAAAAACCAAAAACAAAAAACAGAATTCTGCCCCAGAAAATCTGCTTCATGAAACAGACACAAATAATTATAAATTCTCCCATAATTCAAAAGCAACATCAAAGAAAGTAAAATGATGCAAGAGAGTATTTAAAAATTTGGAAACAAACAACAAAGCTCCAATATAAAGATTAGACACATTCCTAAGAATAAAATGAAAAAAAAAATGGAGTTAAAACATTTACTATATTTTTCTGATTAAAGATAGAATTTCTTTTCCAAATTAGAACAACCATATCACATAAAAACTAGAAATATAGATTTATAATTACTTCAAAGAATGGAGGAGTTACCACATCAAAGAGGCCATGCATGCTGCGATCATAATGAGAAGAGCAGCTCAGATAGATAAACTTAATATCTGGCATTGCTTTTCCCTTTAAAATATGTAAATTAAGACTAAAGGCCTGAGAAGTTGAGCAGAAAGAAGGACTGGGCCACACACAGGCCACATACAACTCCTGGCAGTTTGATGTGGGTTGGAGAATTTCGAAATTCTAGATATGTAGGATGGATGTCTGCCTTAGGATAATTGATTAAAAAAAACAAATAAAATATTAAATTTCTCATGAAAAAAGAAATTATAACCCAATATCCAAAATTAATATCATTTTCCTACTTAATATATGGTAAAAAAAATCTCTAATAAGTAAAAAAAAAAAAAACAACCAAATCAAAGAGTGAGAGAGACAATAAAGGGATAGAAACATAAAGAATATTAAGATATTGAAATAAGCAGCCATAACTTTAAAATAAATATTATAAATTTAGTTCAGATATGAAATGAAAATTTTGGAGATTTAGGAAGAGATTTGAAACATAATGAGAGAAAAAGAAAAATACAATAGTTGAAGTTTAAAACTCAATGGTTGGATTTAGAAATAGGTTACTTACAGGTAAAGAAAAAAAAACAGTGAACTAAACAAAAATCTTAACTGAAACACAAAAGAGAATCAAAATGGAAAAAAAATTGTAAATAACACAGGAGACAATAATAATATGATAAAAAATGTAACAATCGAAATACAAAATGATAAAAGAAGAACAATGAGGTAGAAGCTAGAATAGAAGAAGCAATGACTTTCTAAAACAGATGAAGGACATGAAATCACAGACTAGGTAAATTCTAAAAGAACCTGAACATTTTAAATAAAAAGAAAATAACACACTTAGATTCATCATAGTAAAACTGATACAACCCCAAAATAAACTATTATAAAAAGCAGTTGGAAAAATTAATTTGCCAAGAAAGGACTTATAAAATTTAAAGTTGACTTTTCACAATGAACAATGAAAATCAGAAGATACTGAAATAGCATTAATGTGTTGAAAGACAGGAAAGACCAACCTATAATTCTATATCAAGAAAAATTATATTACAAAACAGAAGGTAATAAAGACATATTCAGACAAACAAAAATAAAACCTTAGAGAATTTTTTAAAAGCAGATTCAAACTGAAGGAAATACAATTGGGTATTCTTCAAACACAAGAAAATTCATCTCAGGAGGAAATGTATGAAAAAATGGAGAGCAACAAGTAGAGTTTGAGTAGATAGAAATGAATATGAATTGCTTTAAACATTTTAATAATATCTTGTGAAACTTAAAATCTAGATTTGAAAGCCAGGTAACAACAGCACAAAAAGCCAGGCGAAGTTATATGCAGTTAAAATATTGTAGGAATCTAGTAGCTAAAAACAATAAAGTATTAAATTTAATCATATCTAGCATAAACATTGTAGTCTTTGAGGAAACCCTTGACATAAGGTAAAAAAGTGCAAACTTTTCAAGTTAAAGAGGTGAGAGTAATAGAAAAATAGAAATTAAAGAATAGAAAGCAGATTATGGAATATTCCTGACATAAAAACAAAATAGTAAGATAATAGTTTTCAAACCAAATTACATAAAATAAGGAGACAAAAATTGAATAAATTGGAATTAAATAAATGAATAAAATTATGTATATTATATAAACACTAATTTAAATGACTAAATAGAAAGTAATTAATAATTACTGAATAAAGGAAAAGAATCTAAATACATGATACTTTTGAAAGATAGTCCTTAAATATAGAAATATATTTTAAAATCTGGTATAACTATTGTAAAAATCAAACAAAATAGATTTTAATCACTTAAAAATTATTTTAAGGTAAAAATCATGACTATAGTTATAGAAAGTCACATTGTGTAACCAAACACAATGGATTTGCCCCTTGATGAGGACAAAGACAATAAACAGGGTTAGGAGATGAAAAAAAATAAAGAAAGGTTTATTTTATTTTATTTTCATGTGCCAGTTATGCTTTTAACATACGCCAGACACGTTTGTGTATTTCCACAATGTCAGAATTTATTGAATAACAATAATTTCAAGAGCTAATCACTTTTATTGACTTTTGTCCACAGAGTATTCATGATTCACTTGGTATCAGGATGGTGGCAATCAGCATCTTTTATTCCATTGTAATCTTAACTACTAAATCTATAAGATTCAAGTCACACATCACGTCACACTTTGCACAATGACATATATGTCACAGAAGTACTAAGGGAGGGTTAACAGTACAACAGGTTTAAAGAGGCAGAACCTAAAGCAAAGTCAGAGAGCTGACACAGAAGCATGTCACTGCAAATGCAAGAAAAGGGAACAAGTGCAGCTGAACTTATTGGAGCAATAGAACTTGTTCAAGGCAAGAGTCCAGATAGCAGGAAGGCAGTTCCAATGTGAATCAAATCAAGCATAAGATCCAGCTGACCTGAAGCCCAAGGACAAAGTCAGGAGTACACCTGGTGTTCTGATGATAAGCAGGTGTATTCTTCTTTTACATGTCTCAGGTAAGGAAGATCCATTCTGTGTTCTAGTGTGTCTGGTAAGCTCATGGTACTGGTTTTTCTGCTAAAAGTTTGATGTGTCCATTTATCCATGTGCCTCTGATTTAATTTGATAAATTCACAGGTAGTAATTTTATTAGTATGATTAATTTATCAGTTTGTGTCTGATGATTTTGCTCTGTGACTGGGGGATATTCTTTTTGATATGTTCTTTATGTCCAACATCAGGTGGTTATTTGCTTACCTAAACCAGTTACCAAGTCATTCTGCCTCAGCACATGTACTCAATATGTAGTAAACCAGGGTAAATTGCTGCTTATAAAATGGAGTAGCTCAGAGCTAGGCACTGCAGTCCTATAAAACATGGGAGTAACTTGCAGCAGGACACAGCCTGTTCTCCACACTTGTACAAGTAAGAACACTGGGAATAAATCTCAAAACAGAGTGTCTCCCAGAACAAAGAAAGCAAAGGGCTTTTATTGAGGAAACATGTATGTTCACTTTGGAAGAACCCATCATCACATGTAGAGGTGGGAATATTCCTAAGCATGCTCAGTTGGAGATCATGCTTTATAAGTTCAATGGTGCTAAGGAAAGCCACCTGGGCAGAAATAGAAGTATACATAGATTATAATAAGTAAAAATTACTCCTAGAAGTAAATTTACTTCTAGGACCCCTAGAAGAGTGATTCATCTTGACCCAGTAACTTTGTGACTTTGGCTGATTTCCTGTGGTTTCTTCTGGACATCTTTATCTGAACTCAAAGACAAACTTGAAGGGGCAGCAGCTACATTCTGCCCCCCACCCGCACCCCACCACACACATACACATAAATATTGAAGCTTGATCCTTACAGTTCCTGCCTAGTAGGTAACCATTTCACTGATAAAAATTTAAATACTCCTAGAGGATGAATTTTCTACACCTGCATATACTAATTAAGGAAGCTTTAATACATAAAGACTGACAGAACTATAAAGAACAGTAGACAAAATAGGTGCATCTACCTTTAAAATATCCACCTAAGAATGGTAAGAATCACAATTTTAACTACAAAAGTAAATAAAATCCAATCCAGAGAATAAAATCATGGCATTTGCAGGTAAATGGATGGCATTGGAGAAGATGATGCTAATGAAGTTTGTCAATCCCCCAAAAAACAAATGCCGAATGTTTTATCTGATATAAGGAGGCTGACTCATAGTGGGGTAGGGAGGGGGATCATGGGAGGAATAGATGAATTCTAGATAGATAACAGGGGAGGGAGGGGAAGGGAGGGGGCAGGGGATTAACACCGATGGTGGAATGTGATGGACATCATTATCCAAAGTACATGTATGAAGACATGAATTGGTGTGAACATACTTTATATGCAAACAGAGGTATGAAAAATTGTTCTATATGTGTAATAATAATTATGATGAATTCTGCTGTCATGTATTTAAAAAAATAAAACAATAAAAATTTTTAAAATGTGATATCTAAACAAAGTAACTTATAAAGGTTAGACTTTTTAAAATAAGCAGATATCTAAGAAATCAGAGTTTATAATCTGTATGTTTAAAGCAAATGAAAAATAGAAAAGGAGGGTTGTTGTACACGGGTTTAGCTTTTGCTGTCAGAAGAGTCTAGAAATGAAGGCTGAGGACCCACATGAGTGGCAATAGTAAGCAGCAAATAAAAGGCTAAAATAATGGAGATATCTCCATTCCACCTCTACTCAACTCCCCCCACACACTAGCTAACTAGTTATATAATAATTAAAATAGCAAATGAATTAGAATAACAGGAATTATTATTTGTAGAGAAAACTCATCAAAATTTGTGGGAAAGATTTTCTTCCATTCTGTAGGCTCTCTCTTTACATTATTGATTGTTTCCTTTGCTGTGAAGAAGCTTTTGAGTTTGATTCTACCCCATTTATTGATTCTTGATTTTATTTCTTGTGCCTTAGGAATCTTGTTAAGGAAGTTGGTTCCTAAGCTGACATGATGTAGATTTGGGCCTACTTTTTCTTCTATTAGGTGCAGGGTCTCTGGTCTACTGCCTGGAGTTGAGTTTTGTGCAGGGTGAGAGAGAGGGATTTAATTTCATTTTGCTACATATTGAGAAAAATCTTTGCCATCTGCACCTCAGATACAGCATTAATCTTCAGGTTATATAGAGAACTCAAAAAGCTTAACACCAAAAAAACCCAAATAACCCAATTGATAAATGGGCTAAGGAACTGAACAGGTACTTTACAGAAGAAGAAATACAATTGGTCAACAAATACATGAAAAAATGTTCAACATCTCTAGCTGTTAGAGAATTACAAATTAAAAGTACACTAAGATTCTATCTCATTCTAGTTAGAATGGTAATTATTAAGAATACAAGTGATGTGGGGGAAAAGGTACATTAATACATTACTGGTAGGACTGCAAATTAGTACAACCACTCTGGAAAGTGGTATGGAGATTCCTCAGAAACCTTGGAATGGAACCACCATTTGACTCAGCTATCTCACATCTTGGTTTATACCTAAAGGGTTTAAAATCAGCATACTACAGTGACCCAGGCACATCAATGTTCATAGCAGCTCAATTCACAATAGCTAAACTATGGAATCAAACTGTGTGTCCTTTAACAGATGGATGGATAAAGAAAATGTGTTGTGTATACACAATGGAATATTATTCAGCCATAAATAAGGATGAAATTATGTCATTTGCCAGTAAATGGATGGAACTGGAAAATATCATGCTAAATGAGATAAGCCAATCCCCCAAAAAACAAAGGCCAAATGTTTCCTTTAATATGTGGATGCTAACTCACAATGTGGGGGAGGGGGTAGGAAAGGATAGAAGTACTTTGAATTAGACAAAGGGGAATGAAAGAAAGGGAGGGGAATGTGAATAAGAAAGATAGTAGAATAATCAGACATTACTACCCAATGTGCATATAAGATTACATAACCAATGTAATTCTACATCTTGTGCAATCAGAAGAATCAAAAGTTATGTTCTATATACATATAATATGTCAAAATACATTCTACTTGTCATATATAACTAATAAGAAAAAATAAATGTTTAAATAAAGATAATCTGTGGACAATATTGAATATTAAGGAAGGAGTCTGATTTCCATAATGGTGGAGCAAGAACTTCCACCAGCAGCTCTATTCCTCAAGAAAAAAAAAAAAGAACTATAACTTGTGAAAATTATGTTTTTTAAAATTTAAAGTCTCAGAAGGTGTTTCTAATAATGGAAAACAAATGAAAAGACAATCTTTCAAGAAAATATACTAAATTTCAGAAAGAATAGCAAGAATCTTTGATACTTGAGTCAATGGTATGCTTCTTCCATCCCCACCAAACACACCTCTCTGCCAGCTAGGGCCATGGTATCCCTACATGAGGGACACACTTCCAGCATTTCACATTTCCAGAGGCCTAAGTTCCTAAGGTCAAGGTCTCCCTTCTCCACACAGACTTCACAGAAGAAAAAGTAGGCCCAAATCTACGTCATATCAGCTTAGGAACCAACTTCCTTAACAAGATTCCTAAGGCACAAGAAATAAAATCAAGAATCAATAAATGGGGTAGAATCAAACTCAAAAGCTTCTTCAGCCTAACCAAGAGCACTGCTATCCTAATTGTCTTCTGACAATTTACCAGAAGGTATAATTTCCATGACAAGAGAGGCAAGTCAGGAAGAAACACCCTCTGCCCAACATCATGTCAACAGAATGGCCACTTTTCCCTCCCTCAGATTCAGAGTAATGGAGCAGTCTTTGTGCCCAGTGAAAACAGCTGTCAAAAAGCAGGGAGCTCCTAACCCAAAAGAAATAACTTCATTGGAAGCAGAATGTGGAGAAGTTCAAGCATAAAGCAACTTTCAAAAACAATGGATATTTTGGTGATATAAATTAAAAGAAGGCGGGTAGGTGTAACAGAGCAAGATGGTAAACCATAAGTCAACTAATTATCAGCGAGAAAACAGGCAAAGAGAAAACTAAATGTCCTTTTTGGTTCAGAACATCCATTTGACCACTAACAAAAACTACCCCTGCAGGAGGCAGCCCAGATTCAATTGACCCAGTCACATTACATTTGTCAAAAACAATAGCACAATCAGATAGTAATTAGCAGAGTGAGAAAGCTGGATCTGATGACAGGAGACCCAGAAACAAAGAGGGACCTGCTGAAACCGCTGCCACTCCAGGATGACTGTGCACACATCCAAGACTGAATCCTTTCAGTAGCAACTTCAGAGACTTCATGCTTCTGGGAAATAGACTTTACACAAAATAGTCCAGACAACTCCCCCCCGCGACAAAAAATAATAATAATAATAAAATAAAAATAAAGACAAGCTTTAGAGAGGGGAGGGGAATGGTATGCAGAGTTTTGGCCACCAACCACTGTTCTCAATACTAGTCCTTCCACTTAACCATTCCAAATCAAAACAATTTTTATTTACTATATAATATATACCATATTATTGTATATTATTATGACTATATAATAATATAGTCATAATAATATAGTATACTATATTATGTATGTTATTATTACTATGTGAACTAATAGACCATTACTCTATGTTACTAAAGATACAAGCATAAATAAGATAGGTAAGGTACGTAACTTTACTATGCATCCTTGACTCTAGGAAAAAGTAACACACAGTTATAAGGAGAGTTTTAAAATATTTAGTTGTATTGGTAAATTCCCACAAAATTTAGTAGAAATACTTGAAGCAATATTTAAATTCACAGAGTGTGAGACAAACTTCATTGATGAAGTCTTGAGTGTATAAGCACACTCATGGAGAAAAACTTCCAGAAGTAAAAGAACAGTTTCTGGGTAGTAAAATTATAGTTAATTTTACTGAATTTTGTTCAAAGTATTTTTTTACTGAATTTAGATTATATGCTATGAAACTATGTTTTCTGTAGATCCCCAAGGGATAAATATCAGTGACTTAGCAATATAATGAATATATATAATTGAATTGTATCTCTTTATATAGAAGTATTTGTTTAAATAAAATTCTTAATTCTATTATACAATCTCACTAATGAAAATAGTCCTACCTACTATATTGGCTATGAAAATATCATACAAATGAGGAGGAGTATCATTGTTCTGCTTAACATCTCTGTAGTTCTAGTTAAATTAAACTGACTGGTTGAATTCAATAAGTCTTAAAGTCCATGACTGGCAATAAAGAGCATTTCTGAAAAAAGGATCATTAGGTACAGTCATCCATACTTAGTGATTATTAGAATATCTTGTGCAGAACAACAGAAACAGTAGAGCTAAATAATAGAAAATATTGGTTGATTCTGAAATTGTTTGATATTTGAATTTAGGGGAAGCAGAAGTGCTTCACTGTATCACAAATAAATCATTGAACAAGAAGGATATACACACACTGAAGCTTTACTTTAGTCAAATACAATAGTAATCAAGACAAATAATGGAAGTCATAAATACTAAGAGAAAGGTAAGCTGAATTAACACATTTCACAATGCAACAATGAATGTCACAGTATGGATTAGTAACATACAGAATGTAATCATAAATTGTTTGCCCAAAACAAAGTTTTATTTTTGTCCAACAGTTGAAAAAAAATGTTTGATTTTTTAAAAATTTTACTTCTTAAGTGTAAAAATGAAAAGGAGTCAGCCTATGTTGCAAATGTGAAAAGATTATGGGGAAACATTTTGATCAATACCAAAATATTTCCTTTCAAAGTCATATGATCACCTCTAGTTTCAGAATATGTAAAGTAAATAACAGATAACAATTGATATTTTCAGAATCAACTTCTATGTTACTGCAACTGGGGCATTGTTTCATTTTCTAAAAGTGACATTGCAATTTTAGCTTTGGATAATCACATAGCAATGACAGATGTGCATATGGGCCTATTCTTCTTCAAGTGACTTATTTAAAGCCTTGAAATATGCATAGAGACACTGTACAAGCACTGTCAATATCCTCTCTGCTTTCAAAATTTTATGGGAGAAAAATGACATATTAACTTATGTTGTAAATGAATAAAGAAAAACATTTCAAATAGCTCTAAGAGAAGCAATAATCTATTAAAATCAAGTAGACGGAAAAAACTAAAAGGCACCATCAACTCGGCTATTTATTTATTCAAAGATGGTGTCTAAATGAGCCAGAACTGACACCAGAGGCATTCAGCTACATATTTTAATGTCATATCAAATTTACTATCATTCTAAGTGTATAAACAATATATTTGCATCATATTAGTGACAAACGTCATGCTAATACCATAGCAAAATGACTACTAGGGGATTTTATAACTTATTTACAGAATGTGTTTCTAGGTACAAGAGAACTCATTTAGAATTGTCAAGCAAACAGAATTACAGGTAATTTCAACTTTGGGGTAGAGAAATTTCATTTTGTAGCACATAAATAATTCATCTTATTTAGATGAATCTGTAGTGTCCTTCTTGTGTATTAAAAAGTCAATCGTTTTCATTAAGTTCTCTTCACCATTTCTAGATAAAAGTTGTTGGCTTTTGAATCTATTTTTTTGAATACCAAGTACAATGTCCCTAAACTGCCCCCAAATGGTTCATAGTTTCTTCTTACTAAAATCTCATTTTAAGAATAGGCAGGTTACCAGAAATACTTCAATTCTTTCTCCTCTGTACACTTGGGACACGGTTATCTCTTCTACTTAAGGATAAATCTTTTCTTCTCTCTTCTGACATTGCCGAATTTTCCTTTATCTTACCTGAGCCATTTAAACCTGAGAAACATCAGGCAATCTTGCACCGTGAAACTACATGTTCTTGTTCCATGAGAAATGGTTTTGTAATAAGTCTCTAGCAAACTGTTTCTCAAATCTTTAAAAGGAACATGTCTTTTGAACCAACACAAGCACACTCAGGATGAATCTATTTAAAAGTGATATTTTATGTGATATTAAAAAAGCATTAAACTACTTCAAGTAAAATAGTTTTAGAATAAAAGTTTCCCTATTTAGAGACAGCTGAAGCAATAATTTGGTTAGCTGAATTCACTGGCTGTTCTAGTCCCATCTAACAGAACAAATCCATATAGAAATCTATTTATTAAACTCATCTTAAGTGCCTCTCCTATGTAAAAATAATTTTGTAAATATGAGGTTGAAAGACCACCATGTGCTTCTCTTGACATTTACTTTGACATTAAACTAGACACTAGGAAAATTCTTTAGCCCTATCTTTGTAAAAATAGTCATGAATTGTACATGTAGGAAAAAAATAGATTCTCTCTCTCTCTCTGATAAGGCATTTCATACCAATGGCTCTTATCATTCAACTGTGAACCACTCAAAACCACTACCACTGTCTATGAAAGCAAGGTGAGAGAAGCCTGCAGCCCTGGCTTGCTTTTCCCCTTTCAACTAAGTGCTAGCCCATTGCTGATTTTTGGTCAGAGATCTCATGACCCCTTTTTGTCCCTGAGCCATGACAAGGGATATCTAGTACCCCCAAGAGCAACTACCTGGGAATACTAGTTTAGGGGCCCATCAGACTCCTTCCTTCCAGGAGACTCTAACTTTGTATGCAAATTAGAGCTCTGAAATCCATAAGGGGCTGGTCTTGTTAAATCAAAGAAAAAGTTCCTTTACACTTTCATCCTAAAAACCAAGGACTTTCAGTTATACTTTTTCATCATAAGGAAAGGAACAGGAGACAGGCACACAAAGTATGTTCCCTGGTGTTTTCCTGCCTCGTCTTGTATAGAGGGCAGCTAGCACCTTCTTTCTCTTAGAGAGAAAGAAAGAAACTTAATCCCTCTAGAGTATAATTTGATCACTGGTAGTTTTGCCCATTCTATAACTAATTTGCCCAAATAAGTCTCTAAGATCCATTAGAGTTAGAGTTAGAGAAACTTTCATCACCACATTAAAAATATATATATAATATATATATATACACACACACCTACACACACACACACACACATATATATATATATATATATATATATATATATATATATATATATATATATTCTTAAGGAATAGCAAAAATCTGAATCTAAAATGTTCTCTTTTCCAATATGAAAAGAGAATGTAGAGTCCTCCACAATAGGAGTGACACAGGTTTTCAATCTTTTTTCCCCTTATAGACATAGGAGACATTATATAGGAAAATATCCTACAAATACTCTTTAAACATGATTTTCCCAAATTTTCCTTTTGGGTGCAGCTGCCTCATCTCTCTCTTCCCTGACCCTTTCCCCACTATCCAATAACTGTATAACTTTCTCTTTCTTCTGCCTCTTGGTTTTTTCTACAAGTAGAGGCTCTCTCCACATTCCATTTTTTGCTAGTATCAGTGCAAGAGTATTATAAAATTTATGATTTGGTAATTTTCTGTTTTGCCATCAATAAAGAAAAGAGACATTTAACAAAAACTAATGAAATCTGCAGGTGCCCTGTGTGAGAGTATAGCTCTTCAAATTCTGTACATGAAACTAGAATTGGAGGGAAAAATAGCGCTCACTTTTGCTTTAAATGTACTGTGGGATTACTGCACAAAGCTACAGAGAGTCCTGAGTGGCCAGTAACTAAGAATAGTAAATGTTACCCCCAATGTTTTATACCACAAATCTTGTTAAATGTATTTCCTTCTGAATGTATAATACAGTCTGGGAAAACCATATAAAAATACCCTGAGAGATTGCCTACTAAATCAAAAACAAACAATAAAATGATGTTTTCCCCTTTCAAACATCTTAAGACAAATAACAGTGTTTTAAATTTATCTCATCAAAGAGGGATTCCAGGGAAGTTTGGTTTGTTTTCATTTTAAAATGGGGTTAGATGTAAGAAATTCTGAAAAGAAAATTCCAACTTAAAAAAAAAGTGGGGGGAGAGAATGAGGGGAGGGAGGAAGGGAGGGAAAGAGACAGAGAGACAGAGACAGAGACAGAGACAGAGGACTGACTCTCCTAAAATCAAACCCAACATTTGTAAAAACCATTTTTCTTTTACATTCCTTTTCATACACATTTTGTCCTCAACACAGGGTTAGCAGTCTATATCCTGTGAGTTGACTCCTGTTACCACCTATTTTTGTTAATAAAGTTTTATGGGCACGTTGCAACACCCAACCATTGACACAATATCCCTAGCTGCCTCATGGTTAAATAGTTGTGACAGAGGTGATATGATCAGCAAAACCTAAATTATTTGCCATCTGTTTCTTTATAGATAATTTTGCTAAATCCTGCTATTATTATACCTCATTAATAACACAGAATTGACTTAAACCTAAATATCACAAGATTTGTTTTCTTTTTTCCACTTTCCTGACAGATAATTTAATTTTATCTACTATCTGGAGAGAGTACACTACAAAAGACTTCAAAATTCTATTAGTGTAGCTCGTACGTATTAAAATGCCATTTGAAACTACATAGTGACAGTTTACTCACTTAAGACAGTACTAGTTTATGAATCAATTGAATTACAGCAGTGAGAGAAGGATTGTGAGTATCTAAAACCTCTTATAATTCAAACATACACTAATAAAAGCTGTGTGTGGATTTTCAGACTGTTGTGATAAAATTTACCAAGAATGATCTTCACATCTCTGTTATTGTGTTTAAATACTAATCTTTGTCATATATAACTCCCAAGTTTATGAATGAGCAAATAATTTTCCCTTAAATTTGGTTTCAAATCAGAATAACATCTTTTTCACTTTAGAATTCCCCACATAATTCTCCGTTTCTATATTGGAGCTGATTTCAATGCAAGATTAAGCTTGTTTGCTAGAACTGCCCTGATAAGTTACCTCAACAGTCTGAATGGCTTAAATAACAGACATGTGTTTCTTTACGGTTATGAAGGCTGTATCCAATGAACACTTCATTGGTGGGCTTGTTCCCTATCAATACTGTGAGAGAAGCATCTTCCAGGCCTCTGTTCTTAGACTGTAAATGTTCATCTTCTCCCTGTATCTTCACATTATCTTCCTTCTGTACGTGTCTTTGTCAAAATTTCCTCTCTTATAAGGACACTAGTGGTATTGGATTACAGCTTACCCTGATGGCCTTCTTTTAATTATCTCTTTTAAACGTCTTTTTTCCAAATACAGTTACAATGATAAAGTATGGGGTTAGAACTTCAACATATGAATTGGAGAGAGAAGGAATCATGTAGCTCATAAGAAGGAGAAAAGCTAAATATTGAGAGCATAACGAGTTTCAAATACAATGCACACCAGCTAATCCTTACATTATAGACCCAATAACAAAATTTTTGAATTTAGACCTAAACACATGCTATAAAATTTATCTTGCTATTATATCATAGTGTCATAAAACTGATTACATCATTCTCTCTCTCCTTAGAGTTATTGTTGACTAATTCTAGAATTTCAAATCCCCTAATAATCCTTGCTTTATTGAATTTGAGGGTAGTAAGACAAAAAGTAAGAAACCCCATTTTCTAAATTTATTATGAAAAGATTGTCATTTAAAATGTAAAAATAATTTTCTAATGAAATAAAATTAATCTAGCTTGTCTGAGTTTTCTTGGAGTTACTATTTTCTAAAAATGACATTCTATATGAAGCTTCTGTTTGGATATTATATAAAATTAGGGTTGTTAAGTATATTTTTTGATAAATCTATAAAATACTTCTGCTGTACTGTTCTGATGCTTAACTGGATTGAATCAGGGGTCCTTACCTCATCATGAGTATCCAGAATTGTTATTTTTAATGTTCTCAATAAATTACTACTCAATAAGAAAAATGACAAGTCTCAACATGTGAACATTTAACCTGAAAATATCAATATTTAAATATCTTCTTGAGGCTTTTGGTATTTCAAGGAACCTTGCTACAAATAATACCACTTTCAATTTTCAGCCTATTTGTTTTCTTTTGTTTTTAATCGTTCTTCCATGTGTCAGCTTCCTTTGGGCTTTTAGGAGGAGCCCTGCACCAATTACTCTGGGTAATGAAGATTTCTTGGGAAGGTACATATGCAAAATGCATACAGAAAGTCACCTCATCAGTCACGCTAGCTCCTACTTCTTCTTACATAAGAATATGCAGCGGGTTTCTTTAATAAGAACTGAAGAGAGAATTCAATGAGTGAATTCTCAGCTCAAAACCTGTTTTCTTGCATACACTGGCAAGAGTTGGTTATGGGCCAGTAGACTACTGGTGTTAAGAACCACCTCTGTAAATGGGCTGATCTGATCCTATCTCCCTCACCCTCAGCCTGTTGGTAACTTCTCTGTGTGGACCAGTTCTTCCTTCCAATCAGTCACAGTTAAAATTGCCTCATGATTTTCAGTTGCTGTACGAGTTACAGTAGTTGATGAAGGAAAGAAGTTGTTAGAGCTACTATCTTAGAGAGAGTAGCTGCATGTATGGCAACACTTGGAGCTCTGTAAGTTCCTCTTTCAATCTCCTGAATATGCCCAGAAGTGGGACACCCAGCAGTGCAGCAAAGCACATGAAACAAGAGTAGTATGTTTCAAAAATAAGAGGCACTCAGAATGGTTGTCTAGTAAGTCAGCCATTGCTTATTGGTAAAATCAAGCAAGACGGTGGTGGTTGTTGGGACAGTGGGAGAGAAAGCAATTCTATGTGACATAGGTAAGTCATATCCTGATTAAAAACAAAGGGTAGGCTTTTCCATTTGTCCTTTAATAGATTTACAGAAATAACACAAAAAAATGAATGCAATGAATACTGACTTATATTCTTCCATATAAAAGAATTAATTCAGAGCTTCAGGAAATTTACTTCTAAAATTAAATTGGACAAGCAATGCAAACGAACTGAAAATTCCATTAAAGATCATAAATAAAACATTACAGTTGCAGTTTGTCAACTTGAATGGAGTCAGAATCAGGGTCCAAAACAGAATGACAATTTAAAGTAACCTATTTAATATTTATATTTAAAGATGTAAACGGAAGGCCATAATGTACTGAAATTTCATATACAATATTATAATGTTTATGAATTTTTGATGGATCTTTAAATTTTAACAATAAAATAAAGGCATGAGTAAATAAATAAAACAAATAAAATTTGGAAAAGAATTAGTAGACACACCAATGTTTTAATATTCGGAAGTTGCCAGGAATCTTTGGGGAAAAACTGAAAAGTAATAACTTCAATAATTATAAGAAGCCCTAACAAGCAAAAGAGTTCTATTGTTAGTTTTACATTTATTTCTAATTATTATATCTGCTCAGAAAACTTCCTCCTTATGCCCAAGGATAGCTGGTAGAGTTCCCAGGCAATTATCTATGCCCTTCAGTGTAAATTCCTGATAGCCTTTACAGTCATAGGTCAGAATACATCCCACCAATTTTAGCACTTTCATGGAGAGAAATAGCAATCAGCCTCTCTGTAACAGCCAATTTGACTAAATTGACTTGGTAGTATTTAGTTCTAACCGTTCAATTTAGTCAAAATGGGTGACGATCTATCCCTAAAATATGAGCATTTTACAAGTCCCATCAATGACCTTTGTATTTTCATTTTTAAAATTGTCCCCCATGTGACCCATGCTCCCTTCATCATCTGTATGCCAGTAATTCACAAATCAAGAACTTCTATTTGATTGTCTTTCTGTCATCTAGTCTCATACTACACAACTTCACACAGATGTCTGATAAACTCCTCAAACCTCAATGGCTCCAAAACAAAATATAGTTTCCCCAAGGGGAGGGAATCAGCTTTATTGAGGTATATATATACAGAATAAAATATATCAATTTTAGGGGTACACATGAGCTTTGAAAAATGCATATAGAGCTTTCCTATACATCAAAATAGTCCCTCCAACCTTTTTCAGTTAATACCATCTTTCCACACTTTATCCTTTGGCAATAGGGAGTCTTATTATCACTACCATGTTGATCTATAATTCTATATAAATGGGATTATACAATATCGAATCCCTTTTTTATGGCTTCTAACATTTAGCATAATGCTTTTGAGATTCATGATAGTGCACATATTCATATTCATAGTCCATTATTTTATATTGCAAAATGGTATTTCATTTCATGAATGCAACACAGTTGTTTATTCATTCACTAATTGACAGGCATTTGTTTTTGTTTTTGTTTTACTCCCACATTCTTACTACTATGAATATAATTGCTAGGAACATTCACATACAATTCTTTTTATTTATCTTGGATGAATGTCCAGGAGTGGAAATACTGAGTAATACTATAAGTGTTAAGTATAGGTATAAGTATAGTGTTAAGTATAATACTGTAAGTGTTGACTATATGTTTAAGTATAGGGTAAGTGTATTTGTTAATTTCATAACAAACTGTCAATATGTTTCCAAAGTGTCCATGGCTTTCTGCATTCCCAACAGTAACATATCACATCTTATAAACACCAGGTATGGCAAGGTCATTTTTTTCATTTTAGTCCTTCTAGTAAGTGTGTTTGGGTATCACATTGTCAGTCTAATTTGCATTCCACTTGAAAAAAATGTGTTTGTCAACCTCATATCTTCTATAAGAAAGTGTCTGTTTAAATGTTGTGCCTGATTTCTATTGGATTGTCTCCCCATTATTGAGTTGTAACTGTTCTTTATATATGCTGGATATACGTTTTTCAAATATTTTTATTCAGTTGTGGTTTGACATTTTATTTTCTTAAGATTCTCTTAAGGAAGAAAATATCTTATTATTGATAAATTCCAATTTATCATTGCTTTTTCAGACATTGCTTTCATGTGAGTATTCTGTTAAAGAAACTTTTGCCTAACTCAAGTTCACAACAATTTTCTCCTGTTTACTTCTAGAATATTTTTTATTCTTTTTCTCTCATCTTAGTATAATGATTCAAGTTAATTTTTTCATGTGATGTGAAGAAATAATTAAAGTTCTGTGTGCATATGCTCAAATGTTTCAGCATCGTTGGCTGAAAATTTGGTCAAAAATCAGTAGACAGTAAATTTGGAGGTCTATTTCCAAATGCAATATTTTGTTGTCTATATATCTGCTTTTACCAAAAAAGCCACTGTCTTAATTACTTTATCTTTAGAAAAAGTCTCAGATATCTAGTAGAATAATTCCTCCAATTCTCTTCTTTTGTAAAATGATCTTGGCTAGTTTAAGGCCTTTATATTTTTATATAAATTTTAGAAGTAGCTTATCAAATTCTATGAAAAACAAAAAGTTATCTGGAATTGCTTTGAATTCATAGGTAAATTTAGAGACTTTACATCTTATAAAGTCCACTACAGCTCAGGAGGCTGGGACAGGAGGATTGCCAATTCAAAGCCAGCCTCAGCAACTTAGCAAGGCCCTAAGTAACTCAGAGATACCCTGTCTCTAAATAAATTACATAAAAGGGCTGGGGTTTTAGCTCAGTGGTTTAAGCATCCCTGGGTTCAATCCTTGATACAAAAAAAAAAAAAAAATCTGATTCATAAACAATTGATATTTCTGAATTTATTCAGGTTTTCTTTTATGTTGCTTTGCAATGTTTTTAGCTTTCAAGGTAGAGAACTTTTGGTACTATTTTCTTAAATATTTCATATTTTTATCTATTATAATAGTATTTACTAAATTTCAATGTCTAATTGTTTATAATGCATAAAACGCAAATAATTATTTTTTTTATTTTTTTTAGTTGTAGTTGGACACAATACCTTTATTTTATGTATTTATATTCTATGTTGTGCTGAGGATCAAACCCAGTGCGTTGCACATGCTGGGTGAGCGCTCTACTGCTGAGCCACAACCCCAGGCCCACAAATGATTTTTCTATATTACTGTTGTATCCTACAACATTGCTACACTTATTAATTAGCTCTTAAAGGGCTTTTTATAGGTTTCTTAGGATTCTACAAAGATAATCACTACCTCTATGAATAAAGCAATTTATTTTTTCCTGTCTAATCTGAACATCTTCTATTTCTTTTTCTTTTCTTAGTGCTCATGATATGAAATCCAGTAGAATATTAAATATAAGTGGGGCAGAGTGGTGCATGCCTGTAATCTCAGTAGCTTGGGAGGCTGAGGCAGGAGGATCGTGAGTTCAAAGCCAGCCTCAGCAATAGCAAGGCACTAAGCAACTCAGTGAGACTCTTTCTCTAAATAAAATTGAAATAGGGCTGGTGATGTGGGTCAGTGGTCGAGTGCCCTCAGTTCAGTCCACAGTATCCCAATATCCCAAAAAATATTGAATACAAGTAGCAAAAGTGTACAGTTTTGCCTTGTATCCAGATTTAAGAGAAAAAGCCTTCAACTTCCATCAAGTATCAATAAAATAGGCTGTAGGTTTCTCATAAATGCTATATATCAGATTAAAGAAGTTCCTTTCAATTCCTACAGAATAGAAACAGTTACTAGGTATCATAAATGGGCACTAAATCTGCATCAATTTTTTTTCTACATTTTTGTAGAGTCATTGGGTATTATATTGATGATTTTACTCCATGCTCCTGTGTCAGATAGAATCTGAGGTGTTTATATTCCAGTTGTCCAAAACTAGACTTTCTCAAAATGTTTAGCTGCAAAGATTGCTCTGCCTCCTTTCTTCTGTGTTCTACCCTTGGCCCGCGGAGGTATACCCTCACTTATACAAACTGATCAGTGTTCAGCCAAACATTTGAAGTACCCCTTGACAGGTCCCCTGAGCTCTGCTTTTCTCTGTGAAGATTTCTCCTCTTCAGTATACTATCCTGAAAATATCAGCCATTTGGTCTTCTGAACTCCAAACTCTTAACCAAACAGAACCAACAAACTGTGTTTAAGTCCCTCATCCCCGGGTTACCACCTGAAAACCTTACAGACAGTAAGCCGGGCACAATGGCGCATGCCTGTAATCCCAGTAGCTTGGGAGACTCTAAGTCCAGAAAAATAGGCTGATTCTTCCCCATTTTTTTCAGCAATCACTGTCCTGTGCCTCCTGTGGTCAAATATCTGAAAAACCATGGCTTTATATTCCTCCCGATAAACATAGGCTCTGTAATTCTAATATAACTGGTATGTGAGTTCATATCATTTTCTCCATTTTTGTTGGTTTATGTCAATGATAAATAACATTAGGATTCATTTTGAAATAATTTTAATAATTTTCTCTGATTCAGTCCCCACTACTCCCCACGCCCTTTTTAATGTATCTTGTGGATATACATAACAGTAAGATTCACTGTTGTATATTCATATATGTATATGGGAAAGTTAGGTCAAATTCATTCCAATGTTTTTCCCTTATCCTTCTCTCCTCCCTTCCCATCAATTCCCTTTTTCTACTCCACTGTTCTTTCTTTTATTTTAATGTGCTTCTTTCCCCCACCCCACCCTGAATCGTCTCTCCTCTCCTCTCCTCTCCTCTCTCCCTCCCTGCCCCTCTCCTTTATTTTAGACTAGCTTCTGCATATCAGAGAGAATATTTGGCCTTTGGTTTTTGGGGGGATTGTCTTATTTCACTTAACATGACAGTCTCCTGTTCCATCCACTTACCAGCATATGACATAATTTTATTCTCTGTGGCTAAGTAATTCTTCGTGTGTGTGTGTGTGTGTGTGTGTGTAACTATATATATATAATGTTTTCTTTATCTGTTCATATGTTGAAACTCTTAAAAAAAAATTTTATTTTCCTAAGTTTTCAGTCCTAGATAATATCCATCATCTGCACAATCTTACAAACCAGAAATATTTTTATTTGATACCAAACTTTTTCACCTTGCTTACCCCCTTCCATCCCATATTACCATAGTCTTTTAATTTTATCCTCTAAAGAAATTTTCATCTCTAATCTTCATTTGTTTCTATCTGGCAAAATAAGGTTCAGGCCTGAATCATCTGCTGTCTCTACTGTTTTGACTACCTCCTGTGTGGTCTCATTGCTTCCAAACTTGCTCATCAAACACTGCCATTCCACTGATCATACACACACACTTTGGCCACCATGGCCATGAAATACAGTTTCAACATTGCAAGAATTTGACTGAACCGGCCATGAAATACAGTCTCAACATTGCAAGAATTTGACTGAACTGTTCAGTAGTGTGCCCTTCACCTAAGTACAAAGGTCACGTTATTAACAAGGCCTTTCACTATCTTGGCACATCTTTCTTCTTCAGATTTCTTTCTCACTCCTTCCTCAATTGCTAGGCACACTTTCAAAGCTATAGCCTTAGCTAGTATTAATGTTTGGTTTCTTAAAGTCTTGAGAACTTTAGACAAGCCTCTATTTTAAGTATTTTTTCTGGATCCAAATTCAGTGTACTGCCATTATATCCAATGTTTGGTTTCAATCATATCATCTAGACCCTTGTATTATAATTGTTATATTTTATTGGATATCTTCCCCTCTGTTCTAGAAATTACTTAATGTCACAGACTACAACTTATTGACTCTGTGTTTAATATTTTATCTCATGGTAATGGGTCAATAATATTTGCTGAATTAGTAAATGAATTATTGTAGATTGTATTATATCAGGAAAAGATGGCAAAAATAATAACACTAACTATTGACAATACCCAAGAGATGTTAATTCAAAGCCATGGATGCCCACAGTTCATTTCTTAGAATATAGAAAGTATTTTACCTTTTATCTACTAAATTCTAAGCATTTTGATTGAAGGAATTCTAACATATTGGTCTTTGTAACCCATGCATTCCTATAGCTAGCACAGTTCTTAAGCTGTAGTATGTCAATGTTTGTCACTGTGTTATCTAGAATTATTCATTGTTTTATAATTATAAATGATGCTTTAGGCTTGATATATCTGGATGAGTTATCCAATACAATCAAAGAACCACATGTGTGTATTTTTCCTATTTTCAGACAAGGAAAAAGACTCAGAGTTGATCAACACACCCTTAGCAAATGCCAGAGCAAAGGCTAAAACTTAGGTAGCATCACTCCTAAGGTTCTAGTCACTATGCTGTCTTACTCTTGACATTTATATAAAAGAGAACAGTTAGCAGTAGAACATACTTAAGAATATGGATTCCATACTAGTCAAGATGGCAGAGTAGATAAGGTTCATTTCCAAACTATTCCCTGGTGTAGGACCAGAAAAAAGGACCATCAACTTCATTTTAGGGTTAGCAAATAAAAAAAAAATAAAAAAAAGAAATCCCACTGGGATTTAATACTGGACTCTCAGAATACTCTAGGGACACAGAAGTTTTAATAGAATAAAAATTGTAAAAAATAAAAGAAAGAAAGAGCCAACCTCTGGCAAAATCAGCTATTGATGCAGATCAACCACAGGAAAGTCAAAGAGAGACTAGAAAGCCTACATTTGGGGTGTCATCAAGATGGTCTTTAAGCAGAAAGAATGCTGTTCAGGGACATTGTTGGGCTGATCCTATGGGTGAGCTATACTTTGTTTTCATGTGAGATACTCTGCGTGTCTCCCAGTGACCTGAGGCAAGCAGGGTGAGCTGCTGTGTTTTTCTGCTGTGATATGGACAATGGCAGGTGTGAGTCCAAACCCAGTTGCCCAGAACTGTGTAACTCCAGCTGGGTCCGAAAACCTGACCTGGCAGCAGCCCACTATATGATCCAGAGTGTGGCTAGAAAACCAGGTGAAATTCAAGCAAGGAAAGAGTTGCACCCAGGGGAATCTGAGACATTCAGATCTGAGAGATCCTAAGTGTCTCTCACTTTTTGAATCTTGAAGTTGGCAGGACCAGCTGGGAACAACTGGAACTTGATGGGGGGTTGGAGGAATGAACTTGTGCTTTGGGACTCCAAGGCAGCCAAAATATGAGAGCCATGGGAGGAAGAGAATGGTGAAGGACTGCTTCTTCTGCAGCTCGAGCAGAACCCAGGGGGGATTCAAGCACTACAGACACCCAATGAAGACCAGAAGCAGCTGGACTCATGGTACAGTTGATTTAAACTTCACCAAAAAGCACCAGGGGTCTGGCTAGATGCAAACCTCACCTCTAGGAGCTCCAGGTCTGTGAATCCCTTTCACAGAACTTTACAGGGACTTCTTGCTGTGAGTGGAGTAGACAACACCCTCCAACCCACTCACCTCACGTGCTGAGAGAGGAAGCTAAGAATTGGTAACCTGACTAGCCAAAAAAACAAAAAGAAGAAGGAGGAGGAGGAGGAGGAGGAGGAGGAGGAGGAGGGGGAGGAATTGTTAACAGCCCCCAAGTACTACTCTTGCAAACAATACATACCTCAAAAAAATGGGGAAAAAATGACAATTGGAAACAGACAACCAACATATAATATTATAGACAATTTTTTAACCATCACAATGGAAACAATTCCTTAATCTTCCATGAAGAACCTCTTTTTTTTCCTAGCACCACCCCCCTTATTGTGAATTAGTATTCACATATCAGAGAAAGCATTCAGTCTTTGGTTTGGGGGATTGGCTTATTTCTCTTAACATTATATTCTCCAGCTCCATCCATTTATCAGAAAATGCCATAATTTCATTCTTCTTTAAAGCTGAGTAATATTCCACTGAATATAAGTTACTTTAGATTAGGTAGAGGGGAGAGAAAAGAGGGGAGGGGATATGGGGATAGGAAGGATAGTAGAATGAAACAAATATTATTACCTTATGTACTTACATGACTGCATGACCCATGTGATTCTATAACATGTACAATCAGAAAAAATGATAAATTATATCCCATTTATGTATGATATATCAAAATACATAAATGAATTCTTCTATTATGTATAACAAAAAACAGAATTTTTTTTAAGTTGAAGAGTGCTATAATAAATATAACATGAACAGAAAAAAAGAACCTATTTCTCTCTCTCTCTATCTCTCTCTCTTTCAACTAATATTTTCTGATTGGTTCATGGACATTTATACATATACATATATGTCTCTTCTTATTTTTAGTATTTCTTGAAGGTAGTTATCTTCTTGACTCTGTCTTTTGTGGACTAATTTTGATTAATACAACTTGGCTCAATTTTATATTGTTTTTTGTTGTTGTTGATTTATTGTTCTGTTTTGTTATTATTATCTCATGCCATTTTTCTTCTATTTCTCATGATTATCTTCCTCTCTTTTCTTATGCATACAGCCAAATTTTGTTCTCTCTTTTGTTCTCTCTTTTACTCTTCCTTTAACTCATCCTGCCCCTCAAGTATTCATCCTACATCTCCTCTGCTTTCTCCAGGTTCACCTTTTTGAAATGGCAAACCCTTTTGTGAACATAATATCATTACTATTGGCAATTGCCTACCATACCATTTCCAATTATAGTACCAATTAACATTGTAGATGCCAAAATAGTAACTAAATATTTATTTTAATGCTTAATATTGATTGAATTTGTTGTTGTTATTATTTGTCTTCCCCCAAAGCATGAGGAACTAGAAATTTTCAGAAACATAAATTCATAGGGTGGGTAAAAGCTCTGCTACCTCAGATTCTTACTAATAAAAGAACAGACATACAAACAACATGAAAAGGCAAGGGAATAAACCATTCCAAACAAATCAAAATACCTAAATTACAGAATCCAATGATATTACAATGGATGCAGTGTCAGAGAAGGAATTTCGAAAGTTCATGGTTAAACTGATCTGTGAGATAAAGGTGACATGAGGTGTTAGATTAGAGAGAAAATCCAAGAAATGAAAAATCAATAAGGAGACAGAAATTCTGAAGAAGAATCAGTTCAAAATTCTTGAAATGAAGGAATCAATAAAATGAATTTAAAAATCAATGGAAAGTATCAGTAGACCACTTGGAAGACAGAGATTCAGTCAATGGAGAAAAAATATATAACCTTGAATATAAAGTTGACTATGGAGAAAAGATTTTAAGAGAACACAAACAGAATTTTCAAGAAATATGGGATAACATGAAAAGACCAAGTTTAAGATATATCAGGATAGATGAAGGCTCAGATATACAAACCAAAGGAATGCACACTCTTTTCAATGAAATAATACCAATATTTCCCAAACCATAGGATGAAATGGAAAATCCAACAAAGAGGTTTACTTACTTCCAAATATAAATAATTACAACAGACCTATACTAAGGCACATATTTATGAAACCCTCAACATGCAAAATAAGGATTAAAATTTTAAAGACTGCTCAAAAAAGTAACAGGTAATATTTAGAAGGAAACCAGTCCACATCTCAACTGATATCTCAAACAAGACCATCAAAGGTAGGAGGTCTTGGAATAAAATGTACCAAGGCATGAAAGAAAATAGACGCCAATCAAGAATACTACATTCAGAAAAATTTAATGATTAGATAAAAACCTTCCATGGAGTCAGGGGTGGGAAACTTTCCATGATAACAAAAGTTAAAAGAATTCACAATTAGAAAGCTGGCACTACAAAATATATTCAATAAAGTATTTCATGAAGAAGAAATAAAAAGTAAAATTGAAAGCCAGCAAAGAAAGAAAATATGCTAGAATATTCACTTAAAGGAGAAACTAATTCAAATTAAAAACCAGAAATAAGTCAAAATGACAGGGAAGAAAATTTATTTCTCAATAATAACATTAATAATGTAAATGGCCTAAACTCATCAATCAAGAAACATAGACTGGTAGAATGGATTAAAAAACAAGACTTGCTGGGTGCAGTGGTACACTCCTATAATCCCAGCAGTTCAGGAGGCTAAGGCAGGAGGATTGCAAGTTCAAAGCCAGCCTCCACAAAAGTGAGGTGATAAGCAACTCAGTGAGACCCTGTCTCTAAATAAAATACAAAATAGGTCTGGGGATGTGGCTCAGTGGTTGAATGTCCAAGTTCAAGTTCAATCCCCAGTAACCCCCAACACCAAAAAAAAAAAAAAAAAAAGACCCAACAATATGCTGTCTCCGAGAGACTCACCTCATAAGGCAAAAACATCCATAGATTGAATTTAAAAGGATGGGAAAAATCATATCATTCACATGGATATTGTAAACAAGCAGAGGTTTCTATCCTCATATCAGATAAACTGGACTTTAAACCAAAGTTAAACAGAAGGGAGCAAGATAGTCACTTCATACTGCTTAAGGGAATTATACATCAAAAAGACATAACAATCAAATATTTATGTCCCAAACAATGGAGCATCTATGTACATCAAACAAACCCTTCTCAATTTCAAGAACCAAAGAGACCACAATACAATGATACTAGATGATATTAACATGCCTCTCTCATCAAAAAAGCTAAAAAAAGAAGCTATAGAACTGAGAAATACAATTAATAATTTACTTAATAGACTTATATAGACTATTTCATCCATAAATGATTAAAAATATTTTCTTCTCAGCAACACATGGATTATTTTCTTAAAATAGGCCATATATTAGGCCACAAAGCAATGCTTAGCAAATACAAAAAATAAAAATAATACCTCACGTTCTATCATATCATAATAGAATAAAATTAGAAATAAGTAATATAATAAAAAATAGAAGCTACTCTAACACCTAGAGACTAAATAATATGCTACTGCATGATGAATAAATTGCAGAAGAAATCAGGGATGAAATAAAAAATACTTAGAGGTAAATTAGAATAGTAATACAACATATCAAATTCTGTGGGACATTATGAAGGCAGTTCCAAGAGGAATGTTCTTTTCACTGAGCTCATTTATTAAAAGAACAGAAAAGTCACCAAATAAATATAACCTAACATTACAACTCAAGGCCCTGGGAAAAAAGAACATATCAACACTAAAAGCAGCAGATGACAGGAAATAAATAAAATCAGAGCCAAAAATCAATGAAGTTAAAAAAAATGTTCAAAAAGTCAACAAAGCAAAAATTCAATCTTTGAAAAAAATCAATAAAATTAATAAACCCTTAGCCATGCTAATCAAGTTAAAGAGGAAAAGAAACCACTAATTTCTAAAATTTGTAATAAAAAAAGGAAATATTACCTTGGACACCAATGAAATAGGAGAATCAGTAACTATTTTGAAAAATTATACTCAATAAAATATATAATCTTGAATATTTCAACCAATTTCTAGAGACATATGACCTACCCAATTGAACCAGGAGGAAAGTAGGCAATTTAAATATCAATTTCAAGCAATGAAATTGAAGATGTCATCAAATGCCTGCTAACAAAGAAAGTCCCAGGACCTGATGAATTCTAAGTTGAATTCTACCAGAACTTCAAAGAGAACTAACACTAATGCTCCTCAAACTATTCCATTAAATATAAAAGTAGCAAACCCTTGCAAACTCATTTCATGAAGTTAATATTACCCTAATTCCCAAATCAGACAAAGACACATCAAGGAAAGAAAACTTTAGTCCAATATCCCTGATGAACATAGATGCAAAAATTCTAAATAATATATGTATGGTAAATCACATACAAAAACACATTTAAAAGATAGTGCACTATGATCAAATGGTTTTCATTTCAGGGATGCAAGTTTGGTTCAACATACAGAAATCAATAAATGCAATTCATCACATCAATAGACATGAAGAGAAGAATCATATGATTATCTCAGTAGATGCAGAAAAAGCATTTGACAAAATATAATATCCATTCATGTTCAAAACACTAGAGAAACTAGAGATATTAAGAACATTCCTCAACATTGTAAAAGCTATATATGCTAAACGTAAGAGCTAATCATTCTAGATGGAGATAAATTGAAAGCATTCCCTTTAAAAATAGGAACAAGATAGGAAAGCCCTCTTTCACCATTTCTATTCAATATAGCCCTTGAAACACCAGGCAGAGCAATTAAGCAAAAGAAGAAGGAGGAGGAGGAGGAGAAAGAAAGAAGGAAGGAAGGAGAGAGAGAGAGAGAGAGAGAGAGAGAGAGAGAGAGAGAGAGAGAGAGAGAGAGAGAGGAAGGAAGGAAGGAGAAAGAAGTTAAAGGGATACAAATATGAAAAGAAGAGCTCAAATTATCCCTACTTGCTATTGACATGATCCTATATTTAGAAGACCCAAAAGCTCCACTAGAAAGCTACTAGCACACATAAATGAATTCAGCAAAGTACAAGATATAAAATTAACACACATAAATCAATTGCATTACTATACCAATAATGAGTCAGCCAAAAGAGAAATTAAGAAAACTATTCCATTCACAATAGTCTCAAAAAAAAACCCTGCAATTCAATATAACACAAAAAAAAAAGGAGGCAAAAGAGCTCTACAATGAAAACTACAGAACACTAAAGAAAGAAATTGAAGAAGGCTTTAGAAGATGGAAAAATCTCCCATGTTCTTGGATAGGCAGAATTAATATTGTCAAAATGACCATACTACCCAAAGTGCTATACAGATTTAATTCAATTCTTATTAAAATTCCAATGATCTTCTTCATAGAATGTGAAAAAGCAGTCATGAAATTCATTTGGAAAAAAATAAGAGCCCAGAATCCAAAACAATCCTTAGTGAGAAAAGCAGGAAGCATCACAATACCAGAACTTAAATTATATTACAAAGCTATAGTAACAAAAATGGCATGGTATTGGCACAAAAACAAACATGAAGACCAAGGGAAAAGAATAGAAGACACAGAAAAAAACCCACCTAAATATAATTATCTTATTCTGGAAAGTGGTATCATAAACATACATTGGAGAAAAGATAGTCTCGTCAATAAATGGTGCTGGTAAAATTGTAGATCCATATGTAGCATAATAAAATTGAAACCCTGTCTCTCACTTTGCAAAAAACTCAAGTCAAAGTGGATCAAAGACCTACATTTTAGACCAGACTACTAGAAGAAAAGATGGGCCCAACACTCCATCATGCCAACTTAGGAACCAACTTCCTCAACAAGACTCCTAAAGTGCAAGAAGTGAAAACCAATAATCAATAAATGGGACGGTATCAAACTAAAAAAGCTTCTTCACAGCAAAGAAAAATATCAAAAGTGTGAAGAGAAGAGCTTAGAGAATGGAAGAAAATCTTTGCTACCTGCATCTCATATAATCTCCAGGATACATAATGAACAACAACATAAAAATTAATGCCAAGAAAACAAACAACCCAATTAATAAATGGGCAAAGGAACCAAACAGATACTTAACAGAAGAAGAAATAAAAATGGTCAATAAATATATGAAAAAATGTTTAACATTTCTAGCAGTTAGAGAAATGCAAAGTAAAACTAAACTGAGATCTCATCCCATTCCTGTCAGAATGGCAATAATCAAGAATACAAGTAACAAAAAATGGAGAAGATATGGGGCAGGTGGTGGGACTGCAAATTGGTGCAACCACTCTGGAAAGCAGTATGGAGATTCCTCAGAAATCCTGGAATGGAACTACCCAGTTATACCACTCCTCAGTTTATATGCAAAGGACTTAAAAACTGCATGCTACTATGATGCAGCCGCATAAATGTTTATAGCAGCTCAATTTATAATAGCCAAGCTATGGAACCAACCTAGATGCCCTACAACAAATGAATGGATGAAGAAAATGTGATATATATAAACAGTGGGATATTACACAGCCATAAAAATGAATGACTTTATGACATCTGCTGGAAAATGGATGGATCTGGTGACTATTATGCTAATTGAAACAAGCCAATCCCAAAATAGCCAAAACTCAAATGTTCTCTCTGATATGTGGATGCTAGCATACAACAGGGTGGAGGAAGAGAGAAGTTCAGTACACTAGACAAAGAGAAATGAAGGGAAGGGAGAGGGAACAGGAATAGGAAAGTCAGTGGAATGATTCCAACATATCTTTCCTCTATACATACGCTAATACATTATAGTGAATGTCTACATCATGTGCAACCACAAGACTGGGATCCTAGTTAGAACAAGATGTACTTCAAGTTTGTATAAATAGGTCAAAGTATGCTCTATTGTCATGTATAATTATAAAGAACAAAATAAATAAATAAAACAAAACAAAATATGGATTCCATTTAATAAAGAGTGGTAGGGATAAAGTACAGGGGATTCTTTAACAAACAGTTTGAAATTCTGGAATTATAAAAATACACAATAAGTCATGGCCCATCTAGACAACCTAATAAAACAGCTTAATTTTGAGTCATTGGTAGTGGTTAATAAATGAGGATTTATTTGTGCAGACTGAAGCAGCATTTATTGCGTGGCAGAGGTTTTCTGACCCAGGATGCTTTCATTTCCTCCTATAGAAGTTCAGTTTTAGTAACTGTTTGTGCAATTAATAATATTTTTCATAAAGTTAACACTATTTATTATTTTTAAATCTTCAGAATAATCCTATTAATAATGTATAAAAGGAAATTTTACTACTATAAAATCTAAAATGTTAGCAATTTTGACTTTGTAAAACAGTACACAGGTGGCAGCAGTTAGGACATGGGGGTGAGAGGAGGAGAGATATTTAGGGTCAGAGACAATAATTAAGAGGTGCTCGAAGGCTGGGGTTGTAGCTCAGTGGTTGAGCACTTGCCTCATATTGCGTGAGGCACTGGGTTCGATCCTCAGCACCACATAAAAGTAAATGAATAAAAACAAAGATATTGTGTCCCTCTACAACTAAAAAAAAAGTTTAAGAAAAAAAAAAGAGGTACTTGAAGTTTTGGAATGGGTTTCAGTAAATGGTTTTATGCTATACTGGCAGTCAAGAAAAGAATTAAAACTAATATGCATTACAATTTTTTTCTTCCAATGGGATGAAGGTAAAGAGAAAATGGTATTGAAAAGCTACATTCCTCTTTCATCATCGTAAGTCAATATTATATAAATTCGATGAATTAAAATGGAGTTTTAGGCATATTGTTTGAACAGTGGTAGTTACTAAGTGAACTAAAACAGGAATTATTTTGCTAACCATTCAAAAACCTTCTTCAGAGATATGCGCTTGAACACCCTCAGGGAGTGGCAGGTATTATAAACAAAAGAAGCCAACAGGAGGCACCAAAGCAAAGGGACTGAGCCTGACGTCTGAACTCCTGGCTCTCTTTGCCAACCAAGAAGCTGTGTTGTCAGAAGTCCTAAGTGTGTCAGAGAGGCTGCATAGGAAAAATCTTGCATGATCTGTAGATTTAGTGAATCAGGGACTCATTCTAACAAATGCTTTCAGAGTCAATGGTGGAGGAGCCAAACAAAATGTGTCTTTAGGCCTCCATCTGTTACTGATGACAAGTTTTCCACTGAGGTAGCATAAATACTCTTGTTCTGTAGCCAAGGTCTAAAAGTCTGAGTGCATGTGTGCTTCCTGATTGGCTTAGAATCTGAACATGTTTGCAAGTTGTGAATACAGTGGACTAAAATAACTAGACTAGGAAAGACACTTAGCATATACCTATTGAATAAGAAGTTAGCTTTTCAAGTATCTATTTTCCCCCCTCATCTTTAGGATTTTAGTATAATCATAGCTGACTTGTTTCTCTTGGAGCTTTTGTTAAACCCAACTAAGACAATATATATACAAATTTATTTTAAATTACCAAGAGCTTTACAAATGTAAGGTTGTATCATTGGTACAATTCATGCCCTCCTCCCTCCAAAAAAATGAATATAAATTACTAGGTAGTAGCAAACATTTCTGTGTTTTTACTTCCAAAATAGAATTAAATGCTCCAAAGTAACAGAAAAATACATGATGATTTGTTGCTTTCACTAAGAAAAAAAAATGTGTTATTCTAGTCTATACTTAAAGAGATCACACTGCTTAATTGCTATCTGTGGTCACAGCTTCTTGGCATTAAAAACAAAACTGTTGCATCAATTACACCATCTTAGAGGAAGGGCAATGAACGCTGGGTGGTGGTGTGCCCTAGGATGTATGCACAGTAAAGACAGCAGAGACAACTGTCACGCTCTGTCCTTGGAAAGAGCAAGGGGAACGTAGTGATTGTGATATCTGAAGGGCAATGGTGTACAGCACCAAGAGTCCTCAACTAGGATTCAGAAAAGCATTCTTACAGGGCCAGTTCTGTATTGGTCACTGCACTCTGAGCTTGATATCTTCATATCTGAGGTTAGTCTAAAGAATTCAGTTCTGAAATTCTATTACAGATTCTTAAATCTAACAATTTTTAAATGAATAAAGCTGAAAACAAAAAGTTACACATGGACTTAAGAGAGAAGTATGTATACATGTATATGTGTGTATACATATATATATGTGTGTGTGTGTGGAGAGAGAGAGAGAGAGAGAGAAGAAAGGAGAGGGGAGAAAAAAAGGAAAAATGAATATTACTATGCTTCAAAATGAATAAGGTCTGAGTCATGCTTACAAGTAGATATAATTAAAAAAAATTATTTTTTATTTCCTTCCAATTCAAAGATATCATAATAGCTCCAATCGATAGATATATTAAAAAGCAGTTTATTATCTAGATATTTTTATGTTGGAAAAGGAATATCATTCTTTAAAGAAAATGTTCATCAAATATTACACTGACCTAGTTCAGAACTATGTGCCAAAACGGTTAAAGCTTCAAAGGGGCGGGGGGAGAATGTGGCTAATACTGTGGAACAGCAACAGAAAGAGTCTAGATTTAGTGAGAGTCAGTTACCTTGATGAAATTTGACAGCCACCAATTCCCCGTGCATCTACTGTTAAGCAAAGAACCCAAGTATTAAAGAAAGGTACAAATGTAAGGTTGTATCGTTGGTACAATTCATGCCCTCCTCCCTCCAAAAAAATGAATATAAATTACTAGGTAGTAGCAAACATTTCTGTGTTTTTACTTCCAAAATAGAATTTTTAATTCCAAAATAGAATTGAGAACTTACCAAGTTTCTCAATCCTACCATCACTAGCAAAAGCATCTAAATTCAAAACTACTCTGTTTTTGTGTTAACTTTTTATATCATCGTGCTCCCTAACCAAGAAAATAAACCAGTGTTTTAAATTCTTAGACTCAATCTTGATTTCAAAAAACAAGGTAAAAGCAATGCATTTAAAGCGGGACTTCTAGCAAGGGAATGTCCAAAATACGACCCTATCTTCATCTCTCTCAAAATTACATGTGAAGTTGGGCAAAGTGATTTTTTCCCCCGACAGCAGAGTTGAATTCCACAGAGCAGCCCGTATCCTAGAATAATGTATGGATAGTATGTGTATCTCAAATCTCTCTTTGCTCCCAAGAGCAAAAAAAAAAAACAAAAAAAAAAACTGGTATGATGTAAAGTGGTATGAGATCATAAAATCTGCAGACTCAGGAAGGGCAAGCCATGGAAGAAAGCATGGGAAGAGACAGAGTGGATTTCAGTGGCAGCTGCATAGAAACATCTGTAAGAAAGAACTACAGTTTCCAATCTTTCCTTACTGTGTTGGAGATTCATTCACCCTTCAGTCTACACTGGAATTGATCACTTGCTCAACAATATGTGGAAAGTGCCTGTCTTGGTCTTGCACAGCCCTAAATGTCTATAAGAGAAAAAAAAATATTAGCTATGACTTTCTTGTTAAACTGCCAAGAGCACACCAGGGCTTTTAAAACTGTCATTGGCCAGCTCTCTACTTACCCCTGGAGACTCTTTAGTGCAGTGAGGAAAGAAGGCGCTGTATCACATTCATCATTTCTCACTTTATTCAACCACAGCAAGGTTGAAAACACCTGAAAAGAAATGGTGGGTCCCAACTGAACATTACAACAGCTTAAGCTGCCTGTAGAAGGCAAAGAAACCACATCAAGTTGAAAGGTGAACGTCCATCTTGTGCTTCCGGAGGGTCCAATGAACTTCCATAGTTTCAATAGGCTTTTAAATTTTTTTCATCTGGATAACACTTTCATCTGGACTTGAGATCATATAAAACAGAACTTTATTAAAATATCTTTATTAAGTAGAACGTGTTACATCTTAAAAGAAAGTATAAATCTTCTCTGCTAACCTGCCTATATGCCCTGGGTACACAGGATAGCAATGAGTTGGGATAGAAAGTTATCAGTTACACTGAGATAATAAAGTCATTAACAAAAAATAAAAGAGATAGAGGAATGTGTCATGTTACAAACAGAAGGAGTAAATAAATATTTCACTATACACTAAGCACATCAGACCACATTATTAAGCTGTATTTAACCACCTGCTCTTGTGTTGCCATTTTTTCAGGCACAGCAATTCTTTGGAATCCTATTTGATGTGCTGGCCTATAACATCTGACCACACTTAGAGTGCAAGTGTAAAATCAATTTTCTGTTCCCCCATTTATCTCTGTGCTGATGTTACTTGGCTCTCTAATGGAATGACTCTTCTTGAGAGGTAGTTATTTTACTTCAGAGTGGCATTTCAGAAGCCTTAAATGGGCTGAAGAGATGGCATGTGACCTTTAGGAATATTTTAGTTCTACATTCCTTTGAAAAAAGAACTGTTTAACCCTGTGTATGTTACTACATCGCTGATGCCCCTCTATTGTTCCTCTTTGTATTCACTATACAAGAAAAAAGTTTGGTTTTCTTCACATAGAAGAATGTTGGGAATTTTGGTACCTTTAAAATTTGATACTTATGTCTTTATGGAAAGTTGTAGTCTTACAAATAAACAATCTGTATCTTCCAATTTCCTGGTGAGCATTTATTTAAGAACAATATCATGTTCTTACCTTGCTTATGATAACTTTTTAACTTGATACATACAAATACCAAAAAGTCTAAATAAAACAGAAATAATTTTAAATGCTTATTGCAGCTAATCTATTTCTTTTAAAGACATGCCCCCAAATTCTATTACTTTAAAATATAGGATTTTATATTTTCACCATGCTTAACAAAATTTTCATGCATTTCACCTCCTATATCACTTGTATTTTTTTCTTACATAAATACCTATTTAATTTTATTTCAGTATTATTTACAACCAGGCATGGTGGTACCTGCCTATAATCCCAGAGGCTTGGGAGGCTGAGGCAGGAGGATCATGAGTTCAAAGCCAGCCTCAGCAACAGTGAGGCTCTAAGCAACTAAGTGAGACTCTGTCTCTAAATAAAATACAAAAAAAGGGTTGGGGATATGACTCAGTGGTTGAGTTCCCCTGAGTTCAACCCCTGGTATCCCCCCCCAAAAAAATTATTTACAATTATACGTTCTAAATCCACTCCAATATCACAAAAGCCAGTTTTGAAATCAAAAAAGAAAAAATACACAATTTACAGAAAGTATATGTTAGGCCAGAACATGAATACAAACTTTAGACATCATGTAATTCAATACACTCATTATAATCACAATTGTTTGTTACATCTTCACTGTAAAGAGCTCACAGTGAAAATTTTTTATGAAAATAGAAAAATGTATTTGTGAAGTCTTCCTTTTGTGCTTTTCTAGGAAGGTAGGTAGCAAATCTACTTCTGTTATAAGGTTATACAAAATGGTCACATTATCATCTACCCAAGTGAACACCAAACAAAATACTTAAGTGTGCATTTTATAAATGCTATTGGCCAGAGACAGTATTTTTTAATCAACAGAAAGAAAGAATCTTGTCCCTGTGGAATACAGGACTGAGTACATGGTAATAGGGATACTCTGCCCCAAATCCACCTCATTTTCTAGTCAAGACATTTTATACAGATCAAAGTATCACAAACCTCAAGCGTACCCTGACAAAGGAAAGAATGACCACGAGGATTTATCTACACCAGACAATGAAGTGGAAGGGATGTCTTCATGGGGCCAAGTGAATGAACTTGTAGTTCTATGTCTTGAATTCCTCCTTCCCCTTTGACTAATTCTTACAAGACCACACCCTGTTTAAACTAGGGGAATTTTGCTTTGCTCCTAATAAGGAAGACATCCAAGTCTATGTAAGTGGGTACTAGTGACAGGATCAATTGGCTCAGTCTACCCACTGCAGGGAGCTCATCCTAATGGAGGCATTCATAGTCACAATAGATCCTCAAGGGTGGTAAACCCTAGGATACAGGTTTGAGACTTCAGGTTTGATCTTAACATAAACAGTGGTATTTTTTATCTTAGCAACATTCAACATGGACATACGTGAGAAAAAGAAGAGCCCTTCTTTATTGAGGTCATCTATTCATGGTTCTGTTTTGTTTTGTATTTTACATACATTCTGAGGCTGATTTTAGTTTGGGGGACAGAGAGTTGTTATCCTTTGCTTCTCTTCTCACCTGGGTATTGTTTTTTAAAGCTAAGCAAGTTTCCTCACTCTCTTCTCCCCCAAAAATATTGTGGTAATTTTTCATATTATGTTGAAAAAAGAGATCACTCTCTATGCAGCAGCTTTTAGTTAAACTAAGACAATGGTTTTGAAAATAACTCACTTAGGCCTTCAGTTCTCCCCAAATTTGGGTCATGTTCAACTTATCTGAGTACCAGCTAAATTCTGAAAGTCAACAATTGCTTAATCCTTAAAATGACAAAACATGGAGTCACCGCAAGTATCCAAACTTTCATTTTTTTCCCTAGGGTTATTTACAAATCAATACTGAACAAAATTCACTGGAAAGCACTTGAGAAATCTCATTTATGAAATAGTACTTTAGAGTTATCTAGGTTTTTCTCTGTGCTTTATAATTCTAGATGTCATCATTCTTCAAAAGTGTTTCTAAATTTTTATGCCCAATCACCACAGAGAATGGTGATTGTAATTGTATTTGAAAAAAAAAGAGAAGTACTTTGAGAATCATAATAACTTAATATAATTTTATGAGAAGTCATCAACATATTCACTCATGAATAGACTGTAGCAATGGTAAAATACGAATTTTTTTAAAATATGAATTGTAAATATAAAAATTTTAAAACATTTTATGACCAGAAAGCAAATATTTATAACATATCAATAATGCATTAGAATATTATTAAGATATAAAATAGATTCTTAAAGGAAAAAATTTAATATGTCTAACTAAGACAAGTGTTTATTCAGGTTTCGGTCATTGTAACTTGCATCCATATAACAAAAAAGAGAACAGCATGTGATGGGTTCTTTCACCCCAATGGTGATGACGAGGACAGAGACATTGCCCACTGCACCGAATGTTAATTTTTGGATCCCAGATTAACACCTCACTCATAGAAAATTCTCAATAAACAGTCATTAAATAATAGAACATGAAATCTAATATGATTAACATTGCTATCCTGCCTATTTAATAATAATAGCTAAACATGAAAAAAGAATAAAATGATGGCATTTTCTAGTGGATAAAATTGAAGAACATCATTACAAGTGATGTTTTCAGACCCAGAAAATTAAGGGTCAAATACTTTTTTTTCTGATATGCAGAAGCTAGACCACAATATGGAAGGAAAAAAAGAAAAAGAAAAAGTAGGGTGGGGTGAGGAATCCCATGAAAACAGAACAGAGTTAAGTGGATTAGAGGAAGTGGATGGAGGGGGACGGAGGGGATGGGAAAAGGGAAGAATGGTGGAATGAATCTGGTCAAACTTTCATTCATATCTCTCTCTATATATGAATATGTCACCTTTATGTATATCCATAGTGCACTAATTTAAAAGAAAACCATAAATGAATAGAAGAAAAGGCAGTCTAATAGATGAAAGGGAACAAGGAGAAGGAGGAGGAAAGGAAAAGGCAAGGACTAGGAACTGCATTAGAGCAAATTATATTGCATAATCACGTCAAAATGAACCCCAATATTATGCATATTTATAATAAATGAATAAAAATTTTAAAACAATAGTGGCAAAAAAATTGGACATATTAGGTCAACTCTGTTCAACCTGATCGTGAACAGGGTCTCACGCAAATATTTAATAATATACTTACTTTATGTAAATTTCATGATACACCAGATAGAACCATTTTTAGTTGTAGAGAGTATGTTTGAAGAAAAACTAAACTCTGTGAGGACCAACATCCTCTTCTTTTGAATTGTTTTATATACTACCTAAAGGATTCCTCAAAGACATGCAAGAAGTTGCCACTAACAATTTATGTCATGCATTTTCATTTGGGGGCAATGCATTTAAATATAAAAGCATCATAAGAATTGCCTGATTTTTCTTTCTCCCTTCCTCTTTACAGTATTCTAAAATATGTGAAAATGTCATTTGACCATAGTTCTATTTCCAATCTCATTTCTGTTCTTTATATAACATAGCTCTCATGAAGCAAATAAGCCCTGTACAGAAAATTGAAAAATTCTTATCAGTTTAACCAAAGCACAAACTTTGATCCATAAAGTCAGAGACACATTTCTTTTCATTATAAAACAGAGGAATTCAAGCCTTTACATCATGGAGAAGTTCAGTTTCTGCTTGTGTAGTTGCTTGAAATCTAAGGAGCTGAATGACAGAGCAATTCTCCCAGATACATAGAGCTTTGCATCATTACACTAAACTTGTTTATTGTGTTGAGCATAACCTCCCACATCTTGTTTTGCTATTTTCTTCCCTTTTACAAGGAAGATTCAATTGAATAAGAAATGTAGTTATTTAGATGCCACATTTAAACTTGTGAATCAAAGCAATGGTTTAACATTTAAATATTTACATTTTGATGCAATAACAAAAAGTTTTAAACCAAGTCAGATTTTTAAGGCCCTTATATAGTACACATGTATAAGAAGGATAGTATTTCAGGCACCTAACAGCACTTTAAAAAACAAGTGCTATGATACTTTCTATTTATTGAACCTAAGTAACTTTGTATTAGGCATATATAATATGTAAATTATTATGTATCTGTGTTATTGAAAATCTCACACAATGCTTTTTACTAGAGCTTTCGAGAACATGGAAAGATATCAGCATTTGGAATAGATTTATTTGGAACACACAAGCGTCGAGTGTGAGTGTGTGTGCATACACACACACACACACACACAATGTTTAAAGACAAGTTAGACTAAAACAGCAAAAGCAATTCCATGAACCTTCCCTATATCCCCTTACTGCACAGATGAAAATCCAGTTTTTATAATTACTAGAGCAAGACAAGTAGGGAAAGAATGGTAGCTTTGTGTTTAGTCTTAGATTCTACATCAGAAATTCAAAGGCAGCTAGGTGCCTGGCAGAATTTCAGTGGTTAAATTCAGCTCAAAATTTGTTTAGCAATCATAGGTTTGATACACTGCATCTTTCAATTTTGCTGAGTAGTTAATGAAGCTCCCTGAAGGGATTTCTTCATAGAAGGTTAAAGCATAACTTGCCCCCTTGGAGCTTCTGAACTAGACCACTTCACATTCAAAATTTCAAGAAAGAAAGCTTTTTACTCTGCAAGTCTTCTGATCCATCAAAAGAGGGATAGGTTTTTTTTTTCTTAAAATGCCTGATGCTATTGTAATGTCTCCTTTGAGCTTTGGATTTGAATGCACCTAGTTCAAATTTGTTAGCTCTTCTGTTTGTGCATTCCCAAGATAAAAAACAAAATTGATTTTTCTAGCTGACTATCTAGTGTAGACTTGGTTCTTCAGTTTTGTCACTGTTGATATTTTGGGTCAAATAACTCTTTTCATGAGGGGGGCTGGGTTGTGTTTAAAAGATTTATCAACATATATAGTCTCTACTTACTGAACACCAGTAGCAATGCGTCCTCTAATTGTAACAGTCCCAAAATGTTGTGAGACATTTCCAAAAACATCTGACGAATAGTGACTTGAAGCAGATATCAAACAACTATTCTTAAATTTAAATTTATTTTTAATGGATCCATAAAGCATAAAACTATACCTATTTACATGGTATGATGCCATTTCATCATTTTGACGTATGTGTACATTGTGTAACATTTAAATTAGGGTAAACATATCTGTCCCCTAAAATATTTATCATTTCTTTATGGTGAAAACCTCTGAACTCCTTTCTTCAAGGGTTTTTTTTTTTAATACGGTTATTATTTTAAAGAATAAGAATATTGTTACCTATGGTCACTCTATAATGCAATAGCACTCAGAACTTTCTACACCTAATCTTTTACCCACTGATTAACCTCACCTCCTCCTTCTCTTCTTGTTACAGTTTAGATATGAGGTGTTCCCTGAACACTCCTGTGTGAGACAATGCAAAAAGGTTTAGAGGAGAAATGATTGGGTTATGAGAGCCTTAAACTAGTCAGTGAGTTAATCCCTTGGTAGGAATTAACTGAGTGGTAACTGAAGGCAGGTAGGGTGTGGTTGGAGAAAATGTCCCTGAGGGCCATGCCTCTGGAGTTTATATTTTGTCCTCCTCAAGCAGAGAGTTCTCTCTCTCTCTCTCTCTCTCTCTCTCTCTCTCTCTCTCTCTCTCTCTCTCTCCTTCCCTCCCTCCCTCCCTCCCTCCCTCCCTCTCTGCCTACTGATCATCATGTCCTGAGCCACTTTCCTGTGCCACACACTTCCACCATTATGTTATGCCACACCTTGGCCCCAAGGAATGGAGTTGGCAGGAAGTCCATGGACTGACCTTGGACCTCTGAAACTGTGATCCCCAAAATAAACTTGTCAGGTCTTTTCATCATGGCAATGAAAAAGCTGACTAAAATGCTCCTCCATCTATGCCAAGCTTCTGGTAACCACCATTCTGCTCTCAACTTCTTTGAGATCAACTGTGTAGATTCCACATGAGTGAGATCACGTGGTATATTTCCTGTACCTGGCTTACTTCACTTAACATAATGATCTCCTGTTCCTAACCCATATTGTCACAAATGACAGGATTTTATTCTTTTTATAACTGAATAATATTCCTTTGTACAAACGTACCACCTTGTCTTTATTCATTCATCAGTTTATGGACACTTGGGTTTTTTCCATTTCTTGGCTATTATGAATAGCCCTTCAGTTAACATGTGATAAACATAGGAGTGCAGATGTCTCTTCAACACATTGGTTTCATTTCTTTGGATGTATACCCAGTAGTGGGATTGCAAGATCATATGGTAGCTCTATTTTTTTTTTTAAAGAATTTCCATGATGACTGTACTAAATTACATTTCCACTAACAGTGTACAAGGGTTCCATTCTCTCCACAACCTCACCAGCTCTCTAGCAGCATGGAGGCCCAGAAGACTATTCTCAACCCTGATTGGCTGTGGCACATTGGAAGAAAGTGAGCGGTACAATACTGTTAAGATAATTAGCTAGCTATGGTGCATCTTCAAATGACCCTGATTCACTCTAAAGCTTTTCACTTAACTGTATTGATTTGTTTGTTTTAATTGTGTTAATGTGTTCTTCCATAAAAGATACATTAGAACAAAATCAACTAATCGGTTAATACATGATCACACATTTTCAAAGATACGCAAAGCATGCAACCAAAAAACCCCACTGTTTTAATAAGGGAGAGTACACTACAGAACTATCAAACATTTTAATGTAGATACCTCTTATTCTGAATTTTACATACTGCCATACCTGTGTAGTGTTCTACTTCTACATAATAATAAAAATCCAGTCCTGTGATGTGCCAAATGGAAATCTGTCAGAAATCACTAAAGTCATTTCTTTAAAACATCCACAGGGATGAGGAGTTAGAAGAGTTAATGTACTCAATGCATCATTACTTCCCAACCCTTCAACAAAAAGGAAATCAGCTTTTGGTGTACTATGTATATTTCAGCACAGAACAATAAATAAATGTGCTCTCTCTCTCTCTCTCTCTCTCTCTCTCTCTCTCTCTCTATATATATATATATATATATATATATATATTTCTAAACACAATTGAATAAAGTAATTTTGTTTCTAAAGCAGCAGAGGCATCCATCAATCCGTTTAAATACATTTTTATACAACCCTAGTGAAGAATAAAGCATGAATTATAAGCCCTGTATCACTTTACATGCTCTCCACTGAGAACTTTCTGGGAACTGCTGCCACCTGTTGGTCATCAATTATAATACATCAGATTCGGGATCCAGCTGCTAGAGTCTTTGTACACACTATATGGCTATTTACAATTACCAGAATTTATGAACATGATTTTTATCACTTGGAGTGATCATACTTTCTCAACATAACTAAGATGTATATGAGTGCACAGTTATCATAAGATTTAATTTGTAAAAAGTTACTCCAAAACTGTTAGGATTTTGAAATGGAGTCAAAACTTGCTTGCAATTGATTGGCTTCAAAAAGCACTCAGGTAAGTGGGATTGTAGGTCCCAAAATATTTCCACAACACACTCTTGATTTTTATTAATAGTCTCTACACAGCTGATCCTTGTTAGTCATCATAAGGATACTACCGTTTCACTGTTGTCATACTAACTTAGCTGTGGGAAGAGATATAAGAATGTAATCAACTTAAAAACACCAAAGCCAGTTTATGTCTAACAAGAGTGGGAACATATATATTACAAAAAGAAGAGATCTTTCATATGCAAATACTTGTATAAACATTTTAGTGGGTTCTATACAAACCTGTCAACATGCCAAAATAAGATGACTTAGAGGGAAAACAAAGATTTCTGACATATTTCACTTTTTGTAATGACCTCCAGATTCATCCACATTGTGGCAAATGACAAGATTTCCTTCTTTGTAAAGACTGAATTGTACACCACTGTGTTCTTTGCTTTATTTGTCCATCTGTTGATGGACAATTTGGTTGATCTTGGTTAGTGTGAATAGTGCTGTGATAAACATGGCTGTACAGGTGTATCTTCAACATATTGATTTAATTTTCTGTGAATATACACCTAGAAATAAAATTACTAATCACAGCAATACACAGATTTAATTCAATCTCTAAAAGTAAATCGCTTTTGGTGTGCTATGTATATTTCATCACAGAACAATAAATAAATGTAACATATATATATATATATGTTATATATATATGACATTTTACAGAAATAGAAAAATTAATACTAAAATTTGAATGGAGCCACTAAAGACCCTAAGAGTTGTCCTGAGTAAAAAGAACAAAGCTAGAAACATCACACTGCCTGGTACCTAAATAGACTACAGAGGCATAGTAATCAAAAGAACATGATATTGACATAAAAACAAACACACTGACCAATGGAGCAGAATAGAAAGCCCAGAAATGAATACTAACACAACCAACCGACCTTTGACGAAGGGCAAGAACATATGATAGGAAAAAAGTAATTTCTTCGATAAATAGTATTGGGAAAACTAGATATCCACTTGCAAAAGAATAAAGTTGAACCATTAGCTCACACCAAATTCAAAAAGCAGCTCAAAACTAGTTACAGACACATAAGACCTGAAATTCCAAAAAATACTAGAAGAAAATAATGGGGTAAAGTTTCCTGACTTTGGTCTGGACATGGATTTGTTTAGTATGACCCCAAAATATAGGCAACAAAAAACAAGAAAAGTTAAGTGGAATTACATCAAACTGAAAACTTCTGCCCAGCAAAGGAAACAAACACAGAGTAAAGAGACAACCTACAGAATGGGAGAAGGTATTTGAAAACCATAAATCCAAAATATGTAAAAAATTCAAAAAACTGAATAGCAAAGAACAAACTCATTAAAAATAGTCAAGGAGTCTGAATAGACATTAATCTAAAGAAGATATGCAAATGGCCAATAGGCATATGAGAATATACTCAACATTACTAATCATGAGGATAATGGAAATTGAAACCACAATGAGATATCATTTTCACAGCTGTTAGAATGGTTCTCATCAAAAGCAAAAACAGCAAGTCTTGCCAAATATACAGAGAAAAAGAAGAACTCAGTGCACTGTCAATAGGAGTGTAAATGAGTGATTCCATTGTATAAAACAGTAAAAATGTTCCTCAAAAACTCAAAAAGAGAACTACCATATGATCCAATATGTATTTGTAAGCAAGTACTATATGTTCTAGGCAGCTGCTCTGTTAGGAACTAGAGTCTTTCTTGAGGCGTCAAATATCAAAAAGGACACTTCTAAATAATATGCCTAAGCAAACTCCAGTTCAATTGATGATGGTTCCAATGAAACCACTCTTCTTTTTTCTATAAAATAAGTGGCAACTGGAAGAATTATAAAAGCACTGGATTCTGTAACATGTCACATTGTCACTGAGAGCTGCATAAAAGCAGTGGAAAAGAGTTTCAAAGATTAACACCATCCAGAGAAACAGAAAGGTAGAGAAAGACCATGGCAGACACAGCTCCTAACACTAGCTATGAAGTGTGTAAACTTGCTCAAGTCTAAACTTTTCAAAGACTATTTTCTCTTCTTTAAGTATCAAGAGCATTACACAAAAGAAAACAAGTCTCAAAAAATCTAAGTTCTCTTTCAAAGTAATATTGCAATATTCTAATCAATTTTCAACTATAACTTCATATTTTAAAAAATATTATCATTAATCTTGATATAGGTTCAATAAATCTAAGACTTTCCCTTTAATGCTATGTCTGAGGAAAAAGTTGAGGTTTATTTATCAGGCATTAGTCTGTAGAGGAGGTTTCTGATTTCTTTATATATGAATAACTCTGGTATTTAGAAAATTGTAAATACTGACTCATTTATTCCTTCAACATGAATTTCCATAGTTAGCATCACATACTGGGGAAGTAAAACTGAACAAGGGATGGCTCTTGCCTTCAAGTAGGTAATAATCTACTGTAAAGTTAAAATATAGAGACTTACAATGGAACTGGGCACGACAGTAGTATTTACAAGCAATAAACATACAGATCAGCAAACCCAGTTTTGATTGATGAGTAAGGAAAAAAGTCAGAGAAGTCTGCCTAAAGAAAGGAACTACCCAACCTGAGTTTGGATGATCTCTCTAAGACAACTAGCAATGTACACAGAAATAAAGAATATAGAACGATCTTTTATATCATGAAAAGAATAAACACAAAAATAAAATTCAAGGACAGGAAAGAGAATTATAGAGTAATGATAATATGCTATAGAATGCAATAAAATGATTAGAAAGGTGATGGATATTGAAGTTATCAACATTATAATAAATATTCCTCTAAGAAACTAAAATAAATAAAAGAGAAACATGTAAGTATTCAAATGTGTCATAGAAGTGAATGCTTCTAAAACATTTCAAATCTTCATATTAAAAACACCCAAGAAAATGTGATACACAGTGATTAACATTAACAAAAACAGTGCTAAAATTAGTGGACTTCAAGAATAAAGAAAGGATATTGTATGTATTGGAACTTCCATTCACATGGAAGACAAAAAGACTAATTCAGATTTTCTGTAGCTTCATTTGATGTCAGAAGACAGCTGACATACATGAGACAATGGTAAGCAGCTCCTAAGAATCTGGTTGTCAATGGCAATTTAGGTGTTTTGCTGTAAAGTGAGTGTGATAAGTTGCAGTATCATGCCCCTTCCTCTTCTAATTAGAAATAGTACGCTTGATGGCGAATACTACATTTGGGCTAACTATTCTGCCATAGGGGCCATGGGTGGTCCCAGAGAGAGAAAATAACTTTCAAATTGATTCAGGTTAGAAAGCAAGGGTAGGAGCACTCAATCCCCATAATTCAGAAGATCCCAAGAGCAGGGGACCTAAGGATTGATGGAGGACCAGGATACTTTAGATTTCCCTAAACAAGATCTAGTAAGGAAGTCACAGTGATGTTCCTGAGTTATTTGGTTACACTCACAGAGTCCCCACCCCCACCACTGTGGATTTCCTCCTTCAATCTGTACCTGTGAGTGCATAAAGTGTTTGTTGTGGAGCATTAACTGAATATAAAACAATTTGATCTGAGCTAACACATAATTGTACATGTAATACCAACATTAAAGTTGAGGAATTGAGGCCATCACAGTTCCATTCAGAAGTGTCACTAAGTAAAAATGACAATATTTTTGAAGAGAAGGATATCTAGCTATTTATTTTAAGACACATTTTTTTTCCTACAAAGAGATATGGGCCTGGCATGGTAGCACATACCTGTAATCCCAACAACTCAGAAGGCTGAGGTAGGAGGATCACAAGTTCAGAGCTAGCCTCAGAACTTGGCAAAGCCCTAAGCAGCTTAGTAAGACCTTGTCTTAAAAAAAAAAAAAAATCCTGGAGCAGTGGTACACACCTGTAATCCCAGCGGCTCAGAAGACTGAGATAGGTGGATCGCGAGTTCAAATACAGCTCAGCAATGGTGAGGCACTAAGCAACTCAGTGAGACACTGTCTCTAAATAAAATACAAAATAAGGATGGGAATGTGGCTCAGTGGTTGAGTGCCCTTGAATTCAATCCCTGGTACCCCAAAATAGATAGATAGATGATAGATAGATAGATAGATAGATGATAGATAGATAGATAGATAGATAGATAGATAGATAGATAGATAGGGGCTGGAGATGTAGCTTAGCAATGAAGCACCCCGGATTTAATCTTCAGTTTCAAAAGAAAAGAAAATGAAAGGTATGGCCAGAAATCAGATTTACATAAATTTCAGGAACTGTTTAACCAGCTGATTGAACATTGAAAGACAATATTGGAGCACCAGTGATGAAGGTATTTGGGGAAGTGGGATATGGATATACTATTCATGTTTTAACCACTTCTCACCAGGAAACTCACATCAGCGTAAAAGAAAAAGACAGTGGGTTGAAGTCTATAAATTGATGGCTTTGACATGTAGGTCATCACCCAGCCATGGCCAACTTTATAAATTGTGGAATGAGGAGTTGATTGTCATTTAAGTTAAAGGAAAATATATTTTAAGGATGGAATTTTATCATGCGGGATGAAATGTATGCTTTGCAGCATTAACCAGTGTATGCTCTTACTTCACCTCACATTGAATTCATGGATCCAGAAGGAAAGGGAGAGGTGGGACAGTGCACGTATACAGATGGTCCCCAACTTACAATGGCTTCACTTAGGACTTCTCAATTTTACAATGAAATGAAAGCAATACAGTACAAAAGAGACCAAACTTTAGTTTGGGATTTTGATCTTTTCCCAGGCCAGTGATACAAAGTCTGACACTCTCCAGATGCTGGGCTGTGGCAGTGAGCCACCGGTACCAGTCAGTCACATGATTACATGAGATAACAAGCAATATTCTACAGTGTCCTGTGTAGCCAGTGTTTTAGGAATACAGGTTGTAAGGTTGGGATCAGGGGTGTCCCCCAAAGCTCCTGTGTTAATGTACAAATGTTCAGAGGTGAAATGATTGAATTATGAGAGCTATGACCTCCTAGTCTGAGTGGGCTGATTAGGTCATAAGTGTAGGGAGGTGGGGGAGTTTGTAGGTCACTGAGGGAATGCTCTGGAAGTTTTCATCATCCTGGCAACCCCTTCCTGCCTACTCCCTCTCTTTACTTCGTGGCTGCTATGAATAAAGTACTTTCTTCAACTATGCCTTTCTACCATATGTTTCACCTCATCTTGGGCACAGAGCAATGGACTCAGATGACCATGAACTAAACCTCTGAACCTGTGAACCAAAATAAACTTTCCCTCTTTTCCATTGTTCTTGCTGAGAATTTTGGTCACAGAGATGAAGAGTTGACTACAATAGAAATGTGTACTAAGAAACAGAGTTGTCGTTGTGACTAATCTGACCATGTGGTTCAGAAGCCTTTGGAACTTGTTTGTGGGAAGAATTTGGAAAAGTTTATAGATAGAGATGGAAATTTTTCAGAATACTGTAAACTGGGTTTAAGGGGAAATTTTGGTGGGAACTCAGTCTAGAATGCCAATAGAAATGCAGGCTGCACTCATGGGATTTCAAAGGGAATTGAAGACTCTATTGAGAATTGGAATAGAGAACATGTGTATTACACATTCTAGTAAAGAACTTGTCTAAGTTTTGCTCATGTTCTGAGACTTTGTTTGAGGCTGAATTTGAAAGTGATAGATTAATTAATCTGGTGGAGGAAATTACAAGACAGCACAGCACCCAGTCAGTGGAATGGATATAGCTGGCAGTTTTTAGTCAGGTTTACTGACTTGTAAGCAAAAAGAAGAGCTGAAGAATTTTAAATACTTTCAGTTTGACCAGAAAATTGCATGTAAAACATACAAAGGAAAATGACAGCAACTAAAGAGATGCTAAGTACTTTGCACATACATTAGGAAGGCCAATAGGAAACCTGACTACCACATCCCATCCATATTCGATAAATTACATGAGTTATTCAACACTTTGAAATAACATAAGACTTTGTGTTAGATGAATTTGTGCAACTGTAGACTACAGTAAATGTTCTGAGCACATTTAAAGTAGGCTAGGCTAAGCTATGTTGTTTGGTAAGTTAGGTGAATTAAATGCATTTTTGATTTAGCTATACCTTCAATTTACAATGGGTTCATAAGGATATAATCCTATTATAAGTATAGGAGCATGTGTGCTGTATATACCTAAATGTCCTCATTAATTGTTTTTCCTACTTTTCTGGGTTTTTTTTTTTTGTTTGTTTGTTTGTTATTGTTTTGTTTTGTTTTGTCACTTGTAGGGATGGGAGAGGAAGTCTTTCCCTTTCCCTGTATTCTCCAAGCATTTGCCTCTAATCTTATTTCAGGTCCCTCTTCTGTGTGCTTGTGTGCCTGAACAACACCACTTATACAGACACACAGTCAGTTTCCTAAGTAATACCCATACTGACAGAACAGCTGATCTGAAAGAGTTCCAGCATCAGATAAATACTGTAACTGTAATTGTTCACTGCCATAACCTTGGGATATCATTGTTCTTTTACCCAAGTTATCAATTCTATCCCCCATGATGTTGCATTTTGGAATAAGAAGATGCACTCCTAGAAATTCTGGGTCTTCAATGCTACCACCAGGCAGAGTGGAGAGAGAGAGAGAGAGAGAGAGAGAGAGAGAGAGAGAGAGAGAATATGAATGGAACTCTTGCAAAGCAACTTCCTCAGGATGGCTCCTCAAATATCGTACTTCTTAGCACCTCCAACAAGTTATATTTATCTTTGATTCTATTTTGCTTCAGCTCTCTCTATACATTTCCCTTAATTATGTGGTCACATTATGTGAAATATAATATTATGGTCAAGACAAATTAATCAGTTAATGAAAAAGTGATGAAACAACTTTGGAAAGATATTTAAATAATTTTATCTTTTTCCATTGCTGATTTAAACACAAAATATGGAGACTAACCTTAGAACATAAACCTCAAGAGGTTAATGTCTCAAGTGTCAATATTTCTTTCATAGAAAATATTCTACAGTTTAGGCCCTGGACCTTGATCGAAACTGCAACAGAAACAAAGAAAAAAGGAATGTCTAGGTCCGTATATAAGCCTGCACTCTGATAGGAGCCAACTAAGAGAACAAACAACATATCAGCTATTTAACTCCTGATAATAAGAAATTTCATAAAGAAAATAAAACTGGGAAGTGTGATTAAAGAAAGACTTGGTTGTTGGCATGGTGGCACATGCCTGTAATCCCAGTGGCTAGAGAGGCTGGGGCAGGAGGATGTCATGTTCAAAGCCAGCCTCAGCAACAATGAGGCACTAAGCAACTCAGTGAGACCCTGTCTCTAAATAAAATACAAAATAGGGATGGGGGGGTTGTGGCTCAGTGGTTAAGTGGACCTGGGTTCAATACTTGGTACAAAAAAAAAAAAATGACATGTTTGTAAGGCTAACTTAGCTAGAGTAATAGAGACATTGAGAATGAAATGTTGAGAGGGAGGAAATGTTGAAAATATGGGAAAGAGGCCCTCCAAGCAGAGAGAACAGCAAATGCAAAAATTCTCTGATGGGAAGAGGCTTAGAATACAGTCAGTACAGATGTGGCATGGTAAAGAAGGGGTAGTGCATAGAGAGTGAGATCACAGAGAGAGGAAGACCAGATCAGGTGAATCTGAGGGGAAGGGAAGAGGAGTAGGAGAGGGTGGATTGCTTTGTAATCGCAATTGAAGCCAAGAGAGTGTTTGAACTAGGGATGGGTATGATGTGACTCAAGCTTCAAGAGACCACTAGGGCTGCTAAAGGGAGAATGAGAGGGAGAAGGAGATCAGGAAGATTAATTGGACAACTGAAATAGTGGTGGTAAGAGTAAAACATGAAGACTAATCAAATCCAAAATGTATTTTGGAGAAAGAGTCAATAGTAATTCCTGATGGAGTAGATGTGGGGTGATTTGAGAAATGAATGATACTTCCCTACAGGATCCACACACAAACTAGTACTTATTTTTTAATCAATGTATCATGATAGAGACTATGAGATCTATGTTAAACTTCAATTATATAGGAAGTCTTTAACCACAACGTGGCTATAAGATCTTAAGATACAATAACTTCCAGGTTCCCAAATAGGTACTATTCTAATCACATAACACCAGTGGCATGAGTGCCAATTAAACTCTTTCACTTACCTTTCAAAATACACAATATTCTAGTTTTTAGCTTGTATAAAAATATATTACAATATACCACTGACGACTTCTTAAACTTATTTACTTGTGCAGAAATGTTTTAAAAATTACCTAGCAAACTAAACAATTGTCCTTTAACACTAATGTTTGCAAATGCTGCTTCTTCTTTCTTAGAGTTATATACATATATATATATATTTTTGCTTTATTTATTTTTTCATTTATTTATTCCTTCAATTAATTATTGAACAAATATTTATTGAGCTCCTCAAATATGCATGCAAGGTGCTAATGCCTAAGAGTGAAAATGGAGTAAGGTGGGATGAAAGACATTATTCCTACATCAAGAAGGTTACGATCTAGTAAAAAAAAAAAAAAAAAAAAAAAAAAAAAGACAGAGAGAGAGAGAGAGCGCACAATAATAAAGCTGTCATGATTTATAAATGAGATGTTCCCAAAAATTCATGTGTGAGACAATACAAGAATTTTCATAAGTGAAATGACTAGATTATGAGAGGTGTAACCTAATTGATGAATGAATTCACTGATAACTGGATTAACTGGGGATATCTGTCAGGTAAGTTTTGATTGGAAGAAGAAGGTTACTGGAGTGTGTCTTGGGGTTTATAATTTGTCCCTGATGAGTGGAGCTCACTCTCTCAGCTTCCTGTTGCTATTCCTAAGCTGCTTTCCTCTGCCATGCCCTTCTATATGTTCTACCTCACCTGGGGCCCAGAGCTATGGAGTCAGACAACCATAGAATGAATCTCTGAAATCATGAGCCAAAATAAATTTTTCCTCCAATAATTGTTCTTGTCAGGTCTTTGGACACAGAGACAAAAAAGCTGGCTAAAATGAGCCTTTATAGATTTTATTTTATCTACAACTTTTAAAAGCTGTGTGTCCCAAAAATTATCTAGAATTGGCAAATTAAAAAAAAAATAGAAGTATAAACTTACAGGCTTTTGAATCACATAATTTTAGAAATACATATTAAATAACTATTATATTCCACAGTTCTACCATTTACAAATACATACATATATTCTACTTGTGGTTTTTTAAAAACAAGTTGTTTAATTATCTCAATCCTATCAGAGACACATTTGGTAATTGTCTAGCAAGGTCAGAATCATTCCCTATTATTTATTCCTAAGCCACCTAAGTAGCAGAGAAAATGTTCATAAATAAACAAGATCTAAAATACTTTGAGAGGAAAAATATCTTACTTGAGTATTTTAAAAATACAAATGTGAAACCTGATTAGACTTTTTTTCTGATTTTTATTATCTTTCAAAATAAACTCCTTTAGTTCTAGTGAAAAGAATTTGACCAAAAAAAAAATGTAAACATTAGACAATTTTTGAAAACCAAAGCTCTTTCTCTTCAGTTGACGTTAATTTTTGGATCCTGCCTGCTGTATTGTATATTTCTTAAAACACAAAATCCCAACAGAGAAAAAGAAGGGCTAAAAGTCCCTAACTCTAAATTTCAAAATAAGTAAATAAGTACATATTTGAGAGGAAAAAAATGGAAATTAAGTAACTTCATGCCTTCATGGAAAATGAAATTGAAGCAATAGGGGAGTTTTAAGGAATTTGCTTTATATCTACATTACTGATTCACAGAGCTTCCTTCTACTATTTTTCTTAACATATAGGATTTGAGTTTAAAATGAGTCAAGTAGGCTAAAAGCTTTTATGGGGATAAAAATCCGTGAGGTAATTTAGGTAGAAGACATATTTGCACACATGGTCCCAACCACTTCAAAAGGCAGCATCATTTCCTAACACGAGGGACAGCAGTGTTTGTCAGAGTACATTTGGGAAGGAATTTCTCTCAGGACCTTGATAGCACAAGTGTGGACAGAATAAATAAATCTGTCAGTGTGAACAAATTACTCACAAAGCCTGCTCTCAGGAGCTGTGTCTGTTCTTTCATTCGGGCCTTTTAAAACTGTGGGATCTGTTCACCATGGGACAGTGAGAAGAGGCAGGCCCTGTCAGGGCGGCACACGTATCGACCAAGTGTCATCCCAGACAAGCATCTCCCCATGAATGTTTCACCTGGGGTCTGCTGCCCAGGTCCTGCCCTCCTTCCCCGTGACAGCCTGCTCCTCAAATCCTCCCCGAGAGCACTATTTGTTGATAAAGTCCTGACAAATACCTGTCTGAAATATCATAAAGCTATTGAAAGCTCAATTAATTCCACTTAAAATAGAAACAATGTCTGGATTTCATTCAAATCCAGTTTGACGTGTGTGTCATCCTGGAATCTATAAAGAGCTGCTGGGACTCTTGTCACTTCACTAGACCCTACCGTGTAAGTTGCTTACCTGAGAAGTTGGCACAGGTGCATTGAAAAATAAAGCTCCTTTTCTTACTTACTAAATCGTTAAGCCTTGGGAATACACGTTTTTTTCCTCCTAATTCTATGTTTTATTTATTTATTAATGCCTTCCAAATAGTTTAATAATCTTAAAAACACATTGTATAGCATAGTGAATGACTTTCCTCCTCTGCAGTTTCTATTAGTGAATCCTGGAAAGAAACAAGAGAATGCAGAGTTGTCTTTCTGATGCAATAGATTCTCAGTCTCCAACACCATGTCACTATTTTAGTAAGTTTGCTTTTCTTGCAGTCTAAAGATGGATTAAAGCAGTTATGACTCAAATGCTAAGTATCTGCTGGGTGAAGAGGTCTGGTTTTTCTCAGAGAGAGTTTGCAAAGGTGAAGAAGAAAGCTGCCCATTTCCCTCTCACCTCTTTTGCCACCCTTTTGTTCTTCCAAACCCTCCCCTCTCAAACATCAGAAATGTGAACTCTGAACCACAGGATTGGAAGAAAAGAACATAAGGTATTTTTGATGGTACCAGATCTTTTTTTCCTTGAGAAAAGAACAAAACCAGAATTATGGTATATCATGCAGGTCATTAAACAAGAAAGGTTGTCTTTTTCCATGTCTTCAGGGTGGTTTGGGAGAAATCCTGTATTGATACAGAGGGCCACATTCTAATATCTCTGTCAGTTCTTCTCAGTTCCTGATTCTCTGAGAAAGAAAACACAAATGCACAAATGTAGTATATATTTAGGAAGAATAAAATTACTCAATTTGTTAAAACATATCAATTGCAGTATATCTTCATGATTGGTGTTATTAAAATGTTATACAGATATATTTTGTCCGTAATGTGTTGACTATAAATTATACTTGCCCCGAAGACAGACAGTATTCATTGCATAAAAGCAACTCTAATGTTCATTTTCTTCACTAAGTGAATCTTGTGCATTGGGTAATTCTGTTTTTTACATGCTAGGTGGCAAAAAAAGCCTGAGATTCTACCCAACTTCAAACTAACTCCCAAGTTGTAAAGTATGAGCTTTTGTAGGCCCCCAGTCATTCAGAACATTAGTATAACATTTTACATAACTTGGAAAGTAAAAAAAAACAATTAAAAAAAGAAATTGAAGTATGTGTCTCAGAAGGTTCTGTGGAGACTGCCTCATTTTATTAAAGAATCATTTCTTTTGTGTGAACCATATGCAAAGTAATATGTTAAGCAATAATGATTCAAAAATAAATCTACCTGTTATAAGAAAATGAATTTCAAGGGGTATTTAATATTTATAGAGCACCTTTGAGTAGCAGGCACTTTACATTCATTATCTTATTTAATCAACACAGTGATCCTAAGAGGTGATTTTACAGAATACACAGGAAAGGTCACATCAGAAAGACCTCTCTCTTACATGAGCCTGGACATCTAGGATGGAGCAAAGCCATATTTTGATTCTATAACTATTATACAATTATGCTAAATGTTTGCAATGATAATTTCATGGCTAAAAATTATCAGAAGTCTCCTTGGTCGTTTGTTCCATTATCATAATTAGATTCACAGGAACGAATATACTAAGTATAGTTAGAATCATAGGCTAGGAAGGAATTTCATTGTTCAAATAAAATTAAGTTCAGCTGAAAATAAAAGAAAATTGTAATAATAGTGGCTTACACAAAGCAAAAACTTATTTCTTTTTCAAGTAAAGAAAATCTCCAAGAACTTAATTTAATACTAGTATGGATGTTAAATGGATTTTAAGCTCCTTCCATCTTACTAATTTGCCATCCTTAGGTATAGTCTTCTTTGTGAATCAATAGTCTTCAGCATTGCTCCAGCCATCACATCTGTATTCTATGCATCAGAACGGATGAAGAAAAAGGTGATGAAGGGCTTAGTATCTCCTTAAGGAATTTCATGATTTCACTCCTAAAACTACTATTATATGTCATTTGCCCATATATATATTTGGATATATATATCCAAACCTTACTATAGCAAAAGTTGAGAAACACAATGTTTGGCTAGTGGCAATGTTCTCAGTTAATAATATTATTCAGGAAGAGAAGGAGAATGCATATGAGTAAACAACAAAAAATATTATGTTGAAGAAAGAAACTGATGTATCAACCTGAGCTCAGGAGAAAGAAAACATATATTCTCATTTTTTATAGACAGTATAAAAATTTTTACTTATTGAACAGGCTACACAAATCTCAGAACATAACATTTGATATTAATTTTCACTCTATCCAGAAGTTGATATTCTAAATATTATGACCCAGTGTGACATATGCCCAACAGAACAAATTAGATGTCTGGACCTACCTCAATGAACAAAAATTATAAATAACCACTGCTCAGGCTATACAGTACACACCAGGCAGTGGAGAACTCTGTGTGTTTCCTTTCGATCTATGATCTAAGACAATCTGTAAGACTATTGAGCTGAATGTTGAAGTTGTTATGGTTTGGATGTGAGGTGTCCCCCAAAGGCTCATGTATGAGACAATGCAATGTTTGGAGGAGAAATGATTGGGTTATAACCTGAACATAATCAGTGAATTAATCCCTCATGGGATTAACTGAATGGTAACTGGAGACACATGGGGTGAGGCTGGAGGAAGTGGTTCATTGGGGGCATAGCTATGGGGTATATATTTTGCCCTAATATATATATATATATATATATATATATATATATATATATATATATATATATATATATAAAATATATATATATATAATATATATATATATATATATATATATATATATATATATATATATATATATATATCTGGCCAGTGCAGTCTCTCTTGTTACTGATCATCATGTGAGCTGCTTCCCTCTGCCACACTCTTCTGCCATGATGTTCAGCCTTACCTTGAGCCCTGAGGAATGGAGCCTGCTATCAGTGGATTGAGACCTCTAAAACCATGAGACCCCAAATAAACTTTTCCTCCTAAAATTGTTCTGGTCAGATCTTTTAGTCACAGCAGCAAAAAAAACTGACTAAAATAGAGGTTTATCTTTAAATTAAAAAAAAATGTAATGGTGTTTCAATATATTAGCCTAAGTTATATAGACTCAATCAACCCAATATGTCAGAGCCAACTGAAAAAACTAAAATTTCCAGAGAGCTTTCAAAGGCCAGAGCCCTATTGCATAAAGAACTCTGATGGCTTCTAGGAAGAAAAGAAATGATGTCACTTACATCTTGACAGTTTCCTACACTGAGAGGAATAAACACTCCTCTTGCCCCCACTTCTTACTCCAAGATTAGGGCAAACTCCTGTATGCCCTAATGGAATGAGAAGACAGACACCAAATCTGACATGAATATTAGAAAGGAGCAACGTGGTCCCCTGAAACTCTTTAACATTGTTTCCTCATGAACAATTTATCATGATCCCTGGGAGAGGAAATAAAATAAAAGCTTTGCCCTCAGAGTCTCTTTCAAAACTAGGGGCACGTGAGGCAGCGATAATTTGTGACAAAACTCAGATGAAGAGGAAGCATTTCATAGTGGCCTGCAGATTTTCCAGTTTTTTGAGATACAGCATTACTGCCTTTGCTGGACCACCAACAGAGAAAATGAACTAGGTTAGAAGGAGATAACTTATTAGTTAATCTGCGGAAAGCACATGCTGAGCCAGACTGAAACCACTAGCCTTTCTGAAGGAGACAGCTTCCTGAGTGATGGGTAGGCCACATCTACTGATCTCTCCCATACTCTTGTGAAATGAGTTGTGAGATGGGTTCCTCCTTCTGTTGACTTACTGTTGTTTACACAAATTTTAGTTGCCAGTTGAAAAATAGCAGCAGCAACAGCAGCAAGAGACTGGCAGATTTTCCAAATGATTGTGCAACAGGAACAGAAAGCACCCAGATCCATTAGAATAGGACACATTTTTTTTTTTTTTTTTGCTAAGACAAAGAATCCAAGAGTTGTAAGGAGAAGAGGAGAAATGTACAGTGGAGAAATATCCAGAAAGTACCCCCGCCCAACCTCTCGCAGAGCCAGAAGTAGTGTTATTCCGGGTTCCCAAGGAACACTCACAGGTTCAATGATTAGTTATAATACACAAAGCTCAAAAAAGCTGTTATACTCATAGGTATGATTTATTATAGCTATATATATATATATATATATATATATATATATATATATATATATATAAAATTCAACAACAGAGAAAGCACATTGGGCAAGTCCAGAAGACCCTAAATACCAAGTTTCCTCTTGTCTTATGCCAGTGGAGTCATGGTTGCACCACTTAATTTTCCTGCCTGTGATACATGATTACATGCATGAAATATTGCTAACCAGGGAAGCACACACAAGCCTAGGTGTTCAGAGTCTTTAATAGCAATAGGTGATATAAGCATAGCAAACCACTCTCATAGCAGAATTTAGCCTTCACACCTGTTAGAGGATCAAGAAGTGAATCTGATCTGCTTGGCCCAAAGCCCCCACCTTACATCTCCTTGTTAGTAGAGACATTTGGACTGTACTAAGGACTGTAGGTACATAAATATGCCCTTATTAGGCAAAATATCTCAGGGGCTTAGGGATTCCCTCCCAGAAGCTGGACAAAGGTCTAACTTTTTTGGGGGGGTCGGGGGAATCTATAAGATTCAGACAAGATAGACTGGCAGAATTTTTAGTTGCCACAGGTAGAAAATGGATGAGTTTGGTAATCATGGAATTCTATAAGCTAGATATAAGCCAGAATGAGACAATTTTGTTACTAGCATTTTTAATTCCTTCATTTTACCAGAAGTTGAAATTAAAACTTATGTACACAATCTATTCTTTAATTTTAAAAGAATCTCACACATCATATAGTCTGATCCCTTCCTTTAAATATGCGGAAGCAAAAAAGAAAAAACAGACCTAGAGATAGCTACTTGTTCATAAACTGTAATCAGACCTATTGGCCTTCAGCATGTTACTCTTTTGCCATATGACTAAAATATCAGGTTTAATAATTATACCTTATTTTATATAGACATAGAAAATACCTATTTAAAACAAGGATTTGCATAAAGAAAATCTATATCAGTATTTTTTCTTATTGAATTCAATTTTCTTTGTCATTTTACTGGAAACCCCCTTTAACAAGGATACACACAAATTCTAATCTAAGTTATAGATATTCTTGTACAATCCATTATGTATTTTGGCATTTAAATGCTCTTACTGCTTATCCACCTGGTGCCCAAATTTGTATCAAACCTAACTATTCCATCAGACCTGAAGACTTGCTGTTTGGGGATTTTTTGTTTGTTTGTTTGTTTGTTTAATGTTTTGTTTTGTTTTTAAGCTCTGAGTCATCTGGGGAAGAGATGTGGAAAGAATACAATGGACTGTCAGCTGCTTCCTCCTGATGTCCTTGGTCTGCCTTTCACAGGAGGCCATGTAAAGACGTGTGAGTTGTGCCCAAGAGCTCTCAGAAGAGAAGGGAATGGGCCACATCCAGCCCATGTTTTGGATGCCAAGTCAGGGGCCACCCTCAGACACACCCACTTCCAGGGCCACCTCTTTTCAAATGCTCTTCAAGGTCCTCTGTGGGCCAACAGCTGTACAGGCCTCAGAGGTTGTTTGTCACCACTAAAGTGGCCTTTCTGTTTTCATGTCAGATCTGCCTTAACAGATTTATGGTAGTCACTGAAGTATCAAAGCTGCACCTTCATCAGTAAAATCATACATAAACATTTGTTATTACTTTAGATATATGCATTGGCTTTTTATAAGTTCTATTTGTGTTTTAATAATCTATTATGTACATTGAAAACATAAAAATGACACAATATCAAGGTAATAATAATAATATAACAAAATACAATTAAGAAACAAAAACAAATGGTAGTTACAATCTCCCTTTTTCGTTTCCTCACCCTTGGGGAAGGTTCCTGTACTTCATATACTATTGTTCTAGAATCTGATTCTTGGTTCTAAAAATTCTGCAACCACATAGCCGTGCTCCTCTGAACCCTTCCTCGGGTACAATGACACACCTTCCAGCTGAATCATATCTATTGAATGCATTCAAACAGCTGCAGCTCTCAGCAGAAGCTCTCTAACAGCATTTCTAAAGGAAGGGCTGTTTCTTAAAACATTATAACATATTTTAAACATACAAAAAGGGTTTTTAAATGCACGCTGATTTCCTCACACTGACCTAAATTCCTCCAAGTGCAGTTTAAGGTTTCAGTATGCTGATTTGTCAACAGTGGGAATAAAAGACATCTGCTACTATTCTCTGTGTGTGATTTCTTCAAATAATGTGAATATCACTATTATATGAAATGGCCACTTCTCTGATTTTAAGGCATTTATTAATTGGCTATTGGTGTCCTATTGCATTTTGCTGAACAGAATGATAGAGTCATTAAGACTCAAATCCAGTAACAATATATAACCATTTAAGGAAATGAATGCTCTTTGATTGTTTCAGCAATTCAAGATGAAGCCTGTGAATACAGCCCAAGTACCCAGTGGACTTTTGCAAAGCTGCAATTTTAAGCAGGCACATCAGCCCATTCAACTCCACTCCAATCACAAAGATGCAGGCATAGTAGAGATTCCAGGGAACTGTAGAAGGATTAACAAAGCAAGCTGTCGTTTGATTATGCCAATGTTATTTAGATCATCCTTGTAATTCACAGGATCATGCATCCTCCAGACAAGACTTTGGACTGTGCAAATGACCCCTACAGGATTAGCAGCTCTAGCTCTGTCCCCTTGCCTTTGAGACTGATCCAGAGCAAGGCTACTGTCTTTTCAGACCTCAATTCCTTTAGAGTGTGTCCTCAATGGGACCAGCGAAGCCCTCTGTGATTGGATTTGGCACATTTAGAAAGATGTATGATGTTATAACATTAAAATTGCTTAGGCAAATTTGTATGAATATACGCAAAAATTCAAAGAGCTTAAACTTCCAAAAGGTACAATTCACTACAGTTTCCTTTGAGTATACCAGGAATCATGACAATTAAATGACATATTATTGTTGTGGATATGCTTACGAGATAAAAACGATGAATTTAACTGATGCCAACATCTCAAAAATGAACGTCCAGAGCCTAGTTTCAGCAACTTGCTAAGAAAGATAATGCCCACACTTAAGATGATAGTGGAAGTGAAACTAGAGCAAAGAGTTTAGGAGAGAGCTATTTAAGAGGAAATAAGTTCACATGAAAACAAAAGCCTCGGAGAAATATCATCCCCTCAGAACACACATTCACATACACATGTGCATATACCTGTATCTTCCAAAATATGCCTTTTTTTCTCTAAATTAGGCCTAGAAATAAAATTTCTGATCCCGAGAACAAAAACATTTTAGATATTGTAGCATTGCCCTCAAAAGAAGAGGTACCAATTTTCCACCTGTCACCAGGATTTTAGGACTCCCCATTTTTCCACATTTTTAACGTAGGGCATTATCAATCTTAAATATTTGCCACTTTGGTGACTTTAAAGTGTTTTTCATGGTATTTCACTGGTGCTTCTATTTATTTTCTAATACTGCTGTTAAAAAAATGCCATGAACACAAGTTAATAGCAACACTAGTATATTATAGCCTGGTTCTAGAGGGTCATAGTCCAAAATGGTCTAGAATCAAGTGGCTAGCAAGAGCCACAGTCCTTCTCGGGTTCTAGGGGATCCTGGCCATTTCCAGTTTCTATAGACTGCCTCATTACTTAGCTCATGGTCTCTTCTTCCATCTTTGAAGCTGGCACTTTGTCATCTTCAAATTTCTCTTTGACTCTGATTCTTCTGCTTTTCTCTTCCACTTACAAGGACCCTTGTGATTACACAGAGCCCATCCGAATAATCCAGGATAATCTCCTTATCTAAAGGGTAGCTGATTAGCAACCTAATTCTATTTGCAACCTTAATTCCTCTTTGCATTATAACCTAATGTATTTATAATTCCTGGGGACATGTTTGGGGTGATTATTTTGCCTACCATGAGGTTTAATTTCATATTATCCTGCTTACTATTGAGGTAGAATATTCTCACATGTTTATTGAATATGGATTTTATTTCTATGAATTTCCAATTTTTCACATTGTGTTTTTTTCCCTTCTTCATAATATTTGTCAATTTTTTTTAATTTTCAGGTTTCTAATCCTTTGTGAATTATATGCATTTCAAATACCATCTCCAAGTCTCTTTTTTTTTTCTCTTTTTCTTTTGGTGTCTGTAATTTAGAAATGCTATTAATGCTTAAATGCAGTCAAATTTATCACCTTCTAGCTTACAGTTTTGATGGCATAAGAAATCTCTTCCCCACCTTAATGTTATCTTCATTATTTAAAGCTGTATGGAAAAAGCAAATAACTTTTGAATATTCATTATATTTACAGGGATTTGTTAGACTCTTTATGAGTCCTAGTAGTTTTATGTAAATTCTCTTGAATTTTTAAGATAGATGATGATATGATCCTCAGGTAAGGAAAGTTTTTATTTCCTCTCTTCTAATACTTGAACATTTTCTTTTCTTACTGTACTGGCTAGAAATTAAAATGTAATATTGAATAAAATTACTAATAGCAGGCATTTAAAATTGTTTCCTTAGTTTGAAGGAATTATTTCTAAAATTTTATCATGACATATATTCTTCCTATAGATTTTTGGTAAAGGTCTTTACAGAGTTATCATAAATACTTGTTAAAATTTATGAAACATTATTTTTCTATTGATCAACCAGTTTTTCTATTGTGAAATAACTTTAAGGGAAAATCTAGATTTGAATATTTGCATCTGAATAATTACTTTTAAGTTCACATCTCCTATACTTTCAAGCACCAAATAATAAAAGCACATGAATAATTATTGAATAAAATATTCCTAAAATGTTTTCTACATCTAACTTTTAAAATCAAACATACTAAAAGCTATGATAGTGTATCTTAATTCACCAAGATAATCAGAAATGCTTAATAAGCTATGCTAGAGAGTTCCAATATTTTAAAACTGACTTTCTCCCTCTTTCCCAGGTTTTGATCTCATGTCATCAGTTGCCAATAACTGCCAGGTTACCCTTGTTGGTCCTTGAAGGTTTCAGTGTCCTAGCTACGGCTGCTAGAGAGCAACTAATTCTTGGGGTTAGTTATCATCCTTTGTTTTCTTCAGCTTTTCTTGCTGCTCTGACTAAAAGGAACCCAAAGAGCACAACTATATAGGAGGAAAAGTTTATTTGAAGGCTCATGTTTCAGAGGTCTCAATCCATAGTTAGCAGGCTCCATTCCTTAGGGCTTGAAGTGAGGCAGAACATCATGGCAAAATATCACAGCAGAAGAGCGTGGAGAAGGGAAACAGCTCACTTCATGATCAGGAAGCAGAGAGAGACCCCGCTCTCCAGATACAAAACATATACCCCATAGCCATGCCCCAATGAACCACTTCCTCCAGCCACACGCCACCTGCCTACAGTTACCACTTAGTTAATCCAATCAGGGATCAGTTCACTGGTTTGGTTAAGGCTATAACCTAATCATTTCTCCTCCAAACCTTTTTGCATTGTCTCTGAACATGAGCTTTTTGGGGACACCTCACATCCAAATCATAACATCCGTGATATTTTTAATACCAAGCATTGTTAGTCCATGATATCCTATCTTGAAGCATAGAACGATGTCATTTCATGCCATAAAGCCACCCTTGATTTTGTCATTACCAAAAGCTACATCCTCATCCAAATCTCCATTTTTAGCTCTGTGCCCCACAACAATAATCTATAATTCCAACTCTCCCTTTCTTATTATCCTACATTTTTTATATGTCCAAATTAATACATGACCAGTTGACCTCCTAAGGCTTTATTATCCATCTTACCCTCATGTCTTTCTTAATTCTCTCAGGTATTACTATTCCCTTCAACATGCCCTTTGCTCTCTTGCTCACATTTTACTTCTGTTGCTTCCTTTTTCTCACTCAACCATAAAGAATCCAGTACTTGACCCACTCCATATTTGTCCCGAAGATATAAAAATTTCAGGAATTATACATACATATACTTAGTCTTATAGGTTTGGCTTACTATTATATTCCCAATCACTAACACTAACCATTTATTCATTTCTCCACTTGGTTAAATATGACTGTTTCATTTCATCTCATCGTTTCTCAAACTTATAATGTCTTCTTTTGCATTCTTTCTCTTAACTGATGACTTTGCTTTGTGTTTGCTCTTCTGAAAAAAAAAAAAATGTCCCTACTCTTACATTAGCTTACCCAGTGGCATTGACTCTTATCTCCTTCCTCCTCCAAGGAAAAAGCTTTTACTTCCATAGATCTTATCACCTCTTAATCAAAACATCATCCTAACAGTTTCTTATTCTCTCTCTGCCAAATCATTAAATTTTCTCTTTATACTTGTTTTCTCCATCAGCATAAAATATATTAACATTTTCTTCATTATTAAACTGTGTGACCTTACATTCATAGCCAAGTACTGCCCCATAATTCTCCACCCCTCTACAGCAAACACTTTGAAAAGTTGGCAGTAAATATTGTTTGTACTTTTGCTATAATCAGGATTTTGTTCCACTGAGTTGCACTAATGTCAAGGTCACCAGCAAACTTCATTTTGCTCATCTTCTTGGTCTACTGCAGACAGCTGCTTATGTTGTTACCTCCTACTTGAAACCTGGGCATTGTGATGGAAAGAGTTCTGGACTGTTTTGTTTCATCTGTATATTCCTAATACCAATTGTCATTTCTGACAGTACTTAACAAATATTTGTCAAATGAATAATTTCCAATCTGGTGCATCTTCAGCTACCATTTGTTTCCATGTTTTGAGTGCCAGCCTCTAGCATTCTGACTCTATTCCTTTTCTTTTTTCCTGCTTTTAGTGTACTATTAATTGGGTTTAAAAGATCATGATGTTAAACCTTGCTTAAAAAGACATTCATTATCGCTAAGTTAATAGGTAAAGGACTCCACAGTAACTAAAATGTATGAACCTGATTTAATTTCATGATTTTGGAGCTAACTAAAAACTATTTTGCTGTTTTTATTTAGGCTTCTTAGTACTTTTTTTCATTGTGATTAGAACGCTTAAAATAATATCTAACTACATAAGAAATTTTTAAGTGTATAATATATGATTTTTGACCACAGGTAGGAGGTTGTCCAACAGCTCTCTAGAGCCTCCACATCCTGCTTAACTAAAACTGTATGCTTGTTGATTAGTAACCCTTCTTTTCCCTTCCTCCATCCCCAGAACCACCATTCCATCCTGATTTGATGAATTTGATGTTTTTTGATTTTTACTTTTATTTTTTGGTACTGGGGATTTTTAACCACTGATCCATCTGGCCAGCCCTTTATATGTTCTGAGATTGGGTCTCACTAAGTTGATTAGGGTCTCGCTAAGTTTCTAAGGCTAACTTTGAACTTGCAATCCTCCTGCCTCCGCCTCCTGAGCCACTGGGATTACAGGTGTGCACTACCACTCTCAGCTGAATTTGACATTTTAAGATAACTCATACAAATGACATCATGCAGTATTTTCTTCTTGTGACTGGTTTATTTTACTTAGCATTACATTCTCAAGGTTCATCCTTATTGTTGAATATTGCAGAATTTCTCAACACTGTTTAAATGCAGTTAATTTTACCAGAAAAAAAAAAAAAAGGATTTGAGATAAGTGAAGTATGATGATAATTAGCATTAATGATTTTTCAAGATTAAATTATAAGGCCCTTGAGTGCTTTTTCAATAGGAAGGTGATGTGATTTATGGAGAGATGTCAAAAGGCACACTATTTTGATGTACAGTTTCATTATAGGATATTTACTGAGAAACTAATACAACTTAATCTGCAGGACATCCCGCTTGCTCAGGTCCCCGCCAAGCTCTGGGAGGTTCTAGTATGAATTCTCATGGTCATAATTTTGGATAAAATGCAGAAACAATCTGTTTTTTTAACACAAGTTATTCAGATCCCAGATATGTCTATTCTATAAAACTCATCCCTATTATCTATAGGACTGGAGCAAAGAATTTCCTGCATCCTACCCCACCTCTCATCCCCTTTATATTTCAGGTTCCATTCTACTAAGTAAGGTTCCCAAGCACGTTTGACACACCAACCACTCAACTGAACTCCATCTTTAAACAATATTCTTCCCACCTCACTTCATAGATGTATCCTTTTCAGACCTAGAGATTTGTACAACTGGAGTGTGGAATGAGATATGTACCTGGGAGAGATTCTCAGCCATGTCTTGAAAACAGGCTTGTGACTATACAGATCAGAAAATTCCACAGAATCCAGGTATCTAGGTCATGATGGTGGAGGGTACCAGGGATAAGAGTGGTCTTAGGCATTGGTTCTGGGTGGACAAATTCCCATGGCCCTCCAGATTCCTTGACCTGTAGAGAGAGGAACATATAAAGAAGAAACAAAGAAGAAACCCTCTGAAACACAGGCCCAGGATACAGACCTCAGTTCCCTAGGTCTAAGAGTGGCACTGCTTTCTACTTTTCTTTGTCAGTCTCCTTCATGTAACATGATGTGGGAGTGGCCATAGGAATCTGCTAAAAAGCAGTTTATTTGGAAAGAGAACTTTTTTATTTTAGAATATGGATTGATATGGTATTCATTCACTTCCAAGTATAGTTTAAGTGGTGCCGGCAACGCTGGTATAAAATAGTTTTCAAGACTTCCCTCTGACCTCTATACTGACTCATTCATTAAGGTGACACAAAAGGGAAAGGCCAAGGGTTACATCACAAAATGATGCTCCAGTCCTGAAGCCAGTATATGTAGAAAGTGGGGAAGAAGCAAGATTTGAGATATAAAGCAACAGAAAATAATGGAGAAGAAACAAAGTTTGAAATGCTATAACTAGAAGACAATGTGCAGGAAATTCTAATTTAGGGTGAGTGGGTGGAAAACTCTTGAGAGAGATTTTCCCAAGTTTCACAAAAATCCTGTGCATGTGTATGGCATCACCAACAAGTAATAATGCCAAAAGTAAATTTTAAAAAATTATCAATATTTTAAAAATGCATGAATCAACCATGCTATAGGAAATATTAACTTTGTATTCTTTCAGAGAAAATAATATTGAATCATTACTACATAAACAGATGCTCAGAGAACATGGATCCAAAGACAGAGAAAATAAGATATTATAAAGGTGTTCTTTTTTTTCTATAATTTGTAATGTTTGTCATAAAGATAAGCTTTTTAATATTTATTTTTTAGTTGTAGATGAACACGATACCTTTATTTTATTTATTTTTACGTGGTGCCAAATCCAGGGCCTAGCACATGCTAAGCACATGCTGAGCCACAACCCCAGCCCCTAGATAAGCTATTTAAATTTTGTGATTTATCAAACTTTATCCACCTAATTAGGTATTTCTGCATTCACAGTTTTTCATTTTTTTTCCATAAGAAAGGTTACCAAAATTGCATAACTTTTCGACCCTACTTAGCCTTGATTCACCCTGACAAAATATATGGTAACATATCAGTTTGGAAGTGACAATTCAAAGCAGAAGATATTATGAGGATCTCAGACTAGGAAGGCCTGGCCCAAGACTTCAAAGCTCCCTCAGAAGAACTACCACTGTTCCAGATAGCTCTGCATAGAGAGAACTCCCAGACATGATAAGCTCACCTTAGCTGCCTTAGAGAGGAGACGAATATGTGGCCTTTTTCTCCACAGCCTTCACTCAGCTGTTCTGGAGACACTGGTTAGGAGTTGTCTGCTTGCCAATTAGCATGCACACACGCAAGTGTGCACTCGCACACACACACACAATCACACTCACACACACAATCATACTCACATGTTCCTTTATTTTACTGCAAAACTTGGTGAATCAGAGCTCAGCTGTCAAGTGTACCTGTTAGCAAGAGCAAGCTTTGTGTCAGTCTGAAGACCATGCCTGTATTCTCCCCCAAAAAATTCCACTTTAATGATAGAAAGGATCCTCTTCAAAGAATAAGACTTTAAAAAATATTAGGTATCTTTATGACTCTTCAAATATTCTTACAGCTATTTTCAGATTACCTTCAGCACAAAAATTTAACAAAAATGAGATATGTATTGGGTCTAGATATTAAACCAGAAAGCAGACACTTTCAAAGTTAATTGCTTCCTACAAAATATGGGAGATACAGGACTGGGGTAACCTACATGTTTATTGTATGTTGATGTTGTAAGGTTTCTGGAATGGGTGTCTAATAAACGCTGACGTGCCTGGTATGTCTATTTCACAGGTGAATGCATAAGTCACACACTGGAACCACTGGAAGAGGTAAGTGGAGAAAGGGCAGGAGAATGGAAATGTCTTTTTCTTTACTTTACAGACTCACAGCATCTTAAACAGTAGGCGGTACTCGGCCTGAGGGCAAAGGACAAAGGAGAGCTGAAAACTTGCCCACTCTCTCAGGCTTTTTATCATAGCAAATCAGACAAGGCTCTTGGCCATTAATTCATGTGGTATGGAGTTGCTAGTGTGAAGCCATATACAGCTGTTCCACCCTACTTCTCTCAGCATCCACTATGGGAGCTATCACTGTTCCTGACAAGAGCCCTGTACTATCTTGCCAGAAGGAGAAGCTAGCCAGGGAACAGCCCTCAGAGTGACTGCACATCCTCTCCTGGAAGCTATGACAAGAACTGATCAGTGCTGCCACGGCAACTTACACAGACCGTCACTCCCCTTTATTTCTCAGAGAATGCCAGAGGCCCTGACTTCTTAGACGTGTGCTGGCATGAATCTGCTGAATAAGAAGGAGAATAGGTCTATCCATTTTATTCTAAGAGCTTAGACAAGTCATATCTTAGATTTTTTTCAAATAAATATTTAAAGAAGGAATAAACGTCTCCATGAAAAAAAAAATAAAAACCCATAGGGCAGTAATATTCAAGCTAATCACCTTAAAACAATTATGCAAATTAAATAATTCTTACTGTCTTTTAATCTACTATTCCAAGCCACTCTAAAAAGACACCAGCTCCCACTTTTGCTTCCTTTTACCCCTTTTACTAAGTCTGTACCCTTGAAGCTTAATTGGCATATTTTCATAGTAAATTTATTGAAGGCAATTAAAGGATTCAAGTGAGGAAAACTGAACAGTGGAGGGCCAGCTTTCCTTTAATGTTAAAATGCCACATGCTAATAATAGCAGGAGCAAAATGTGCACAATAAGGCACTGATTATTTTATGAGTCTCCCACCTAACAAGAAAGAAGCACTGTATAAATTTGGAAGCTTAATATGAAATAGGAAAAATCACTTCACTCAATATTTTCACAAGGTTCCCTTTACAGTCATCAAAAGTTTTCTTAAATCATATGAAAAGCTAATCTTCTAAGTAATTAGATTCATTTGGTCCAATCTGACAGAGTACAACATATGGTAATATGAAAAAAGTATAATTGGTATCATGGTCCTTTTTCAGATGAGCAAATGGGTTGAAGTTCAGTGACTTATCCAAGGTCAAATAGTTCTGCAACCACAGATTGGAACTAGAATTAAGTCCTTCAGTTCTTGGCCCAGTGTTCTTCCTCCAATAAGTACAGAAAAACCTCATCAGGTACATTGCAGAAAAAAGGTTGATCTCAGGGTTTTAAAAATTGTTTAAAAATGCTATCTGGCTATTTAGTATTAGATTAAAATATGAACAAAGTAGCCAAACAAAAGTATATTGATACTTTTAATGATTATGCAGCATTTGAACTTTGTTTTAAGGTAAATTTAAGAGAAACTAAATTTATATAAAAATTGACACCATAAAGTGGGCCATGTAAAATGTTAAGTTTGTTTTCTCCCTTAAAATTAAAAAAAAAAAAAATGCTTGACTAAATGTCACCATGATATCATCAACAAGACCAAATAGGATTTACGAAAATCTTTGTCTTCCATTGCCCCACTCCTAGCAAGTAATTAGATGAAATGAAAATAACCTGGGAGATTTCCAGTCCAACTAAGAACATAGAGCAACATGGTAGAGCAAAACATGCAGAATAACAGCATACACACACACACACACACACACACACACACACACACACACACAAAAAGGATTGCAGGATTGTTGGAGAGATCAATGATTAGCATATCTAAAACACACATCTCCACTGAGGTTCCCCCCTTGTGGCAAAGGCACAAACCTTGCCTGTGAGACTAAATTTCAACTGTGAATTCCCTATGACTTTCATGGTAGAGATAACCATGGTGTTCATTGGCGAGATGCCTGCAGCCTGCTCCACTAAGGATACCTGCAGCTTTTGCCACTGAAGAACCCAACAGCCGTGGCTGCCACTAATTGTTAAAAGAAGGAGATGCTCTTCCATCTGGAAGAAAATATTGTTGTGCCATCCTAGGAAACGGGCTGTCAACCCCATTCATGCTGCACACATACTGGACCATGGAGCCATGGGTACTTTGCACATGGCTGGGTTCCAGATCCTGTCTTCATAGCCACGTTATGAATATCACACCTTGGACATTGGACCACTCCCACAGCAACTAAGTCCATCCCAGGTTTGGAGTAGCTATTGTTCCACTATACCTGCGCTCTACACTTCAGATCCATAGCTTCTCCAGGAACACTTCCACAGACACCACTGCAGCAGGCATATCCACACTGAAAACCCTGGGAAAGCAGTCACTCTGAATATGCTCAAACTCTCCACATGTGTTTAACTTTAGGAAAACAGAATAAAATTCTGTGTGTGTCCATATTCTGGACCCCAGCTCCCCAGTTGCTTAATAAGCACCTATACATTGCACACCATTAAAAATGCTAGAGCATTGGCAACTAACCTCTGACCTCATAACTGTCATTCCAGACTCCAGAGCTTTAGTCCTTCTATACAAATCATAATGTAGCCCCACAGACACTTCACAGCAAATACCAGTGCCAATGCCATTAGGTGTGCCCACAATCTGCATCCAGTTCTTTAGTCCCTTGGACATCAATTTCCCCATAGGAGAAAAAGAAATCAGGAGGACACAAGCAGGCCTTGCCACTGAATTCCCTAATAGCAATCTCTACTGCAGACACTCGCAGCCTAAATAATCAATAAATCAATGCTGACCTCAGTGGATGGAACTATATGATTATACTTCTACATCCTTACCAAAGCCAGAAACATCATACCCCACCAAGCAGTCACCCTTAGGCTCATCAACAGGTAAAGGTCTTCCTCACAAAGCCAATTCATAAAATATGGAAGAGGTGACTGCTCCATAGAAAGTGCAGACTTCATAAAAAGTAACAAGAAACATGAAGTGCCAAAGAAACATGACACCAAGGGAACACAATAATTATCCATAACTAAACAGAAAGAAATAGAGATCTAAGAATTGCATGACAAAAAATTCAAAATAATTTTTTCCAAGGAAGCTCAGCATAATATAAGAAACACATTAGCAACTTGATATTATAAAATAATAAATTAACAATGTAGTTTCAACAAAGGGATAGAAATCATAAAAATAGGATCAAACAGAAATTCTAAAGCTATTAGTGTTTTCATTTCATTGTATTCTGCTGCCTTTCCTATCCCCTACTATCCCCCCTCCCCTTCCCTCTCATCTTCCCTCTCTACCCCATCTGCTGTTGTTTAATTCTCTCCCTTGTTTTTTTTTTCCCCCTTTCCCCTCACAAACTCTTATATGTAATTTTGTGTAACAATGAGGGTCTCCTTCCATTTCCATAGTTTCCCTTCTCTCTCCCTTTCTCTCCCCCCACTCGTCTCTGTTTAATGTTAATCTTTTCCTCATGCTCTTCTTCCCTGTTCTGATCTTAGTTGCTCTCTTTATATCAAAAAATAAAAGAATGCAATAAATGAAATGAAAACACTAATAGCATCAACTACAGAATTGATCAAGCAGAAGAATCTGTGACCTCAAAGACAGGTCATTTTAAAATATCTAGAGAAGGAAAAAAAAAGGAGAGAAAGAGGAAGGAATATGAAGAAGGAGGAAGAGGAGGAAGAGGAAGAGAAGGAAAAGGAGAAGGAGAAAGGAATGAAATATTTCTCAGGATTCATGAGAAATCATCAAGACAACTAATATATGTGTTATAGAGCTTATTACTGGAAGGTAAAAACAGACAGAAAGTTTATTTCAAGAAATAGTGGCTGAAATCTTCCCAAACCTGGGAAGAAATAGGGACATCCAGACATATGAAGTTCATAAGGCCCCTTATAGATTCATACAGAGAGGATTGGACTTCATGGAGATATAATCTAGCTGAAAAATATCAAACACAAAGAAAAAAATAAAGCAAAAATAAAAGAAATTAATCTTATAAAAGGGAACCTCCAATAGTCTAAGAGCAGATTTATCAGCAGAAATCTTTCTGCTGATAAGAAAAAAGTGGAGTGAAATATTCAGAGTGCTAAAAGAAAAAAAAATGCCAACCAAGAATACTTTACCCTGGAATGCTGTGCTTTATTTTTTTTTTATTGGTTGTTCAAAACATTACAAAGCTCATGACATATCATCTTCCATACATTTGATTCAAGTGGGTTATGAACTCCCATTTTTTACCCGAAATACAAGTTGCAGAATCACATCGGTTACACATCCACATTTTTACATAATACCATATTAATGACTGTTGTATTCTGCTGCCTTTCCTATCCCCTACTATCCCCCCTCCCCTTCCCTCTCATCTTCCCTCTCTACCCCATCTGCTGTTGTTTAATTCTCTCCCTTGTTTTTTTTTCCCCCTTTCCCCTCACAAACTCGTATATGTAATTTTGTGTAACAATGAGGGTCTCCTTCCATTTCCATAGTTTCCCTTCTCTCTCCCTTTCTCTCCCCCCACTCGACTCTGTTTAATGTTAATCTTTTCTTCATGCTCTTCTTCCCTGTTCTGATCTTAGTTGCTCTCTTTATATCAAAGAAGACATTTGGCATTTGTTTTTTAAGGATTGGCTAGCTTCACTTAGCATAATCTGCTCTAATGCCATCCATTTCCCTGCAAAATCCAGGATTTTGTCATTTTTTAGGGCTGCGTAATACTCCATTGTGTATAAATGCCACAGTTTTTTAATCCATTCATCTATTGAAGGGCATCTAGGTTGATTCCAAAGTCTAGTTATTGTGAATTGCGCTGCCATGATCATTGATGTGGCAGTATCCCTATAGTATGCTCTTTTAAGGTCCTCAGTGAATAGACCAAGAAGGGCGATAGCTGGGTCAAATGGTGGTTCCATTCCCAGCTTTCCTAGGAATCTCCATACTGCTTTCCATATTAGCCGCACCAGTTTGCAGTTCCACCAGCAATGTACAAGTGTACCCTTTTCCCCACATCCTCGCCAGCACTTGTTGTTGCTTGACTTCATAATGGCTGCGAATCTTACTGGAGTGAGATGGTATCTTGGGGTGGTTTTGATTTGCATTTCTCTGACTGCTAGAGATGGTGAGCATTTTTTCATGTACTTATTGATAGATTGTATGTCCTCCTCTAAGAAGTGTCTGTTCAGGTCCTTGGCCCATTTGTTGATAGGGTTGTGTGTTATCTTGTTGTTTAATTTTTTGAGTTCTTTGTATATTCTGGATATTAGGGCTCTATCTGAAGTGTGAGGAGTAAAAATTTGTTCCCAGGATGTAGGTTCCCTATTTACCTCTCTTATTGTTTCTCTTGCTGAGAAAAAACTTTTTAGTTTAAGTAAGTCCCATTTGTTTATTCTTGTATTTAACTCTTGGGCTATGGGTGTCCTATTAAGGAATTTGGAGCCCGACCCCACAATGTGTAGATCGGAGCCAACTTTTTCTTCTATCAGGTGCAGAGTCTCTGATTTGATATCTAGGTCCTTGATCCATTTTGAATTTACTTTTGTGCATGGCGAGAGAAAGGGGTTCAGCTTCATTTTGTTGCATATGGATTTCCAGTTTTCCCAGCACCATTTGTTGAAGATGCTATCCTTTCTCCATTGCATGCTTTTAGCGCCTTTATCAAATATAAGAAAGTTGTAATTTTGTGGATTGGTCTCTGTGTCCTCTATTTTGTACCATTGGTCCACCTGCCTGTTTTGGTACCAGTACCATGCTGTTTTTGTTACTATTGCTCTGTAGTACAGTTTGAAATCTGGTATCGCTATACCTCCCGATTCACACTTCCTGCTTAGAATTGCTTTTGCTATTCTGGGTCTTTTGTTTTTCCATATGAATTTCATGATAGCTTTATCTATTTCTACCAGAAATGCCGTTGGGATTTTGATTGGCATTGCGTTGAACCTGTAGAGAACTTTGGGTAATATCGCCATTTTGATGATGTTGGTTCTGCCTATCCATGAACAGGGTACATTTTTCCATCTTCTAAGATCTTCTTCTATCTCTCTCTTTAGGGTTCTATAGTTTTCATTGTATAAATCTTTCACCTCTTTTGTTAGGTTGATTCCCAAGTATTTTATTTTATTTGAGGATATTGTGAATGGGGTGGTTTTCCTCATTTCCATTTCAGAAGTTTTGTTGCTGATATACAGGAATGCCTTTGATTTATGCGTGTTGATTTTATATCCTGCCACTTTGCTGAATTCATTTATTAGTTCTAGTAGTTTCTTTGTAGACCCTTTTGGGTCTTCTAAGTATAGGATCATATCATCTGCAAATAGTGATATTTTAAGTTCTTCTTTTCCTATTTTTATGCCTTTAATTTCTTTTGTCTGTCTAATTGCTCTGGCTAGTATTTCAAGGACTAAATTAAATAGAAGTGGTGAGAGAGGGCATCCCTGTCTTGTTCCAGATTTTAGTGGGAATGCCTTCAGTTTTTCTCCATTTAGAATGATGCTAGCCTGAGGCTTAGCATATATAGCTTTTACAATGTTGAGGTAAGTTCCTGTTATCCCCAGTTTTTCTAGTGTTTTGTACATAAAAGGATGCTGTACTTTGTCGAATGCTTTTTCTGCATCTATCGAGACGATCATATGGTTCTTATCTTTAAGTCTATTGATGTGGTGAATAATATTTATTGATTTCCATATATTGAACCAACCTTGCATCCCAGGGATGAATCCTACTTGATCATGGTGCACAATTTTTTTGATATGCTTTTGTATTCGATTTGCCAGGATTTTATTGAGAATTTTTGCATCTATGTTCATTAGAGATATTGGTGTGTAGTTTTCTTTCTTTGAAGTGTCTTTGTCTGGTTTCGGGATCAGGGTGATGTTGGCCTCATAGAATGAATTTGGAAGAGCTCCTTTTTCTATTTATTGAAATAGCTTGAAAAGTATTGGTGTTAATTCTTCTTTGAAGGTTTTGTAAAACTCCACTGTATACCCATCTGGTCCAGGGCTTTTCTTGGTTGGTAGTCTTTTGATGGCTTCTTCTATTTCTTCCTTTGTTATTGGTCTGTTTAAATTGTGTGTGTCTTCCTGACTCAATCTGGGCAGCTCATATGACTTAAGAAATTTATCAATGTCTTCACTGTCTTCTATTTTATTAGAATATAGGGTTTCAAAATACTTTATAATTATCTTCTGTATTTCTGTAGTGTCTGTTGTGATATTGCCTTTTTCATCCTGTATGTTAGTGATTTGAGTTTTCTCTCTTCTTCTCTTCGTTAGCATGGCTAAGGGTCTGTCGATCTTATTTATTTTTTCAAAGAACCAACTTTTAGTTTTATCAATTTTTCAATGTTTTTTTTTTGTTTCAATTTCATTGATTTCCGCTCTGATTTTAATTATTTCTTGTCTTCTGCTATATTTGCTGTTGTTTTGCTCTTCCTTTTCTAGGGTTTTGAGATGTAGTGTGAGTTCGTTTATTTGTTGGTTTTTTCTTTTTTTGAGGAATGAACTCCAGGAAATGAATTTCCCTCTTAAAACTGCTTTCATTGTGTCCCATAGATTCCGGTATGTTGTGTCTGAATTGTCGTTTATCTCTAAGAATTTTTTGATTTCCTCCTTTATGTCTTCTGTAACCCATTGATCATTCAGTAACATATTGTTTATTTTCCATGTGATGCAGGATTTTTCCTTCCTTCTTTTTTCATTGATTTCCAGTTTCATTCCATTATGATCAGATATGGTGCATAGTATTATCTCCACTCCTTTATATTTACTAAGAGTTGCCCTATGGCATAATATATGATCTATCTTTGAGTAAGATCCATGTGCTGCTGAGAAGAAAGTGTATCCACTTGATGATGGTTGATATATTCTATATATGTCGGTTAAGTCTAGGTTATTGATTGTGTCATTGAGATCTATAGTTTCTTTATTCAGCTTTTGTCTGGAGGATCTGTCTAATGGCGAGAGCGGGGTGTTGAAGTCACCCATAATTTTTGTGTTGTGGTCAATTTGACTCTTGAACTTGAGGAGAGTTTGTTTTATGAACGTTGCTGCACCATTATTTGGTGCATATAAATTGATAATTGTTATGTCTTGTTGGTGAATAGTTCCTTTTAACAGGATATAGTGTTCTTCTTTATCCCTTTTGATTAACTTAGGTTTGAAGTTGATTTTATTCGATATGAGTATGGCCACTCCTGCTTGCTTCCGAGGGCCATGTGAGTGGTATGATTTTTCCCAACCTTTCACCTTCAGCCTGTGTATGTCTTTTCCTATCATATGAGTCTCCTGAAGGCAGCATATTGTTGGATTTGTTTTTTTGATCCAGGTTACCAGCCTGTGTCTCTTGATTGGTGAGTTTAGTCCATTAACATTTAAGGTTACAATTGAAATATGATTCGTACTTCCAGTCATGTTTATTTATTTATTTATTGATTTATTTTAGTTTGGCTAGTTTTTACTTTTTGGTTGTTTTCCTCCCCCTTTACTGAGATACCTCCCGCTGTTGGTTTTGGGCACTGTTTTTCCATTCCTCTTCTTATAGAATTTTGCCCAAAATGCTTTGCAGTGCTGGTTTTCTGGCTGCAAAATCTTTTAGCTTTTGTTTATTGTGAAAGATTTTAATTTCATTGTCAAATCTGAAGCTTAATTTTGCTGGATACAGTATTCTTGGTTGGAATCCATTATTTTTCAGCGTTTGAAATACATTGTTCCAGGATCTTTGCGCTTTCAAAGTCTGTGATGAAAAATCAGCCATTAACCTAATTGGTTTACCCCTGAATGTAATCTGCCTCCTTTCTCTCGTAGCTTTTAATATTCTCTCCTTGTTCTGTATGTTGGCTGTCTTCATAATTATATGTCTTGGAGTTGGCCTATTACAGGTTTGGATGTTTGGGGTCCTGTAGGCTTCCAGGATTTGGCAATCCATTCCATCTTTCATCTCTGGGAAGTTTTCTAGGATTATTTCATTCAATAGGTTGTCCATTCCTTTGGCTTGAACCTCTGTGCCTTCTTCTATCCCAATGACTCTCAAATTTGGTTTTTTGATGAGATCCCATATCTCTTGGATAGATTGCTCGTGAGATTTAAGCATCTTTTCAGTATTGACTATATTCTTTTCAAGTTGATAAACTTTGTCTTCATTATCTGATGTTCTGACTTCTACTTGATCTAGTCTATTTGTAATATTCTCGTTAGCATTTTTAATCTGGTTTATGGTTTCTTGCATTTCTAAAATCACTGTTTGGCTTTTGTTTAAGATCTCTATCTCCTGGTAAAGCTCGTTCTTTGCAGTTTGAATTTGTTTGTTTAGTTGGTTTTCAAAATATACTTTCAATTCTTGGATTTGCTGTCTCATGTCTTCTCTAAAATTCCGTTCCATCTGAGTTAGGTATGCCTTGATTTCTTTCCCTGTCCATGTTTCTGATGCTTCTAGGTCCTCCTGTAGATTTAAGTTGTCCTGCATTATCTGTACTCCTTTTTTCCCTGGTTTTTTCATGTTGTTCACGTTACTTTCCAGCTCTGTTTGACTGCTTTGTAACTGCTTTCTCCTATACATTTGTTTTGGCTTTGTTTATCTCTGTTGTCTCTCCTTTGTGGTGGGAGATTATGCCTATAGATGTTGGGCTTTATTGTACTTTAGAGCTGATTCATTCAATTTATAAAGGGCTTCCGGATTTTGTATGCATATAGTGATTTGTTTTTTGTTCTTAGGACTTTAGGTTTGGTGCTATGAAGGTATAAGGGTTAGTATGTCTTGGCTACTTTAGAAGATTGCTCTACTGAAGGGGGATGCTAACTGTCAATTGGATCAGGGTGTTGGTAGTAGCTAGGTATTTAGGAGCACTATAGACGGCCTCGACACATTCACCTGTTTGCATTTAGACAATTACACAAAATGGAGGACGTAATGCTTGGGATGAAAGTTGGGTGGAAGGGGAAGGAAGGTGCTCTTGAAAAGAAAGAAGGAGGGGGAGTTAGATAGCATAGAGGAGAATGGAAATAACAATAAAACTTGGAAGGGGAGAGAAAGAGGGAAAAAGGGAGAGAAAAAATAAAATAAAATAAGAAATAAAATTAGGTCTTAGAGATCCATTTTCTTCTCTTCCCATAGGCAAAGCTGTGCCCTCTGGGCTGAGATTTGCCCTCAATGTGTCAACAGCAATCCCTGTAAGGCGGCTCCTGGGAGCCTCTCAATCCTGTTGGTCCAGAGCTGTTTCATTTCTACCGCCCCTCCTCCCCTTCCTCCTGCCAGCCAGCCAGGTCCTGTACAACGGAGGAGGTTCTCCAAGGATTTGGTTACACTTTCAGCCCCTCTGAGTGCTCTATTTCCCTAACGACTGAGCACTCTCTCTGTCATTCATCTAAGCCCAGTGCTGTGGAGCTGTGTTCTGGGAGTCAATAGTTTAATTTTTCCGGACCCCTTTGGTGGGCACACCTTTGGAATCTGGCTGCTAAGACCATTGATGTCGCCACTGGTGGTAATGGGAGTTGGGGGTCGAGGATCCCCTCTGCTTCCCTCAGCCCCTACAATCACGACCACTCCGCTGGCGGTAGGAGGAGTTGGGGGTCAGGAGTGTCCTCTGTTTCCCTCCGCCCCTACCGACACGCCCTCTCAGTTGGTGGTTGGGGAGTTGGGGGTAGGGAGTCTTCTCTGCTTCCCTCCGCCCCTACAGTCACGCCCACGTCACTGGCGGTAGGGGGAGTTGGGGGTCGAGAGTCCTTTGGCCCTTACGGTCACGCCCACGGAGAGATTTTGAAGTTTCCCGGTTGTTTGTATCTGATGTGGGTGGGAGTCACACACCTGCTAAAGCAGATTCCGCTGGGAAGGAATCTCTTTGGCCGAACTTTGGTGACTTCCCCTCTCTGCTATGGTGGGCCCCTGGCTCCTTGCCGGAGTGTCCGAAGGGAGGGGTGGAACTGGCTTGTCTCTGGACTGACACAATCTCTGGTTTTAGTTCCCAGTTCGCTATTTCATAAAGGCTTGGTTAGATTCCCTTCACGTCGTCTCGGGGGGGGAGCCGTTTGCCGGGTGGGCGGGGCCGTTCGCAGTGGGGGCGGGGCCGTTAGCAGAGCCGGGAGGGCACGGCCGTCTGCCAGGCCAGGCGGGGACCCTTCTCGCTGCGCGGGGCCGCCGGGGGCCGCCTGCAGAGCCGGGCTGGCGCTGGCCGCGGGCGGGGCGCCAGCAGAGCCCGGAGGGCGGGGGGGGGGCCGTTTGCCGGGTGGGCGGGGCCGTTAGCAGAGCCAGGAGGGTGCAGGCCGTCTGCCAGGCCAGGCGGGGACCCTTCTCGCCCCGCCGGCCGCCGGGGGCCGCTTGTAGAACCGGGCAGGCAGCGGCCTCGTGGCTAAGAGCCGGGCGGGCGGGGTGGCCGATTACAGAGCGAGCGGGGCCACCAGGAGAGCCGGGATGGCGGGGGCCGTCTGCCGGGCCAGGCGGGGACCCTTCTCGCTGCCCCGGGCCGCCAGGGGCCGCTTGCAGAGCCGGTCGGGCGGTGGCTGCGGGATTGGACCTCTGCGCCCGCGTGGCTGGCCAAGATTCACTTGTCTGGGGCAAACTGTCACCTCTAATAAACTTACTAATTCCTGGCAGGTCTCCTTTCAGCGGAATTTTGCTAGAAGTTCCTCAGTAGGTAGAATGTAGCTGTTTTAATGGGTGTTTCTGATCCGGTTAATGTGGAGATACTGAAAGTGCTGCTTCCTTGCCGGCCGCCATGTTGGATCCCTCGAATGCTGTGCTTTAGAAATGAAGAAAGATAGACTTTCATCAGCAAACAAAATAAGGAGTTTGTCTCCGTTAGAACTGCCTTACAATCAACATAAAGTGAATCATTAAAGCTGAAGTGAAAAGGTCCTAATCAGTAATATACAAAGGTATTAACTGTGCTGGTAAAGTAAGTATATGGTCAAATTTAGGATACTCTAACATTATGAATATTACTGTATAAATCACTTATAACTCTAGTATAATGGTTAAAGGACAAAAGTATTCAAAAAAGTTATAACAATTTATTAAAGGATGTACAATATATGAGAATAGAAAGGTCATTATATAATGCTAAAAAGGGCAATTCAGTAATAGGCTATAACAATTATAGATATAAATGCATCCAATATCACAGCACCTAAATAAACAGCAAATGTTACCAGAACTGAGGAGAAAAATGGACAGCAATGCAATGCCAGAACATACTGCAATACCCCACTTTCAACAATGCGTACATAATTCAGAGAGAAAAATCAGCAAGGAAATTTTGGATGTTAAGTACACATTAGACCAACTGCACTAGTAGACATAAACAGAACATCCCATCTAACAGCAGCAGTATAGACATGCTTTTTTAGTAGATTTGGCACATTCTCCAAACTATTAGGCCACAAGTCTTATGTAACTGATGAAAACTGAAATCATATAAAGAGTCTTTCCAAAACAAAATAATGTGAAACTGGAAATCCATAAGAATATTATGCTAGGCAAAATAAGCCAACCTCAAAAAAACAGGAGCTGAATGCTTTCTGTGATAAGTGGACGAACTTTGGATGGAGCAAAGGAGAGGTGGGGAGGGGGCAAAGTTGTAGAAAGACAGTGGAATAAGACAGACATCATTACCCTAGGTACATGTGTGATTGCATGACTGGTGTGACTCTCCTTCATGCACAACCAGAGAAGTGAAAAATTCTCTCCATTTAAGTAAAATCAAAATGTGTTGTCATGTATAACTGATTAGAACTAATAAATTTTTAAATATAATAATAGAAAAATAGAACTCAATAAAACTGTAAAACTTACAAGTGTGTGGAAATTAAACTACATGATTTTAAACAACCACAAGCTCAATAAATAAATTAAAAGAGAAATTTTAAAATATTTGGAGACAGATTGTTATATTTTAGATATCAATTAAGGCCCCCCAGGTGTTTATGTATTGAAATTTAATTCCATTTTGATGTATTTCGAAGGTGGAAACTTAATCCCACTATAATATTTAGAGGTTGGGACTTTGGGAAGTAATTAGGATGAGATAAGGACATTGGAGTGCAGTTCCCATGATTGAATAATCATGATTCTATAAGAAGAGCAATGCCAGAATAAACACACTCTGCAGTGCTTCCTTGGAACTCTGATAGCAAGACTAGACTAAAAAGGAAAGAGAAAATTTAAATAAAATAAAAAATTAAAGGGAAGACATTACAATTGATACTATAGAAATACTAAGGAACATGAGGCTATTATGAATTATTGACTAACAGATAAACTAGAAGGAATGTCTAAATTCATCAATGCCTACAATTTACCAATCTCAAATCATGAAGAAATAGGCAATCTTATCACACCAATAATGAGAAAGGAGATTGAATTTGTCATAAGTTGCCACTGAAGAAAATGGCTACAAGAAATTTTTAAAAAGAACTAACATCAATCCTATACAAATTCTTTGAAAAAATTTTAAAGAGGAAGAAAAACTACCAAAATCAATTGATGAGGCCAGCATTACCCTGATACCAAAGCCAGACAAAACCCTATGAGAAACAAAAAGTACAAGTTAATTCTTAATGAGCATCGATGTAAAATTCTTCAAAAAATATTATGAATTTGAATTCAAAAACAAAAAAAAAGGATTAGAAAACATAAGCAAGTGAACTTTCCCCCTAGGGTGCTAGGATGGTTCGACTTCACATATTAGTAAATATGACATACCACATTAAACAGAATTAAGAACAATAACCACATAATCCTATCAATAGGTGCAGGAAAAGCATTTGACAATATTCAACAAATTTTTATGATAATTTTTTTTAAAAAGTAGACATAGAAGGAATGTACTTCAGCATAATAAAGGTCATATATCACAAATCCCCAGATAATATCATACTCAATTAAGGAAAACCTGAAAAGTTTCCTGAGGAATGAGGCACAAGTCCTGGATACCCACTCTTACTATTATACTAGAAGTTCAAGCCCAAGAAATTGCACAAGAAAAAGAAATAAAAAGCATTCAAACTGGATAACAAGAAGTAAAATCATTTTTTAAAATATATTTATTTTTATGTTGTGCTGAGGATCAAACCCAGTGCCTCACATGTGAGAGGCAGGCACTCTACCACTGAACTTCAGCTCCAGCCCCAGTAAAATCATTTATATCTGCAGATGACATGATCTTATAGAGAGAAAACCTTAAAGACTTCACTACTCCTTTAAAAAATGAAAAAAATACACTGAATTTGCAGGATAAAAAAATCAACAATCCAAAATCAGTAGCATTTCTAAATACTAATCAAAAACCATCTGAAAAAGAAAGTAAGAAAATGATTCCATCAAAAAAATAAGATACTCAGGAATAAATATAAACAAGGAGGTGACAGATATGCACACTAAAAACTATAAAACATTGATTCAAGAAATTTAAGGAGACACAAAAAAATGGAAAGGTAACTCTTGTTTATGGATCAGAGGAATTGATACTGTCAAAATGTCCATACTACCCAAAGTTATCTATATATAAATGTAATAATCAAGCCAATATAATACTAGCATAAAAATGAATATATTGACCAATAAAAGAGAATAAAAACCATAGACATAATATATATATATATATATGTATATATATATATATATATATATATATAGAGAGAGAGAGAGAGAGAGAGAGAGAGAGAGAGAGAGAGAGAGAGAGTCAACCAAGATTTGACAAAGTATTACAAATACAGTTTGGGAAACATAATCTCTTGAATAAATAGTTGTTTGAAAAGTGGATATCCACATGAAAAAAAATGAAATAGTAAACTTTCCTTACATCATACACAAAAATCAACTCAAAGTAGATCAATGGACATATGACTTGAACCAAACCAAAACAAAACAAAACCAAAAAAAAACCAGTAGAATAAAATCTTTACATTCATATCTGCAAAGATTTTTTTTTTTGAATTGGGTATCAAAAGCACAGGCAACAAAAACAAAACAAAACAAAAATGCATTGTATCAAATAAACGAAAATTTTATGGAAAATGTTAGTAAACAATGTATCTGATAAGGAATTATATTAGACAAAGTTTTAAGAAAAGGCAACAGACTTGAAAAGATATTTTTGAAAAAATATACTAAAAAATATACTAATGGTCAACAGTGTATAAAAAATTGTTCAACATCATTGATAATGAGGGTAATGCAAATCAATACTACAAAGAGTTATTACATCACTCCAGTTAAGATAAATATGGCCAAAAAAATCAAAAGTCAACAAGTTTTGAAGAGGATATCATTAAAAAAAATAGCAAAATTTCATTGGAGAAGTAATTAATACAGTTATTATGGAAAACAATGCGGTGATTTCATCTAAAACCAAAAATAAAGCTATCATTTGATCCAATAATCCAATTTCAGGATATATAGCCAAAGGAAATAAAACCACTTTCTCAAAAATGTATCTTCACTCTCATGCACATTGTAGCATTTTTCACAACTGCTAAGATACACAAACAATCCAAGCATCAGTTGATAGAATGAGTAAAAATATATGATATATATGATGCTTATAATTAAATATATTATATACAGTGGAGTATTATTCAGCCTTAAAAAATTAAACTCTTCTATTTTTCTCATGGTTAAATGTAGAAGACCTTATGCTAAGTGAAACAAGCAAGACTTGAAAATAAAAACACTACATGATTTCACTTACATGGGGAATCCAAAATATTCAAACCCAATGAAACATAGTATGAGAGTGGTTACCAAGTGCTAATGAATAGGGAAATGAGATGTTGGTCAATAGGTACAAACTTGAACTTGCGATTCCCAGGCAAGAGGATGCCATGTTCTAGAGTAGTCTCGGGTTATGTAAAAGCCAGACCCTCAACAACTTAGTGAGACTCTATTAAAACACACACACACACACACACACACAAATGAAAAATAAAAATGACTGGGGAATGTAACTCAGTGGCAAAGCACCCCTGGGTTCAATATTCAGTACCAGAAAAATGATACAAACTTGCAGTATAAGTGAAGTTCTGGAGACCTATTGTATTGCATAGTGACTACAGTTAATATACTTGAAATTTAATTTTCTCAAAGAATTGATCTTAATTATTCTTACCACATACACCAAAAAAAGGATAATCATGTGAGGTGATGGATATATTAATTTGCTTGATTGTGGTAGTCACTTCGTAATATACTACATGTATCAAAATATAAGCTTGTACATCTTGAATGTGTACAACTTTTGTTTGTCAAGTATACCTCAATAAAACCTAAAAAGAAATATACTACATATAAAAGATAAGTTTAAATAAAATTTCTTGTATTTGCGAAAAGTGTTACTATGTTATCTATAGAGTTTTGGTGAAAGTTAGTGTTTAAGTGAATTTAATAGAAATCTATGATTCTATTGAGTATTATCAACAAATCAAAATATCTCAAAATTTGCATGAGAGAAAATTATTCATGAATATAGAAAAATTTTAGCATGAGCAAATTAATTGTTCGTACCAGAAATTAAACCACTTTAAAATTGTTTTTAAAATGTGAAGGAAAACATTATTATATTAGTATCTAAAAAATAGTATCCCCACTTTATTCATAACTAGTGAAAACAATAAGTGCCTCAATTATTAATAGTTCACTTTTGGTCTTTCTTCCATAATGGAACTAAGTGTGGGGAAAATATTGAGAAGTAAATATTATATGAAAACACATGACTTGTCTTTTTCAAATGCTATCTGAAATGAATTCTAAGTTAAAATATTGTATGCATGAAAGTGAAACTAATTTCATAATTTGTTTACATGAAATTAGGCTCAGGAGGATGATATAAGAGATTCAACTACTGCATGAAGTTCTCTTCCTCATTTGAATAATTTATGTTTATATTGTGCTGTAATATCTGGCAACTTTTCATGCTACTGCCTTCATGTTAGTCATTATGAAAAGTTTTACTTAACAAATTTTATAGCATTAGACTGAAAAAAGTCTAAATTGAGAAAAGAAATTTTGAGTAGTAACATAGAATCTGCAGCTTTTAAAAAAGCAATAGTTTTAAACATAAAGGAATTTAAGATCATTCAAATCATAAAAAAATTAACACATTATCATATGTATTAAGAAATCCTTGGGCCTGGGGTTGTGGCTCAGCAGTAAAGCGCTTGCCTAGCGTGTGAAGCCCTGGGTTGAATCCTAAGCACCACCTATAAATAAATAAAGATATTGTGTCCCACTACAACAACAATAACAACAACAAAAAGAAATCCTAAAAATAATTTTATTCAATAATAATTTTTGTCATGAGAAATCATCAAAAACTATTCAACTTCCAAACTAAATGCTGATTCTAGTTTGAAATTTGGGTACTCAAAATTGAACACTGGATTGTTTTGCTCAGTTCCTTTGAATCGTTCCTGTCCAAGTAATTCCTATATACCTAACATTAGCACAATGTGTCCCAGCATCCACAAGTGGGAATCACCAGAGTCACATGTTCTGCAAAATTTACCAGAAAATCTTATTCATTATATGCAATAGACACCAAACCCTAATCTATGCAATAGACATCAAACCCTAATCGTATTTAATCAATAGCTTCAGAATGTTCTTCTTGCTTTTGTTCTTATTCTTCTTCCTTTCATTCCATGGCAGGGGTGATTCTTTAAAATGTTAATAAATTCTGCCTTAATTTAACTAACATTTGGAAAAAAATAAAATTTCAGCATAACCTCGCATAATCTGAAATGACAGACTTCTTGCTGCAGTTTGGATCAGGAATGTCCTCCAAAGACCCATGTGTTAAGGGCTTGTCCCCAGCATGGCACTATTGGGAGGTGGTTGAATATTTAAAAGATGGGGCCTACTAGCAAACAGGTCTTAGGTCATTGGAGGATGCCTTCAAAACTGATTGGGGGAAACTTTCTCTGTCTTTGCTTCCCAGCATATGTTGAATAGACTTCCTTTGTCACACACTCCTGATATTATGTACTTCCTTGCCACAGGTCCAAAAACAGTGGGTCCATCTGTCCAAGGACTGAAACCTTCAAAACCATGAGTAAAAATAAACCTTTCTATTTTTTAATGTGATTACCTCAGGTATTTTGTTATGGTGATAGAATACTAATTCCTCACCAACAATAGTGACTTTTTCCTTACTCCTCTTAAGCACATGTTCTCAAGCCTCCTTTCTTGACATTTGCACATGCTATTTCCTCTGCTAAGGAATGTTCTTCATCTTTTCTCTGTATGACAGATTCCTTTTCATAGTTCACAGCTTAGTTGAAATTTCTTCTAGAAAAACCTTCCCTTTCACCTCTGCTTAGAATACATCCTAAAATCCATCAACCTATCTCATCCCTGTTCTCTTCCTCTTAATATGCAGTTGTTTAGATTATTAATTTCCACAACCTATAATTATTTGGTTTGTTTATTTCTTATGGCTTAGCTTTTCTCTACTTCAACTTCTTTGAGTGCAGGGACCACATCTCTACAAGTTTACTAAAGTCTCTCCAATGTCTGACAAATTTAATTAATAAAAGCTTTTAATTAAATTAAGAAATAATCTGTAAAAATGCAACAAAAGCCTTTGAATACTCATACTATTTCATTGCTTCCAAAACCTTTAAAATAAAAGCAAAAAGATGTTAAGAGAGTGTTTATGTGGGTAAATAACCCTGTGGGTAAAGGTATCCTATGTATCTCTTTCCATGTCCTAATAACTACTCAAGATATTTTTATTGAAATCTCCAAACGCATTTAAAGTCAACAGAGAATTTGAATGAAGTCCTTCCGAAGTATGACACATCTTTGTGCATTTAATTTTAGAATTTTTTTTTTTGGATATTTATCTTCTGGGAAATAGCAATTTAAAGATCAAATAATGTTATCTAGTCATTATTGGCAGTTTATGCATCAATTTTGATGGATTTTTGCTGATAATGAAGGGCTGTATTGTAACTTGCATACATTGGTGATACAGCTGGCAAGAGTTCATGAGTACCTCAGGCTCTGGAACAGAGATTTTCCTCAGTATGAAGCTAATTAAGCCACACCAGGGCTCCAACCCCTGAACTTGCCCTCATTAGCACCATGCTGAAACCAACGGAGACAACTAGCCAGATAGACTGAAGGCCAAACTCCTACTGACATTCTACTTTTCGTTTTCTATCAGGGAAAAACCAGCTTTTGATGTTCATCAGAAAGGCTGATACTAAATTCCATAATTTAATTACACAGATATTTCAAAGGGGAAGTCAAGGAAACAGTTAAAACACTTTTATATTTTGTAGACATGGTCTATTTCATTATTCCCTGCATTATACTGTCTTCCCAAATAATCTGTGCTTCAGAGTTGGAAAACTCATGACTGAAGAATAAAGAACTTCATTCAGCATAAAAAGAGTATAAATTAAGGATAAAATCAAGGAACCAACCCCAAATCCATTTATTCTTTAAAAACTCAATAAATGCAATTGTTAATTTTGCTGATTCATTACTATTTTTATATGTGCAAACACTAAACAGCAACTATAGAAGCTGAGACAATATAACACCATTTACACGTGTTTTCCTCATACTTTGAGTGCCATTGTACACTCCAAGCCAACTAGTGGAATGTGTTATCTTGATTGCTTTCAGTAAATGGGCCTTCTACTCTGAATACTGAGTATCCTGAAATCTGTTTTTGTTTGTTTGTTTGTTTGTTTGTTTTTCTTTTTTTTTTTCCATGTGCGCTCTTAAAGTAACTTATTTGTGTTAGGGGAAATAAAAACATTACTCTTTGGCAAGATAAAAACAAGTCATAGTATTGGACCCATCAGAAAAACAATGGTAGAAAATGTTGGACTGGTGTTAATTAGTGAAATAGATTTTTTAAAAAATAGTCCAGAAAATTAAAAGTAAAACACTGGGAAATTAGAAGATGGTGGAAGCTCTTTGACATTTTGAGGGCATAATGAAAACCAATGCATTCTGGGGAAATATAATGGGCTGACCAATAACTGCCTAAATGTTAAATGCTTTCCGGATTGAATTTCAGATAAGGTACTAAAGAGCAACTGAAAAAAAAATGCTAGAAATCACATTATGTGAGAGTATATTGTACTATCTGTGTACAACTCTCCCATTTCTTTAAGTGCACTACCTATACTAAACAAAATATGTAAACATTTAGTTTTAGAGAAACAAAAGTTTTCAACTGTGTTTAGATCATCTGAAAAGCTGCGTCAAAGAATCAAAGAAAATAACTGAATATTGCAGGAATAATCTTGCTGTCTGTAACTGATTTTTTAAAAATACCTTGTCTTCATATGATGCTTTGGTCTGAGAGATTAACTGGTGTCATCACCATTCTACCATAAAAAATATAAATTTTGAGAAAATGCACGAAGCAACTAATTCTGATCTTTTCATAGCAGACAGGAAAGGATGCTGATCCATTAAAAAACTGGAAATATAATAGGTAAGCCTAATGACTGCCTACCATTCTGCTGAGAGAGATTTTTAAAATCATTGCCCAAGAGGTAAGACCCAAGCAGAACATAGAAATCTTAGTGATATTTAGAGGCAAAATGGGTTGGATAGAGCTCCTCAGTCAGCTGAATATAATGGGGTCTAGTGCTAGACAGGTGAAAGTTCTGCAGGGAAATAATCCCAAAATTCATCCTAGGGATGAGTTTCTTTAAATATTTCGTTAAACATTGGGATTTGCATGCACAGGGCAAGCACTTACAAGGTCTAAAGGACAGCAATTGGAGATCTGTGAGCTAAATATAGACCCAAAAGTTCTAAAAATGCCAAGATCTATAAGGAGTTCTCACCAAAAGGAATGGAGAGTCCTCCCTGAACATCCTAGATAGTCTATGAAAACCACAGAAGTCATTCCTTAGAAGTAAATATTATTTCAGACTCACCCTAATAAAGGTGAACAATGAGACTTGAAAAGTTGAGCATATATAAAAGAACTTTTTTCATTAAAATATAAAATTGATTTTTAAATAAAACTACTAACAAAATATAGTACTTATACTACAATAGATACTAATTGAAAAGAATACATGGCCAATGGGATTAAATGAACTAATATACATTTATACATTTTTTCAAAAGATGCATTTATTATAAAAGTACAGATAGATAAAATAAAAGGATGGACAAAGATGACATGTAAATTCTTAAAGCAGGAATGGCTATGTTAATATAAGAAAAACTATACTTAAAGATAAGGACCAATACAAAAAGATAAAGAGGTACTTTTCTATTGTAATTTAGGGTAGCTTTATTGATATAAATATGCATGTACCAAACAAAAGAGTTTCAAAATACAGAAAGTAAATACTGATTGATTTTAAGGAAATACATAAAAGCTTACAAAAATTGTAGGAAATTTTAACTATATTCTCTCAGTAATTACCTCAATAATAAATGATTAAAAATTGAAAGAAAATCATTACATATATAGAAAATTCAAACAATACTGTCAACTAGAATAACCAAATAGATACATATAGTGCATTATACTCAAGGAATACAGGGTACATGGAGTTATTTCTAGGACTTCTTGAATTCTTGAATGTTTTCCAAGACAAACTAGATGTAAGGTCATTAAGAAAAAGTCTCAACAAGTTTCAAAGAACTGAAATCAAAAGATCATATCCTTTATTCAGGAAATTAGGAATCAATAGTAAATTAGAAATCAAGAATGAAGTGATATTTGAGAAATCTCCAATGTAATAAGAATTTTGGAAAATTATACACTTAAAAATAATCTGAGACAAAAAAAATATTCACAATCAGAATTAGAAAATATTTTGAACCTAAGTAATAGTGATAACATCATCTATCAACATTTGTATTATATGCTTACAGGGAGAATATGATTTATGACTTTTGATGCATATGATAGCAAGAAAAAAAAGGGTTAAAATTAGTGAAAATAACAAAGGGAAATTAAGAAGCCTTGCCTTACTATTAGAGTAAGATATTGAGTCATCTGTTTCATAAAAATAGAATATCTCTTCATTTAAAAGAATCATGACTAAGTGGGTTGTACCCCAAAATCCCAGATGGGCTTAACATTAATCTAATGAATCTAATTTAATGATCCACATTAACAAAAGATGATGTCTTATGGTTATTATGTGGCCAAAAATATTTAATAAAATTCAACTTCCATTTATGATAATTTCAGCAAGCAAGAAACATAACACTTTCTCAAACTGATAATAGACCATCTATTTTTCCCACATTATTTTATTGGTGTATTATAATTGTACATAATAAAGGGGTTTATTGTTATATATTTGTACATGCAAACAATATAATAATATAATTTGGCCAATATCACACCCCAGCACTTCCACCCTCCCTCCCCATTTCCTACTCCTTGGTCCCTTTCCTCTACTGATTTTCCTTTGATTTTATGAGATCTGCCCCTACCTTTCTTTTCCTTTTTTCCTCTCTAGCTTTGCATATGAGACAAAACATTGAACTAACCCATGACCTTCTGAGTTTGGCTTTTTTCCCCATAAGACCATCTATTTTTTAAAGTCATAAATAATACTACACTCACTTATGAGAAATTGAATATTTCCTCCATAAAATTGTAAACAAGTCAAGAATATTCACTCAAACCACTTCTATTCAACATTGTATTAGAAATGCTAACCAGTGTAATATGAAAAGAAAACAAAATAAAATCATTCAGAGTCAAAAGGAAAGTGTAAAAGTATTTTTATTCACACACAGCATAATTACACATGGGGGATACTAAAAAATATTAAGATTTTTTTATGAAAATAAGTAAGTAAATTTAACAAGATAGTATAATAAAATATCAAATAAGTCATATCTCCACAGGTAGAAAAACAATAGAAAATGAAATTTTAAAGTTATAGAATTAAATACATAAAAATTAGAGATAAATTTTATAAAATGTGCAAAACTGTTGCCCTGATAATGACAACACATTGCTAAGAGCAATAGATCTTAATTAAACAAAGAGATGTACAATTTTTCTGAGTCAGAAGACTCATTATTATTAAAACATCAATCCCTAAATTGATATACAGATATAGTGCTGTGAAAAAAATCAGAGCATTTTTTAATAGAAATTAATAAGTTGCCTTTAGAATTCATATGACAATACAGAAAATTCATGGTAGCTAAAATCATCTTGAAAGATCTGACTTCAAGGCTTAAAATACACTATAGCTATTAGAATTGTATAGTACTTTACTGACATACCAATAAAAAGCTCAATAAGCAGAAATAACTATGAGATTACATGGCATTTTCAATAAATTCACCAAAGTAGTAAAGAAATTCTTTCAACAAACAGAACCCTATAGAACAAAGAAAAATAAACCTAGACTTATATCTCATACTCTACACAAAAATTAATTCAATATGGACCATCCACCTTAATGTAAAATCTAAAACACCAAAGAGTTCATTTTTGCAACCTATAGGTAAGCAAGAATGTCTTTCGATAATGAAATTAATAGTAATAAAGTAAAATACTGATAAATTAAACTTCAAAAAATTCAAAAGCTTCTCACCAAAAGACATAATAATATTAAAATCGAATTTGTAAACCACAGGTAATAATTGTTATAGTACATCTGTAATAAGAACTCCTATAACTGAATGATAAAAGAGAAATAATAATTTTAAATGAGTAAGAGACATGATTGGACATTTTAAAAATAACATGAACATATGGTCAATGAACACATTAAAAATATGAAATTTAAGTTAAAACTCTTAAGAAGAAGTTGCTACTATACCCCCAGAATGGACACAATTAAAACTGATACATTTTAGCAAATAGAAGAAACTTTTATATATTATTAACTAAGGTATAAAACAGTAACTGTCACACTAGAATGTGATTTAGAAATATTTTCTAAAATTAAACATATACTTACCCTATGACCCAGCAATTCTATTTCTCAGTATTTCTTGTGATAAATGAAAACCTATATCCACAATACCACTTTACAGGTTCATAGTTGGGTTATTCATGATAGTAAAAAAAAGGTGGAAGTAATCCAACTATGAATATATATCAGAAATTTGCAATTTTTTTTGTAAAAACAGAGGTAGTAAATACATTTTGCAGGCCACACAACCTCTGACTTAAATGCTTAACTCTACCATTGATAGGCAGAAGCAGCCACAGACAGTATGTAAATAAATGTGGATGTGTTTCCACAAACTTTATTTACAAAAGGAAGCAATGTCTATATTTGGTACATAACCTGTAGTTTGTATTCCTTATATAGTGCTTTATGATTCTTCAACATAACAGTAAGCTATTATATATATATATATATATATATATATATATATATATATATATATATATATAAAATATATATATATATATTAATATATATATATATGAATATATATATATGAAAAAAATATGCTATATGATATATATGCTATATGATATATATATATTATATATATATAATATATATATATGCTATATGATATATATATTATATATATATACATATATAATATATATATATATCATATAGCATATATATCATATAGCATATTTTTTTCATATATATATATATATGAAAAAAATATGCTATATGATTTTAAGTTAGAATAGACAAAATCAAAGCACAGTAATTGACACCTGGTGAGTGGTTACCTTTGGGGAATGTGTGGGGGATTGCCTGGAAAAGGGAACAAACTTGAATAATGGGACCCATATCTAATAGGCATATAGGTGCATGGTTGTTTAAATTTTTCAAAACCCAGATTATGCCTAAATAGAAAAAAATCAAAGCTGAGAACTGTTACATCAAAAAATAAAAATTAGGGCTGGGGCTATAGCTCAGTGGCAGAGCGCTTGCCTTACACATGTGAGGCACTGGGTTTGATCCTCAGAGCCACATAAAAATAAATTAAATAAAGCTATGCTGTCCATTTAGAACTACAAAAAAATGATGCTTATATTAATATCTAGAGCTTATAATTTATATTCTATCTATTATGAACATAGAGTCTGTATATAGGATTTTAATTAAATATTCACAAATACTGAAAATACACAAATACTGAAAAATTTTCCTCATGTTTATATCATAAGATTGTTATATCATAATGAAAATATTTGAACAAATTTCAGTATTAAAGATAATAGATTAAGTGGTATACTTGCATTTTCTTTGTGTAAGCCAAACGTCTTTCCATGACATTAAATCCTTATATAGAATTTCTAAGGAGATGCAACTTTGCACTCCTAGAAATGAGGAAATGAATGAAAAACCCAAATGAAACTGTATAGATTAAGACAGCATCTTTAAATATATATATTCAAAATTCTCTACTGTCCCATACACATATGTATCTGTGAATATAATGGCAGTGAAGCATACTCCTTAGTGGCTTAGGCTTTCACAAGCTTGGATTTAAATATGACTCTACCATTTAAAAAGCTGCGTGACTTAACCTTTCTTTTGCTGAGTTGATCAGGGTGAAATGTGGGCAATAATTATATCTAACAAATAGACTTTTTTGAGAAGTCTATGAGACAACACAAGAGGAGAATTTATAACAATACTTTCGACATCCCGTGGGCTCAATACAAGTTAACCAGTATTGTTCTTGTTTTATCAGATTTGGCCATAGGAAAAATATAGATAATCATATGGAAGTAAATGTGCATATGGATAGAAGCAAATATTAACCATTTTAATGAAGAATTCCTCTGGGTACTTGGATTATGGTTCATTTTTAATAGTTTTCTATTTTCCACATTTCCTCAAAAATTATTTTAAAATAAAAAAGATTTAATTTTAAATATTGTAAAAATTACTTATTGCCCCAAATCTCAAATATGCCAATGTCCTCAGACATTGTCCAGCTGCCCTTGAAACATGCAAAGACATCATCCTTAGTGAATTCTGTGCTGTAACTATGTGAAAATATCTATTCAATAATTAAAGCATTAGCCAGTTGGCCTTTTCCATAAAATCATAACAGAAATAGCTTATCATCCCATTATGTAGGAAATTCTGTATCCTGTGGTTGGAGATTAATAGAATGGCATATTCCATTGACATTGTCATACTAAACAACAGTGTTCTCTCCACGCAGCCACAGAAGTGGGTACGCTGTTCTGAGCCAATCTAAGGTGATTACCACAGAACAGCACTCATTTTACTAACAGCAAGGCATATTATCCTTCATGCATGGTATAGCATCCAAGTTTAATAAGATTCTGAAAGTGAAACTGAGGACATTTGGGAGAAGGACCCTAAAACCTGTCGAAAATATTTTGTCATATCTTATTTGTTTATAACTTGTGTGACAAATAATCATCTCAATTATGCTAACAAATCAAATTATAAGAAGGGGAATCAGATCTATATCACAACAGAAAGAAGGCAAGGATATTACATACTTGAAAGTTTGATTAAAGGAGCACAAAATTGTTGGGCCCATGCTGAAGTCATTCAATGAAGAAAACAAAGAAGACAATTTTATATTAGGAAGGCATAGATAAATCAGAAAGTAGCTTTTAAATTATGATCTTTGGCAAGTCTCAGAGATTTACAAAAATCAGGACTGTCCTCACAGCTTAGTACCCATCAGAAGCTTCCCTATCCCACAGAATGAAGTAAAAACTACTGTGCTTAACAGGCCAGTGTGTCCGTAATAGGCTACAGCTTTATCCAATTCCACTCTCACCACCTCTCCTGAGACTTCAGCAACACCCAGGTACCAGCTGTTCCTTAATGTCCCTTTGCTACTGTGTACATCAATGCCTCTGCACATGCTGTTTTCCAGGCATATATGTCCCTCTCTCCTTTATTTACCTGACTTAGTACTACATATTCTTTGCAATTAAAATTTCCAAGGCCAGACAGAACTAATCATCCCTCCTTTGTCTTTTTACAGCTCATACCTTGCACATGCACATAATGTCAACCCAAGGATCACTGACACAAGTATTTGCTTTCCTAATGGTGCTGTGTTTTGTGAGAGCAGGACAGAGATTCTGTCTTGATTATGTTAGTATCTCTCTAGAAGATAAATAATAGATGTTTTATATAAATGTATTAAATGTTGACTATTGAATAAACAGAATTGACTCACACAAAGAAGCAGCACTGTTTTTAAATTATCATAGGATTTAATTTAGAGGAAAAGTATAGAATAAAAGTGAGAGGAAAAAAACAAATCGCTCAGTATTATTTTCTAATGTGTCACTAAATTTATTTCTGTATGCTAAAATTTACTTGTCTATATTTTTTCAAATTATTTGGATATGACATATCAGAATGGCTTCTTTGGCCTATTAGTCATAAGTCTAAGGGGATCATAATAACAACCAAAGTGGAATACCAACTTCAAACAGGACCATTTCTCCCTTGAATGGAGGGAAGTTATTGACTGTCAGTGAACTCTCCTTGCAACTGAGAGGGTTTCCATGCGCACCCATAATTGCTTCATGACAGAAGTATCAAAGCAAAGGTTTCCCGGAAATAATTTAATCTTTAGTAAAAAAATTAGGAGAAGACTATTGGAGTCAAAATTAGGGAGAGGCAACCTGCATTGTTTCATCTAAAATTCCGTTTTAGAATTTCTTGTTCCGGGATGACTTATGTACAAAAATTTACACTTGATATTTTTCAGTGTAAAATTTTCTTAGTGCATGAAGAGCATCCAAAATGCACCCATGGGGGAGGGTTCCATTTGGAATGCTAAATCAATTATTTTATATAAATGACACTTTTGTAGACTCTTACCAATGTCTGAGCATATATATATAGAAATGTGACTTCAGAGGAAGCCAACTGGGTAATGGCCAACAATGATGACCAAGGAAAGCAGAGTATGTGGTGGCACAGAGAGGACAGACTTCAGGTCTAAGGTGATAGGAACTCAAGATGCAAGTGGACAAGGGTTAAGACTCAAAGTTCTAGGCAAATAGTCAATGCAGGTCTGTCTGGTGGATACAGCATATTCATCCATTCTGTAGAGGCTCAGCTGCAAGAGTCCCACCCAGCATAAGAGAAATTGGTTAATATTAAAACAGGCTTCATATCCTAGGGACACTAGAGCACGTGGTCTAAATAAAAGTTCATGAGACAGTAATAACAATCCTTATGCTGCCATTTATAAGCTCTGAGACCTTTGGAAAAGTTCCTTGTGGTAAACTCACAAGATAAATGGGATAATTCAATGAAACAATGCACATAAACTATCTAGAAAAAGTCCTGTCACTCAAAGGTGTTTAATCAATATTTGTTTCTATTATCATGAACATGTTTCCAAAATGGTAATTCAGAATTTGGATGAAGGCACAGAGGTACTTAGATACCCAAAGAAGATATTAACTGGGAACTTGCACTGTAGGCAACTCTTTATCAGAATGAGGGCAAGAGAAAAATTATGATACAGCTTAGAAGTCCAGGGGACAGCACTGGATTATGCCCTATGTCTCATTCACAGTCAGGCACCATTTCAGATGTAATGTTAGGTCCCACTGCCCCTTGCAGAGCCATCTTCACCCTGGTCAGTCTGGCTGAGTATGGCCAAGGAATGCTGTGAATGCTGTGTTCTCTTTCTTTCTACCTCTCTATATCGCCCCCCACCCCAGCTCTCTGTAGGGAAAAATGGGCAAAGATCATATAAGGGTCACCTAGGAAGTCTTTGCAAATCAATATCTCCCTGATAACTACTCATAGAATCAGCAATGGGTGTTCCTGGATTCTGTAAATGGCAGGCCAGTGTCAATGTAGAAAGTGATTTGAGTAATTTTGAAAACACAGACATCAAACGAGACATGACACGTTTACCTTTGAAAACACTGCTCTCACCCAATCTTGTTGTTATGCAAGGAAATATAGTTATGCAATGCAGGATTTGGGTCTATACAAACACACACCCACTTTCATATGATTTTGTCATGACAAATCCATTTATCGCATTCTGTTCTTGTAAACAGCAACTCAGAATAAGTTTGTTCAAAACTATTACTTTGGATTTTAGAAGACAGACAAAATGTTTTTATTTTATATATAAATGGAGAAAAAATATTTTCCTTCTAACACTCTTCTAATGCAAGTTGTCACAGCCATTGAATTGCCTAGGAAGCCTGCATTAATTCTAAATATCAGCCTCTGAATTGTACTTTCCTTGGTGAGAATCATCCTTTTGACTGACATTAAAGTTTTCCAAGTAATGTGAAGAGGTTGCTAAGTGGAAAATATTTCAAGAGCTCTGAAAATATAAGCTTGACAGAGTTCTAGCCTTGAAATCCTCAGTTTACAAGGAAATTTATTGTGCTCACATGTTGTAGCAGTGGAACGCAGTGTGTGGTATTAAATCAAAACGAAAAGGAGACAGCCCAACACCTACAGTTCTATGCCAGAGTAAAAAACTGTCACCCAAAGAAGGAAAAAAATTAAGTGCCAGGGAAAAAATGACTATAAAAAGCACCATGGGAATGTTATAAACTATTATTTTCTAGGCTCTGAGTTTGAGCTAGTAAGAGATCATCAGTTTCTTCAAATAGCTTCAACAGACGGAAAATAAAAATTACCAATGAATACACTGGAACCTTGTTTTACAGCTCTATACATTGGAGACATTACAAGGCTAAAAGTAAAACTGAATGCCTTATATAAATAGCCTGTAACAGTGGTGGAGGTGACAAGTATGCAGTTTGCCAGAGGGGAAAGACATTATAATTTTGCGTGATGCAGCATGTTGGTGTGTGCAGCCAGAAAGCAACAGGAAGACATAGCAGGTGTGGCCATCACCTGTAGCAATGCTGCCTGCTTGGCACACGGGGTCTCACCTAGCTTTCCCCAGCAATGAGTAAGAAGATCATTTTTAGAGTTAGAAGAGTGCCCAAGGACCATCATTTGGAACAACTAGAAAACACATATAGTCCATTTAGATAAGATTTAGAAATTTTGCAAGTGGGCATATCTTCATTAGTACAGATTCTTTGTGACCCAGTTATTTAACAGCTCTCAACCCTGGCTCTTGGCCTTGAAAATATAATTCTCAGGAGTGGCACCATTATTGTGGTGAGCCGTTCCTATAGACAGTGGCCGCCATTAGAAGATGGCGCCGGCTTCCACTGTGGCCTGTGGTAAACAACTCCTTTTATGGAAAGATTGGCACGCAATCCCTTACCACCCTATGAGAAAGATCCACATGGCAGCTTGGGATTGGTATGCGGGAGGCTTTATTAGGCTGTGCTTGGGCGCTCGGCGGGGGGGTCACTAGAAGATGATACTTGAATCAAGGCCTGAATAAACTGCTGAAAGAAGAATCCTGTGTCGTGTTTTCCCTTCCCGGCGAGGGGTCACGACAATTGGTGGCCCGGACGGGGAATTATATTCCTCGAACCCAGGATCCAGAACTTTCAGCAGTCAGGGTGGTGCACCGGTAAGTTCCCAGGTAAAGTGGGAATCCGCAAGCTAATAGCGGGACGCTCCCCTGTAAAAGGAAGAGAGCGGGGACTTTTGTACTTTCACTTTCTTTATAGTTCTAAAAACATTATGGGTGTTACCTCTTCAAGCCCAATTTTGTTGGCCCTAGATGGGTTGCTACGTTCAAAAGGATTTAAAGTAAAGCAGAGCACTTTGCAGATGTTTTTGAGAGAGGTTGATATAGCAGCTCCTTGGTTTGCCTTTTCAGGGAGTCTTACAATTCCTAGCTGGGATAAATTAGGGAAAGATCTAGATTTCGCTCGTGAGCAAGGCACCTTAGAGGGTGGCGTTATACCACTTTGGAAGTTAGTTAGAGGATGTATAACAGATGGTGAATGCCAAGAAGCTGTGAGTGAGGGTCAGGCCGTTCTTGAACAACTACATGAGGAAAAATCTGAAGGATCACATAGTGAAGTGGCAGAGAGTATTAAGAGTAAGAGTAGTGAGAAGGCAAAAGAGCCTGAAAATAAAAATAGGAGAAGGCTCTATCCAGACTTGACCGAATTCAGAACGCCTGAGAACACAAGCGACTCAGACAGTTCTGAGTACCTTGATATATTGTTACAACAACTACATAAGATAAAAATGAAAAAGAAGAAAAAGGAGACACAAGGCGCGCATGCCTACTGTAAGAAGGGGGAGGGATCTAATATTGGTCAACAGAATTCTGAGGAGGAGGAGGTTGAAAATTTAGAAGAAGATATGATGCCTGTTGCCCCACCCCCGTATGTGGGGGGGAGCCAAAGTTCCGGGAGATCTTTACATGCGCAAGTTTGGAGAACAGTCAATAAAGATATGGGACTTGCGTACCCGGTGTTTCAGGACAATAATAGAGGAAGATATCATGAGCCTTTAGACTTTAAGATAGTTAAAACCTTGGCAGAATCTGTCCGCACTTATGGCATAGATGCCGCTTTCACTCTCACTCAGGTGGAGAGACTTACTAGATTTTGCATGACTCCCTCAGATTGGGCTAGTCTAGTCCGCGCTTGTGTTTCCCCAGGGAAATATTAGGAGTCCAAAGTTGGCTGTTTAATGTTTCTGGTAGTACCCAAGACTCGGAGCGAGGTAGGAGGCTTAAAATTTCTGCAAATAATTCACAATTATCTAATGCTACATTACCCTCCGCAGCAGTCTGTCTCCAATCTCTGTTCCTGTTTCTTTTGGCTAATGTTACATTACAGGGGATGCTTAATTGTTCTAATGTTACTTGCTACTTGTCTGAGTGTTGGAATGGCTCCTGGACTACAGCAGTGGTTATGAAAATTCCAACCTTTGTCCCGATCCCAGTTACTGCAGATCCAGAATCCTTTCCTATTGTTGAACTGATTAGAGCCCGTAGAGATTTTGGAATTACGGCAGCTATAGTGACAGCTGTGGCGGTATCTGCTGCTGCAGCAGTTACAGCTGGAGTAGCCATGGCCAGCCAAGTACAAACTGCTGCCACTATTAATCAGGTTATTCAACAAACATCCACGGTACTTGAATCCCAAAGTAAAATTAATCAACACATTTTATCTGGGATTTTGGCTGCTAATCAAAGGATAGATCTGCTTCAAGCTCAAGTTGAGGAATTGTCTGACCTAGTACATTTGGGTTGTATTGATCAACGTGCACATTTATGTATAACCTCTGTCAGATTTAATGATTCCAGAAATGCCTCCCGCATCATCGGGGAATATCTATCCGGAACCTGGTCCTTGGAAGCAGAAAACTTGATCCAGTCTCAACTAACTCAGATTGCTGTTTTGAATAGTACCCGTGTCGAACCAGTGACGTTGGGTCAATTCACCAGTTGGCTGTCCTCTGCCTTTTCCTTTTTTAAGGAATGGGTGGGAGTGGGCATTTTTGGGGCAATGTGTTGCTTCAGTGTTGTGCTTTGTTTGTGGCTTCTCTGTCGCCTTAAAACTCGCCATGCGCAAGAGAAGGCTATGATCGTACAGGCTCTTGCGGCCTTAAAATATGGCATTTCTCCACAAATCTGGCTTGCACATCTTAAACAGTGATTTCTGGGCATGGCCATTGCACCCCAAGTTAATTTCACATTGCACTGGGATTGGCGTGCCCTCTTTCCTATGCTTTCTCAGTGCTGAATAGCCCTTGCACTCTGCAGGTCTTGTTACCATTGCACGCAGATGGGTTTCAGGACTGGTCTTTCTTCTCGGCTACAGACTCTTTACCTTCCTCTGGGGCTTAGGGATTGTGTTGCCAACTTAAATTTTGTCATCATTACCAGGCTACCTGTATTATCCTACTTCTCACCATCGTCACGATGCAGGATGCGAGGCAAGGCACTGCACTTGAGTGATCCCTCAACGGACCTCAAGGAAAGCATGTCCTATTGCATGCGGGTTTGACGTCCACGCCCCACCCTACGAAAAAAGGCGTCGGCTGATATGGGACCAGGTCTAGGGAAGGGCCCTCCTTAGGACTGAACCATACATTGCAGCCACTTCTGCACAGTGGGATAGGACCTCTACTTTCGCCTGCATTGTTTTATATAACAGAAGGGGGAACTGTGGTGAGCCGTTCCTGTAGACCGTGGCCGCCATTAGAAGATGGCGCCGGCTTCCACTGTGGCCTGTGGTAAACAACTCCTTTTATGGAAAGATTGGCACCCTATGAGAAAGATCCACGTGGCAGCTTGGGATTGGTATGTGGGAGGCTTTATTAGGCTGTGCTTGGGCGCTCGGCGGGGGGGTCACTAGAAGATGATACTTGAATCAAGGCCTGAATAAACTGCTGAAAGAAGAATCCTGTGTCGTGTTTTCCCTTCCCGGCGAGGGGTCGCGACACATTATAACCTCAAACTACTCATTACATTCTTAGGTGTGAAAATCATAATAAGAACAAATAATTGAAGACTGTTCTCTATAACACGAACCCAGTTAGAATCCCAATTTAGTGCCTGGAAAATTTGAGAAAGAGGAGGAAACCGAACAGAGGAGAAGGCTGAGCACTCAAAGCTGCAAATCATCGCAACTTGACCTAGTCCTGTCTTTTAAATTGGAAACACATGCAGTGTCTCAACCATAGCTTTCATCTGTTACACAGCAAATAGTAATAAAACAAGAATGGTGAATATAATCAAGGGAATATAATGCATCTCCAACCCCCTGAAATCAGAGCCTGTACTTTCATGTACCCTCCATAGACTATCCAAGGTCCATAATTTTAAAAAGTTCTAAGTGATAAAAGACAAAGGTGTATGAGAAAAAAAGTTAGCCTTTTATGAATTTGGAGTTAGGTGATTACCTTTCCTCTCATGTTCCTTACATTATGGCAGCTGCTAAATTTTTTGCACATGCTTCCTGGCAGGAGCTCCTTTGTTGACTATGTATATATTCTGAAGAAAAGGACTCAACTACTGTTATTTACCCAACAAAAGCAGAGCCTTATTCACAACCGCAGCAGACACATAATGAATACAACCAAGTCCAAACTGTGCCAACTGGATTGTTATGCTGACCCTGCAGAACAATTTATTGTATTTCAAACAACTATTAGTAGCATATGCAAACAAAATGTGTGATGGTTTTAATTTTAATTTGGAGTGTGCAGCTGGTTTGGTTGTTTACCTACCATCTGTCAACCCTTTCTCCCTCTTACTCAAACCTTGCTTTTTTAGGTGTTTGCACCTCCCATAAACAGCCCTAATGACTTATAGGACACAGTATTTTTAACACCCAGTATTTGATCCTGAAACATTCACCTGATCTTTATGACATCCACTGGGAAATAGTACAAAAGCAGAGAGCTAAATATGTACCCATATCCTCTTCTGTTCATCTGGATAATGTTCAAACTTCAGCAGCAAATGAGGCTTTTTATCAAATCCTGATAGTGCTATTTGTTCTAATGTCTGCTCAGACATTCCAAGAGTCAAGGCAAGGTCCTATTTGGGATTTCTTATGAACAAGGTATTTTCATGGCTCAGTCATTGTTCCTTAGCCTGACTGGATACTGGTCTTCCCAAATCCTTAGAATATTGGTGATGATTTTATTGCTGACAAAGAGTCGGGATACAACACTCCCCCAGGATTATCATCTATTATATTGGACAGCTGCCACAAAATTGATTTTGATGAAGTTCATTCAATAATGATAAACCATAAGATAGATAATAATTCTATAATAAACAAATGTCCAAAGACAAGTTGCCCTGAGAATGATTACCTTTTAAGAGTATATCACATGCTTCTTCTAATGACACTTTTACCACTTTCAATATTTTTGAAGCACTAAAAAAATTCAAAGTCACTTAGAAGACAAAGTAAAAGAACCTATTTTCTTATATACTATGTACAAAATAATAGTGACTAAAATCAAGGTTATCCCCACAAATTCTCAAGAGATTGCATTTAGTGATCAGTTTTAAACCATGTCATCTGAATTTAAACTAGGGATACAGACTTGTTTCCACATGTGGACAAGGGTAAGTTTTTAACATGAAAATATGTTTTTACCTTTGAGATTTTCAAATTTTTCACCATCACTTGAATAATTTTTTTGAGGGAAGCCTCACATGGGGCAATATTTACTTGACACCATTAAACTGGATACATTTCCTAACATGCTATTTATTTTCTTTTATTTTTACAAGAATATAAGCTCCATGGATTTTATTTTTTTTATTGGTTTCTAGTTCAGAGAACTGCAGAGAACTGTGGCTACTACATAGTAGGCACCCAAGAAATATTTGTGAAATGAGAAAATGAGTGAGCAGACCTAGAACATGAAGCCAGGCCATGTGATTTGCAAAAGAACACTTAAGAAACACCCTTCCACCTAGCCACCAAGTATAGTCCTGAGAACAAAGGTAAATAAGCAAAATGATCATAGCACATTGCTGGCTGGATAATGTAGCAAGGATGTCTGCATCTTCACACACAACCACAAGAAGCAGCTTGATGCACTGTGATGTTCACATTAATACTAAAAGTTAATCCTTTCTGAGAAATTGATTATCACTTGTCAGCTTTGATTTTTTTTAAGAGTTAAGAGTTTATAGATTCTCTCAAGAGAGTATTCATGAATGATTTTTGAACATGACATTATATTCATCAAATCATTTCATTTCTGGCACCAGGGAAATCTCTAAAACTAAATTATGTCAAGCGCAGGACTTAACAAATAAAAGGTAGAGTGTCTGGATCTGAAGTCATCATTAACGGGATAAAAATACAGTTAGTGAAATAGTGACTGAATTGGTGAAGTGTTTTAAAGGTGTAACTGAGATCCATATATTTAGAAATGAGAATTTGTATCCAATTGACAATGAAGTATAAAAATTGAAGGTTAAACAGCATATCTTATAATAAAAATAATACTAAGTCAGCTTTCATACATGTCAACAAAATCTGTGCCAAGAGATAAATAAGAAAAAAGCACTGCTTGACTTCAAGCATACAGTTTGCGTATGACTTTGCATTATTTGCACTAACAAGATAATGCTATTACTGTCAACCAAATTTACAATCAAGACACTTTTGTTTTTTTTTTTGACATCTGCAGAATGCTTTATAATTAACATATAAAAATAGAATTAAGTTAGTATGTCCTTCTCATCTTCTCTACAACATATTTGAGAAAACTTACTTCTTGCCCCCTGTATTAAGATCAACTTACAACATCCAAGTGGCTGCCATTAGCAGGTACTTTCTAACATTTTTATTGGTTCCGTCATTTCCTCCTCAGTAGCCAGTTCATAAAAGCATGCGACGTGGCACTTCTCCTATGTCTTTAATGAAGTAGCCTTTTCTCAGAGTCAGGTCCTTATAAGAGTCTCTTCAATTCTTTACCTAATAATATCCCACAAAATGGTTTCTAAATCTCTGCATTAAGAAAACAGAAGGGCAATGTATTCCACAAATCTGTTCTTTCTTACAAAGCTAGACATCTGGGTGTGTGATATTTCATTTCACTATTCTGCAAGATAGAGATGAATAGCCCTGTTTTAGGAATTATGAAGCTGAAGGGTGTGACTTGCTGAAGGTTAGATAGCTGAACCGTTAGTTTAGCTGTATGGATACCAGATCATTATTCTGCAATTTTCTTATACATTTGCCAGCAGCCATCCTGATGAACTTCTCTGAGTTGTTCAGCTCTCACAATGTACTTTCACATTCATATCATTATAATGATCACTCAGTACATATTTGTAATAAGTTTTCCCAGGAGTAAAAAACAAATTAAAGACCTAATTCACAAATGACATCATCCACGGCATAGAAAATAAAATAACTACACCACAAATGTGAAAAACCATTTCTTCTGAAAGCCTACAGTCTGCACACACAGACAAATGATTTGTCCTCCCTGATTTGTATGCAGCTGGTAGCTTGTCTGAACCCTTCAGGTTATGACCATGACACTGGGATACTTTTGATTTTCTTCTTAATTGAAAATCACATGGTAACGAGGGCCAAGTTCTGTGTAGCACAATCTCATCATCTCGCAGGGGCAATCAATGACTTCAAAGCTGTCTGGCACTAATAGAAGCGCACTCAAATAGCTTTCAGGAGAACACAATCACTGTGTTTCTCTTTCCTAATTTTTCAGCAGGATAGTTTGAAACAGTGGAGGAAAAGTGTGTGACTAGTAGAGACGATGTGAGTTTTCATGTTGGTTTTATTACCTTCTAACTAGGTTACCTTGGGCAAGTCACTTAACCTCTCTGGGTCTCAATTATCTCCAAGGAAAGAACTGGAGATAATGAAACTTGACCTGCCAACCCCATAGGTAGTTAGGAGAAACCACTTACAAAAGGAGAAATGCAAAGTACTATGTAAACATACAGATCAGGCAAGGAAACCTGGGGATTCTCAATCAAAGCCTGACTTTCACTTTCATATCCTTTTAAAAATTCTATTTAATCTTCTACAGTATAGGAGAATGAGAAGTTTTGCAAGGTTTGTCTTAAAATTCATCATGTTTTCCAGCAGGGTTTTTATTTTTATTTTTTTCAAATAAGGGATGGATTTGGGGTTTATTTTGGATTGTTTTATTTCTCACTTCACAAGTTATACATACTCTTGAAGAAAGTCTTGAAATAAACATTAAATTAGTAAGAAAAATCAACCATGACAAATTCCACAGACAACATTTTAACTTATTAATTCATTCCTTTCACTGCACAGATATTTATAAATAAATGTATATTGTTAATATAAAATTGGATTTGCTCTTTAGAAGTTTAATTTTTCACTTTCAAGAGGACTTTCAGATTATCAGTCTGTGAAAACATAACATTTTTAAGTTATACCGAATAAATGCAATGTTTGACTTTTAATCAGATTGAGGTTTCCTTCAATTTGAGTCTGTTGTCAATGATTATATATTATATGATATCTATCCTTATATGTAAATTTTTATCTTTTTTGTTGTTTTTGTTTTATTTGATTTGAGCTCTGCTTACAATTGGTTCTTAAAAATGGGATTCCTGTGTGAGATGCTTTGTATATTTTTAGAGTTTTGTTATAGATTTTTAAAATCCTTTCATAATATCCAATTTAAAGTTTGTGATTGGGAGGTCCTTGGGTTTTAGAAAACAATTGAAGGGATCCTTTGTTAGGGTCTGTAAACAAGTCAAGATGGCACCTGGCATTTTGCCAGAGGGATTGGTTTGTGAAGTAATGCCAGTGAGCCATTAAGATGATAGAGATTCCTTAATGACTGACTGCTGTGTCTAGATTATGTCAATTAAGTTAAGCTGTGTATTCAGTTATGTATATATACCCTTGCTATCCTACAATAAAGGGGCTCCCACTCCCGCTGTATCAACCTTCACAAGTTGCTTGTAAGCCCCCAGTTATTTTGCCCAGCCAGCCTGCGGCAATCCTTGAATTGCTAAAGTGGCATAGTTTTTTCTATATTCTATTTGGAAACCCAATTAAAAATACACTCTAAAAAATATCTATCATAAAACTGTGCAGATTTAAATTCCCATAACCTATCTTACATCACCCCCACATACATGTTCACACAGCACAACACAAACCAATTCATAGCAGCTTTACAAATCTCAGCAAAAACGAAATAAATAAATACTCCAATGTGGCTGAGAGACGTGTTCTAGTAACTTATGGGAATATTTAGTGGGCCTAAATATTTTCATCTTGCTGTCTATGATTATTTACTTAGTATATATTCCTAAAAATAAATTCATTGGGGCAAAAAATTATGAATAAGGAAAAAAGAAAAAAACCCAACAACTCTTAACATATACATTGTGAAATTTCTTTCTACAAAGTTATGTTGCTTTTGGAGCCCACAAGTTCGATTTTTATTCTGTATATCAGTCATTAAACAAACACATACAGATCACTTCCTCTTGTTTCAGACATTATTCTATGTACTAGGGATACAACAACGAAAAAAAAAAATGAACATAAATTGCTGCACTTGTGGAGTTTATGCACTAATTGGGAGGAGGGAGAAAATAAACAGGATCCATAAGTGCAATAAAATGTGCTATACTCGATGGACATAACTGCTAAGGAGAAGCTGCAAGAGTAATGAAAAGAAGGTTATTCTAGATGGAATGGCTGGGAAAGACACATGATTAGGCACATGATTATTTAAGCAGAATTCATTGTGTCACATGCATCTGATAGGTTAACAGGAGAGTCAAGAAGTGGTCAATAGGTTTAGCAATGTAGTACTCTTTATTGACCTTGATAAGATCAGTTTCAGAGAGCTAGTAGGAGTCAGAGCATGAAGTTAAAGAGTGTCAAAGAGGTCACTAGATCTGCAACTACTTCAGTACTTAAGCTAGTAAGGGAAAGATATTAGTCAGGATGAGGAAACCTGAGAATGGTATAGTATAAATGCCGTAGCTCACAATATACTTTGTTCATTTGGTTGTATTTCCCTTGTGTGTTGTATACTCAATGTAACATTGCCAGACTGGTATTTAATTTAAAATTCTTAAGTGTGGTCCATAAATTACACTGAGGCAAGGACTGTGAAGGGTTACTTATCTTTACAAGTATCCTCTCTCAGAATTTATTCTCAAGAGTAGCTATAGAGATGCTTCAAATTTAACCAAATATACCCCCAGATATCCATTAGTTAACATAAGGTAAAGTAGTGATAATTTTTATTGGTGAAATGAATGTGTTCAAGATATGCAACCAGCTAGAAAAAAAAAATACTTCATTAGCACTTGTCTCAATAAATATTTAAGAATCTTAGTTAGCTCAGTAACCTGTTTGAAATATGAATAAGTTAGGAGCTCCATTTAGACCTCTGCATGCTTGGCTAGAGACTTCTTATTCAACCAGAAGGTTGATTGAGCTTACCTTCAGAATACTAACATATTTACCAGGCAGTAAAACTCTCGTGCAGTGTGTTTGCCCACAAAACTATGGCTTTGTATATCTCCTTCGTTAGTTTATATTTCAATTTCATGCCTGGAGGGCCAGGGACACTTGCGAGCTAGCAAAAGCAAAGCCAGAATGTTTCCTGAAACTCCAAAATATGCACAGCAGCTGCACCATCTTTAAGAGGTTGACATACTATCTGTGTTGGGTTCATGACCTGGATGCTATAAAGGTCTTCATGGTCTCTGAGAAGAGCCTAAATCAAGCTTGGTGTGCATGAATCAGCTCTTGCAAGTGAATTCCTGGGGAGTCATTTCCTGGACATGTAAGAATGTAGAAGTCATAAAGAAGACTTCCTGTTCAGCCAGCACAGGCTGTAAGCCCCATCTCCCCTAGGTCATCACCTCTGTGAGAGGCTTGTTGTGAAGAACGGTAAGAGCACTCCAATTTGGGTATTCTCATTGAGGTTGCTTCAACCCAATAGCCTAGAAATTTTGCTCTTTTTGAGCTCTGCGAATCCTACAGAAGCTTCTCTGCCATTTTTCAAGCTTTGCCCAATGGTGAGCTAAGTGGAAAAAGTAAAACTTCTTTACATTTTTCCAAACAACTTGAGCTCAATAGTTTCCTTTAATATTTAAGAATGTTTTCATGAGGTTTTTATTCATTTATTTTCTACTTAGTTATTTCTGAAAGAATAATTATGTCTTCAGACACTGATTTTTTACCCACAAACATGTGGGCAAAATTCCCAGGTGTCCTTAATCACAATCCTGATTGCTATTAGAATGTTATCAAAAAATGTATTTGCAGAGTATCAGTGAAATATCATTTTCAGTATCATTCTGTCACTTACCTATTTACGTGGTGATCTGATGCTATAGAGATGAATTTATTCTTTAAATATTTTAACTGTTCTAAAGCTAATTAGGTGTAGAGACTTTGGAATCAAACAGAAATGGGCTTTACAAATTTTACAATTTCAAATTGTGTAATCACAAGCATATGATTTAATCTTTGTAGCTCATTCCAATGATTTGTAAAACAGATATGATAATATATTTCTTGTGGTAATATTACAAGAATTAAAAAAGAATAGTATATACAGTGTTTAGCAGAGTGCCTGGCATATAGTTAGTACTGAATATATGAAAACCTTATATTATTACTATAGTAGTACTATTTCTTGGAAGTATGAGTATATAAAAACTAGTATTCTTGGCACACATGCTTTGGTACCTCCAGTTTCCAGTGCTTCCTACAACTGATTTTTTTATACATGATTGGACTATATCACCTCCTCTCCTTGGAAAAACTGCATTAACACCAGAAAAAAAGATAAGAATGAACAGTCAGTCAGTAATAAAATAGGTCTACATTCCTCAGAAAACTACTTGCTTGAATTAAGGGGATGAATTTAATTCTAGTTAATATTCTAGTTAGTATTCCAACTGAGCTCTGCTAGTAAAAATTTCTTCTAGGATTTGAGGTGTGTGTATATACACATATTTACATGTCATCTTAATAACCTGCATTGTTTCCTGTACTCTTGTTATTTTTAGTTTTGTTGTTGTTCTTTGTTTTGGGTTTTTGTATGTCTTGTTTTCTATTCAGAGTCTCAATAACTTCCTTTAGACTAAGAAATCAATTAAGAGACTGCATATACCAGCCCATGGGGGACCCAGGCTCACAGTAGGGCCAGGTCCACCCCTCCATCAGAGAGGCAGACACCCACCAGAGCCTAGCCTCTGGTGCAGGACTGCCCCTTCCTACCAGCAGAATACATTGGGAGGTCAAGCCTAGTGGCTCACATCCACCCACACCTGTCTGTGTGGGGCCCAGGCTCACAATAGGCCTGGGTCTATCCCTCTGGCTACAGGCATCTCTGAGCCCAGCTTCCAGCACAGGAAAAATTCTTCTGACCAGCAGACTACCATGGGAGGCAGGCAAGGCTGAGATCTGTCCACATCAACTTGCATAGGGCCCTGGTCCAGGGTAGGTCCAAGTTTGCCCCCTCCCCTACCTGGGAGCCTAAGCCTAACCCACTTTAATCTTGGGACACTGCAGTCATTGCCATAGCCTTCCCCATAGCCTAGCCCCTAACTTTTTGACAACAGACAGGGCCTAAAAGCAGATGCATCTAAGAGCAGGCATCCAAAGGGAATGTGAGGCCCAATCTTGCAGCCCAATCTCTGTAAGACATTGTTTCCATTCTTGGGGAACCTTAAGTATTATCTCAAGTTACCTCTGCTATTGCCGCCACCAACCTTAGATGCAGTAGCATACATTGAGGGATACCAGCAAGATCTGGAAGCGCAACCTCAAGGTGAGGTACAGATAATCTGCATGGGTACTACAAGAATATATAGAAGAATATCTCAGATCCACACTGCAAGAAAGGAAGACACATAGACACCATAAAAAAACAAGGGAGGAAAATACCCCCAACAAAACAGGATCCTATAATAACAGAACCCATGGACAGTGAAGGTTCATAATTAAAATGATTTGTAAATTAAAGAATGACCTAAATGAGCAAATACAGGCAAAAATTGATCACTCCAACAAAGAGATAAGAGAGCAAATACAGGTAGCAAAAGACTAATTCAAGAGAGAGAGAGAGACTCTGAAAAAAAAAAACAGTCAGAAATTCTTGAAATGAAGGTCACAATAAATCAAATAAAAAACTCAATAGAAAGCATAACCAACAGACTAGATCACTTGGAAGAAAGAATGTCAGATAATGAAGACAAAGTGTACAATCTGGAAAATAAAGTTGATCACACAGTGAAGATAGTAAAAAACCATGAACAGAACATCCAAGAATTATGGGAAAGCATCAAAAGACCAAATCTAAGAGTTATTAGGATATAGGAAGGCACAGAATTCCAAACCAAAGGAATGCACAATTTCTTCAATGAGATAATATCAGAAAATTTCTCAAGCATGAAGAACAAATTGGAAAACCAATTACAAGAGGCTTACAGGACACCAAATGTACAAAACTACACCAAGGCATATTATAATAAAAATGCCCAGCAAACAGAATAAGGATAGAATCTTAAAAGTTGCAAGAGAAAGAAATCAGATCACATATGGGGGAGACCAATTCGTATCTCAGCAGATTTTTCAACCCAGACCCTCAAAGCCAGGAGATTGTGGAACAACATATGTCAAGCTCTGAAAAAAAAATGGATGCCAACCAAGAATCTTATATCTAGCAAAGCTAAGCTTTAGATTTGATGATGAAAGAAAAACCTTCTATGATAAACACAAGTTAAAAGAATTTACAACTAGAAAGCCTGCACTACAGAACATCCTCAACAAAATATTCCAAGAAGAGGAAATGTAAAACAATGATGAAAATCAGCAGAGAGAGGAATTACACGAAAAAAAATCTAATCAGAGGAGAAACCAAGTCATATTAAATGCCAAAAATAAACAAAAATGGCTGGGATATGAACTATGTCTCAATAATAACCCTGAATGTTAATGGTCTAAACTCACCAATCAAAAGACATAGATAGCAGATTGGATTAAAAAAAAGACCCAACAATATGCTGCCTCCAAGAGACTCATCTCATAGGAAAAGACATCCACAGACTGAAGGTAAAGGGCTGGGAAAAATCATACCACTCACATGGACTACAGAAGCAAGCAGGTGTTTCCATCCTCATAGCAAATAAAGTAGACTTCAAGGTAAAGTAGACTTCAAACTAAAGTTATTCAAAAAGGATAAAGAAGGACACTACATACTGCTCAAGGGAACCATACACCAACAAAACTTAACAATTATAAATATAAATGCCCCAAACACTGGAGCATCTATGTTCATCAAAGAAACTCTCCACAAGTTCAAGAGTCAAATAGGCCACAACACAATAATTTTGGGTGAATTTAACACACCACTTTCATCACTAGGTAGATCTTCAAAACAAAAACTGATCAAAGAAACTATAGAAGTCAATAATACAATCAATAACCTAGACTTAACTGACATATATAGAATATTTCATCCTTCAATGAGAGAATACACTTTCTTCTCAGCAGCACATGGATCCTTCTTTAAAATAGACCATATACTATGCCACTAAGCAACACTTAGCAGATACAAAAAAGTAGAGATACTACCCTGCATTCTATCAGATCATAATGGAAGAAAATTAGAAATCAATGATAAAATAAGAAATAAAATCCACTCCAACCCCTGGAGACTAAATAATATGCTACTGAATGAACAATGGGTTGCAGAAAATATCAAGGAGGAGATTAAAAATTTTTAGAAGTGAATGAGAACACAGATACAACATATAGAAATCTTTGGAAAGTTGTAAGAAGAAAGTTCATTGCATGGAGTTCATTCCTTAAAAGAAGAAAAAGTCAACAAATAAATGACTTAACATTACATCTCAAAGCCCTAGAAAAAGAAGAACAAATCAACACCAAAAGCAGTAGAAGACAGGAAATAATTAAAATCAGAGCTGAAATCAATGAAATTGAAACAAAAGAAACAACTGAAAATTTGACAAAATGAAAAGGTGGTTTTTTGAAAAAATAAATAAAATTGACTAACCCTTAGTCATGCTAATGAACAGAAGGAGAGATAAAACTCAAATTAATAATATATGTGATGAAAAAGGAAATATCAAAACAGACATTATAGAAATACAGAAGATAATTTGAAATTATTTTGAAAATTGTTATTCCAATAAAATAGAAAATATTGAGGGCATCAACAAATTTCTAAAGTCATATAATTTGCCCAAATTGAATCAGGATGATATACACATTTAAACAGATCAATCTCAAGTGACAAAATAGAAGATGACATCAGCAACCTAACAACCAAGAAAAGCCCAAAACAGGATGGATACACAGCCGAGCTCTACAAGATCTTTAAAGAAGAATTAATACCAATACTATTCAATTTATTTCAGGAAGTATAAAAAGAGGCAGCACTTTCAATCTTATTCTTTGAGGCCAGTATCACCCTGATTCCAAAACCAGGCAAAGACATATCAAAAAAACAACAACAACAACAACAACTTTTGACCAATATCGCTAATGAACATAGATGCAAAAATTCTCAATAAATTCTGGCAAATCAAATACAAAAACATATCAAAAAGATTGTGCACCATGGTCAAGTGGGATTCATTCCAGGTATGCAAGGTTGGTTCAACATAAGGAAATAAATAAACGTAATTCATCACATCAATAGACTCAAAGATAAGAATCATATGATCATCTCAATAGACGCAGTAAAAGCATTTTACAAAATATAGCACCGCTTCATGTTCAAAACACTAGAAAAACTAGGAATAACAAGAACATATCTCAACATCGTAAAGGCTATCTACGCTAAGCCCCCAGCCAACATCATTCTAAATGGAGAAAAATTGAAGGTATTCCCTCTAAAACCTGGAAAAAGACAATGATGCCCTCTTTCACCACTTCTATTTAACATAGTTCTTGAAACACTGGCCAGAGCAATTAGACAGACAAAGGAAATTAAAGGAATACACATAGGAAAAGATGAACTCAAATTGGCACTATTTGCTGATGATATGATTCTATACCTAGAAGACCCTAAAAGTTCCACCAGAAAACTTCTAGAACTAGTAAATGAATTCAGCAAAGTAGCAAATATGAAATCAATACCCATAAATCAAAGGCATTTCTGTATATCAGTGACAAATCCTCAGAAAGAAAAATGAGAAAAACTATGCCATTCTCAATAGCCTAAAAAAAAAAAAAAAAAAAAAAACTTGGGAATAAACTTAATGAAAGAAGTGAAAGATCTATATAAAGAAAATTACAGAACCCTAAAGATAGAAGTCAAAGAAGACCTTAGAAGATGGAAAGATCTACCTTGCTCTAGGATAGGCAGAATTAATATCATCAAAATGACAGTACTTCCAAAAGCACTATACAGATTTAATGCAAATTTAATTTTAATTCCAATCAAAATCCCAATGACATTCTTCATAGAAATAGAAAAAGCAATCATGAAATTCATGTGGAAAAATAAGAGACCCAGAATAGCTAAAGCAACCCTTAGCAGGAAGAGTGAAGCGGGTGGCATCACTATACCAGACCTTAAACTATACTACAGAGCAATAGTAACAAAAATAGCATGATACTGGCACCAAAACAGGCTGCTAGACTAGTGGTACAAAATTGAGGAGACAGATACTATCCCACAAAATTACAATTATCTTATATTAGACAAAGGTGCCAAAAACATGCATTGAAGAAAAGATAGCCTCTTCAACAAATGGTGCTGGGAAAACTGGAAATCCTTATGCAACAAAATAAAATTAAACCCCTATCTCTCACCATGCACAAAACTGAACACAAAATGGATCAAGGATTTAGGAATAAAACAAGTGACTCTGTGTCTAATAGAAGAAAAAGTAGGCCCTAATCTCCATCATGTGAGATTAGGCCACACCTAATTCCTTAATAAGACTCCTGTGGCACAAGAATTAAAATCAAAAATCAATAAATGGGATGGACTTAAACTAAAAAGTTTCTTCTGAGCAAAAGAAACAATCTGTATGGTGAATGGAGAATAAATTTTTACCCCTCATACATCAGATAGAGCACTAATCTCTAGGGTATTTAAAGAACTCCAAAATCTAAGCACCAAAAAAACAAATAACCCAATCAATAAATGGGCCAAGAACCTGAACAGACACTTCTCAGAAGACAATATACAGTCAATCAACAAATATGTGAAAAAATGTCCATCATCACTAGCAATTAGATAAATGCAAATCAAAACCACTCTAAGATTTCATCTCGAGTGGCAGCTATTAGGTATACAAACAACAATAAGTGTTGGCGAGGATGTGGGGAAAAAGGTACATTCATACACTACTGGTGGGACTGCAAATTAATGCAGTCAATATGGAAAGCAGTATGGAGATTTCTTGGAAAATTGGGAATGGAACCACCATTTGACCCAGCTATCCCTCTCCTTGGTTTATACCCAGAGGATTTAAAAACAGCATACTACAGGAAAACAGCTACATCAATGTTTATAGCAGCACAATTCACAATAGCTAAACTGTGGAACCAACCTAGATGCCCTTCAATAGATGAATGAATTTTAAAAATGTAGCATATATACACAATGGAACATTACTTAGCAATAAAAGATAATAAAATCATGGCATTTACAGGTAAATGGATGGAGTTAGAGAAGATAATTCTAAGTGAAGTTAGCCAATCCCAAAAAATCAATGCCGAATGTTTTCTTTGATATAAGGAGGCTGATTCATAGTGGGATATAAAAGAAGGAGCATGGGAGGAATTGACAATCTCTAGATAGGGCAGTGGGGTAGAAGTGGAAGGTAGGAGGTATAGGTTAGAAATTATGGTGGAATGTGATGATCACTATTATCCAAAGTACATGTATAGAGACATGAATTGGTGTGAATATACTTTGTATACAACCAAAGATATAAAAAATTGTGCTCTATATGTGTAAAAGGATTGTAATGCATTCCACTGACATATGTAAGTAAAAAATTTAAAAAAGAAAAAGAATAAAGTCAAAATTACAGAATGACAAAAAGAAATGAGACCTTGTAATATGCCAAGGAGAAAACAAACTCTTAAAGCTAACTTTGGAACTACAAAAAGTAAAAAGGAGATCTATATGCTGCTTACAGAAGAGAGTACAATCTCAATAGATTTTTTTAAAAAAGAAATCAATTTAGCATGTTTTAATGTTTACTTGTAGTGTTCAGGTATAATATCAAGAATATTTTAAATCATACAGTCAATGTAAAAATCTGATATCCACATATACCATCCAACTATTAATCCTTTTAAAAAGAACCAACCAATAATTCATGTGGACTCAACTTATTATGAAATCACCTTAATCAATTTTCTTTACACAAAATTCTGAAAGAAGACTTATAGTTCCATTTCATAATATGATTTTAGTATCTTCTACCCCACTGGGTTGCACCATCTTCTCCATTAGGTCTCAACTTATTCGTTCACATGGCACGCTTCACATCAATTAGCCTGAGACAACAATACAATCAGCATCTGCAACATTCAAAAGAAAGAAAAGCCTTAAGACATTTTAATCCTGTGTTGCTCCTGGAAGCCTGTGAAATTTCTCAGGGAAAGAATTCTTCATTAAATTAGTTAACAACTAGTACATACTCCCTAAGAAACTGAGCAGAGCATAGACAGAACAGTTCAACAACATCCCTGAGAAGGTTATGCTTGAACATACTCAGCTATAGAATACACTCAGTCAATGAATCTCGAAGCTTTGCAAATCATTTTATTTTATGATTCCTTTGATTTGCATGTTCTGAGAATCCATTAATGCAAGGTCTTTCAGGGATATGAAAAGTAAGAGGCTTGGACCAGAATTTCAAAAATCTGATCAATGACCCATGGAGATAATTTAAATAATCAGAGAAAAAAGACACAAACCAAAAATATTGACTATGCTACCAAATAAATTATATATATATATATATGAAGTTCAATGGAAGTCAACAGAGAAGATATTCCTATTGGTTGAGGTACAAGGGATGTCTTCAAAGAGAACTTGAAGAATAATAACAAAAATGAGAAAATTCCAAAAATGATACAAAAGATGATGAGACCTTTCTTTTCAAGTAAGATCTATCCAAAGTTATAGAAACAAATGTACAGGGACAATGGAAATATCATATTCAAGAATTTAATCAAAGACATTTGATGGCATTGTGGCAAGTGTAGGTAAAAAAATAAAGCAGTCTTGTGTATTAACATGATTTATTTTCAGATCAAAAGATGTGTTCAGTGTCTTGGAACAAAACTACCTACACATGCACCCCACACACAATATGAAGAGATGTTCAGTCCTTCTCTTGCTCTCTTCAAATCTCTGAATCTTACTGTTGCTGTAACCTACTAGGCCATTAATTCAGGCAACTGAACCAGATGGTAAGGGGATGGGGAAAAGACAGACAAACACACAAATAGACCAAAAGCTGGGTCTCAGTGGTTCACTAAACCTTGATAAGGAAATAGTGACCACGAATCAGCTTGAATGATAAAATAGGTTTTATCATTAAAAGGGTATTGTGAGAAAGTTTCTTCAAAGCAAGCAGAACCAAGGTCATAAGAATGAGCAGTTCAATTATGATCATCAGCTTGCAGCCCATAACTCTCAATCCATAAGCTGCTGGTGTCTGAACCTCAAAGTCAAGAACTGAATAGCTTGTGGCTGGCACAGAACCTCCGATTGAACAGGGCATCACCATAGCAACTGGGAGATCTCAACCTTTGCATTCACACCAAGAGTTCCCAAGAGAGGCTTTGCCCCTGTCACAGGATAGTCCAAGACCCATAATTCAGTCACCGCTCCCAACACACTGTCAAGTCCTGCCTCCTCTTCCCTTGATAATCACTGCCATTTCTTTCTTTCTTTCAAACCTGTGTCATTTTCTCTATCTATTCTGCATTTAGCATTTCATTTTGAACTTGTTTTTCCCTTTAACTTTTCATGAAAATTGTCTTCTTCATCAAACTTTAATATTGTGAGAGAAAGTACCATGTCTCATGTTTTTTACTTGTATTTATTTTCATTTATTAATCTAGTATTTCTAGTATTAATATCTTGATTATGAGTAAGGTCACTTTATATACTCTGGTAGAAAACAAGGGGAACTTAAAAACCCCGAATTCTTAATATTAAATAAAGTGAATTAAAAAAAAAAATAAAAGTACATGAGTCTGTTTCTACTCTAACTATATAAGTGCTTTTAAAATAAGCATTTTTACATGTTATTTCCCAACTTATTTAGACTAAAGGATACATTCACATTTTTAAGGTTAATTTTTAAATCTGATAGGCCAGAGTTTATAATTAGTTGGAAATTCGTCTGGGGAATAATTGTACCACTATTTGGCAAATTTTCTTTTCAATTAATATCACTCCATGTATTCAAACTTGGTTATTTAATATATGGTAGACATATCAAGTTTCTATGACAGATATAGAAATTTCATTAAAACAGACTAAATTATAATGTAAATGGTACAGAAATTTCTGTACTTAGCATTAACTGAAGAAATACAAAGAAATTTCATGTGAGTATCAATTATAAAAATGATGTGTTTACTTCACTACTATTGGAGTTTAGAAGACACATTAAGTAAGTTTACTTTTCTTTTACCAAGATAAGATGTATTGTGTAACAAACAACGGAATCAGGTGGCTAGAGACCCACAATATCTTTATTTAACAAAAATTCCTTGGGTTAAAGGTGTAGCTCACTGGTATAGTGCTCTTGTTTTTAAATAAACAAGGTTGCAACTAAAGAATGTTTCTCACCATAGCTTCAAAATATTATTTTCTAATCTAAAGTTGTGAATTTTCAGGAATTGTATTACATCATTTTGTTTATAGCAACATGAACATGTCTTCATTATTGAAATGTGTAATGATAATAAGTGATATAAAAATCATCAGAGACAAAAATTCTAATATTTTGAACAGAAACAGACTGACAAGGTCCCCGCCTTTAGTGAATTAGAAAACTCCCAGGAAAGCAACTCAAAAAAATCACACACATGCACACACATATGCACAGGGTGTAAGAGAAACATTACTAAAAAATGTATGAAATACTGTGGAAACACCACATAAAATACCCGATAGTCTGCGTTGGGTTAGGGAAGACACAACATTTGAATGAACATTAAAAAACCAAGGATATTTAAACTGAGAGAAGACAACAGATGCAGGGGTAGAGAGGGAGGTGCCAGGCAGAGGGTGCTGTGTAGAAAGCCCAGAGAAATAGTGGAGCACCATACCTGCCTGGACCTGAAGGAAGGTCAGTGCTGGGAACACAATTCAGGGTACAGTGATAAAGAGAGAAGGAGGCAGAAGCCAGACGAAGAGCGGCTCTCTGGATCATGTCGTGGAGTTTAGGCTTTATCCTAAGATCAATGAGAAGATATGGAAGGGTTTTAAGCAACAGAAAGTCATGATTACAGTTGGATTTCAAAGATGCACAATGGTTTGGAAAGAGGCAAGAATGGAAACACTTGGTCAATTACAGTCTTTGACGCTCTTCCTGTGATTTCATTGCCCTCAGCGCTGACACTTCTAATTCCTTGGCCTCTCATATTGTCTACCGCTCTTCTCCAGTGGTCTCATCCACCCTACTTTGACCAGTACTGATGTTTCCCTAGGCCTTGTCATTAGCATCCACCTCACTCACTCTATTACCTCACTGCTGAGCGTCTTATTTTCACCCTGGCCTATGCCTTCTACCTTTCCCATAGTCACCGTAGTAGTTCCCTATTGCTGCTGCTGCCACAAATAATCACAAACTTGCTGGCTTAGAACAATAAAAGCATATTATCTTATAGTTCTAGCAGCCAGGAATGTGAAATGGGTCTCAGTAGCTAAAATCACAATGTTTGCAGGCTGTGGTCCATACCTAACACACAACAAGATTGGGGGTGGTTATCTCTGCCTTGCTGTTGTAGCACTTTCTTCATGTGGATTCCAGGACACTACTCTCTCTGTAGAGCTTCCTACTACCTCATGGCCATGACATTTCAGTCATCATCCCGGGTCCCTCTTCATCTTTCTAAGTTCAAACACTGGAGTATTATACAGCCTGGTTCTTGGGAATGTTTTCCTTCTACTCTCATTGCTCAAGTGATTTTATCTTGATCACAGTCTTAATTGCCACTATAATGTATGGTTTAAATATCACTATATTGGGGGACCCAAGATGACAGGTTAGAGGGAGGCTGCATTCTGTGTCACTCTGTGAGCTGGGATTCAAATACTGGGAACACTGTAACACTGCAAGTTATCAGAAGACCCCAGACAGCTGCTCCCAAGCAGGAATCCCCACTGCCATGTTGCCATGTCTGTGCAGGTCTCCAGACCTCAGCATCAGTGCAGGACTCCTAACCACTTGCACACACAGGGCAACCAGCCACTATGTCTCAGCAGGACCACCAGCATCAGCACCCACACAGTACCCCGACAGCCCACCCACTGCTCCCACACAGAATACGTGGCCACTGCCCACACACAGGATCTCTAGACACCATTCCCGTGTAGACACCCATCCACCAATGTGGGGCTCTCCTGGTCACCTATATCTTGGGACACTGCAAACACTGCCATAGTCCCCTACACCTGGTAGCCTCCAACTGGGGAAACAAGACAGTTTCTGGAGACAGCCACCAGCCACAACAGTGCATGCCACAGAGCTGCATCTTTGAACACCACTCAACGCCACCACCCAGCCCAGTTGGACCCAACACCCCATCTCTGAAAGCAGCCACAACCATCTTGGGACACCTTTGTCACCATCTTTAGTTGAAGCAACTCTCAGCTTGGGACACCTGCCAGAGTGTAGAAGCAATAACAAGGAGAGGTATTGGAACCCTAAAGGGACACTATTAGCCTACAGGGTAAAAACTATAACACCTCAGATCTGCAGCACTAAAAGGAAAAACACATCAAAAACATTTAAAAAAACAAGGGGAGAATATGCCCCCCCAAAATCAAGATACTACATTATTAGAACCCATGGCCAGCACAGCAGAAGAAATGACAAAGAAGGAGTTCAGAATGTACATGATTAAAATGTTCTATGAGTTAAAGGATGATAAAAGAGAGCAAATACAGGCAGCAAAAGATGGTTTTGATAAAGAGCTACATTAGCAAATACAAGAAGCAAAAGATTATTTCAATAAGGAGACAGAGGTTCTGGAAAAAAACACAGAAATCCTTGAAATGAAAGAAACAATAAACCAAATTAAAAACTCAATAGAAAGCAACACCAACAGATTAATTCACTTGGAAAACAGAACCTCAGATAATGAAGACAAAGTGTATAATCTTAAAAATAAAGTGGATCACACAATGAAGATGGTAAGAAACCATGAGCTGAATATTCAAGAATTATAGAATAACATTAAAATATCAAATTTAAAAATTATTGGGAGAGAGGAAGGCATAGAGGTCCAAACCAAAGGAATGAACAATCTAGTTAATGAAATAATATCAGAAAATTTTCCAAACATGAAGAATAAACTGGAAAATCAAATACAAGAGGCTTACAGGACACTAAATGTACAAAATCACAACAGATCTACACCAAGGCACATTATAATGAAAATGCCTAGCATACAGAATAAGGAGAGAATTTTAAAAGCCACAAGAAAAAGAAATCAGATTACATATAGGGGGAAACAAATTAGAATCTCTGCAGGTGTTTCATCCCAGATCTTGAAAGCTAGAAGATCCTGGAACAACATACACACCAAGCTCTGAAAGAAAATGAATGCCAACCAAGAATCTTATATACAGCAAAATTAAGTTTTAGATTTGATGACAAAATAAAAACCTTCCATGATAAACAAAAGTTAAAAGAATTTACAACTAGAAAGCCTAAACTACAGAACATCCCCAGCAAAATATTCCCTGAGGAGGAAATGAAAAACAAAAATGAAAACCAGCAAAGGGAGGTACTACACTAAAGAAAAAAAAACAAACCAATCAAAGGAGAAATCAAGTCAAGTTAAATTACCAAAAATAAACTAAAATAACCAGGAATACAAATCATATCTCAATAATAACCCTGAATGTTAATGGCCTAAACTCAAAAATCAAAAGACATAGACTGGCAGATTGGATTTTTTTTTAAAAAAAGACCCAACAACATGCTGCCTTCAAGAGACTCATCTCATAGGAAAAGACATCCACAGACTGAAGGTGAAAGGTTGGGAAAAAGCATACCACTCACATGGACTACAAAAATGAGCAGAGGTTTCTATCTTCATATCAAATGAAGTAAACTTCAAGCCAAAGTTAATCAAAAGGGACAAAGAAGGACATCTCATACTGCTTAAAAGAATCATACATCAACCATATATAACAATTATAAATATATATGCCCAAACAATAGACATCTACATTCATTAAACAAACTCTTCTCAAGTTCAAGAGCCAAACAGATCACAACACAAAAATTCTGGGTGACTTTAACACACCTCTTTCACCACTGGATAGACCTTTCAAATAAAAGTTAAACAAAGAAACTATAGAACTCAATAATATAAGCAATAACTTAGACTTAATGGACATATATAGAATAAATCATCCAATAACAAGTGAATACACTTTATTCTCAGCCAAAAATGGATCCTTTTCTAAAATAGACCATATATTATGACACAAAACAACTCTTAGCAAATACAAAAAGTAGAGATACTACCCTGCATTATATCAGATTGTAATGTAATGAAATTATAAATTAATGACAAAATAAGAAAATAGAACTCCAACACCTGGAGAGTAAATAATATGCTATTGAATGAACAACAGATTACATAAGATATTACAGAGGAGATTAAAAAATTCTTAGAGGTAAACGAGAACACTGATTCAAGCTATCAAAATGTTGGGGACACTATGAATGCCGTACTTAGAGGAAAGTTCATTGCATGGAATTCATACTTTAAAAGAAGAAAAAGTCAACAAATAAATGACCTAACATGCATCGTTGAGATGCATCTCTAAGCCCTAGAAAAAGAAAAACAAAACAACACTAAAAAGCAATAGAAGACAGGAAATCATTAAAATTACAGCTGAAATCAATGAAATTGAAACAAAAGAAACAATTGAAAAAAATGACAAAACAAAAAGTTTATCCTTTGAAAAAATAAATAAAATCGATAAACTCTTAGCCATGCTAACAAAGAGAAAGAGAGATAAAACTCAAATTACTGACATTCAGGTTGAAAAAGGAAATATCATGACAAACACTACAGAAATATAAAAGATAATTAGAAATTATTTTGAAAATACTGATGTAATTCATCACATCAGTGGATTTAAAGATAAAAATGATATGATAATCTCAATAGATGCAGAAAAAAAAATTCAACAAAATACAGCCCCCTTTCTATTCAAAACACTAAAAAATCTAGGGATAACAGGAACATATCTCAACATTGGAAAAGCTATCTATGCTAAGTCTGAAGCTAACATCATTATAAATGAAGAAAAATTGAAGGCATTCCCTCTAAAAACTGGAACAAGACAGGAATGCCCTCTTTAACCACTTCTATTTAATATAGTTCTTGAAACTCTAACCACAGCAATTAGACAGATGAAAGAAATTAAAGGGATACCGATAGGAAAAAAAGAACTCAAACTATAACTATTTTCCGATGACATGATTCTATACTTAGAGGATCCAAAAAATTCCACCAGAAAACTTCTGGAACTAATAAATTAATTCAGCAAAGTAGCGGGATATAAAATCAACACCCAAAAATCAAAGGCATTTCTGTAGTGACAAATCCTCTGAAAGAGAAACTAGGAAAACTATCCCATTTACAATAGCCTCAAAAAAGACATCAAATATTTGGGAACAAACTTAATGAAAGAGGTGAATGACCTCTACAATGAAAACTACAGAACATTAAATAAAGAAATTAAAGAAGACCTTAGAAAATGGAAAGATCTCCCTTGTTCTTGGATAGGCAGAATTAATATTGTCAAAATGACCATACTACCAAAAACACTATACAGATTTAGTGCAATTCCAAATAAAAGCTAAACAAAGAAACTATAGAACTCAATAATACAAGCAATGACTTAGACTTAATGGACATATATAGAATAAATCTATTTATTTTATTTACTAAATAAATCTATTTAGTGCAATTCCAACCAAAATCCCAATGACATTCCTCATAGAGATAGAAAAGCAATCATGAAACTCATCTGGAAAAATAAGAGATCCAGGATATCCAAAGCAATCCTTGGCAAGAAGAATGAAGCAGATGGCATCACTATACCAGATCTTAAACTATACTACAGAGCAATAGTAACAAAAACAGAATGATATTGGCACCAAAAGAGACTTGTAGACAAATGGTACAGAATAGAGGACATGGAGACAAACCCATATGAATAGAGTTAGCTCATTCTAGACAAAGGCATAAAAAACATATATTGGATAAAAGATAGCCTCTTCAAGAAATGTTGAGAAAACCGGAAATCCATTTGCTCACCATGCACAAAACTCAACTCAAAGTGGATCAAGGACCTAGGGATTAGACCAGAGAACCTGAGTCTAATAAAAGAAAAAGTAGGCCCAAATCTTTATCATGTCAGATTAGGCCCTGACTTCCTTAATAAGACTTCTATAGTGCAAGAAATAAATACAAGAAGCAATAAATGGAATGGATTTAAACTAAAAAGCTTCTTCTCAGTAAAACAAATAATCAGTGAGATAAAGAGAGAGCCTACAGAATGGGAACAAGTTTTTACCACATACATATCAGATAGAGCACTAATCTCTAGAACATATAAAGAACTCAAGAATCTTAATACCAAAAAATAAATAAATAACCCAATCAAAAAATGGGCCAAGGACCTAAACAGACACTTCTCAGAAGAGGATATATAATTAAAAAACAAATATATGAAAAAAAATGTTCAACACCTCTAGCAATTAGAGAAATGCAGATCAAAAGTACTCTAAGATTTCATCTCTCCAGTCAGAATGGCAGCTATCAAGAATTTAAAAACAATAAGTGTTAGCAAAGATGTGGGGGAAAAGGCACACTCATACATTGCTGGTGGGACTGCAAATAGGTGCAACCACTATGAAAAGCAGTATGGAGATTCATTGGAAAACTTAGAATGGAACCACCATTTGACCCAGCTATCCCACTCCTGGGTTTAATACCCAAAGGACTTAAAAACAGCATACTACAGTGATGGAGTTGTCTGATATCTCAAGGATTGTGGTGAAGCTGCAGATGTTAAGGAGTTAATGTCCTTTGAGCTCTTGGCCAGCCAAAGCAAGCAAGAACAGCAGACTGTTCTCAGGACATGCTCAGTTGACATGATCAGATTTGCCATAAGTTCCTCTTGAGACTGTGGACTTGCTTCATGTTTTTCCCTTGTGGTGGAGTTATTTAGGGAATGTTCCTATTATTTTATGCTTAGCTGCTAGTATAAATCTAGGACAAAGATTAAGGAAATAAATATAAACGAGGCACTGTTTTAAAAAAGATATCTTGGTATTTTGTCTGCATAACCTCAAGGTTGCATTCCATGGTTGGGAACCCACTGTAAACTATAAAATGCTGTGCTTGCCAATAATAAATGTCCTTAGCTGCACCAAGCTTTGGATCCCCTGTGCCCCTTCTTTTGTCTCACTTGGCTCTTCAGTCCCCATCAACACTAAAGTGACACAGCCACATCAATGTTTATAGCAGCACAATTCACAATAGCTAAATTGTGGAAACAACTTAGATGTCCTTCAGTAGATGAATGAATAAAGAAACTGTGGTATATATACACAATTAAATATTACTCAGCATTAAAAGAGAATAAAATCATGGCATTTGCAGGTAAATGGATGGAGATGGAAAATATCATGCTAAGTAAAGTAAGCCAATCCCCCCCCCAAAAAAAGGCCAAATGTTTTCTCCCATATGTGTGGTTGATCCATAATGGAAGTGGTGGTTGGGGGAGCATGGGAGGAATGGAAGAACTTTAGATAGGGGAAAGGGGAGGGAGTGGGAGGAGGGGGAATGAGGGTAAGAAAGGTGGTGGGATGAGATGGACATCATCACCTTAGGTACATCTATGAAGACATGAATGGTGTGACTCTGTTTTGTGTGCAACCAGAGATATGAAAAATTGTGCTCTATGTGTCCTATGAATTGAAATGCATGCTGCTGTTATGTATTAACAAATTAGGGTAAATAAATAAAATTTTAAAAAGAAAATTTAGAATGGAACCACCATATGATCCAGCTTCCCACTCCAAGGTCTATACCCAAAGGACTTAAAATCAGCATACTACAGTGACACAGCCACATCAAAATTTATAATATCTCAATTCACAATAGCTAAACTATGGAACCAACCTAGATGTCCTTCGATAGATGAATAGATAAAGAAACACAATGGAATATTACTCAGCATTAAAAGAGAATAAAATTGTGACATTTGTAGGTAAATTGATGGGAATTGGAGAATATCATGCTAAGCAAAGAAGGCAAACCCCAAAACCAAAGGCCAAATGTTTTCTCTGATATGTGAATGCTGATACATAATGGGGTCGGGGGGCAAGAGAAGAATGGTGGAACTTTGTATTAGGGAGAAAGGAGTTGGGGAAGGAAAAGGGTTAGGAAGGTGGGAAAGATGGTGGAATTAGATGGACCTTATTATGTATGAGTGCATGAATGATGTGACTCTGCATCATGTTCAATCAGAGAAATGAAAAGTTGTGCTTCATTTGTGTACAATGAGTTGAAATGAATTCTGCTGTAATGTATAACTAATTAGAACAAATAATAAAAATAAATTAAAAATTTAAAAAAGAAAAAATAAATATCACTGTATTTCCAGTACAATGTTTGTCATTCTGGATGTTATAAAATATAGTGGATAAGAATCTCCAACTCTAGAAGCAAGTTTCTTGGACTCAAAACCAACCAAATTAGAAATGTGGTCTTGAACAAATTAATTCTGTGAGTCTCAATTACCTCAACTGATAAATGAAGCTAATAATAATGAACTCACAGGAGTACACAGAGGACTGAATGAGTGAATGATATGTAGAGTTATTAGACATCCACTTGATGTTTTCAAATCTAAATGTTACATTTCCCTCAACCTTTAAATATTAATAAATATTAATTCCATCCTTCCAAATGCTTAAGAAAAATATGAAATCATTCATATTTGTTTCTCCTATACCTACTGCAAATCCTATCAATAAATTTCAGTTTTGCCTTCTAAACACAATCTAGAACCTTATAGTGTCTCACCATTACTGCTAATAAAATATTCATCTAATCCTTAGCATAAAGTAAATCTCTCCCATCCTATTTCCTTAGCCTGTATATGATCTCATGGATTCTACTATTATCTCCTTAAAATCAATTTTCAAGAGAGCAGCAATAAAGACCATATAATTTATATACATTATATGCCCAAAACCCTGAAATAATTTATACTCAGTATAAGTATATTGACTCTCAATGACCTCAAGGATATCTATGACCTTTCCCCAGAGTCTGTTTTAGTTCTTGACTCCTAGTATCCACTCCATTACTTTATTCCAACCATACTGGCCTCTTTGATGTTCCCGGATAATCCAATTATAACATCCCCTAAGAGTCCTGTCAGTAATCAAAAAGCCCCCATACTTTCTTTACATTAATCTGTTCTTCCTAGCATTTACTGCTGTTTGTCAGAAAGTATTGCAACTGATTTATTTACCACTTGTTTCCTCCCAAAATCAAATGACATTTTCATGGGAATAAGGAGTTTGTTTTATCTACTGTTATATTTCTGATGCCTCAAATTTTGTCTGTTATTGATAGTGAATGAATAAATTTGTCCTGTAGGGTTAAATAATAATGACAAGATGCTCAAAAAGAAACTATAAAGAAACATTTGTGTTTAAAAAAAAATCATGGGCTTCATGTTGAATATGTTGAGCTGGAATGTCATATGCCTTTGGGATGTGCTTATGAGCACTAGAACATGATCTGGAGCATGGAAAAAACACTGCGTTGCTGCTGCAGTCTGGCTGCAGCAAAATAACCGGGGGGTGACGAGCAACTTATATACATTGATACAGCAGGAGTGGGAGCCCTTTATTGTAGGACAGGAGGGGTATATATACATTACACACAGCTTATCTTAATTAACATAAACTAGATACAGCAGTCAACCAATAAGGAATCTCCACACTTAATGGCTCGCTGGCGTTACTTCTCAAACCACTCCCTCTGGCAAAATGCCAGGCACCATCCTGACTTGTTTACAGACGCTAACATTTCCCCCTTTTGTTTAATTTGAGTAACGACCATAGTGGTTTTTACACAAACACCACAAACAATCTGCTACAAGCAGAAGGGGAGGATACAAAATGCCACAATACCAAGCCAATTGATGGCTCCATGCAAGAAGCCCTTGGAAAAATTATACCAGCAATGACACCATTAGCAAAGATACCAAGTTACAATTTGTTGTAGATTACAGTTTTTTGTCTCAGTCCAGGTAAAGCAGTGTCTCAATAGATTAACTCAAAGTCCTGGTAAATCACAGTCCAGGTAAGTTTACAGTCCAGGTAAGTTCTGTAGCAGCTATCCTAAATCACAGTCCAGGTAAGTTCTGCAGGCAGCTAGCTTAAGTCACAGTCCAGGTAAGTCTGCAGGCAGCTAGCTTGATCCGAAGTTTCATCCGGTTCTCAGCAACACTGGAAATTCTTCCACCCTCGTTTTCACTGGCACTGGGATGAAGGCAGGAACTCCGGCAATGCTGGCTAAAGAAAATCCTATAGTATTCCACTAAGAAAACAACCTTCTGAACAATTTAGTACATTATCTCAAGGTTTTTACATTTGAAATAAGCCTTAATATAGTGCTCATTACTCATTAGCTTCCAGGTGTGGGAGAACCATTGTAGTTACTGGCCTTGGATATGATCAAACTTCAGGGACACGGGTGTCTTCCGCCTGCAGCATCCCGGGCAGCCCCAGATGGCCCTGGGGAGAGTCCAGGGAGTGTTCCGGACTCAAACTGCCATTGGGCACAGGGAGCAAGAGCCTGCGAGACTGTGCCTCCGGGTCAGGTTTGAATTTGGGCTCTCGCAGTGGCATCCCACTCCCCAGGTGGGGGGCGGGGAAGAGCCGCCTGCCGCCTCTTGGAAAGTCCTTGTTGCGCCATGACTGGCTCGTGCATGTGGCAGCCTCCGCGCGGCTTCATGCACCCTCCAGTAACGAAAAGTATTCAGTAATAGCCTTTTGCTGCAACTTTTTTCCTCATAATCCTTCTTCTTCTGAACTTTCTTTTTCTTTCTGACTAGAGTTCCTGGGCTTCCATCAACACATGCCCTAACTATTCTTGGTTCCACTGGGGTGCCTCCTTCCCTCAGTAATTTACTTCTCACCCCTTCCATATTTTCATCACAAAGACAATACAATACACTGAGACAAAACAAGACACAAACATACTGTATCAATCTTCTCTTCATTTTCTCAAAATGGCCATTTTTCCTTTCGCCCTATCTGTCTAGGGACGAGCAGATTTGCTCCCATCCTATCTATGGACGGGTAGCTTTTTTTTTTGTCACTTACCCCCGAGTGTCCCGGGGCTCCCCGTACGGGCCACCATCTGCCACAGTCTGGCTGCAGCAAAATAACCGGGGGGTGATGAGCAACTTGTATACATTGATACAGCAGGAGTGGGAGCTGTTTATTGTAGGACAGGAAGGGTATATATACATTACACACAGCTTATCTTAATTAACATAAACTAGATACTGCAGTCAACTAATAAGGAATCTCCACACTTAATGGCTCGCTGGCATTACTTCTCAAACCATTCCCTCTGGCAAAATGCCAGGCGCCATCCTGACTTGTTTACAGACCCTAACATGTTGCAGATGTAAGTTTGTGGGTCATCTGCATAGAGATAAAAATTAAAACCACAAAAGATGTTCTTTGTTTTATTTGCTTCCTCCCTACCCCAGTGATGGGGATTAAACCCAAAGCCTTGCAAATGCTAGGCAAGTACTCTGGCACTGAGCTATATACCCAGCACCCCAAACCACACCACATAGAAGAGATCTGAATAGAAGACAGTATAAAGTGAAAACAGAAGAGCATCAACTGTAAATTTGAAAATCTTCAACACAGCAATGTATCAAAAAAAGAAGAGTTCCACAGCAAATTGAAGAAGAAATAAAGGAAGACAGATAAGGGACAGCAAAAGTGAGATAGCACATCTCAACTACTCAAAATTTGCTGGGAAGTAAAACATCTTATTGAGAGTGATGGGGGCATGCTGGGAGCCATTAGCCAAGTAGGTATGACAATTTCCTTGCCAGCGTACCCCATGTTGCAGTGAAATTGAATGTAGGTGACCTTGCTCAAGGACCAGGGCGGATTAAGGTGTTCCCGGTTTAGGATAATCGGGTTTAGGGCGTTCCAGGTTTAAGATTATTCCTGCTGGGAATAGGGCGTATCCTGCTGCCTGAGTTCCCCTTGAGTTCTCACGGGATTCAGACAGTATATTTTGGGAGAGAGAAGCCCAGTGGAGGTGGATTTGGGCAGAGAACGTGGATTTCCCCAGAACGTGATTGTAGACGGCTGGTGTGAGTTCGGGAATAAAGAGTTGCTATTTGAATCTACAAGCTGTGTGGTGGCTCGTGATTGTGTGCCCTGCCAGACTGCGGCATTTGTGCCCAGCCAGACTGCGGCATTTGGCGGCTCGTACGGGGAACTTCTGAAGCTTGGAGGTAAGTGAAATTGCTCATCCCTGAGGAAGAGTAAAAGAATGGGTGACCATTTCAAAAAAAAAAAACAGTGCGTTCTTGTTTTGATTTACCTTGTTTTTGTTTCAAGCTGCCTATCCCTAGAAATTTCTCAGGCAAACTGGAAAAAAATGGTTGACTAAAGGTTTGAAGTTTGTCGGCCCTGAGGAAGAGAAAATTGATACAACGATTTTTTATTCCGTTTTTGTTTCATTCAGTTTCGGTTTTGTTTTGTGTTATCTTATTGGGTTGCGTTATCTTTATAGTAGATTAGAAATTAGTAAAAAAGAAACCAAAAAGATGTTAAGTAAATTGTTAGAGGTTCAGACCATGGAGAAAGACATTTTAGATCAAGCAAAAGAGAAGGTCTCTCGAGCTAGTCAGAGGAAGAAAATTTAAAGGAAAAGGGGTTGTTAGGAAAAAGGCCACAACAGGAGGCTGTTACTAACTCCGTTTTATCACAAGAGGGCGTAATTCAACCAACAGCACCAGCGATGGAGACAGCTGAGTGGCCCTCAAACCCCGTAGTTGATAAATGGGATCCTGAGACAGGACCTCAAAGATTAGCATGCCCTGTACTTGAACAGGTAGGAGGACAGCGAATTCACCGTGCTTTAGATTTTAAAACAGTGAAGCAGTTAAAGGAGGCTGTAACAACCTATGGTCCCCAAGCTCCCTTCACGGTAAGCATGGTCGAGTCCATTACTAACTTGGACATGACGCCAGCAGATTGGGCTAGCATGTGTAAATCTGTACTAAATGGAGGACAATATTTGTTACGGAAGGTTGCCAATGAGGAATTTTGCACGGAGACAGCTAGGCGAAATGCAGCAGCCGGTTACCCTCAAAGAAATCTAGATATGTTGTTAGGAAAAGGACCTTATGAGGGTCAATGGCAACAAATTGAATATGATCCTGCTATATATGCACAAATTGCTGCAGACGCACTTAGGGCATGGAAGACTTTACAAGGACATGGAGATTTACAAGGTCAGCTATCTAAGGTAATACAGAGAGCTAATGAACCTTAAGCTGACTTTGTAGATAGGCTAATTCAAACAGCTGCCAAAATTTGGGGGGATACAGAACAAGCAATGCCATTAATAAAACAACTGGCTTATGACCAAGCAAATCGTTGCTGCAGAGAGGTTATTAGACCATGGAGACACGAAGATTTAAACACATATATTAAATTATGTAGAGATATTAATGAACAAGGGCAAGTCTTGGCAGCTGCAGTACAACAGGCTTTAGATGCCAGGCCAAAAACATGCTATGATTGTGAACAAACAGGACATTTTAAAAGGAATTGCCCCATAGGAGGAGGGTTTAACAAAAGTAGGTATCAAAGGAATAGAATACCGGGTATTTGCCCACGATGCCATAGAGGGAGACATTGGGCTAATGAATGCCGTTCTCAAACCACCATAGAGGGTATTCCCTTATCAAAAAACGGACAAAGACCAGGTATTTATCCACAATATCATGGAGAAAGGCATCAGGCTCCATTGCCAAAAAACGGACAGGGGGGCCCAATGATCCAGGGCCCACAGCCACAAATCTACGGGGCAGTGGAGGAACCCAGCAACACCATCAGGCTAGTGCCCAGGACACATTGTCCATTAAATCCCTCATCAGACAAACCCGAGGGAGTGCAGGGTTGGACATCTGTGCCTCTGCCAGAGCAGTATTAACTCCAGAGATGGGAGTTCAAATCATTCCCACAGGAGTAAAAGGACCTCTTCCCCAAGGAACACTAGGCTTATTATTGGGACGTAGTTCATCTACATTAAAAGGACTTATGATAAGTCCTAGGGTAATTGATCCCGATTATGTAGGTGAAATAAAAATTATAGCTAGTTCTCCAAGAGGTATATCAGTAATTTCACCTGGAGATAGAATAGCACAGTTGTTAATAATACCCAGCCTACATAATAAATTTCCTAGTCATAGTGTAGAAAGAGGTTCCAGGGGATTAGGCTCCACAGGTGTAGATTGGGCTATGTTGTCTTTAAATTTAGATTCTCGCCCAATGCTAAAACTAAATATTCAAGGTCATGAGTTTAATGGGCTACTGGACACAGGAGCTGACCTTAGCATCATATCTCGTCAAGAATGGCCAAAACATTGGCCATTACAACAAGCCACTCAAACGCTTCGAGGCCTAGGAGTGGCGACTAATCCCCATAGAAGTGCAATGGTATTAGATTGGAAGGATCCTGAAGGATGTGAAGGAACTATACAGCCATATGTATTGGATCATCTTCCTATAAATTTATGGGGATGAGATGTCCTAGATCAATTAGGTTTGACGTTAACAAATAACATCAATCCTAATGCGCCCACTACTAGGGCTAGACAAGGCTTTAGGAAAGAAAAAAGATTAGGAAAACAAGGGCAAGGTATAGCAGCACCAATACAAATAGATCAAGGAACAGACAGACATGGGTTGTATTTTCAGAAAGGGCCACTGAGACAATAAAAATTACTTGGAAATCAGAAAGACCAGTGTGGGTTCCTCAGTGGCCCCTGTCTAAAGAAAAGACACAAGTAGCCCATGATCTGGTCAAACAACAATTAGCGGAAGGACATATACAACCTTCCATATCTCCCCATAATACTCCCATTTTTGTCATCAAAAAGAAATCTGGTAAATGGAGATTATTGCAAGATTTAAGAGCCATTAATAATGAGATGGTTATTATGGGACCTGCTCAATCAGGGATTCCTCAATTGTCTGCTTTGCCAAAAACTTGGCATGTTTTAGCTATAGATATTAAAGATTGTTTTTTTTTTTTTTAATTCCAATTCATCCCGAGGATAGTCCACGTTTTGCATTTACTATCCCTGCATTAAATCATGAAGGTCCTGATCAGAGATATGAATGGAAAGTACTCCCTCAAGGGATGGCTAACAGTCCAACTATGTGTCAAATATATGTTAACAAAGCAATCCAGCCACTTAGAAATCAAAATCCTGAACTACAAATATTTCACTATATGGATGATGTATTATTGGCACATAAAGATAAAAACATATTGCTGGAATGTTATGCCACACTTACAAACTTATTAAAAAATTATAATCTAGAGATAGCAATAGATAAAGTACAATTAAATTTTCCAATTAATTATTTAGGAGTTCTATTATCCTCAACCATGGTCCGTCCACCAAAAATTCAAATACGAGTAGATCAACTCAAATCACTTAACGACTTTCAAAAGTTATTGGGAGACATAAATTGGATAAGGCCTTATCTAGGTATACCAACAGGAGAGTTGGGACCTTTATTTGATATTCTAAAAGGTCCATCAGATCCAAATTCACCCCGCATGTTAACTCCTAAAGCAAGAAAGGCATTAAAAATTATTGAAACATATATGGAAAACATACATTTGGATAGAATTGATATGAGTTTGCCTTTATTATTTATTGTACTACCAACAAAAAATATTCCTACAGGAGTATTTTGGCAAGAAGGTCCATTATTGTGGATACATTTATCTTATTCTCCTAACACTATTCTTACTAGGTATCCTGAGGCTGTAGGACAATTAATACTCAAAGGAATAAAAGCAGCGAATGGAGTGTTTGGAATTTCTCCCAATAAAATTATTACTCCATATACTATGGATCAAATTGATGAGTTAGCTAATGAGTTAAATACTTGGGCAATAATCATGTGTAAATCTAATGTTTCATTTGATAATCATTTACCATCTAATCCTTTGTTGTCTTTTTGGTCTAAGCATCCTGTAGTTTTTCCTAAAATGACAAGAAAAACCCCTATCATGAATGCTCCAAATATATTCACTGATGGGTCAAATAATGGTACAGCAGCAGTATTTACCCCAGATCGAACTTTTACATTTTTAGTACCCAAACAATCAGCTCAAAAGGTAGAGCTTAATGCAGTTTTACAAGCTTTTTTGATGTTTAAAGATTCTGTATTTAATTTATTTTCTGATAGTCAGTATGTAGTTAATGCTATAGTATCCCTTGAAGATGCTGGTAGGATTTCCCCTTCTTCTACTGTTTTTTCTTTGTTTTCCACTATACAAAGTCTAATCTGGGACAGAAAAGATCCATTCTTTATAGGACATATTAGGGCACATACAGGATTGCCTGGAGCCCTTAGTTTAGGCAATGATTTAGCAGATAAAACTACACATGACATACATATTTTCTCTACATTTGAAGAAGCTACAAATTTTCATAAAAGGTTTCATGTTAATGCTAATACTTTACAAAAGCGTTTTAAAATAACTAAGGAACAAGCCAGACATATAATAAAACAATGTCAAAATTGTGTGACATTTTTACCACAAGTTAATCTTGGAGTCAATCCTAGAGGACTGATACCTAACCATATTTGGCAGATGGATGTCACACACTTGCCAGAATTTGGAAAATTAAAATATTTACATGTTACAGTCGATACTTCTTCCGGATTTTTGATGGGCTCCCTTCATGCCGGAGAAAAAAACTAAAGATGTTATAGCTCATTGCTTACAAAATTTTGCCACTGTGGGCATTCCTAAACAGTTAAAAACCGATAATGGTCCTGGCTATACCTCTACCTCTTTTAAACAATTTTGCTCATCATTTGGTATTACTCATATAACAGGAATCCCATACAATCCACAGGGACAAGGCATAGTTGAAAGAGCTCATCAAACTATTAAAACGTACTTATTAAAGCAAAAAGAGGGAATTGGAAGGGGGTATATATCCCCAAAAGATAAACTTAAAATAACGCTTTTTACTCTAAACTTTTTAAATTTGGATTCATCAGGACTTAGTGCTGCGGAAAGACACATGTATCCAAAAAATGTACATAAGCCTAAAGTACTTTGGATAGATATTCTTACAGGACAATGGAAAGGTCCTGACCCAGTGATTGTCTGGAGTCAGGGGTCTGTTTGTGTTTTTCCACAGGGAGAACAGCAGCTGATTTGGATTCCAGAGAGACTAACTAAAACAATTTCTACAGATCGAAAAGAAGATGATTTGACTCAAATCCATAACAGCTGATATCCAGAACTCCAGCCTGGCCATTCTTACATCTGTGATAGTGATTAACCAGGGTGCTTTTTTCAATATCTATTTTATTATTACATTTTTCCACATCATAAGGTTCTATTTTTATTTTTTGAGCTCATACAAACCTAGGTTAATGTTTTTCTGATCAGTTTTATTTTTTGACTGTGGAGTTTTTAAACATTGCAATGGAGATTACACCCAGGTAAAGCTACAAGGCCTTTACTATTTTCTTATGTGTTGTACGTTTGTGTACACTCTTGTGTTTTGTGTTGTATGTCTATATGTGCATATGTCCATATTTCTTATATGAGGAGCGCTCATGAAAAAATGGATCCGAATTATTATTATTATTTTTTATTCACGTGATTTAAATGGTTTAATTTAAATTAGGTAAACAGCTGTTAAGGATTGTTTTTAAAGTAGGTTAACAGATCTGTTTGTTTACTTTCACCTTTCCTTTTCATTGTATTTAATAATTCTTTTCAGGATAATGTCTTTTTAGCATCATTGCCAGAATTCCTATCTTCATCCCAGTGCCGGTGAAGACAAAGATAAAACCAAACTACAGCTTCTAGATAGCTATCACAGTAAACTGTATAAACTGATGCATCAATGAATATAACTCAACAAGTAATGCTCAATCAAGGAGTCAACTTACTTTGGGAGGAAACGGATTTTGGGAGGAAATGGACATATTGATAGATTCCTCCGCTTTGAACTGCTTGCAGAACTTGCCTGGACTATGTAACTATCGTTTGGTGCAGCGAATTGTGGTAATGCTGGCATATCTTTGCTGATGGTGTCACTAGTGATGCAATTTTTATTTCCTTGCCAGAGCACCCCATGTTAATTATGGTAGTGCTGGCATATCTTTGCTGATGGTGTCACCAGTGATGCAATTTTTCCCAAGGAGCCGTCAATTGGCTTGGTGTTGTGGCATTTCTGTATCCTCCTCCCTTCTGCTAGTGATGGTCTAAAATTTGGGGGCCAATGGCTATATGCTGGACCGGTAGTCAGTGACGGGTATGATCCAATTGCAGTGGTATCAACCTAAGACAGGAGGCTGACGCCTAAAGGTCAGTTTTCCGATGACGGGTAAGAACCATATGTTGAATTGGACAACCTACCAGGCACGGTCCTTAAGCCACATTGCTTGTTGTTTAATTAATCAGAAGGGGGTAGATGCTGGGAGCCATTAGCCAAGTAAGTATGACAATTTCCTTGCCAGCGTACCCCATGTTGCAGTGAAATTGAATGTAGGTGACCTTGCTCAAGGACCAGGGCGGATTAAGGTGTTCCCGGTTTAGGATAATCGGGTTTAGGGCGTTCCAGGTTTAAGATTATTCCTGCTGGGAATAGGGCGTATCCTGCTGCCTGAGTTCCCCTTGAGTTCTCACGGGATTCAGACAGTATATTTTGGGAGAGAGAAGCCCAGTGGAGGTGGATTTGGGCAGAGAACGTGGATTTCCCCAGAACGTGATTGTAGACGGCTGGTGTGAGTTCGGGAATAAAGAGTTGCTGTTTGAATCTACAAGCTGTGTGGTGGCTCGTGATTGTGTGCCCAGCCAGACTGCGGCATTTGTGCCCAGCCAGACTGTGGCAGGGGCAGTGCTGTGAAGTGTGAGGATCAAAAAGTCTTGTCTTACTGGGGAGACTAGAATGTGGCATGGGAACTCAACTCTTCACATCCAGCATAAAAAAAAAAAAAGGTTAAGCTAAATGGATTAAGTGCCAGGTTTGGGGAAAGTGACATTTCTAATGACATTAAATACTGAAAGCTGCTATTTTGGTTTTCAGTATTTTCTGTATTTAAACACTCAAGAACAATATTTTTGACAAAAGGCTTTTATGTATCTAGCTTCATTAAAAAGCTTCAGAAACATGGGGAGAAATTATTATAAAGAAAAGAGTATGTTTTGATTGAATTGCACAAAATTTAAAGATTTTACTTGTCAGGACTTCTCAATCTTTCCATAATGACTGAAATTCCTCTCTATTTAATATCTAGAAGGAATTATTCCACAGTTATATGAACCAAGTGAATGGCTTAATGTATCTTGTTTGTTTTTTCATCCTCCAATTGACCTTTCTGGCTTTAGAAATAAACACTAGAACTCCTCAGGCTTTCAGAAATGAAGTGAATTTTTAGAAGCACTTCATATCACACAAGAAATTCATATAAGAATCATCAAAAAATTAATCAGATGAAAATGTCACCCATCAGGAATTAAGATGACTTAGGTATATAAGAGTAAACAGGGAGATGTTTTACAATCAAAGCAACACCAGAATACAGAGTGGTATATACCAGTGACATAGTCATATATACCTTAAACCACTTAAGCAATACACAAATATTTCATTCAGCAAAATGAGTGTTCAATCACTCAGTATTATTTAAGCATAAGGAGCTGGGAATATAGTTCAGAGGTATAGCACTTCCCTAGCATGCACAAGGACCTGGGTTCAGTTTCCAGTACTAGGACAAAAGTACACATAATATCATGATATCTTATATCTGAATTGCTCTCTCATTCAATTCTTTGAGATATTATCTCATGCCACCCTCTCAGATGGGCTTTCTCGGGCAACTACATATGAAATTGCAATCCATCTGTCAATTTTCACTCCCACTATTACTTGTTTCCTGTCTACTCCCTACTCCACTCCAACTAAAATGTAATGTCTTTAAAGTAAAAACTTTGCTTTGATACAGGTATAACCAATGACCAGTGTATAGTAAGGAACTCAAGTGTGGAAAGCAGTGACATGATCTTTGACTGCCTTGGAGCTGTGGCTGCACTTTGCTCTGGGAACTTTCTATGCAAAGGTACAGGATGAGATTGTATAGGAGCTATAGTAATGCCCTGCCTGAGGAAGTTCTGTGCAAAGGTACAGAACAATAATAGTCTTGACCTTGAGCCCAGACACCAGCTGCCAGGGATAAGGAATTCTGAGTGTAACAAGATAACCACAATATCTTGCAAACTTCAACCTGACTCTTTGCAGAAACTCTGGATGATGGGCTTCCTTGGTACAGCAGGATAATAACATGATGTTCCTAGAACTGAAACAGTAGAAGAGCTTCAAAAATGTTTCTAGTTCTGTAACTTTTTAATGCACAAATAACAGTGTGTGCTAACTTCCTGATTGTGATACCCTATATAATAAATGGGCTGAGCTAGCTCTGACTAGTTTCCTCTAACAGATGTCTGTGTCCCCCCCTGGTCCCAGCTTTCTCTCTATAGGTGTTTTTGTGTCTTTCTTAATCCCCCACACCCCTCACCAGTTTCTAGGGTTTGGCTGTGTAGGTCAACCACTCAAGAAACATTTATTTTTGTTTGAATTAATGAATGAATAAAACAAACTTATGAGAAAAAAAGACATTCTGGGAATTTCAAACTACTTTTTACAGCTATGTGATGTTTATAACTGTTCCAGAAAATTGTATACAACCAAAGAAATCTGAAGCAAAAACTTTTTGAATAAAAATTTTAGAGTTTGGTATTAATCCTCCCTCTGCTGCTTCCTAATCATGCAATTTGAACAAATTTTTAATCCTTTATTGCATTGGGTTTTTCATTTGTGTCAATCACTCATTCTTTCCAAAGACCACCAGTAAATCTGCCAATTAAACAAAGTTAACCTGTTTAGACTTAACTGAGATATGAGAGATCATGAAAATGACTTGATGATATCTGAGATCTGAGACCTATAGCACACTGGTTTTTCAGGTAGGTCTCTCAAAGATTGAAAAGGGTCCTAATTTATGACATAATACTTTTGGATTGACTACCATAGTGTTGAATAAGTCCAGAAAAGAGTCTATTAGTCTTGATAAAGAAAAAAAGTATATATTTGGTTCACAGCTTCATCTTCCTAGATTCAATATATTCTGGAATAATTGGCTATGTTATTTTTTTGTTCATTCTTGGGAAAGTTAAGTATGCCTGTGTCCAGTATTCTTTGATACAGAATAAGAATCACATTAGTTTAAGTTCTCAAATATGAGAGTGATAATTCTGACCGAGCTTGCAGTGATAAGGAACAAACAAAATATTGTGTTTCAAAAGTAGAAGAAAGTCATACTCTTTGTTATTATAATATTTAATACAAAGCATATACATTGAATGCTTTCCATTGATGCAAAGGATTTTGCTAATTGCATATGGAAGCAGTGGGAATGAGTTCATGGCAGGCAGAAGGACAAATGTCTATTGCATTAAGGCATCTTTTGCACAGCAAAGTGTTCTATGTTTCAACAAGTGTGGGCTGGTCATGATTCTTTATTGTAAGCCATAGTAGATTTTCACATTTGAATATGCCTTTTCTTCCAAAAAGGACCCAGAGTGTACTCTCTTCTTGATTTTGTATAATTGTGGAATAACGCTCTTCCATATTTACAGGATCTGGCTGGACTTGTTGTTACAAAAGTTAACACTGGGATGGAGAAAAGTAAGAGTTTGGGTAAAATGTAATGAAGGGCAATATTAGCAAATAGGAAACAATTCTATTTTTGTGGAGCTAAAAAAAGTTTTGGGAGTCCAAAGTCAAAAAGTATTTGAGCAATAACAGAGGAGAATACATATAAAATTCTGCAGCAATGGAGGAAACCAACAATAAAGTAGCAGAAATTTTGACTGAGCAATGCTTTACATCAATCAGTGTGTCTGTCTTGTGTAAGATACATGAGGATCGGGAAAAAAAGTGGTCAGGAAGGCAGGCTGCAATGTTCTTCAGAACCCAAAATGAAAATCTCAGGGAAATAGAAGGGGAGAGATGGCAGTAGGGTGGGAATGAGTCAAGAAACAGTGAAGCAAGCTCTACAGAACAGGGCATAGGTTAAGATGTAAGCAGAGTAAGTCACACTCAGTGTAGAGATGTAGAGTGTGGTTCCTGTTAGAATCCTGGTGTCAGCGAGAATCAGGAAATATTCAGAGATTAATTGTGAGAAAAAAATGGATTAAAACAGTTTTTGAAAGGATGCATTTTTATTCTACTTTTTTTAAAAAAGAATGCTTTGTGTATATAATAAAAACACATCTATGTGAATCCGTGTAACAGCAAAGCTTTTAAGAAATTTTATTTTTCCAAAGTACATGTTTCTTAATTTTTAATTTTCCATGAGAAATCCAATGCTATTAAAACATATTTTATATGTTAATGAAATATTCATTTTATTTTTCATTGTACAGAATATGCCTTGTAGTTAGTTATACCTTCAATCAGTGAGATTTTACCTTTTAAAATGTGTCAAAGCAAATGCTTATCATAATTATCTAAACTAATTCTTTGTCTTTGAAAAGAAAGTTTCAAATCAACAGAAACACATTTCATTCAGGTAATTAGCACGGTGTGAATAACTAACTATTAAACTGATTAAGAAAAAGAATAAGATTGTAAGCTGAGGGAAAAAATAAAAAACAGCTTCTCATGTAGATGCTAAAGTCAATATTGTAAAAGGAGTTTTAAATTCTACCCAAATTGCTCAGACTTTCTCCAAAAAATTGTTTTGTCTCAAAAATCATCTGTTAATTCAACCTAAAATGTCTTCATTTCATTTAACGTAACATAAGCCTTGTCACAGTATGAAGTTACCTAAAATAGTTATTATGTCTTTGGGCAAAAATAGGCAGACAGCATTGGTGAGAAAAGTGTGTGAGTACTTAGCTCCCCTACGGAGAAGGAGATTATATGTCTGGTTTCCTAAATACCAGAAGCAAGATTGGATTAAAAATGTGGCATTGAAAGATTCCCAAATGTAACTGGGTGCTGTCCAAGGTTTTTGCTTCCCAAATATACCTGGTTCCCAGGGATAGGAAAGAGGAAGATGAGGAAATGTGTTTTATTTTTCCCTATTCATTAATGTGGGAATTAACCTTGTCAGAGGAAATGGTAAAAGGAGATGAAACACAGTTTTCATGGTTATTATTTGGGAAGTTTTCTGTGACCTTGCTAAAGGTTTTCTGTATCAACATAACCATTAATAAAAAATCTGTTTCCTTTAGCTTTGGAGATTAGTTTAATTTGTAAAGGGCTCTGAGGTACTGCATAGGAAGTGCTAGACAAGCATGATGAGGATATGTATATATATCTTCTCCACTATTAAGTCCATTTTGAAACAACAGTGAAGCAGTGTTGTAAGATCTCTATACCAACTCTGCCAATCACCAGGAAGATGAGCTACAGATTGGTTAATTTAGGACAGAGAGTACAGAAGAGAAGAAAGGAATCTCCAGAAAGGATATTAAGAAACATATCTTTTAAAAAATATATGTCAACTTAGAGTAAAATTTGTGGGGATAAAGAGGCTGTGGATATAACGGTCAGTTCTTGAAGTAGGTAAAGCACAAGGGATTTTTACAGCAGGAAAATTATTGTTAAGACAATATATATTTGTCAAAATCCATATAACATTACAGCACAAATATTTATGCAAATATTTTTAATAGATCACTTAAGAAATCAGGGGAATCTTAAGAAATGCAAACTGGCAAAAATCTAGCTGTGTTACAAAGCTGAGAAACAATTCCACTGAAGAGGGTGGTGGAAAGGTGGTACCCTATGTAACTTTAGAAAGGAGGAGAGTCTATAAGACTGTAGGCAGAAGGAACTGCATATAAGCACTGACATCAGGTATTAATGTTCTGCCCAACAGGGCTGAAGATTATCACATCTGATACAGCTATTCATGTGAACTAGATGGAATATTTAAGTAAAGTTTCTCACTTTTGGACTATGAAGTTAAAAATAAACAAGGATAAGGTGCCAGAAAAAGCCAGGAAAGATCAGAAGGGGACTTATGTTTGGCTTAATAGAGATTTAAATGGTTACATATAAAAACATCTACATGTAAAGGCACATAAATGGATTAACAGAAACATATATTTTTTTGTTCTATCATCTGAGGTAGCCTAAAAGAAAAACAGTCCTACAATGACTACACCAGATGTTGGTCTCCAATACTATTCTGCATTCTTTAATAAAGGAATAAAGATCCTTGGAGATATGGCTGATTCTAGTATTAGGATAATAAATAGAAAGATGAGCCTGGAGTATCTTATACCATCAGAAAAAAATGAAACTACTATATACATAGACACATGCCACACACTGATAGGGTATGTCAAAGAAGTACAGTAGCCAGTTGGAAGCTCCAATGGCTAAATCTAAAAAAACTTGATCAAGATTACAAATTCAGTAGTATTTATTATAATCCAAAGTAAAAAATAAGCATTTTTTACTTTGGATTATAATAAATAAATCCAAAGTACAAAGTACAAAATAAATATTTAAGAACCAATACTGACATAAATAAGTGAATACACAAATGTGAGATGCAAGATACATATACTTTTAGAAGAATTTCAAATTCTTCATGTAGCTACACTGCTTCCAAGCAACCTAACTACTCATGTCACAGCTATACATAGTTGAGTTCTTATTAAGAATAAAAAAGATGGAAAACAATAATTTTATAGTGAACAAATCTGACAAACACTACCTTAGTCTAGTGATCTAAGTCAATATCAACAAGGATAAGTCAGGTTGATAGTAGCCATTTGATATGAGGTGGTGAAAATAATACCTCCCCCTGTGATATATCTCCTAGTAACTTGTACTCCAGTCTTATGATGAGAACACCAGACAAACTACTAGAGAAGAGCATGCTACAAAATACATGATCAGTATTCCTCCAAGCTACAAAGGTCGCCAAAAACTAAGGATATCTCAGAAATCACCACAGTCAATAATAATTTTATGAAACATGATAACTAAATATAATGTGACATACTAGATGGAATCCTGAAATAGAAAAAGAACAGTAAGTAAAAAACTAAGAAAATATGAATACATCATTAACTTAGTTAAAAATAATGTATTAATATTAGTTCAATAATTTTAACAAATAAGTACATTAATATAAAATGTAAGTAATAAAAGAAATTGGATGAAACTGGAAGTGAGATACATGAGAACTCTCTGTACTATTTTAGTTTTTCTGTAAATCCACAAATAAAATCTATTAATAAGAGTTTGTGTTTTTTTTAAGAAAATAGATGTTGAGAGAAAAGAATTAAAAAAACAAACAAGATGCATGGCAATAGTCATAATGGTTAAGGCCTGGGATGGAGAAGAATTAAATGGGGGATGGAGGGCTCAAAGGAATGTAGAAAATGGCATTTTCCAATCTTCCTTGATCAAACTTTAATATTTTTACTTCACGTGGAGTCATTCCTTTTGTATTATTAAAGTTCTGATATTATAGTTCACGGATCCTACAGTCTTTTCTCTTCCATGAGGTATAGCAATAAGCACATGTCCCAGAATACACTTTGCTCCTCATATTTTTTTGCTCACCAAGTCTGACTTTTCCTGGAGTCCCCTCACCCTAATCTGTTTTCCACCCAAAATGTGTCCTTCCAACAGGTTTGTAGAAGCCTGTAGAGTTGGATCCAGATAATGTTAAATGTTAGAAAGCATGAAGTAAGGTAAGGAATGATGGAGTTTTCTGAAAAGAAAGCTGTTTGAAATTCTGTTTCCCAATGAGCCAATCCTACCCAGAGCTATTGATTTTCTTTTCTTTTTTTTTTTTCTTTTTTGATTTTTTCTGTTTAGATAGACCTGATAGTTGAGTGTATTTCAACATATTATACATACATGGAGTGTAACTTAGGATCCCATTCTTGTGGTTGTATATGATGTACCAGTTTCACTGGTTGTGTATTCACATAAACATAGGAAAGTTATGTCTGAGTTATTCTACTGTCTTTCCTATTTCCATCCCCATCCCTTCATTTCATTCCCCTTTGTCTAATCCAATGAACTCTATTCACTCCCCTCCTTATTGTGTGGTAGCATCTGCATACCAGAGTGAATACTTGGCCTTTGGGTTTTTTTTTTTTTTTTAGAATTGGTTTATTTAATTTAGCAGGATAGTCTCCAGTTCCATCCATTTTCCAACAAATGTCATATGTCATAATTTCATTCTTCTTTATGGCTGAGTAATACTCCATTGTGTATATATACCGCATTTTCTTTATCTATTCATGTGTTGAAGGGCAAATATGTTGGTTACATAGCTTAGCTATTGTGAATTGAGCTGTCGTAAATATTGACGTGGCTGCATCACTATAGTATGTTGATTTTAAATTCTTTGGGGGTAAACTGAGGAGTGGGATAACTGGGTCAAATGTTAGTTTCATTCCAAATTTTCTGAGGAGCTATTGCTTTTCAAGAGATAATATCTGATCTCCCACTTCCCATCAGCTGATATGAGTGTCAAAGGAAAAGGGCATCTTGAGACTTTCTTCTCTGAGGTAGCTTTAGGTTTAGTAAAACCCTGTTAAGGATTAGAATGAAGAACAGTTTTAGTCATTATTTTTGCCACTGTGACTAAAAGACCCGGCCAGCACAATTGTAGAAGAAGAAAAGTTTATTTGGACACTCAGTTTCAGAGGTCTTAGTCTATAGATAGCAAGCTTCATTCCTCAGGGCTTAAGGTGAGGCAGGACATCATGGTGGAAGGGTATGGTGGAGGGAAGCAGCTCACATGATGATCAGAAAGCAGAGAGCAAGGATTCATTCTCCAAATACAAATACATACCCCAAAGCCACATCCTGAGTACCCCACCTCCTCCAGCCATACCCCACCTGCCTCCAGTTAACACTCAGTTAATCCCATCAGGGATTAAGTCACTGATTGACTTAAGAGTCTCACAACCTAGTCATTTCCCCTCTGAATCTTCTCACACTATCTCAGGTGAGCTTTTGGGGAGACACCTCACATACAAACCATAAAAAGAACCATGATCTTCTGCCTATTTATGAGGTATTTGTAGAAAAGATTGCCAAGGATACTGGCACATCCAAAACTAGAAAGGTTTTTTAACCTTATGTGCCATTACCCACTAATGAAAAATTCCCTTTGCTCTGGGTTTTCTCCTTTCTAATTACTCACAGTGTAAAACGTAGGTTTATAACGGTCAATTTCCAAGCAGTCAGACTGATTTTCTCACTACCTTATCTATCTTTTGCAAGCCATATGCTCCAAGCATATTGAACTACTCAAAATTCCCATTAATATCATATTCATGTGTTCATTCACTAACTAATCATCATACATCTACTATGTTTCAGGTACTTTACTAAGTGGTAGGAAAACAAAGATGTATAAAAAATTCATAATTACTTGGAAGACAAAATTACCATCTGTCAAGGTAATCATCACACAAAACAAATATGTGCAGTTGGTGACACAGCCTTGAAGGTAAGTTATACAAAGAAGAAAATAACTATTCATTCATTTATTTATCCATCCAAAAACATTTAAAGTAGCTACTAGAAGCCGACCACCATACTGGCCCCTTGGAATACAGAGGTAAACAAGATAAAGGCTCCTGCCTTCACAGATACTATGTTAAGTTAATAAGAGTTAACATGTCTATGTGTGTGCAAATAACCTTCAAATCCACACACACAAACACTAAGGCTTGATAAGTGCCAAATAGAGATTAAAAAAAAGAGAGTGTCATGAAAAAAAATTGAGGTGGTCAAGGAGAATTCTCTGAAAAATGATACCTGAACTAAAATCTAAGTAAAGAATGTTTAGAAAGTGAGAAAGACTGTGAATGAATCATTCAAGCTAAGAAAGAGGTATTTGTAGAAATACCATGTGACTGGACATGGAGTGTGTTTTCAGGCTCACAGTAGAAGCCAAGCCTTAACGCTGCAAAACCTTGTTAAAGAACTTGGATATCATTCACAAAATGGAGAGCAACTGAATTGTGCATGATTTGATAACCATTCTTTAAAATTCACTTTGACCTTCATGTAGAGAATGGTTGGTAGTAATAGTGGGTTAGCCATGATTAACACTAGAAGGGATAACCTCATGTTTCTATTGATAAGAAAATAATGGTTTGCACCTAGAGCCAAAACAATAGAGATGGTTGTATGCAAGAATTATGTTTAGAGTAGAATTGATAAGTTCATGATAATATATAAAAGCATTTGGAGATGGTAAGAGAATCATGAGAAACGCGTTTGATTCTTAAGCTGAGTCTTAAAAGTTATGCAGGAGTATGTTAATAAACAAGAAATTTGAACCAAACTAGTAATGTTAATCCCACAGCTTAAAGTTTGGGGTGTGGGGGAATGTTAAAAGTAACTGCTCACTTACTCTACTGAAGTCAGTATTACTGCCTGAAGGCTCACATCTTGCTAAGTGCTCTGCTAGGACTAAAGGTGCAATTGTGAGCAAATCAAACCATCACTAATCCCATGGAGTTTATGGTGCAATAAGAAGCAGAGGATCAAATAATTAAATAATCAAAACAAAGAATACAAAACTTTTAGATATGCTAAAAAGGAACAGTATATGGAGCCATGGACACCTATTGATCTCTCTTAGAATTAAAAAAAGGATCCTTAATGTAACAAAATTTGACTCAGGATCTGAGAAGCAGGAGAGAATTCGAGAAAAGAGCACAGGAAAAGTGCAGGCAATTTTGAGTAACCCCTGAGTTGGAAGGAATGTGGAAGATTAAAATATGTGAAAGAGCAGACATAGAAGAATATAAAAAAGAGGAAGACAGGTGTAAGGTAAGGTGTGGGTCATTCAGAGATTTCAGCCAATATTAAAAGTTTGGATTTTTTTTTTCCTTCAAAGTGTGTTGAAATCTTTATACGGTGATTTAGGAACCCAAGGAAGAATGGAAGAATCGCAATGCAATGTCAAGGAGTTAGGGATCAAAGTGGTGTTTTTGTGCTCAAGCTGTGAACTATGCAGACTTTTATTAAATTTCTAGATTTGGATTCCTACTAGAGCTAGCCACATGAATTTATAATCCTGAAACCCACATTTTTAACCTAAAAAAATATATCTTACAAAAATTACATTTATCTCTATTTTTAAACTCTAGACAAGAAATTTTTATTTAAATATCAATACACATAATGAGTCACAGAAATATACATCTTTAAGACATGGATGTTTCTTCTTTTATTCCTTTGTTTTCAAACAGTTTAATGTATATTATCTTTGACTTTTATCATAAAACCTAAACTTTATACTGTGTTCAAATAAATCAGAAAATTTAGGCACAGCTCTTGACTATGTTCCATTTTTTTTATCATGAAACAGCCTAGTTAGCATGAGCAATAGACAAGGGTGTGAGAAGGAAAAAGACTTGCATATTATTGCATTATTTTTCTGGTAGATAGTTATAACTGAGTTCTGAAAAGACCACAGGTTTAGATTCATGCACTCATTCAGTAGATGTGAACTGAAAGTTTCCTGGGCCTAGGCACTGTGCCAGGTTCTGAGAGAAAAGCAGGAAAACAGCTGTCCCCTGCCTCAGTGGAGCTTAGGCTCTAAGGCCCTGTTTCCATAGGACACTCTGAATTACAGCAGCATAACCTGGGGTTGCTTGTCAACATGGCAAATTCTTGGGTCTCATCCCAAATCCAGAATCTCTGAGAATGGAATCTCTCTAGAATTTGTATCTTAACAAGCTCCAAGAGTGATTTTTAAGCATGTATTTTAAAATTTCTTAATTGACATATAATATTTGTATTTATTTATGCAGTTCCCAAGACATAGAAGCATTTTATTTCTGAGGACTATTTGTGTTTTACTTTATCAAGGGCCTTTTTATTAGCTAAAGAAGTTTGCTTTTAATCCAGAAGGTAACTGCAGGGCTATAGGAAAGATTCCATCAGCCAGGAAAATCATATAAGTCATATAAGGATGATTGTTAGTGCAAAAGAAGTAAAGAAATACTTCCACAAGTTCATTTGCATAATTTAAGAAAGATACTGTAAGAACAGGAAAAATCTAAGTTTATAACAGTGGGTAGAAATGAGAATAAAATTATGAAAGCTATCTGGACTGAGTATTGATGGAACTTGATTATAGATGTGGAAAGAAAATGAAGTAGATCTGGAGAAAAGAGTAGTTAAATTTCATTCATTTGCATTAGAAGTACCTGATATATCCAACAAGAAGTTTCTCTGTAGATGAATATACAGGTCTGTTGTTCAAAGACAAGGTAAGAACTGAAAAGTAAATTATTATATTATTATCAACTATATAATATTTGATAACAAAGATGTAAAATAAATTTAAAAGTTAAAATTCAAGTATGACGAATCCCAAAGGAGATAACTATTTAGCAATAAAAGGTGACCAAAGACAAGCCATCCTAATTGCAAACTACAGTCCTGTCTTTTAGGCCAAAGCTTTCAGTGATCAGGAACCAAATAGGCATTAGTATAAATTTTACATGATTTTTTAAAATATTAGAATACCAATGCTTCATAGCCATCTTTATTTTTCTCCAGTAGCAATATATTGAAGAAATCAAATAAGCATTCATTGTCTGAGTGAATATTTTTATAAAAATTTAAATTAAAAAAAATTGAATCTAGAAGGTTATATAGAGAAGGCTAAAGGGATATTTGCTAAATGGAGGTACTGTGTGTATCATTTATGAGAACAGTTCCTGTTAATTATGCCATGAATGTAACTCGGCTATTCACCCAATTTGTCATTTGCTGGGAAAAACTTTAAATATTCTAACAGACAAGTTCTTTGTTCCCAATTAAAATTTGCCCACAGGAAAGAACTTACATAGCCAAAATTGGAAAACAGAAAGCCAATTTGTTAGCTTTTGAATCTCTAATAGAATTTTGAAATTCATGGGGGGAAAAATAACAGTTAAGAAAGCCAAAGACTTTTGTTCTTAAAAGCTGTGCTCTGGCAGAAAAAAATAGGGCTTGTGTTCCAAAACTTTGATTTTGGGATATCAAGGAAATCTCTGAAGGAAGAACATTATAAAATTTAGCAAGTCAATAAATGTTTAGAAAATGACAGCATAAAAGATCATTCTAACCCACTTCCAGAGTATAATAAGGTCTGGGGTCTGGGGGTGAAATCTGAAGGAAGAGGAGTGATTTGCTGGAGAGTCACTGTCCTGTTCTCCATGTCCTAATATTAATTGTGTGGTAGTGGGTGTAGGCAGGGAACCAGGGGAGGCCGATGGACCTGATATAATGCATGGGGTTTTTCTGATTGGGATACAATTGAAGTAGGTCATCAAATATTCTGCAGTGCATGAATAAATGGAGAAATATCCAGAAGTTTTCCCTGATAGCAAGAGAAGTATAAAAAAGATAGAGGAAAGGAGAGTCCCCAGACCTTACGCTCCCACCTATCAAGAACAATGACTGGGAAGGTGGTAACATTGGCCAGCCCCCCCCCCCCCCAAAAAAAAAAAAAAAAAACAACCCACATAGACCAAATTGGATTGTTTTATAAAAGAAAAGCAGAGGTAACTTAAAAGATAATGTGAATAACAAAAGGGATGGGAGTCTTCAGAATCATACAGTGAGTTCTTTATGAACAGGGGGTAAATACTAAAACTCTTAGCATAGTGATATATGCTGTATGTTAGCTTGGTAGTGATCAATAGGCAATTAGAAAATGATCACCACCTATATAATATATAGATCTAATTTCTAAAGGACATTATTGCTATAAGGCTACTATTTCTGAGAATTTCTATGAAAATCATATGGGTAAAATGGCCCCTACTACCTCTCTGACAGAAAATCATTCACAGCTTTACTCTGTACTCAGCTGTTGCTTGAATGCACTGAGCATGCTTCTATTTTAGGGAATAAACACTTGTTAATTCCTCAGCCTTGAGTATTCCACATATCTTGGGGATCCTTTTCCTCTCCTTCCTTCAGACTTAGGTCTCTGATCCAATGCCTCATCAGAAAACCTTTACCAGACAAGCTTATCTAAAAGGTGGGCACACAAACACACACATACACCCATTCACACACTTACAAACAATCCTCATTTTCATTTTTCTACTTCCCTTTTCTCTGTAACTCTAATTGTTACATAATGTGGTATGTATTTGTTTGTTAACTATCTTAGCTCTTACAAACATGCTCTTATAGGGGAAATTTTGTCTGATGTGCAAAGAGTTAAATTATCAATTCCTATAACAGTACCTAACACACAGTCATTCAATAAATATTGGCAAATGGAAGAATAAAATTTTCAAGAGACAGCCAATACTTTTCTATACTAGAACTTAATTCTATAAGTTATTTCCTGAAATAAGTCTCACATCCATCGGCTGGAGCTTTCTAATATTTTTATTATACAGATTTTTATTGTTAATGCTTTTGTTTTAATGGGATGTGACTTGTTAGACAATGATCTTTTGTATTAATTTTTCAACCCACCTGGAAATAGGCCATTTGCTTGTATCTAGGCTAATTGTATTATTTTCCTCACATAGTTTTCTCACCCAACCCAGTTTGCATAAGAATCATTGCATTTTTTTAAATAGATGTCAAATTTGGGCTGGACATAAAACAGGTATAGACCTAACTTTGTTAGAGCTGGAAGGGGAAAGTTAATGATAAAACCCATTGACATTTAATCACCTGGTATCTTTATCTACCAAATAGAAATTTCTTAGATCTCAGATCCAGAAGCTTTTACCATATACCAGAGAAGAAATCTATTTCTTGTTCATTTGTTTTAAATAGCTATATGTTCACCAGAACACAAAACTCAGATCCTTTCTAAGTCTGCTCATCATTCTGATAATTAATTTCCTTGATTGTCTTTGGCAGCACATCATCTGCACACCTGGAATGGGATTTTATCTTTTTCAGATATTCTCTGAAAGACTGCCTGATATATTTTCCCAGAGATGCCAGTCACTCGAAATAATGGTCTCAAAGCAGCAGACCCACCCTATGTCCAAATCCTCAATAAATAACAGAAGTCCACAGGTATGACTTCTTTGAAATAAGCAAGTTTAAAGGGATACAATTGCAAGGTATTATACCCAACAGAATGTGTAAAAATATTGCTTACTAATATTTTTCTTGTCTCTGAATAAATAGGAGAGTCTTCTCAATTTGGACCAGATACAATAAAGATTCCCCACTACATATCAACTAAATCTTGGGGTGCAGAGGAGGAGAAATACTTTTGAATATAATGCTGGGAACCTTCAAACCTTTCCTAAAACTTCAGCAATAAAAATGATATACGTATACACATACATATAATATATTTAATCTTAGAAGACATCCACTCCTAACAAATTCTAACTTTAAAAAGTTCATTGATTATAATAATATGAAAAGAAATACAGATTTTAAGTCTAAAAGCATCACTAGGATTAAGAGGATCACATCTTAGTGATAAAAAGCCCGAACCATGAGATGACATAATAAATCTTGACTTATATATACTTACTAAAATGTCCTCAAAATACATAAACAAAAAGTTACAAAACTGAACTGTCAAGTATGCTCTTTTCTCAATAACTGGCATTATAAATAGACCAAGAAATAGCACAAACATAAAATATTTGAATGAATTAATGATGCATGATTTAATGAACACTTAGTAATCGTTTTATTCAGTTGTTAAACTTGTATTTGTCAGACATGCATTTATTAAAGTTGACTATGAAATATATCATAAAAAATGTATAATGCTTCTAAAACATTCCTACACATGATTTGACACACCTCCCACGAAAATGTAAGTTCTATGCTGTATACCCTTAAATCTGGGAGTGGTCATAACTGTTCCAACCAATGGAATATAATGGTAATGCACTTTGTGACTTTTGTGGCTAAATTATGAAATGGCATGTCAATTGTGCTTTATTTGCTATTAGATCACTGAGCCTCAAAATGAGAAGTCTGCTTGGACTTAGGCCACCCACTTAAAGAGGCCACCACATTCTGTCTAAGCCCAGTGTTCCAACCCTAAGTGCCGAAATTATGAGTAACACCATCTTAAGGGTAAGACCAGTCCATCTACTGATACTACATAGAACAAAAGAATCACCCAGATGATCCCTAACTAAAACTCCACCTTACTAAATGATGAGGTATTAAGATAGCTCTTTATACTTAGGTAGGGAACTAAAATAGCACACCTCAGCAAATTTCCAAGAATGAGAATTGTGGTGAGCCGTTCCTATAGACCGTGGCCGCCATTAGAAGATGGCGCCGGCTTCCACTGTGGCCTGTGATAAACAACTCCTTTTATGGAGAGTTGGCACGTAATCCCTTATCACCCTATGAGAAAGATCCACGTGGCGGCTTAAGATTGGTATGCGGGAGGCTTTATTAGGCTATGCTTGGGCGCTCGGCGGGGGGGTCACTAGAAGATGATACTTGAATCAAGGCCTGAATAAACTGCTGAAAGAAGAATCCTGTGTCGTGTTTTCCCTTGCCGGCGAGGGGTCGCGACAGAGAATTATATATATCAGATCTTATCTCAGTGAAATCAAGTTTGAAGTCGGAAACAGAGAGATAAATTAAAACTTCCCTTATATTTATATAAAACTAAATAGCTCATGGAGAAAATTAAAATCAAGATGAAAGTTTTACCAATTACTGTTGACCATTAATTAAAATTCTACATATGAAATCTTGTGAGATACACTAAAAGTGACAATTTATGAAAAATGTTTAGCCTTAAGTGTTTATATTAGAAAAGAAAAAAAGTTGAAAAAAAATGGCTGAGAAAGATTAAGTATGCAATTTAAGAATTAGCATAAGACAACATTTTATACATGATAAATATATACAATTTTTATTTACCCATTAAAATAAATAGGTACATAAATACAGAAAAGAATTAGCAAAGAAACTTAAAATAAACCCAAAGGCATTTTATACTTAGCTTACAACTTGGCCAACGCATAGGTATTCAGGTTTAACCACACAACCTATACAATTCTCACTCCACCGTGCAGTTAATCATCATATTCTAATCCTTTAATTATCTTCACAGAGTCCAAAATTACAGATTTGCTTTAGGTTAAAAATGAGGGGTAACTGGACCAGGTGAACCATGTTTACCCATGAGACTATGTTCAGTCCATGCTGAAAGCACCCCTGCAGCACACTGGGGTCACAGGGCATATTGCTCTTTGGTGATGTTTTCTCAGGCAAAAGGTTTTACAATGTAATATTTCTTTACCATTTCCCTCTCCTTTTTTCCTCATTGTAGTTATCTTTAGATAATTCAGAACTTTACAAGAATCTATAGGACAGTTAAAGCTACCATGCTATTGTCATACATGACACCAACACTTCCCAAGTGAATTATTGCTGAATCATACATAAGATAAAAATTTAAAGAATGATATTCTCTTAATATTTTATATAATATCTCCAAGACATATGAATAAATCAATAAATCCTTCAACCCAATATCCTTTGCTGTAGTCACTTTTAATCTGGTATATTTTCTGATTGTAGAGATTCATGTTTTGCCACAGCAGTCCATCCTCTCTGTGTGCTCAGCAGCGAGTGTTTTACCCCAAATAAACAATTCAGTACATCTTGTCCCTTTGGCACTAAGAACAATGCTGCGTCCTCTCAGACTCTTCTTTGTTCTTCCCAGGTGCAAACTTATTTCTATTAATTATACAATAATCTGGAGATAAGACCTTCATCTGGTAGCATCCCCTACTTTAGAAAACAGTAGTTTGTGGTGAGAAAATGGATCAGAGGTGTGGCAAAAAAAAAAAAAAAAAAAAATTGTCAAGAGCTCTTTGGTAGGTATGAACAAGTAATTTTCAATGTCATCATTAAAAGATGAACAGATAATGAGAATTTTATGACAAAATTTCCTGTGAAATTGACAAGTTAGTAATGAAAGGCAGAAAATTTTTATTGACTATTTTACTATTAACCCACCAAATATATCCCCATCAGTTGAGATAACCGGTGATGGACACATTCATCAGTACTTGTTTCCTGGTGCTAATCCAGATAAAATTATGATATTGTTGATTACTGAGCACTTACTAGATGCCAAGCAATGATCTAAGGATCTTACATCTATTAGTTCATTTATTCTTCAAGCTACCAACATAAAATAGGTAATAAATTCATTCCATTCTGAAATGGGAAAACTGAGGAACAGAATTGTACAACATTATCATCAGAAAAAGAAAAAGAAGGGTTTCAGAGTTATATGACAATTATTATTATAAAAGTGAGTGCAAACATGGAAAGAGACTGGTTAGGAACATTTATATTCTTTTCCTCCTTCTCTCTCCCACCACATTCTCCTTATTCCCTTGCTTCTTTATACAGTTCAAATGCTGAAAAGGAGCCAAGGCTTCCTCTTAGAATGGAATCTGTAACACAGAGTATCTTAACAATATGAACTCACGAAATCATACATGGTTAAGGTTCCAAATGCAATGCTAAGTTTCCCTTACTTGTTGTGAGATTGTTTCTGTTTATCCTTCATATACCAACTTTGTGGTAAAGAACACCATCTTAGACATCAGAAGAAAGACACAACTAATAAAAGTATGGTGTCTACCTGTCAAAAGGCACAAAATGATTGGTTACCCTCAGTACACATGCAGAAGAGAAAAGAAAATGAAAAATAAGGTATGTTCTCAAAGCAGTGTATAAAATGGACACAAATGATCATGTTGTCAAGAGAGCACAACCACACAAGAGAAATGTGACATTAACTTCTTTTTGTACTGAAATAGCAAGGCAAATTGAAGGTTTCCTGTGGAGTTCATAACCAGGTTTTACGGGTGTGACAGGGAAGAGTGTAGAGGGTCAGGTGCATGCACCTGTCATTTGTTTCTCCACCAAGGTGAGGCTCTTGTTGCCAGCAACAGGCTGCTCCTCTCCTGACAATTGCCATGGCAGGATATATCAGGTGCACAATGTACAATAGACTTTGTCAAGTGTGATGCTTCACAATCCTGTTATTGGATACCATTTTTCTCAATGCCATATTGCCTGAGTTCTTCATCTGTTATTCATTTTCCATGGAGTCAAAACCAGATTTTTGCTATTTGAAATGACAATTGTTACAGCAACCTTCCTCCCTAAAACACTTATAAACCTGGAGGATTCTTTCAAAGCAAAGCAGAAAAGCGCAGTGTCATTCATCCTCTGTCCCTACTTTCCAGACTCTCTTGAAGAAATTATTTAATTTTGAACTTTCTCAGGGAGAAACTAATATTTGAAGATTCTAAAGGCCTTAAAGGCCAGTAGTAGGAAACCAGAGCTAGTGAGTTCAGTAAGAAAAGAATAAAAATATGAGAAACGGGGGAAATTTACAATGTAAGACACAGAAAAAAAGGCAAGAGAGGACTTCCATCAAAAGATCAAGGCAGAATTTCGCATTCCAAAATGCCTGAACTTTTAAGAATTTTCTAAACTTTATTTCCTTCAGAGATGCTTTGTATTCAAGGGTGTCAGAGAAAGCACAATGCCTAGCTCTGTTCATCTTTCTACCCAACCTTTTGCAAAGTAAAAAGAAATCTGTGTGTTGAAAACTGACAGAATAAGTGGTTTTAATAGCTGCTGCTCCAGGCTTTGATCTGGGGCGAAGGAGGGGGCTAACATTCAACCCCTCAGCCTTGAAGATTGGGTTCCATGCAGCAGTTTGTAGTAGTGGGCAGACACAGGCTTTCTCCTCCCCTCTCATGGTCAGCTTTTGCCTGGTTCTGATACCTCAAGAGGTGGCTCCTGGGACAATCTAAATAATGGGTAGATGAATTTCTGCTAAAATCTAAACAGAAATGGATCCATTCAGAAATGGATCCACACTGCCCCTGATTCTGACTTGCTCTCCTTCCCTTCAATTTTCCTTGTCTAAATAAACTATTATTCCTATAAATCAGAGAGGAGCCAGAGTTTCTCAAGTTTGTCTACTGTCTATATATATGGAAAATGATGTCTTCTCATTGTCAAAGCTCTACAGGCAGAGTGAATTGGATACAGCAAAAGGCTCACCCCAGAGAAACTTCCAATGGAATTCTATTGCTTTTTTATATCTCTCCCATTTTTTCCATATCTTGCTCTTAATCAAGAAACCATTAGCAGCTCTCCAGAGCAAGCATTTGAGTATTTTACCCACAAGCACCAACTACTACCCAGAATATTATATTATATCCAATTCCATAATTAACACTAGGACAGCACTCCTCATTCAGTAACTGTCCTCATTTTGTGTTTAATGATTAAGAGGTCGATGTGCTACTTCTATAATTTGGTGGGGAAACAGAAATTAAGGTTCCTTTAAAATTCTATTGTCCTGAAACTTTAAAATAGAGTTTTAAAGTTAATGAGGACTTTATAAATGTATGTGTTTTATAAACTATGGAATTGTGGGGTCAAAAACCACTTTAATTTACTGCCATCTTGTGTTTTAGGGTCAAATGCAAAAGATTCTCTAGCCACTTGTATCTGTTGGTTTATCTTAAAATTGTAGGAAGACTTATAGTTTCCACTAAACTATTTTCCTCCAGTATATTAGAAAAAATAATTTTAAAAGACATTTAGAATTTCTTTAAAGCAATTTCTGAAACAAGGAAGAAGGAAATGTGACACGTTGAATTTTTTTCAAGGTTTGTATCATAGTTGGTGATGCTGATTCAACTTGATATCTCATGTTCCCATAGAGATAACCAATTCTGTTTATTCTTTTAGCTGTGCAACTTTAGAGGAGAAGAGCCACTAGTATGTACTAAGTACTTATAATAATAGTATATATATATATATATATATATATATATATATATATATATACATACATACATACTAGGTATTCTACAAATATCTCATTTCCTTTTCACAGCAACTAAGTGACTTTAATACTTCCCCAGTTCCCAGATGACAAAACTAAAACATGAAGAAACAGTCATGAGCTAAAAAATGGTTAAGCTAGAATTTAACACCAGATCTGCCTGACCCCCAAATATACTCATCCTCTCTTTATTTATGAAAAAATTCAGAAAAAAAACTGCTCCCAACAAAGCTGCATAACCCATGGAAATGATATCAGCATATCAAAGACACATCTCCACTCCCATGTTTATTGTGACACTACTCACAAGAACTAAGGTATGGAATCAACATAGATGCCCATTGACAGACGAATGGATAAAGAAAATGTGTTATATAACCACAAGGAATATTATTCATCCATAAAGAAGAATATCTGCTTTAAGTCAGTTTTTTTTTCACTGCTGTGTCCTAAAGACTTTATAAGAACACTATAGAGGAGGAAAAGTTTATTTTGGGATCACAGTTTCAGAGGTTTCATTCCAAAGATGTTTTATTTCATTCCTCAGTGCCTGAAGAAAGGCAGAACATCAAAGCGGAAGAGCGTGGTGGAGGAAAGAAGCTGATAACATGGCACCATAAAGCAGAGAGAGCTCTGCTCAATAAAGACAACATACATACTCAAAGGCCTGTCCCCATGGACACACATCTTCCAGCCACACCCTACCTGCCTACAGTTACCATCCAGTAAGTTCTATCAGGGAATTAATGCATTGATTAGGCTAAGACTTGTAATACAATCATTTTACCTCTAAGCTTTCTTACATTGTCTCACACATGAGCTTTTGGGGGACGCCTAATCTAAGCCACAACAATATCTTATAATTTCCAGCAAATGTATAGAACTGCAGACATGATGTAAATGAAATAAGCCAGACACAGAAAGACATACTACATGTTCTTTCTTACATGTGGATTTAAAAAAAGAAGAAGAAGTTGGTCAATTGATCTGAATGTAGAATAATGATTACTACAGGATACAAATTGGAGGGGGAGGTTGGTTAATAGGTACCAGGGGGAGGTTGGTTAATAGGTACCAAAACAAACTTGGGTAGAAATAATGAGATCTAGAGCAGCATGGTAACTATAGTTTGTAAAAACCTATTATATATTTTATAAATACCTAGAAGAGAAAAGCTCCAAACACACAGTAATGACAAAGAGATGGAAATGTTAATTACTCTGATCTGCTCAGTACACATTGTACACACTGTACCTCAAATATGTACAATTCTGATGTTAATCAAAAAATTAAAATATCACAAGGTAGCCCATAAATATGTACAATTTATATGTTTTACTTTATCAGTTAAAATAAATTTAACTGATAAAAATTAATTTAAAATTTTTTAAATAGTTAAGGAGATGAAAATGCTAACTACCTTGATTTGATCATTACACATTTGATAAATATATGAAATGATCACATTGTACCTCATAAATATGTACATTTAAAATAATAATAATAAAATTTTTTTAAAGTCTATGATTTGCTTCTCCTTGACACAGAATGCACTCTGCAAAGTGAATATTATTTACTTTATTGAAAGAAAATAAGTATGAAAAAAATCTGTAAATTGTTCAAGTCAAACCTAAGTTGGAAATGGTAACCATAATTCCCAATCAAATGGAAGAAACAATATAAAAAGAGAGAGTCAATGGAAATTAATGACCCCTATAATTATGAAGTGTCGACACATAAGAACTGTTGAATTTCCAGATTGAAGTTGTCAGGTAATTCACATATGTGCACCAAGTCTTCTAGCACACATTTAACAAATATTTGTTAAATGCCTATTTGTGAAAAATTAGAAGCACTACCAGTACTCTTTCTTTAATAAATCATAAAGACTTGGGAGGAATATTGGTCAAAGAGAGTGTGTCTTAAAATAAATATTTAAAAAAGGAAAGGCTGGAGTAGAATGCTTGTGGATCCACTCCCCAATAATGAAAAAAATTCCAACATAAACTTATCCTAGAACATATTTCTAGACAACTAAATATGAAAATTTTTTTTATAAACCAGTTAAACATTTTTCATTCTTCTGGCTAAGATTAAGTGTAATATACAAACTAGCTAAAATAGAAGAACAGCTACCACCAATAACAAAGTCAGCTTTTAAGTGGCTGATCTACAAACTTTCTCTCTTCTCAGATTAGATAGTAGAGTCATTTGTTTAGTAGAGCCCATTCCTAGACTATTATGCTAAAATCATGCCATCTTCATTATAAGAGAACACCTGGCTAATTCTTCATTCTTAAAGATAAGATTGCTTCTCTATCATCTAAAAAGGGAATGAACATATTAAATACTTTTTAGTTGTGTATGGACGTAAAACCTTTATTTTATTTATTTGTATGTGGTGCTGAGGATTGAACCCAGTGCCTCACATGTGCTAGACAAGTGCTCTACCACTGAGCTACAACCCTAGCCCAGGAATCAACCTACTAATTTGGTAATCAAGATGAACAGATTAAAGAGATTAAAAGAAGAACTAGATACATAGCATTTTTCATCAATTTGAAAATTGTCTAAAACATCAAGAGATCACTTTATCTGACATTCTTTTGGTTCAGATGCAAACTAAGGACTCTTTGAATAGAAAAATATATAACAATTATCTGCTCAGAGTCAAAGCCAAAGAAAAGTCATGAAAATCTGCAACATCATATTATTATTGTATTATTCCTGGCATTTCACACAAGAGTGCAGTTCACTATAAGAAGTGATATGCCTCACTGATCTCTTACCCCAACATCAAATACAGACCCAAGTGTAAGTATATACCGTACCAATCATAAACAGATGTCTTAGACTGAATCACTTTTATAAACACAATTATAAACACTTGTCCTTCATTGTGTTTATAATTCAGGGGAAACAAAGGATTGCCCTGGGCCCAGTGATGCAGCATCAGGATACTCAGGGAACTGGTAAATGCAAACAAGTTTACAAGATCCAACTCAATATTGCTTAGTGGTCTCAAGTACTCCTGGCGCAGGAAGTCTTTCCTCAGTAGCATTTAGCTATTGATGACGGTGCCTCACCATCATGCTGCTTATTTCTAAACATATTAATTTCAGCTTGACATTTGCTTTATGAACATTTGATTCTCAGAGTTAAGAAAACAGCTTAACTAGGAGAACAGATAAGCAAAATTAAAGGTTAGTTATATAATCACTAACTCAGTGATGTTTAAGACTCTTGGAGCTGCTGTGAAATTTTAAGGTTATTTTATCATGCCATACACCTTGAAAAAATAATTCAAATTAGGTTGGAAATGAGCACTCTTAAGCCCACAGAAAATTTCATGAATAATAGAAATATTGGTTATAATGAAAGAAATAGCCAAACACAAGAAAGATGTCTACAGAGGTTAAAATTGGGGCTTTTTAAAATGTCTTCATTAAAGATCTAAAAGTAAAAATGAGAATAATATCAATCACAAATATGAAGAAGGAATAATAAAATCATTAGAAAAGAATTATAGTTGCTTAAAACTTAAATATAAAAATTAGATTAATTTTAAATGGCAAAGATCTGGAAAATGGATATAGATATTAGAAAAAGAGAGAAGACAAAGATATGAAAAGTAATCATAAAAAATAAATCTATAATATTATATGAAAATCTCAATATTAAATGAAAATTCTGATACGGCAGGAATGTGGAAGCTTTCTAGATCTTATGCAGACTCAGTTGTTCACAGTGCTAGATGTTGCCCCAGAGAAAGCATTGATGATTACTCTCAGTAGTTATAAAATAGATGAAGAATAATATAAAGCAACTAAAACCCACATTTTTTTCCTTTGATGATTTGGTATAAATTAACACACATGATTTTTGAAGTCTTTTGGAAAGAGAGTCAATTGTTCAATACCCCTGGGCAGGCAAATTATCCATAACGAGTCTCCTGTTCCACATGTTACTCTTAAACCACAATTAATCTCTCCAATTAAAGTCACCCTTTGTGCCGATTCCCAGGGCTCCTATGGAAAACAGACCTATAAAACTGTGTCTTCCTCACTCCCATCTATTAATTGGGCTATATTAGAGTTCAGGTCACGATATCTAACATAGTCCCTCAAAACGGTACACAGTATGTTAGTTTTCGTTATTATCCAGGGTCACTGTGAGCTAGAGTAGAGAAAAAGGGAATCATTAGAAATTCTGGCTGTGAGTATGACTCCAGAGAAGGAGCCAGGGAATTGACTATCATGATTCAGGAATCTGTTCTTGGAAAAGTATGCTAATGTATTGCCCACAAGCTAATCACAGTATTAAGTTTACTAGACTGTCTAGAATTGAGTAAAAACCCACACCCCCAATATGGCCATGAAGTGTCTCTTGGAGGACTCTGAAAAAGCATCATTGTAACAATTTTTTTTTTAATTAGGGATTGAAGGTAAATTTCAAAATGTATCAATGAACAATCTTTTCTTTGAGGCTAAGTACAACACTTAAGAAATGACACATCCTATCAACAAAGCAAAAGATTTTCTGTTCTTTAACAGAAAGAAAGGAACAATCTCCGCTGAGAGATGCCCATCTGAAAGATGATCAGACCATGTCTCAACCATTAATATAGGTAAGAGTCAAGGGTGATAAGGGCAAAAGAGCAAAACTACAATTCTTCCTTTTTCAGCTTTTCTAAATATCAGAGACAGACAGTCTAAAAAGGTTAATGCTAATGACATTGACCATTGAAAAATGAGTGTAGGCGCCCCCTCTGCCCATACTCTTTCCTTTGGGATAATCATAATAAATAGCTGCTCCCTGTGGTTAAACAACTGGGAAATTACTAAAATAATTTGCAATAAACAGACATTTATAATGTAGAATAATAAGAAAAGAAATGAACTGACATTTCAAAGGCATTCTATAAGAAGAATCTTGCAGTTTTCATAGGAAAGGTGTTTTGGTACAACAAACCAGAACTGTGAAGACAACACATCTAAGATGTGTGTTATCTTTCTTCAAAAATCTTCTCTGGATGATATTTCAATTTTGTTGTTTTTCTTTAGCATATCCTAAATTAATATTTTAATTTCTAATATTTTCAATGTGCTAAGTCCAGTGAATCATCAATTAGTTAATCCTCAACAAAATACCAGGAAAAGTAAGATTGTGAATAGTCAAATTTCAAGATCCACAAGAAAGCCAAGATGGTTACATTACTCAGTTATAAATTTCTTCCAGTGTTCCATATAATCTCTGTAATTTTTCTGTTCATACTTTTCCTTTATTTGTATATTTCTTCTCCTAGATTAAAATAATTTTTAAGTAAGAGATTTTTATTGTAAATTTGTACCATATATCCCAGTACATGACATATAATATGAGCTTTAAAAAAAAGAAAACTAGAATTTTCTGCTCTAGAACACATCCCTCTCTTATTCAGAAGGAATTTCACTTCTACATTAATCCACTTCTCTGTATCATCAATTTCTTCTTCTATATTGGATTAAGATATGTGTCTCCCAACTTTTCTAACCCCTCCCTTGAGCCCCCACATATTATTCTGTTTTCTTCCCTAAATTGCTACACATTATGTCAAAAATGTCTCTAAAAATACTTATTTCTAGTTCCTGTTATCCCTTGTTATTTCCTTTTTAGTCTTCCATACAGTTCAGTCTGACTTCCTATCCTACCACTACTAAGACTCTCTTCATCAGTCTTCAGTGGTGCCCATTTTACAAATCTGATGGATGTTACTATGATTTGGTTTTCCACCAATTCTCATGATTTTTTAAATAATCATTCCCCCTTTCTTGACTTAAGATTTTTCTATCAAAATTTAGCCCTCTTCTCTAACATTTTTCATCTTCTAAATGACTTCATTCATTTCCACGTCTTAAATTACTGTTTACTGATGCTTCAAATGTATATTTCCATCCTTAAACTCCTTCAAAACTTGATTTCCCAACTAGCTTTTTCCATCTCAGTAAAGGATACCACTATCCCACCCAACTGCTTAAGCCCGAAACTGTGGAACTTAACTTTTATTTGCCCTTTTCCCTAGTCTACCTAAATAAAATCCATAAGCAAATTGTCAGTTCTACTTGTAAAGTAAACCCATATCTAGTCACTTCACTCTATCTTGATAACTATAGCTCTAGTTAAAGTCACTATCATCTTGAAATGATTTCTACAATGACCAACTAAATTCCATGGTCTCCCTAATTTTACTTTTGTTCTCTCTTTACCCCATTTATTCTTTACCATCAACCAACATGATCTTTTTAAAAAGTCAAAATGAAGCCTATTTTTTTGTGTGTAAAAACCCTCAAAGCTTCCCCAAAGCCCTTTGAAAAATCCAAACTCCTTGCCCAGGTTTTAAGATCCAATCATAATCTCATGATCTGGCCCTGGTCTGCCTCTCCAATTTTACCTTTTACTTTTCAATCACTCATTTCTCCTTTCTTTCCATGAAAACAGTGACTTCTTTTCAAGCATAGTGGCTTTGAACTTGTATGTCTTTCATGCAACTTCTTCCTGTGGCTTCTTGCATAACTAAGTTCTTTTTCTTCGAGACTCCTTGTAAATAGCACCTCCTCAAAGAGACTATGAGCTCTTACCTAAAGTAGCCCTCCACATTCTAAGCCAACTCATTCCTTTTCATGCAGTTATTCTCATTTCCTTCAAGAAAATAGATACAAACTTAATATTTTTATTTATTTGTTTACTATTTGTACTAACTGAAATATAAGCTCAAATGATCTTGTTCAAATGCTTTATTTCTAAATCCCAGAATCATGTTGGGCACAGAATATCTTCTTAATGTGTAAAAGAGTAAATGAATAGACACATGAGAAGTAAAGTAATCAAAAACACACATGATCTTAAAAATTTTATTATTACCTAAAATCCTAATCATTATTTATGGATTCCTTTCTTTGGTAGGAATCCACCAGAAAAGCATAAGGAATAAGAATCAAATTAGTTCATTAATTTACTGGGAGTTTTTGTTTATTTTTAGATTGTAGAAAATGAAGCTCTAAAGACCCTACCCCTTCTCTTCATCTCAAGGCAGAACCAGAATATTCATTATGCAAAAATGTTGAGCTGTTATTCAACTCTATGTCTGTGGCTATGACCCTGTTACTATATATATGAAGTTCTATATATTATCGAGTACAGAACTAGTCAAGGATGTACAACAAATAAGATCTAGTCAAAGTTTTGCATAGATTATAGCTATTTCCTCCACTGTCCTTCACTGCCATCCATTGCACTCCACAAAATTTTGCACAAAATTTTAAATAAACAGGTTACTTATTGTTTGCTACTCAAAATTCCATGTGAACAAGATGTGCACATCCCTATTGTCTGGTAACTTCCATGTTAATGCCTCTATGTGTTGTTTAACTAGCAATCTACAAAGGCTACGTTTATGGTTTGAATCTGGAATGTCTCTGTGTTCAGAGGTGGGGCTTTGGAGAAATGACTGGGCTCTGAACTCATCAGTAGGTTAATCCACTGATGTTTGAATGGACTACTGGGAAGTGGGAGCTAGTGGAGGAAGTATGTGTCTCGGGGAAAGCCCCAAAAGGGTTTATCTTTTCTCCAGCCTCTTCCTGCCCCCTTATCTTCCTAGCTACCATGAGCTGAGCAGCTTCCCTTGACCACGCCCCTTCCACCATGATGTTTTGCCTTATTTCAGGCTAAAGCAATGAGGCCAGTCAACCATGGCTGAAACCTCTAACACTATGAGTCAAAATAATTTTTCCTGCTTTAAGTGCTTTACATCAGGTATTTTGGTCACAGCAATGAAAAGCTAACGCAGCTATATATTCATTTTAATAAATATTGGAGTGTAATCCACCTAAACGATACTGTGCTTTCTTTTTTCCAGCCTAGTCCAGTGACTTCCCCATCGCTACTTAAAGAAATGGTTCTTAAATAACTAAGCTATCTCATTTTATCATTAAAATAATCATATGACATAATCAAGTTATTAACTATTACCTTTAAGCAGAAACCTAATTCTAAAATGAAGTCTCAAAGATATGAGAAGACTTGCCCAAGGGGATGCACCTAGTACAGAATTCAGCTTGCAGCTTTGTTGAAAGGATGAAAAGAGAGTAAAAGTGTTTTGTGAACTCTAGAGGTAATATGTCAACCTAAAAGATGTTCACAGGAAATAGCAGCAGCAGCTTTCAGTGCTCAGAGGTGTCATTCATTTTCAAACAAACCCTAAAAGATGTTACCTTGGATTTTTATCAAGTTGAATTTGCCCTGTTTTTAACAGCAAATATTGTTTAAGTAAATTATATTTAAAATAATAACCAAAATAAAAAGGTACACAAATCTTGGAATTAAGGAAAATGGCTAAAGAGTTTAGTAAATAAGGAAACATGTGAATAAATAGAAGGAAGACCAGAAAAGAAGGAAAGAGGATTGGGGGAAGGAGGAAGGGAAAGAAAGAAGAAAAATTAAGGAATGAAATGAAGCAATTTATGTGCATATATGAATATTACACAACAAACACACATTTACAGTGTACTAATAAAAAATTATTTCTATAATAGTTTCAAAACCCATAAGTTAATTTCAAGATGTCAGTCAATATGCATGTAATCAATAATGCCACTGACCAGTTGGGCCTATGTTTCCCTCAATTTCACTAAACTTTAGATGGATTTTCTGACTCTAGGCTATGACCTACCTTTTCTTAGAGTGTTTCCTTTATAAAACCTGAAATTGTAAATTCTCTCTTTACCCCTTTGAGATATAAATCTTTCTAAAAGCTTCTTGACAGTTGAACACCCAGCAATGTCTTTCTCAAAGACCTGAAAGCCATCTCTTTGGTTCTCATCGTGATTGTATGACCAATGTGATTCTGCAATCTGTACAATCAGAAAAATGACAAATTATACCCCATTTGATTCAAATGTATGAAATGTCAAGATCATTGTACTGTCATGTGTAACTAATAAAAAAATAAGTAAATAAATAACACCTTAAAAAAAAAAAAAAAGACCGCACTCCAATCTCCTGTCTCTGGGCAGGATAAGGAGCTTAACTTTAGTGGGGGACATGTTCTGAGTAATAAAACTACCTTCTGTCACAAAGATATGAAAATTTAAGCCAGTGTGGTGATGTATGCCTATAATCTCAGTGGGGCTTTGGAGGCTAAGGCAGGAGGATCAGGAGTTCAAAGCCAGACTGAACAAAAACAAGGCACTAAGCAACTCAGCGAGATCCTCTTCCTAAATAAAACACAAAATAGGGCTGGGGACATGTCTCAGTGGTCCAGTGCTCCTGAGTTCAATCCTCAATAGCTAACTAACTAACTAAATAAAAAAATAAATGCAAATTTAGTTTTTACTTTGGAAAGGGCCACACAAATGGCCTGTGAATGCCACTAATGTCCTCTAGTATTTTCTCCTTAGCTCAATCTTACTCTTAGAAACTCAACCTTCTCAGCTTCAGCAAAACTGATTCTAGACTTGCTTTTATGCAGTAGCCTTAAATAAAGTTTTCCTTGGCTTCTTAATTTTGCTTGGTACAATTTTTAACTTGACACCACATTCAAAGACTAGATTGATGTGGGGTAGGTAGATGTTATATATGTAAACAAAACACAAAGCCATGAGCACTTCATTTACCATAAAGATACCAACTTTGAGACCAAAAAAAAATGGTTATGTCAAATGTCAAGTTTATTAACTATTGTCTGAGATAAATGTTAATGACAAAAGCTTTTCTCCATTAAAAGGGTTATATTCATAGGCAAGAAAGACATGAAAACCACTTATATGAAAGCCATTCATCTTCTGCAACTGTCAGTAACTGAAGTAACTTAAATACTAAAAGAAAATATAGAATTTGAATGTAGAATCATAACCACATATTTATAATTAACCAATTCCACTAAAGGAACCTATACCAAGGAGCTCAATAGCCAAATGTGATCAACAGTAGACCTTTCCTGTGCCTACTATACAGTGATGTACCTTTTTCTTTTTCTACCCTGGCAATTAAAAGAACAATAGAAATAATTCAAGCTATTTGTTTTATGAGAATGTAAATGAGAAAAAATAAATAAAAAGAAACAGAGCATTCAGAAGATAAAGTGAAAAGGAGGAATATCAGTATTAATGTCTAAAACCAATATTCAAATTAAGATAATTAAGCTTGAAAAATACCTCTTTAAATTGATACAGGTGGAGTAAAGAACTGAATAAAAACATAAGCTCAAGGTAATCACAGCAAATTTGACCTGTTCTCATAGCTTTGCCATAGCAAATTTTTAAATATCTAAATGATATGAAACTTCTGAAGAAGGCAGACCAACAAATTAAGATAGAATATAATTTCTCATAAATATGAAGATGGTAGAAGATTAGGTGATAGCAGTTTTCCTAGGGAAGAAAAATAATAATGAGGTTGGAATGTGGATTTAAAAATATATGAAGATAGAGAACACTTTCAAAACTGCCTTATTGAACTGAGAAAAATAATCATTAGTAAAAAATATACTGATATTTGGGGCTGGGGATGTGGCTCAAGCAGTAGCGCACTTGCCTGGCATGCATGTGACCCAGGTTCGATCCTCAGCACCACATACAAACAAAGATGTTGTGTCCGCCGAAAACTAAAAAATAAATATTAAAATCTCTCTCTCTCTCTCTCTCTCTCTCTCTCTCTAAATATATATATATATATATATATATATATATATATATATATATAGATAGATAGATAGATAGATATAGATAGATAGAGATATATTGATATTTGACAAAACCAGCCCAAAGTCTTGAATGCTAAAAGTAGCTCATATTTACTAAGGTTTGAAAAACTCAGTTATTTACTAGAAAATAACTTGGCAAAAAGAATATATTTTTACAAGAATTTATTGTATATTTGGAAACATTATTTGGCCTTAAAAAATTCCCAAGTGAGAGTTAATAGTTATAAATCAAAATTATCTCTGGTAAAAATGCTACTACTATTTCAATTACTCTTATAATAGAACTTTGACTGTCAAGAAACAGAAGAACCATTAAACAGGAAACATATTCTATCTATTAAATTTCTGGGTGATTTATATAACACAGCAGAGCTCAGATAAATGTAATGAAATTAAATTATACAGTTAATTCAGTCCAGTGTTTATTTATCAAATTAATTATGTAAAACTAAAAGTACAAATACTCTAATTTTTAAATCATGGAATACTTACTCAACAGGTGTTAGATTGGATCTTAAATCTATCTAACTCTTATTTACTTTGTCAAATCATTATAAAGAAATTACAACTCAAAAATTGCAAAATGTACTTCTAATGAAATTTGAATACCAATAGTGTTCTCAAAGACATATTAATACCATGTGTAAACACAATCAAACAAATAGTACTGCAACATTGTCATTGTTATTCATCATAGAGTATCAACCACAACATGATTTAAATTTGATGCAACTTCTATACCAGAAATAAAAAACAGATTCTTCATTTGCTCTTTTCCTTGCTTTCAGTAATAGATGCTATTAGTCTCAATATTTATTATCTTATTCATGTTCTTTCTTTTTCTAGAAGCATATAGCATGTCACCCAAAATCACCATACAGACATTTGTACCCCTCTGCATTCAATAGTCATCTTTCCACTAAGCAGTCAACATAGCACTCACATTAAAATACAAAGACTCAACATAGGAAATTTGTAATTTTACCAAGCAAATCAAAAGAAAATATAATTTTTCCTTTGGAATTTTTCCCTGAATAAAGTTGTCTTTAAGGAAACAGCAAATATATTTAATGATACTTTTATTTATATTTATATTGCCATCTAGCTTTAGTATAATCAGTGATTCAATTGAAGTCAACATATCATAATTAATAAGTACCTTTAATTCCCTCACTAAAACTTCAGACTTACTATTCAGGATTTTTATAAAGTATTGGCCCACATAATGCCACACTTTTTAACTTCCAATTTATACTTTTCTTTTATGTATGATGACTATTAATTATGAAAATTTTTAACAGCCTTTATTTTGCTGTCTTAAAAATTAAACATATAGAATTTAGAGGCTATGTTATTGCTCAGAATATACACCTAAGTGAGTAAAATTTGCATACGGAAAGGTATTAGGTCTTATGCTGTGTTTTATTTAAAATATAATGCTTTGCTTCAAAATTTATATTAAAAATTACACACAATTTTATTGCCCAAACTATACAGTGCTACAGACTCTCCTCCATAATATCCTGAAATATCCCATAAATCCTTAAAGATTCCCATAAATTTAATAATGCACTCTTTCTTGAAAATTCCCATGTAGATAAAGATCACTCTGTTGTGATGAAGTCAAGTTTCTGACTATTTGGTTTTGATAATTAGAAAGCCCTTCTTTATATCAAGTCCCCCCCACAAATACATGCTTCTATCTGACAATAACCAGCCATTTTCTTGTGGAAATCCTTTAACTATTGAAACCATGTAAAATAGCTATTCTTCGTTCTCTCTTCCTTTCTATAATTGGATAAAACTGGTATTAAAAAATTGACACAGAATTTCATATTCATTTTTTAAATGTTTATCAAACTATCAAGAGTGACCAATTACTCTTAATATTCATCAGTGGAGGGAAATCTAACCCAGGGGAAGTCATTTGAGGCATCACTACAGGAAGAAAAAGAGAGGCATCTTAATTCTTAAGAAAGAAACCTTGTACACCTGGTCAAAGCCACTCCCATAGCTACTTAATATAAAATAAGTCCCCTGACTACAAAGATTGTAGATTCAATGTTCATATCCCAAGGTAACAAATGTTTCTTTTTGCAGTCATCATATAAAATATTTCTGTTCCAAACCACAGAGCTTTTAAACACATAATGCAAAATTTGACAGAATTAAAGAAATAAATAGACAAAAACACAATATTAGTAGGAGACTTTAGCACTCTATTTTCAATAATGGCTAAAAACAGCAACCATATCAAAAAAGAAATAGAAGAACTGAACAATATTTTGAACCAATTGGACTAGATAGATAGATAGAGAAAGAAAGAAAGAGAGAGCGAGGGAAGGAAGGAAGGAAGGAAGGAAGGAAGGAAGGAAGGAAGGAAAGAAAGAAAGAAAGGCAGGCCGGCCAATCTACTCAACCACAGCAGAATATATGTATTTCTTTGGTGTTCATGGAACATTCCCTAGAATAAACCATGTTAGGCAATAAAACAAGACAATAAATTCAACAATACTGAAATCATACCTTGTATCTTTTGGATGAAAATACAATGAAGCTTGAAAGGAATAGTACAAGTAAAAAACTGGAAAATCCACAAATATGTGGAAATCAAAAATGCATTCTTAAACAACAATGGGCCAACATAAAAGAATGCCCTAGAAACAAACAAAAATTCCAAAATAAGAAACTCATGAGGGAAATTATAAAAATTAAAATAAAATGGACAAATTAAAACATAACAAATCAAAAAGTAATTTGTTTAAAATATAATAAATCAAATGTTTAAATAAAAACTGAAAGTTTTACCTCTAACCTACTACTAGGGAGAGAAATAGAGAGACAAAACACAATAGGAGTAGGAGATTTTAATACTCTACTTTCAATAATGTATACCCTAGTACTCTACTTTTACATATATATTTGAAAGAGTTCATGGTAAAAAAGAAGAGAACTTTCAGATCACAACCTGACTTTATACTTTAAGAAACTAGAAAAGAAAAACTAAATCCAAATATAACAGAGAGATGAAAATAATAAAGATTAGAGCAGAGATAAATAAAGTAGATGATATGAAAATAATTGAAAAATAAAGAAAACTAAGATTTGGTGATTTGAAAAGAACAACAAAATTTTCAAACCCTCAGCCAGATTAATAAGAAAAAAATCAGGTAACTAAAATCAGAAATTAAAGATAGACCATTACAACTATTGCCTGAGATATAAATAGGATTAAAGACAATAATATGCTAATAAATTGAATAACCTAGAAGAAGTGGAAAAATTCTTAGAAACACACCTACCAAAACTGGATCATGAAACAAACATATCAGACTGTTCTCAATTCGGGAAGGAGACTGGATCAGTAATCAAACACCTCACAGCAGAGAAAACTTCAGGACCAAATAGTTTCACAGAATTACACCAAACACTTAATTAAGAAGAATTAATGTCAAACTTCCCAAAACTCTTCCGAAAATATTGAAAAGGAGAGAAGACTTATAAGTTCATTTTATGATGCCAGCATGGACCAGATATCACAGGCATTTCAAAAAAGAGAACTCAGGACAAAAATCTCAGCTGAATATTGATGTGAAATAATAAAATACTAGTAAATAAAGCACAAGTGCACATTAAAAGTATTAAATACCATGAGCAAGTGGAATTTATTCTTGAAATGCAAGGACAGTTAAACACAAAAATCATTTTAATACACCACATTAGCAAAATAAAGACAAAAATCACATATTCATCTCTACTAACTATAGAATTTGACAATTTTCAAAACCCTTTCATGACTGAAACACTCAGTATTCTAGGAATAGGAAGAAATTACTTTCATATAATGAAGGTTATTTATGGAAAGCTTACAGCTATATCATGCTCAATAGTGAAAAACTGAAAGTTTTACTTGTAACATCAGTAACAAGATAAAAGTGCTTTCTCTTGCCTTTGCTATTCAATATAGTATTGGAAGTCCTAAATAGACCAGTTATGCAAGGAAAAAAAGTCATCAAACTTGAAAGGAAAATACAATTTTCTCTTCATGAATGACATGGCATTATATATAGAAAACCTTAAAGATTCCACACACACACACAAAGAAAATATATATTATTAAGACTAATGACTTAGGAAATTTGTAGGATACAAAATTAAGACAACTTGTGTTATAACTAATATTTTTAAAATACTTAACATGCAACTTTTCCAAAATCGATGTCTCTACTCTTGATTAGAAAAATTTGAAAATACATACCTTCATATATGTCTTCTCTTTCCTTAATTTCTCATTTATTAACAACAGCAATTATTTCTGCAAATGTTTCTGTGTACATTGAGATGTATCCAATCCAGACCTATTTTCTCTAACTTATTTAATCCAGGTATGTGTTCACTCATAAATTTGGATTGCCCTAAATTTTGCTTTATCATCTGGAGTTTTAGAATCACTCTTCTTGATGGAAAAAAATGGGGGAAAATGGAAATGATACTAAAGCCTAGGAGTTCTACCTACTAATCTATGCCCAGGATGATATTCGTCAGAAACAGTCATGTATCTTTCTTATTTCACTTCCTTTTCAAAAAAAATTTAGGCAATTGCAGAAAATATCATTCTCTTTGACATGAAGCTTCCTATTACAAGATGAAGTACCACTGCTGGAAAATTATCTCCTGGGGTTAGACTCTAAGTAACAGCTGGGTGCTACTTCTAAAAACCTCACAGAAAGGTGGAAACCAACCCACAGAGTACTAGAGAGTTTATTTGCTCTACAGAAATAGGGGAAAGAAATGTAAACCAGAGAAACATGGGAGATAAAAATAATCAGTAGAAATTTTTTTTTAATTTTCTATTTTTTTCTAATAAAAAATTAGAAAACTGTGTGGGCCTGGTTGAGGCTGTCCTCTGGTCATACAAATATTTAGTAAGGGAGTAAAACAGCAGATTTTCACATGCAGTTTGACACAAGGCCTCATGGAGGAGGGAGGAACAAAGGAATAAGATCTAGGAAGTGAAACAATAAGTTCTAGGAAGCTCACAGATTGGATGATGCAGTAGTGAGGACAGTCTACTGGAGAGGTTAAATTGTGACACAGGTTGTCAAGACAATCCTCGTAGATGTCAAGAAGTAGGGAGGCCATATCCAGTTACTAAAGAGTTGACAATAACTTGGATGGAAGGAGCTTTGTAGAATGGTGATAGTGTGGGGATTGTGTGTACTTGTGTATGTGTTTGTAGTGTTTTTATTGTTGTTCTTTTCTTTTGTCAAGTTATTCTTAATTCCTGGATTCTAGTACAATTTCTCATTGACTGAGCCTCTCTTACTGTATTTATTTTTCTGGCTTTAGAGCTTCCTTCCTGTATTAGCCAGGGATTTCTAGAGAAACAGAATGAATAAGATTTACCCACATATACACAGAGAGGGAAACATATGAATACAGATGACAACCAGTAGTACAGACATCACATTTATTTATCATACAAATATTGATGCCCCATGGAATAGCTAGGCATTGTAGATATTGATATAGATACAGATAAATAGATATTAAAGGCTGATTTTGAGGAATCAGCTGATTCCATGATTATGGAGGTTGAAAAATCCCAAAGCTGCTGTCTGCAACCTAGTGACACAGGAAAGCTAGTAGCAGAATTCCAGGATGTGTTCCAAGGCCCAAGAACAAGACAGCAAGGGAGCCTATGGTGTAAATCTCAGTCCAGGGAAAGGAAAAGACAAATGAAACAGTTCAACGGGCAGGCAGGAAACAAACAGGAAATAACTCCTTCCTTCTCAGCACATTGGATGATGCCTACCTGCACTAGGGAGGGCAGTCTAATTTATTGAGTCTGTTTACTCAAATGCCGACATCATCCAGAAGCAACCTCACAGAAACAACCAGAAAAAAAAAGAAAATGTTTAATCAGTGCACCTTTGGCCCACTCAAGGTGAAACATAAAATTAACCATCACATTTCTGACATCAGTGACAATTGTTATAGTCTTCCTTTTTTTTTTTTCTTTCAAGCTAAAATGACCTTAGAGAAATTGTCATCTTTGTAATGGCAGTTTGAGAGCACTGACATACCCAAATGGCACAGACTGAGTGGCTTAAACAATAGGAAGTTATTTTCTCATAATTCTGTAGGATAGAAATCCCAGATCAAGGTATCAGCAGATTTGGTTTATTCTGAAATCTTTCTATTAGTTTGCAGATAGTTGTGTAATTATCACACAGATCAGAGATGTTGGTACTCGCATATTTCTGTCTTGATTCTAGAAAATAATCTTTATCCTCCATTTACTGGATTGTGTTTAAGAGGTGTGTGTGTGTGTGTGTGTTTGTGTGTTTGTGTGACTTCATTTGCATGGGCTTAGAAATGGCTGATTCTTAGTAATATTGTAGAAGTAAAGCATTTGAATGAAGTGAATCCCACATATAATTTTTAATTAAAATGGAAAGTGTCCATTGGAATTGGTCATTTGGGTCAGAAATCTGAATTTGCAAGATGTAGGTAAGAAGGAAGCGGTAGAGGCTGGGTGTGGTGGTATATGCCTGTAATCCCAGTGGCTCAGAAGGCTGAGGCAGGAGGATCCAGTGTTCAAAGCCAGACTCAGCAAAACAAAGGTCCTAGGCAACTCAGTGAGACCCTGTCTCTAAAAATATACAAAACAGGGCTGGGGATGGCCTCAGTGGTCTAATGCCCTGAGTTCAATCCCCGGTACCTCCCTTCCCCACCACTCTACAAAAAAAAAAAAAAAAAGAAGAAGAAGAAGAAGAAGGAGGAGATAGAAAACTAGGTTTAAAATTTTAGCCAAGAACAAACATAAATGAGAACCTAGAAAACAAAATTTAAATATTTTGACATGACTTTTGTATCTCAGATATGAGTTATAGAAATGCCACCATTCCTTGAGTATTCATTCCCTCTTATGGATTTCTAGCACATTATAGAGATTTCATGAAAATTAACAGTGAGAAAAGACCCAAGATACTTTGAGTTTCTCCGAAGTTAGGCATAAATTAAAACCAAGTCATTGTCACTATTATCATTATTATTCTTTAAACATTCAGATTGCTTCAGAAAGATCATTTGGAAGACTATAAAGACTAGGGTTAGAGTTGACAATACGTTAAGTTAATTAATATTAATATTTTAAGACAGATATGAGAATCTTTGTCCCTTGGAATTTTACCTTTCTTTAATCAAATCATTAAATATAAATATTAAAGCACTACCCCATACTATCAACATATACTTAAGAGTTTTCAAATAACAAACATTAAGTTTGCATACAAATGCATATAGATTTGTCTACACATGCAATACCAACAGAATTAAAGTATTTAGCAATGATATAATAATGTCTTAAATCTAGACATTTGGTAAAATATAGAACTTTTTAATAAATGTCTTTTTAGTATCATAGAACATAAGCTATAGCCACCGGGAATCTAATCTTTAGCAGAACTTTCCACTTCATCCTATCAGGCACCAATCTAATAATTACTAGAAATTATATAATAATACCTGAAATTAAGTCTGCATATTTGATCAACCACAGAACCTTAATAAAGTCATTAGAATTTATTAGAAATCATTAGAATCTCAAAAAAATATATAAGCTGTCACAGCCAGGAATTTAACCTTTAACAAACCAAAAAGATGTTTCATGTGTTTTAGGATGCATTGCTTTGCATACTCATCAGAGAAACAAACTCTATATTAAAGGACTTATATACAATTTCAATGAGGCATTGAAGTGCCATAAAGAACAAGAATGTATCAGAATTCAAATATGTTCACTTGTCCAATACATCCCAAAGGCCAGCCAATTCAAATATGGCTAAAAAATTCAAATATATAAATTATTATACATCTTGGTCATGGGTTGATTATTATATGCCAACAAAAATATAAATTTCTTATGGAGAATTCTAAACTATCACTCATTCCTTAGGAAATGTTTGTATGAGTGTTACAGTTCTTTTTGAAAATTAAAAATAAATAACAAAATTTATTGAAAGCAAATATACCTTACCAGAAATACTAAATGAAGATTTTCAGGCTGAAAGCAAGTTATCCCAGGAGGTAATTTATCAAAGAAAGAGAGATGGTAAAAGCAATTATGTAATTGTGGACAAATAAAAAAGTATAAGTGTGTATCATTCTTTCCTCTCATAATTGAATTAAAAGCAACTCTATAAAATAATATGTATACAACATATTTGTTGGGCTTAAAACTTAAGAAATGTAATATATTTCTCAACATCAGTACAAAGAAGGTATGAGAGAGTACAGTTGTATTGAGCTAAAAAAAATGACTACATTTGTAAGTAACTACTTCTGACAATGTATTATTGAGTTTGTTATCATATGAATAGCAATAATACCACAATAAAGGAAGAAAATGAAATGCAGCTAGATAGAAGTGACATTTGTAAATATTACCAGAATTAAGCTAGTACATAGCTGAAGATAACTCTTCTAAGATAATAAATGGTAAGCTTTAGAGCAACTATTAATTAAAATCTCAAAACACACACAACAAAAATTAAATGTGAAAAAAGTGGAAGAAATTAAATGAGTTAAAATGCTACATTAGAAAGCACCTAATGATTTTAAAAAGCAGTAAAATAAGAAGATAAAAAGATATGAAAATATGGATTTGAACATTAAAATAGCAAATGTAAATAATAATTAATAACATTAAATGTGAATGGAATAAAAAACCCAATAAAAAGAGAGAGATTGACAGACTAGATTAGAGAACATGATCCAACTAAGTCTATAGGACACATGTTTGAGATTTAAAAACACAAAAACATTGAAAATGAAAGGATGAGTAAAGAAATGTGCAAATACTAACCACAAGAAAACTGGAAAGGCTATACTAATAATAAACAAAAGAGACTTTGGGGGAAAAATTATAAGAAATAAACACAGACATTTTATAATCATAAAAGGACCAATCCATCAAGAAGATATAATAATAATAATAATCATTTATGCACCAAATAACAGAGCCCCAAAATACATGAAACAAAAACAAACAGAAATGAAAATAGAACAAGTAAGAGATTTAACTACTCCACTTTCAATAATGGATAGAATAACTAGACAGATGATCAACAAGGATGTGAAAGATTTAAGACTATAAACCAACTAGGCCTAACAAACATCTGTAGAAAACCCTACGCAAGGCGAAGCATATGTAACAGTCATCTCCATAGACCATACACTAGACCAAAACACAAACCTCAATAAATATAAAAGGATAGAAATAAGTCAACAAAGAATAAAATTGAAACAGCTTTTTTTTAAAGGGAACTGCAAATATATGTATGAACACACTGCCATATAACTAATAAATCAAAGAACAAAACCAAAGGAAAATCAGAAAATATGTTGAAATAGTTAAAAATAAAGATATAATATACTCAAATCATAGATTATATCTAAAATAGTCAAAGAAAAAATTAGAGTTATTAAGTTCCTATTTTAATACTGAAAGCAAAAGTAACAGAAACAGGGACAGACCTTGATGGATCAGCAATATTTTTATTAAGCAGTGAAGGGGCACATTTTCTGGGGGGAAAATGGTGGTGGTTTGGCAGGCTCATGTAGGGTGGGACAGAGCGCAAGTAGGGAAGTTCCTAGGGAAATTCCTGGGGCCTATTGTCCTGGGGTCAGCAGATTCAGTCAGGTAGGGACCAGGTGCAAGTTCCTTTTGTGTTCTCCCCAGTTTCCCTTCCTGCCTTCCCTCTTTATGAGGATTGGGATTCTAAATGACAAAACCTCCAATTTATCACAGACATCTCCCTGCACACGTGGCAGGACACACATGTGACAGGAAGGTAGTTGGGGAAACAGCTGCAACAGCTGCAGATAGGGGAAATGCCTTGGCACTTATTCTCCATATCCTTCATCCTAGAGTCTGAAAGGGGTATGACAAGTTGGGGCAATATCGTCATATGTTGACTACTTCCCACTGAGAAGTAATGTGGCTGGGACATCTTTTAGAGTATGAAGGAGGAACATAGCTTTCACATGTTCTGGGGTGGTGGCCCTGGAGATGGCGGAGATTCATTCTGTTAGAAACCTCTGGAAAAGATTAATGAAACATGGAAGAAGGGAGAGAAATAACATGATCAGGAGAATGGAGGTCATAATGAACCAAACCCAGGTGGGGAGTCATCCCAACCATTGAGGGGAGGAGGAGATGGTTGCTGGGTTAGTAGTTTGTTTTGTTAGGGTTTTTTTTTTTTCTCTTTAATTTTATCCCTAACTATTCCTGACTTATTAACATAGAAGCAACATTCTTCCCTAAGAAAGAGACAGAGGCCACCTCATTGGGCAGAAAGGAGATCTAGGCTCCTGATGATTTTGCAGGACAACAGACACCAGGGAATCCAATTGAGTCAGTACTGACTCCGTGACCTGTTGGATATCTCCAATAACCTATACTGACGATTTTTTATAGTAGTGAAGAGATGTTCCTCCTAATCCTCCTGCTCCTGTGCCAATACTGGCAGATATTTCTAGCCCTACGAGTAAGGGAATAAATTAAAGGACTTTCTTGTGTCTGGTGTGTGCCATTATCAGTAAAGGCAAACTTTGGTTGTTAGGTAAAATACCAATTTGAGGAGTAAAAAGACCAAAGTACAGAAGCTAGTCCAATTTTGGTAGGCAGGGGTAAATATGAGCCTCACAAAGGAAAAAAATGCCTCAGAATTTGGGGAACGCCAGGGCTGTGGGGATGACACAAGTGTACATCTTAAGTGGTATTAAAAGAACTATTGTCTTTTCTTTTAAATGCCCAAGTATGGCTATACTTTGTTTATAACTGCTTTTGCTAGGTTTTCAAGATCAACCTGGTCAAATTGACCTTGTTCCTATCAATTGGTAAGGGTCAGATGAGTTCCCTCAGGGCATCACTCTTGGGGAACTTGAGATCAGCCTCTTAGCTCTTTTAGTGCCATCTGCTAGGCATGGGTTAGGGATTACTTGATGATGCATAAGGGATATCTCCCTTCTCCAATGACCCTCCTCTTTTGCAGCATATGCACTGGTCAGATTTTTGTTCTCTGGGGCCTCCTAGATCCCCCAGATCAGGAGAGTATGTGGTACAGAGTTGCAAAGCCTTTAGAGAGGTCTCTTTATTCCCTGGGTTCAAGCTGACTCAGAGGGCAAAAACCTTCTTTCTTAACCCTTTTACTTCCCTAACTTTAATCTCCAAGACTTGGTCTTAAACATTCAGCAAGCTTGTTTCACCATTCTTTAAGTAAGAGTACTGGATTTTAAATTTAATGTCTATAACTATAGTCATTCACCACTTCTATTTAATTGGGGTCAGTATTAGTACTGGAAGTTACCCACATATACTACCTATAGATGATGGGCTATTATTTCAAAATAACTCAGGTTGTTATATTGAAAGTTGTATTTCTATAAGGCACTAACAGACAATAGAGTTTACAAGGAAAACAAAAAATTAAATTAACAAGAGTAAAAACATATTGAGTTTGTATAATAACTATGAACTAAGAAACATAGTTTTTAGTTTGGGATTTTTTATAATCTCAACCCTTTACTTTAAACTTTAGTTTGAAGAACATCAGCTTAGTAAAATGCTCTTCTGAATCTTGTACTTTGAAGACATGTATACTTGGAAGATATGAATACGTAATTATACCAAAAATCCAGTAATAGCACAATAATTACACTAATGTTCTTATATTAAGCAAGGTTAGCTTTAAAAAAAAATCTAAACTCTGTAACGTAGTGTAATACTCTAAAATAACAGTTTTGTTTAACCAGAGTTGTATGAGCCCTAATTCCTTTAATACTAGTTTCTCTAAAGACAAAACTTAACAGACACAGAGATTATCTTGACAGATAAAAGCAGATTAATGTTTTAAGAAATCCTTACTTCAACACATAGAGGATTAAACTTTGGTTTATACCAGTACATTAATATTTGACCTTAGGGGGCTGTTTTAGTCAGATTTTTCACTGCTTTCACTAAAAGAACCCAACCAGAACAATTTTAGGGGAGGAAAAGTTTATTTGAGGGCTCACAGTTTCAGAGGTCTTAGTCCACAGAAGGCCGGCTCCTTTCCTTGGGACTCAGAGGAAGGGCAGAACATCATGGCAGAAGAAAGTGGCAAAGGGAAGCAGCTCACATCATCAGGAAGCAAAGAGAGAGAGTCTCCACTTGCCAGATACCAATATATACACCAAACCCACACCCTAATTCCCACCTCCTCTAGCCACACCCTACCACTTTAGTTACCACTCTGTAGATCCCAATCAGAGGGCTAATTCACTGATTGGGTTAAGACTCTTATAATTCAATCATAAGCTTTTGAGGGACACCTCATATAAAAACCATAGCATTCCACCCCTGGCCCCCCAAAATTCACACACATCTCACAATGCAAAATATATTTAGTCCATCCCCAAAAGTCCCCATTGAAGGGAAAGCAAGGAATGAGAGATAGAGATCAGACAGAGATACACAGGAGAGTTTATTTGTCAGAGCTGACAAATAGAGGCCATCTCTCTATAGCAAAGAGAGGCAAAACAGGCTTGGGTTTCAGGACTTTTATGGGGCAGGCTCAAGAATCAGAGCCAGGCAGGTCCTAATGTGGCGGTTAGGAGTTGGGTTGGTATGAGGGAGTGGTAAGCTTTACTCAGAATTGTCCTTGTGTGGGAAAGCAAAAGTGTTTCCTAAAACTGGTGGCTGTCACACTTAAGATGACCATCCAGATGTTAAGCAAGGACATTATACCCATAGTCTCAAGAGTTCTGAGATTGCTCAAAGTTCAAGTTAAATTCTCTGAGGCTCAAGGCAATCTTGCATTGTCAGCTCCTGTAAAATTAAAAGCAATTTACAAGTATTCAATATATAATAGTAAATAGTAAACATTTGCATTCACAAAAATAGGGGCATAGAAAAAGGGTTGAGACCAAAGCAAGACCAAAATCCAGCTGAGAAAACAAGTTCTGTAGCTCCATGTCGGGCATCTGAGGCACATGGCATCATTTTCTCTCCAAAGGGCTTAAGTGTGGCACTTGTTTGTTGAAGCTCAAGTGGCCCTTCTGTCCCTGCAACTTTCCTAGGATAATGTCCCATGTTACTGGTATTTCTTAACCTCAGAGGTCTCCACTGCAGCTTTGGCTTCCTCCTCACCTCTCCACATCTTCTCAAGGGGTGTCCTCAGGGACTCTGACCCTGCTACACCTTACCTAGCCTCCAAGGCCTTCCTTTGAAATCTTCTTGGAAGCCTCCATGACCCCTTAACCCAGCATCCTGCATTCCTGCAGAACAAGCAACATGCGGTTGATGCCAAGGTCTGCCACCTTCTCAAGCAGTAGCTAAGCCTCGGGGGACCCTTGCAGCAGTAGCCTCTGAGTATCTGAACACATTGAAAAAACTTCCTAGGACCCCAAAACATACTCCACCTGTCTCTACTCAAGAGAATTTTCACTTTTACTCCCTTGAGGTTTAGATGGTTGTGGTTTTGCCAGCTCCTGAAATATCTTCAAGCCATCTTTCTTACTGTCTCTGGGCAAAGTCTAGCATTTCTTTAGTGGCAGTAATGTCTTTAACATCTGCAACTTCCTTAGCCATAGTTTTACTCCTGCTCTGTTTTCTGCTCCTAATTATTACAATAAATTTGACTAAAAGCTGCCATCAATATCTATGCCACTGCCTGAATGCTGTACTACCTGCAAAATATTTACTTATTTTTAACTATAAAAACCAAGATATCAGACAAGTGTGGTTAACAGTACTAGCCATCTCTTCCTTGTTGAAGAAAAATCCTAGAAGCAATGGATATTACCTTCTAGACATTTTATAGAAATTAAAACTCTATTAATTGTCTTACCACCAAGAAAGACTTGCAAGTTAGCAATTTTAAAGACATCTTTACTCTCGTCTATTTTTAAATTCAACCGCTTTTTTAAAACCACATGAATTAAAGGTATTTGGATCCATTTTTCATTTAAATTTTAATTTATAAGGACTCACTTATCTACACCAATTTTGATACCATGTACATGATATATGGACACAAGCACATGTAGACATGATAACACAATACACAGGTGTGCACACATACACAAAACATACAAAAGCAAAGGTTTTGTAGCTTTTGTAGGTAGATATCCACTGCAATGCTACAGATGTCTATTGAAGCCTCTATTAGATTGAGAGGTAACCCTTGAAAAATTTGGCCTCTACACAAAAATAGAGTGTAAAAACCTCTATAATTAAATAAAATAACACTGAACAGATAAATATATTAGTTTAGGTACACAGGATCAAATGTGAATTCACCATAAAACCATGAGCTTAAAAATTTAGAATTTAAAAAAAAAAGAGTCCTAGAAAAAACTAGCACTGCCATAATTAATAAAAAAGCATTCAGAACATCTTTATCAAATCAGAGTTTACTTTTAGCTCAGTTTAGAGTGAGTTAAGATATTAAGAGAATATCAAAGAGCTCTGAAATATGTAGGTAAAGATTCCCAAGGTAAAAGAGACTTGACCATTTCATTTTCCCTCGCTCAGGTGGTCAGATAGCCAGCCACATGCAGCTGGGATTTAAAAGGGGCACATTTTTCCCCCTCTGGTCCAAAGTCCTATCAGCTAGGCAGGCCTCTGCAATTTACATTTCAATGTAAGCCTTGGCAAGATAGGGATCTGGCAAAAGCCAAGGGAAACTACTGTTGAGTTACACCTCATTCCTAGTCCATTTTTACCATTTTTCCTCTTACAATGATGGTCCTATAATTTATGTTTCCTTGGGAGACCAGTTTTATTCCCCAGGTCGTAATCAGGCCAGACGTGAGTGGGATCTTTTAGTTGGATTTGAATAGCAGTGTTGAGCTGAGAGGTGTTCCAGACTGTGGGGTCAATCCCAATGAGTAAGAAATAATCAAAGGCTTAGGGGACACAGAGACCAGGCCCAGGCTGGAATGTATTAAGAAAAAATGGTACTAGATCTTAAAGGAAGAATGATAGTGGAGGGTTTAATTTGGAGATTCCTGTATTAGGGGTATTTGCTTTGGAAATAGGCCCATGCCATTGTGTTAAAAGAGAAAGTCTTGTCTTAATGTTGACCACAGAAAAATTACCTGGCTAGTCACCATCTCTGTAACCCAGGGCTCCTCAGATGAATCATCTGAAGTAACACCAGCAGTGGAGTTTGGGTTCCCTCATTCCAGTAAGTCAGTGTATGATGCTTGGGAAGTAGGTGGTACTGAGGGGAGAGGTTTCCTTCCCTGGGTACAATCCTTCTTCCAGTGTCCCCATTGTTTGCAGTTGGGACAGGGCTTGGTGAGAGGGCCTCAGGTTAGGGCAGGCTCTTGCCCAGTGTCCTGTCTGTCCACATCAGAAACAGTCCCCAGGACATGTATTAGATGATCTGGTGGGGCCATGAGCAGCAGGGCATTTTTTAGAGTTATGGATGGCTAAGGCCAGAGTTGACATTTAGCTTTAAGATGGTTTTCTTTCTTCTTTTTTGTCTTATCTTCCCGATTGTTAAAGACTTTGAAAGCAGCATCTAGAAGTTGCTGCTGAGTAGTCTTGGGGCACTTTTCTAACTGTCTTATGTTTTTATGGATATCAGTACAGATCCACTGATGAATTGGACATGGAAAAAGAGAGTACTGGTGGGAGTATTGAGGTCTAGGGTAGGATATTTGGTAATAGCCTCAATAGTAGGATTTTCAGAAAATCAACCTAATCTGTCCTCAATTTGGGACATATCTGTCATAGAAAAGGGAACAAGAACTGGGACCATCCCTTCAGCCCTGCCACTCCTCAGAGAGGGAACATGTATTTCATTGGAAGGATTTTCAGAGGAGGTGATGTCAAGAGGAAAGGAGAGCATGATTGTGGAGTTTGAGGATGGGTGGGATGAGGGAGCAGAGGGACCCTGGGGTCTGTAAGGAGGGTATTTGCCTGCTATTTGGGGGGGCCATGAATGAGGAAGAGAGTTGTGAGGCAGAGACGATTACTTGTGGAGCAGAGGAGGGCTGGCATAGTGAGGACTTTGAATAAAGACACTAGTATGGCTGTATGTATATACGTGGCTGTATAACCTATGTGATCCTAAAATCTGTACATGTGGAAAAAATGAGAATTCATACCCCATTTGAATCAAATGTATGATATGTCAAGATCATTGTATTGTCATGAGCATCTAATTAAAAAAAATCAGAGTAAATAAAATGCATCAAATAAAAACAAAAGAAAGCTTGGAGACAGGGAACCTCAGACCATTTGAGGAAATTGTCTAAGTCTTAGAGAATTTTTTGATCAAGAGTCCTGACTCGAACCACTGATGCAGATTGTCTAATTTGTATTGTGGCCAGATCAGAGTATTCAGCCTAATAAGGCATTTGCTTTTGAAGTCAGATTGGAAGAGGAAGATTTTGAGACTTTTAAGGAGACAACCTGGGGGAGTGGGGGAATCCCATGGATGGACTGGTTAACCCCTATGTTGAGAAGTTTGACAAGATTAAATCAAAGTGTCCCTTGACATCTGTCTCCTGCCACCAGAGAGTTCCATCAGAGAATGAGAGGGCATCCCCTTCCACAATCTCAATGATGGAGGACCCCTGGGGTTCAGATGAGGGTCCCAGGCAGGACACATCTGTGAGAGACCAGAAGGGATCTTCCCTCTCTACAGAATCAGAAGGCCTATCTTGCATGCGGGAATAAAATGGCAAAAAGCAGCCTCTGATCCAGAAGTCTTAAGTGCAGGGAAGAGGTCTAAGTACAGGAAGGGACTGGGAAGAAAGGTTAGAAGGAGGAAGCCTCCAACACTAATACAGGACCAGATAGAGATCCTTGCTCCATCCACATAGCAATAAGGCAGCAAAAACCTAGTCCAAGAATGGGGGTTGGTTTCGGGTCATAGACCAGCCACTGTTTAGCCAAAGTGGACTTCAGAGAGTGTGAAGAGTCTCCTACTAGAAAGCAGAAGAAAGGGAGGACAGGACAGTCAGTCTGGGGATTCAGGCATGGCTGGGGGCTTATCAGACCTCAGGGAACCATAGGAGACCCTGAAGATTGAAGGTCACTTCCCAGGTCTCATTGGCCATTTAGCATAACTATTGGGAGAAAGGTGAAAGGTGGTGGGGAGGTTCATTGGAATGGGGAGATGTAAAAAGAACCCTAAAAAACTCCCATTACCAGGTTTTGGCACCAAAATGAAAGCAAAAATACCCAAAATGGGGACAGTCCTCAATGGATCAATAATGCTTTTATTAAGCAAAAGAGGGGCACATTTTCGGGGGAGAAAGTGTTGGCTGGCTACAACAAAGGTCTAAGTTTTATAGGGTTCAGCAGGGCCAGGTCATGGGATGAGTTGGTTTGGAGGGCTCTCATAGGGTGGGACAGAGGGCAGGGAGGGAAGTTCCTGGGGCCTGTTGTCCTGGGGTCAGCAGATTCAGTCAGGTAGGGATCAGGTGCAAGTTCTTTTTGTGTTCTCCCCAGTTTCCCTTCCTGCCTTCCCTCTGTCTGAGGCCTGGGATTCTAAATGACAAAACCTCCAATTTACCACAGACCTCTCCCTGCACACACGTGGCAGGACACACACGTGGCAGGACACATACATGACAGGAAGGTAGGTGGGGAAACAACTGCAGATACAAATACCCTGGGACTTATTCTCCATGTCTTTCAAAGACAACAGAAAAATCTCAAATCAATAATCCAATATTCTACCTTAAAATATTTTTAAAAATTGTGCTAGGGATATGTTTCAGTGGTAGAGTGCTTTTCTGACATGCTTGAGGTCCTCGGTTGAATCCCCAGCACTGGGGTGAATTAAAAAACCTATACAAAGAAAAGGAATGGAAGAAATGAAATTTTAACCTAAAGCAAGCAGAAGGAAGGAAAATATAAAGATCAGAGTAGAAATTAATGAAATAAGAACAACAACAAAAACAAAACAAAACATAAAATAGCAAAGAAACCAAAAGCTAGTTCTTTAAAAATATCGAGAGAATTGACAAATTGTAGCTATAATCACCAAGAGAAAAAGAGAGAGCACTTGGGAAAATAGTCTGTCAGATCTTCAAATGATTAAACGTAGAGTTACCACAAGACCCAGAGAGTCTATTCCAGAAACAAAAAACATATCCACATAAAAATTGTATATCAGTTTATAGCAGCATTATTAATATGGTCAAAAGATGAAACAAGCCAAATGTCTGTCAACAGACCAATGGATAAGCAAATGTGGTATATTCACACTATAGAATGTTACCAATTATTATAAAATCCAAAGTATTGATATGTGCTACACCACAAAAGGACCTTGAAAATTATGCTAAGTGAAAGAAGCCAGTCACAACCTATTATATATCTTATGATTCCATTTATATGAAATTGCAAGTTGAGAAATATTTAGACAAAGAGTAGTGGAAATTGGGGTGTGGAGAAGAAGAAGGATGTTAAATAAAGGATACAGGGCTTCTTTCTAAAGTAATAAAGTGATCTAAAATTATGGTGTTGACTGCACATATTTATGAAAATACCAAAACCATTAAATGACACACTGTTTAAAAAATGAAGTTATGGTATGTGAATTATATCCAAATAAAGCTGTTTCTTTAAAAAATACAAATATACAAAGGGCTTGAAACTATCTATGGCAAATACTTTGTAGTATTTATAATTTGCTACAAGATGCTACTCCAGAGTACTTCAGAATCACTGTTTACAAATATTCTGTTTGGCAAACACAACTTCTTTCTGCTACCAATTTGTACCACTGGTAAAATATTAAATAAATGTCTGTGCATTCCCTGTTTATAAGATTTTTAATCATTTGATGATCTGACAGACTATTTTCCCAAGTGTTCTCTCTTTTTCCTCTTGGTGAGTATAGCTAAAATTTGTCAATTTTCTCAATCTTTTCAAAGAACTAGCTTTTGGTTTCATTGCTATTTTCTATTGTTTTTTTTTCTTTCTGTTCTTATTTCATTAATTTCTACTCTAATTTTTATATTTTCCTTCCTTCTGCTTGCTTTAATTCCTTTTCTTTGTCTAGGTCTCCCCCAAACACAAGTATCCTAGGTCCCAGTAAAATAACAATGAACAAATAGACAAGAATATTGCCCTCAAGGCACTTATATTCTAGTGGGAAAAGACAAACAAAACATAATAAACATATGGACAAGGTAATTTCAGATTCTCATGAATACCATGAAAGAAATAAATAGTGTGCTGTTAGAGTGAGTAAGGTAGGGAAAACTTCTTTCATGGGTGGCTGGGAAGAGTTCTCTCAGAAGATGAGGTTTTGAGTCAATCGCCATATGAAGAACACAAGAATACCTACCCTCTAGGCTTAGCAAAAAGCATGCATAAAGAACTAGAGTAAAAATAAAAAATAAATGCATTCTGTGTTCAAGAAACAAAATGAAGGCTAGAGTGCAAATAACAGGAAGGAGAGCAGGAAGAAGTCAGGTCGGGGGACTGCAGTCAGATGTGTGGTCTGCAGGCACCATGGCTGAGTTCAGTGTTTATTCTAAGTGATGAGAAGAAATCAAAGGGTTGAAGGCAGCAGGATAACAATAATTAATTTTTATTTCTTTGGAGAATGAGTGGATGGAAGTAAGACAACATGGGCAGCCACGCCTCTACAAAGTCTTCTATAAAGACAAAGGGCTGCATGAAACCTTGGAGTCTTTTAAAGGATCTACCACTTGCCAAGCTTCATTCTAGACATATTACTCATACATTTTCATTAAAGTATTCAATGAGTCCATGATTTTGTAGTATTTCTCATTCTACAGGTTAGAGAACTGTTCAGAAAAGCTGCCCAGATCACACAGGGAGTTTGCAGCATCTGTTCATTAAATCAAATTTCACTACTAAAATTATGATCAAATGCTTCTATTTTTCCTACAGCTCTGCAAATGAATGACTATCAGAGGTAAATTCTGAAATATATCCATACTTTAAGGATGCAAATTTTCAATATCACTCTAATGATGGAATACTTTGGCACAGAATTTCAACCAGATATAAAAGTAGACTTCCAACCAGATATAAAAGTATTCCTTCAATTCTTAAATGTTTTGATACTAGCTAGTATGCACAGAAGCATCATTCTTTCTTAACAGCTCACCCCAAGTCAGAGTCACAAAATCAAGGAACTGTACCGTGTGCTCACAACTACACTTCTATTTAGTTCAGAACACTTTCAAACATATTGTTCAGAAAGCCTCCGGTCAAGTTTTCCACTACTATAAATTCATTTCTTTAGTCTTACTTAGTTCTCTCTATATCTCTCTCTCCCCACTTCCCTTCTTCGCCTTGCCCCTCTCAACTAAAGTTTCAATAAGAAACTCGAAAATTGAAACTTGAAAATTGCATTTATTTTCAACTATTGCCCACATCTTCAGCTGAGAAATACTCACATTAAAGATCAGTCCTAGACCTTTATTCCCCACTCTGCTTCTGTAGTTTATACATACAGATTTTCTACAGTGGCAAAGCTTTACAGTTTTTAATACCAACTAGTTACAAATTTTGCCCTTGTCAGTATCATACCTGTAGGAAATAACCTTGTGCATGGATTATATCACCCTTCTCCAAGAATATAAGGAGCTAAGGATGTTTTTGGAAAATCAACATAAAGGAAGGAATTTCAAATTATTTTCTCACATGAAGAAATAGCTAATAAGTAAATTGGCAGATTTTGGTTTATTTGGATAAATGGTTGTGCCATAGATTCTATTTTAAATAATCTTCTTGACTTTAGTCCTGTATGTCTGTAGGTGGTATTTGAATTTCACAAGATAGAAAAATAACAAAGCAAGATTCTTTTTTATGGAATTGCTTTGCAGTGTTCACAGTAATATCAAGATTATCATTATTCTACACACAAACTGTCCAACTAATGGAAGATTCTTGCATTTCTAAGACATGACCCATAATTCTATATAATGCCTGCTGCCTTGATATTGTAGGAACTTTTGTGTAGGATAGAAAATGAAATCAAATGCTAATGCATAGGGGCAGGGAATAAGAACAGGCATAGGATATTGGCAAGATTTTCACTTGCCAGGAATGGAATCACTTTCTTAAAATATTATTATATTTGTGTATTCATTTTATAGATTAAAGGTGTTTTTACATATAGTATTTCATTTGCTCTTTAGGATGTGAACTAAAATCTAGGATAAAGAAAAATAAAGTATTCCTTTTCCAATAATATTTTCATTTTTTATGGTAAAACATGGCTTAAAGTCATTCTGTGCCATGAATTTTATAAAGAAAAATAATGGTTTTTCTTCCAATATTCGAGAGGGTCATCAAGATGATATGCTTAACATTTCGCTGGTATAGATTTATGCCTGACCTAGGCTATTATAAAAGTATGAACTTTTTTAAAAAAGCAATTTCTATTTGCAGTTAATCAAATGAGTTTTTTCTTTAAGATAGTATCCTAGCAACTTCAGATAGAAGAGGAAGTCCCTGCTGATAGTAAAAAGAGATTTGTTTATCACATATCCAGATCTGACTTCTGAGTGTGCTTCAAAGTGTTGCTTTGATCAAACAACTATCAAAAATTTCCTGTTACAGAACTAACAAGGTTGTAGGAATCTTCATTTCACAATTTCGGATTTTGAGATACCCATAAAAAAGATAATGGTTGTTGTCATTTAAATAAACAGGTTTCTTTAAGGAACATTTTTTAGTAAAACTACATCTCTGAAATTCAAACACGTTATCAATAACCAAATATTTAGCTAAAACTTTTCAAATTCTACTGGGTTGAATATGAAATAATAAGAAACTTTCTAAAAAAAATCATTAAACAGAGCTCACCTGGTGTTTTAGGCAGCTTTTTTGCTGCTGTGACTAAAAAGCCCCAACCAGCACAATTATAGAAAAGGAAGAATTTATTTGAGGGCTCACAGTTTCAGAGGTCTTAGTCCACAGAAGGCCAACTCCATTCTTCAGGGCTTGGAGTCTGTGGCAAAGGGAAACAGCTCACATGAGATCCGGAAGCAGGGAGAGAGTTCTCCAGTCTCAAGATATAAAATGTATTCCCCATAACCATGCCCCCAATGAACCTCTTCCTGGAGCTATACCACCTGCCTCCAGTTACCACTGAGTTAATCCCATTAGGGATTAATTCACTGATTAGGTTAAGACTCTCACAGCCCAATTATTTCTCCTCTGAAGCTTCTTGCATTGTCTCATACATGAGCTTCTGGGGGACACCACAGTTAAACCATAAATGAGAGCAGTCCTATGGTAGCTTGTGTGTGTTGCTTCCAGCCAACAAGCATTGAGTCCAGTTCATTCACGATGTTCTGTGATTTCAAGTTTCTGTAAAACTTTGCTCTGGTAATATGATATGATAGGGAACCTTGAATTAGAGATGTGGCCTTGACCCTACAACTTTTATTGCATAGGTGTAAGAGATTATAAGATTTTTAGAGTTTATAAGAGATAATCTGTTGCTCAGATTAGGCCAGAGGAAGGGAGCAGGACATCCAGAAATTATCTAACCTGAACTATAAAATTAAAAACTGAATATGAATCAAGTCATGTAGGACTTTTAATCTGGCCTTAAGGAGAACACATCAATTAGATATGCAGAGGAAAATATCTGTTTTTTCAAGTTTTAAAATTTGCAGTACCATAGGATTTTATATTTTTTCCATAAAGATATAAACTTCACATCTTAAATCTTATACTTCATAATTAAATACTAACAACTAAGGAAAACACATCTGCAATGCTTCACCCTCATATGTTTCCCCTGCTAAATTTGACACTTTAGAAAGAAATTTCCTCAACAATTAATAGTGTTTATTGGTTTTCTACCTTCCTCCTTATCATTCTCCACAAGTTAGTCACTATCCAAAGAAGTAAGTTAGGGCAGGAGCAATGCTGAGCACCACAGATATAGGGAATAATAATGTTAAGAATCAAGATGTGGGGCACTCAATTCAATTCAGAAGGACAAAGAATCACCTACATCTAATATCAAAAAACAATAACAGTAATAACATCTGATAAGTCTGGGTGGTAATAAATACTAGGTGCTAATGTTAAATTTTACAGACATTAGCTTATATCATTTTCATACACAAAAATCTCTACCAGATATAAACTATTATTATGGCTAATTTATATATGAAGAAAATGAGGTTTAGAGAGGTTACACAACTTTCCCAAAGTTATCCAAACAGTAACAAAGTTAAAATTCAACTCAGGTCTCCAATCTCCAAGCTAGTGGGCTTATGCATGATTGTACCAGCCTTCCATGAATCCACTTTCAACGCAGTAAATTCATATACCTCTAGAAAATGTGACATGTCTGATTCTAGGGACTAATAACTGCTACAACAGACCACCGCCACCACCAAACACAATAAGTTTTTAAGCAAGAAAGATGTTTATTTTCATTAAAGTAGAAAAAGTTCAGATGTACAGAGTCCAGAGCTAATATGGCAGTTCTGGGATCCAAGCTTAGTCTATCTTATGCTTCTTAATCTTTAGAACTTACTCCCACTTTCAACATTGCCTTATGATCCAAGATGGTTGTTTAAGGGTTAGCATCTAGTTTGAGGTAAGGAGGAGGAAGAAAACATAAAGGGAGAGGGGCAAGGGAAAGAATCGACATATTTGCAAAAATAAATACTCTTCTAGAATCACCTACAACACATCTTGTACTCATATTTTATTCACCACCCATAACTCCAAGGAAGGTTGAAAAATACAGTCTGTTGGCTGGGCAGATTTTTGTTAGTCAAGTAGAATGAGTAATTAACACCAACTAGCCATTCCTATCACTGAGAATGACAGACAATTAGCAGTAAGGTTTTTCAATACCTTCTTAAGAAACTGTCTTGAAGCTGAATCCACAACATGAAAAGATGGCATCTTCAGATTAGAAAGAACATTTATTAACTAACAATTATGTAAATGTACAAAATCTCATAACTAGGATTCTACTGCTAGTTTAACAAATAAATATTCTTCCAATCATTTGTGATTTAAAGTTTGCTATTTTAATATGAAATACAAATTTGATACAATAAAGGACTAATCAGAAAAATCCTAAACTATTAAATGTCAGAGGTGTCTAATTTATTAAATTTTATTTGGCTCTATTCCCTGAAAAGATTGCATGAATTTATGGCAAACTCTGGTCAGATGTCCAGTGCCCATAATTAACCCTTTCAACCTCATACTTCATATTTTCTTTGCTTGCTGTGTTCTTCATTAGCAAATACCATCTTATTTTTTTATTGGTTGTTCAAAACATTACAAAGCTCATGACATATCATCTTTCATACATTTGATTCAAGTGGGTTATGAACTCCCATTTTTACCCCAAATACAAAGTGCAGAATCACATAGGTTATACATCCACATTTTTACATAATGCCATATTAGTGACAGTTGTATTCTGCTACCTTTCCTATCCCCTACTATACCCCCTCCCCTCCCATCTTCCCTCTCTACCCCATCTACTGTTGTTCAATTCTCTCCCTTGTCCCCCCCCCCTTTCCCCTCACAACCTCTTATATGTAATTTTGTGTAATAGTGAGGGTCTCCTTCCATTTCCATACAATTTCCCTTCTCTCTCCCTTTGCCTCCCACCACTCCTCTCTGTTTAATGTTAATCTTTTCCTCATGCTCTTCCTCCCTGCTCTGTTCTTAGTTGCTCTCCTTATATCAAAGAAGACATTTGGCATTTGTTTTTTAAGGATTGGCTAGCTTCACTTAGCATAATCTGCTCTAATGTCATCCATTTCCCTGCAAATTCCATGATTTTGTCATTTTTTAGTGCTGCATAATACTCCATTGTGTATAAATGCCATTTTTTTTATCCATTCATCAATTGAAGGACATCCAGGTTGGTTCCACAGTCTAGCTATTGTGAATTGTGCTTCTATGATTATTGATGTGGAAGTATCCCTATAGTACGCTCTTTTAAGGTCCTCAGGGAATAGTCCGAGAAGGGCGATTGCTGGGTCAAATGGTGGTTCCATTCCCAGCTTTCCCAGGAATCTCCATACTGCTTTCCAAATTGGCCACACCAATTTGCAGTCCCACCAGCAATGTATAAGTGTACCCTTTTCCCCACATCCTCGCCAGCACTTGTTGTTGTTTGACTTCATAATGGCTGCCAATCTTACTGGAGTGAGATGATATCTTAGGGTGGTTTTGATATGCACTTCTCTGACTGCTAGAGATGGTGAGCATTTTTTCATGTGCTTGTTGATTGATTGTATGTCCTCCTCTGAGAAGTGTCTGTTCAGGTCCTTGGCCCATTTGTTGATTGGGTTATTTGTTATCTTATTGTTTAATTTTTTGAGTTCTTTGTATATTCTGGATATTAGGGATCTATCTGAAGTGTGAGGTGTAAAAATTTGTTCCCAGGATGTAGGCTCCCTGTTTACCTCTCTTATTGTTTCTCTTGCTGAGAAAAAAACTTTTTAGTTTAAGTAAGTCCCATTTGTTTATTCTTGTTATTAACTTTTGGGCTATGGGCGTCTTATTAAGGAATTTGGAGCCCGACCCCACAATATGTAGATCGGAGCCAACTTTTTCTTCTATCAGACGCAGAGTCTCTGGTTTGATATCAAGCTCTTTGATCCATTTTGAGTTAACTTTTGTGCATGGCGAGAGAAAGGGGTTTGTTGAGAGCCACAGCCGAAGGGGCCACAGCCGAAGGGGCCCCAGCAAACTTCCAGCTGCCAGCAAACTTCCAGCTGCTGGCTGATTATTGGCTCACAGCGGCCCCAGCAACATCTAGCTGATTGGCTCCTCTGTGGTGATGCTCATTGGGCTGTTTCCCTGCCCTTTCAGACCACGGAGCTGCTCATTGGGGGACTTTTTTGGCTTCGCCCACGTGACCCAGCCAATCGGCCTCAAGAGCAGGAGGATTGTGGGAGGTGGAGAGAGAGGCTTGTGTTGTTGGAGAGAGAGGCTTGTGGAAAGCCGGTGGTGGCAGTTGGGGCTCTGAGGGTTTTTCCTGAGAGGCTGTTTTGTTTGGCGTGTGTGGTTCTAAAAATAAAGTTAGTTTCTTTTGACAAGTGGCTCCTGATTGTACCCAGCCAGACTGTGGCAATTGGTGGCTTGCACGGGGAGTGACTGAGGGTAGGTAAAATGCTCGCCCCTGAGGGCAGGGCGAGAGGATGGGTAGCCATTTTAAGATTCTTCTTTTGTTTGGCTTCACTTTTGTTTTAAGTTGCCTGTCCCTGGAGATGAGTGAGATGGAAGAAAAACCGCTCACATCTGAGGAAAAACTATTTGCATCTGAGGAACAGATAGGGAGAAAGGTTATAATTATTTTTTGTTGTTCCATTTTTATTTCATTCTATCTCGGTTTTGTTTGGTGTTATCTTGTTGGGTTGTATTATAGTAGAAATATGGGATCAGAAATTAGTAAAAAAAACCCGAAAGAGTGTTAAGTAAATTGTTAGAGGAAGGACGCATCCCAGTAAAATCAAGAGCAGTCAGGGCATATGTTGATACAATACAAAAATGTAGCCCATGGCTTTTTAAGGAGGAGTTGTCAAATATATCACAATGGAACCATCATGGTGAAGATTTAAAAAGAATAGAAAAGAAAAGCCCAGGGACTCTGCCAGTTGGCACATTGCCATTGTGGACGTTGGTATCTTGTTTGCTTAGTCCAAAACCTTCAGTTCAGACAAAGGTAGAGGAAGGAGAAGACATATTGATTCAAGTAAAAGAGAAGGTCTCTCAAGTTAGTCAGACAGAGGAAAAGATTCAAGTAAAAGAGAAGGTCTCTCGAGCTAGTCAGATAGAGGAAAAAATTCAAGTAAAAGAAAAGGCCTCTCAAGCTAGTCAGACAGAGAAAGAAAGTGTAAAACAGAAAAAGCCATCAGGGGGAAACTTACAACAGGAGACTGCTACTAACACCTTACTATCACCAGAGGGTGTAAGTGTCCAACCAACAGCACCACCTCTACAGGAGACTGCTACTAACACCTTTCTATCACCAGAGGACGTAAATGTCCAACTAACAAGGCCACCTCCATATGCTGGGAGGCCCCCAACCCCTGCAGTTGATAGTTGGGATCCTGAGACAAGATCTCAAATATTAACATGCCCTGTATTTGAGGCAGGAGGGCAGCGAGTTTACCATGTTTTAAATTTCAAAACTGTGAAGCAACTAAAAGAGGCTGTAACAACCTATGGTCCTCAAGCACCCTTCACTGTAAGCATGGTCGAATCCATTAACAACTTGAACATGACACCAGCAGATTGGGCTAATATGTGTAAAGCTGTGCTAAATGGAGGACAATACCTGTTATGGAAGGTTGCCAATGAGGAATTTTGCAAGGAGACGGCTAGGCGAAATGCAGCAGCTGGTTATCCTCAGAGAAATCTAGATATGTTGTTAAAAAGGGACCTTATGAGGATCAGCAGCAACAAATTGCATATGATCCTGGTGTATATGCACAAATTGCTGTAGATGCAATTAAGGCATGGAAGACTTTACAAGGACATGGAGGTTTACAAGGTCAATTATCTAAGGTAATACAAGGAGCTAATGAACCTTATGCTGAATTTGTAGATAGGCTTATTCAAACAGCTACCAGAGTTTTTGGGAATACAGAACAAGCAATGCCATTACTAAAACAACTGGCTTATGAGCAAGCGAATCGTTGGTGCAGAGATATCATTAGACCATGGAAACATGAAGATTTAAACACATATATTAAATTATGTAGAGACATTAATGAACAAGAGCAAGTCATGGCAGCTGCAGTAAAACAGGCTTTAGATGCCAGAGACATTAATGAACAAGGGCAAATTGTGGCAGCTGCAGTAAAACAGGCTTTAGATGCCAGGCCAAGACATGCTACAATTGTGAACAAACAGGACATTTTAAAAGGAATTGCCCCATTGGAGGAGGGTTTAACAAAACTAGGTATCAAAGGAGTAGAATACTAGGTATTTGCCCACGATGCCATAGAGGGAGACATTGGGCTAATGAATGCCTTTCTCAAACCACCATAGAGGGTACTCCATTATCAAAAACCGAACAAGGACCAGGTGTTTATCCACGATATCGTGGAGAAAGGCATCGGGCTCCATTGCCAAAAAATGGACAAGGGGGCCCAATGCTCCGGGGCCCAAAACCACAAATATACGGAGCACTGGAGGAACCCAGCAACCCCATCAGGGTAGTTCCCAGGACACATTGTCCATCAGATCCCTCATCAGACAAACCAGAGGGAGCGCAGGGTTGGACATCTGCGCCTCCGCCAGAGCAGTACTAACTCCAGAGACGGGAGTTCAAATCATTCCCACAGGGGTGAAAGGACCTCTTCCCAAAGGAACAGTAGGCTTATTATTAGGATGCAGCTCTTCTACTCTAAAAGGACTTATGATAAGTTCTGGGGTAATTGATCCCGATTATGAAGGTGAAATAAAAATTATAGCCAGTTCTCCAAAGGGTATATCGGTAATTTCACCAGGAGATAGAATAGCACAGTTACTAATAATACCCAGCCTACATGATAAATTTTCCAGTCGTACTGTAGAAAGAGGTTCCAAGGGATTAGGCTCCACAGGTGTAGATTGGGCTATGCTTTCTTTAAATTTAGATTCTCGCCCCATGCTAAAACTAAATATTCAAGGACATGAATTTAATGGACTACTGGATACAGGTGCAGACCTTAGCATCATCTCTCGTCAAGAATGGCCAAAACATTGGCCATTACAACAAGCCACTCAAACGCTTCGAGGCCTAGGAGTGGCGACTAATCCCCATAGAAGTGCAATGGTATTAGATTGGAAGGATCCTGAAGGATGTGAAGGAACTATACAGCCATATGTATTGGATCATCTTCCCGTAAATTTATGGGGATGAGATGTCCTAGATCAATTAGGTTTGACATTAACAAATAACATCAATCCTAATGTGCCCACTATTATGACTAGACAAGGTTTTAGGAAAGGAAAAAGATTAGAAAAACAAGAACAAGGTATAGCAGCACCAATACAAATAGATCAAGGAACAGGAGACATGGGTTGGATTTTCAGAAAGGGCCACTGAGACAATAAAAATTACTTGGAAATCAGAAAGACCAGTACGGGTTCCTCAGTGACCCCTGACTAAAGAAAAGATACAAGCAGCCCATGACCTAGTCAAACAACAATTAGAGGAAGGACACATACAACCTTCTGTATCTCCCCATAATACTCCCATTTTTGTCATCAAAAAGAAATCTGGTAAATGGAGATTATTGCAAGATTTAAGAGCCATTAATAATGAGATGGTTATTATGGGACCTGCTCAATCAGGGATTCCTCAGTTGTCTGCTTTGCCAAAAACCTGGTATGTTTTAGTTATAGATATTAAAGACTGGTTTTTTTTCAATTCCAATTCATCCTGAGGATAGTCCACGTTTTGCATTTACTATCCCTGCACTGAATCATGAAGGTCCTGATCAGAGATATGAATGGAAAGTACTCCCTCAAGGGATGGCTAACAGCCCAATTATGTGTCAAATTTATGTTAACAAAGCAATCCAGGCACTTAGAAATCAAAATCCTGAACTACAAATATTTCACTATATGGATGATGTATTATTAGCACACAAAGCTAAAAACACATTGCTAGAATGTTATGCCACACTTACAAACTTATTAAAAAATTATAATCTAGAGATAGCAATAGATAAAGTACAATTAAATTTTCCAATTAATTATTTAGGAGTTCTATTATCCTCAACCATGGTCCGGCAACCAAAAATTCAAATACGAGTAGATCAACTCAAATCACTTAATGAATTTCAAAAGTTATTAGGAGACATAAATTGGATAAGGCCTTATTTAGGTATACCAACAGGAGAGTTGGGACCTTTATTTGATATCCTAAAAGGTCCATCAGATCCAAATTCACCCCGAATGTTAACGCCTGAAGCAAGAAAGGCATTAAAAATCATTGAAACATATATGGAAAATATGCATTTGGATAGAATTGATATAAGCTTGCCTTTATTATTTATTGTACTACCAACAAAAAATATTCCTACAGGAGTATTTTGGCAAGAAGGTCCATTATTATGGATACATTTATCTTATTCTCCTAACACTATTCTTACTAGGTATCCTGAGGCTGTAGGACAATTAATACTCAAAGGAATAAAAGCAGCGAAGGGAGTGTTTGGAATTTCTCCCAATAAAATTATTACTCCATATACTATGAATCAAATTGATGAGTTAGCTAATGAGTTAAATACTTGGGCAATAATCATGTGCAAATCTAATGTTTCATTTGATAACCACTTACCATCTAATCCTCTATTGTCTTTTTGGTCATCGCATCCTGTAATTTTTCCAAAAATGACAAGAAAAACACCTATCATGAATGCTCCAAATATATTCACTGATGGGTCAAATAATGGTACAGCAGCAATAGTTACACCTGATCAAACTTTTACATTTTTAGTACCCAAACAATCAGCTCAAAAGGTAGAGCTTAATGCAGTATTACAAGCTTTTGTGATGTTTAAAGATTCTGTATTTAATTTATTTTCCGATAGTCAGTATATAGTTAATGCTATAGTATCCCTTGAAGATGCTGGTAGGATTTCCCCTTCCTCTACTGTTTTCTCTTTGCTTTCCACTATACAAAGTCTAATCTGGGACAGAAAAGATCCATTCTTTATAGGACATATCAGGGCACATACAGGATTGCCTGGAGCCCTTAGTTTGGGCAATGATTTAGTAGATAAAACTACACATGACATACATATTTTCTCTACACTTGAAGAAGCTATAAATTTTCACAAACGGTTCCATGTCAATGCTAATACTTTACAAAAGCGTTTTAAAATAACTAAGGAACAAGCCAGACATATAATAAAACAATGTCAAAATTGTGTGACCTTTTTACCACAAGTTAATCTTGGAGTCAATCCTAGAGGATTGATACCTAACCATATTTGGCAGATGGATGTCACACACTTGCCAGAATTTGGAAAAATAAAATATTTGCATGTTACAGTTGATACTTCCTCTGGATTTTTGATGGGCTCCCTTCATGCTGGAGAAAAAACTAAAGATGTTATAGCTCATTGCTTACAAAATTTTGCCACTGTGGGTGTTCCAAAACAGTTAAAAACAGATAATGCCCCTGGTTATACTTCTACCTCTTTTAAACAATTTTCTCAACATTTGGCATTACTCATATAACAGGAATCCCATACAATCCACAGGGACAAGGCATAGTTGAAAGAGCTCATCAAACTATTAAAATGTACTTATTAAAGCAAAAAGACGGAATTGGGAAGGGGTATATATTCCCCAAAGATAAACTTAAAATAACCCTTTTTACTCTAAACTTTTTAAATTTGGATTCATCAGGACTTAGTGCTGCGGAAAGGCATATGTGTCCAAAAAATGTGCATAAGCCCAAGGTACTTTGGAAGGATATTCTAACAGGACAATGGAAAGGTCCTGACCCAGTAATTGTCTGGAGTCGGGGGTCTGTTTGTGTGTTTCCACAGGGAGAACAGCAGCCGATTTGGATTCCAGAGAGATTAACCAAGGTCCTGACCCAGTGATTGTCTAGAGTCGGAGGCCTGTTTGTGTGTTTCCACAGGGAGAACAGCAGCCGATTTGGATTCCAGAGAGATTAACTAAAGCGATTTCTACAGACCAAAAAGAAGATGATTTGATTCAAGTCCATAACAGCTGATATCCAAAACTCCAGTTTGGCTATCCTTACATCTGCGATAGAACCAGGATGCTTTTTTCAATATCAATTTTATTATTGCCCTTTCCCACATTCTATTTTGTTTTTTGAGCTCATACAGAACTAGGTTAATGTTTTGCTGATCAGTTCTATTTTTTGACTATAGAGTTTTTAAACATTGCAATGGAAATTTCACCTGTAAAAAGTTATAAGGCCTTTACTATTATGTTATGTGTTGTATGTATTATATTATGTGTGCACACTTGTGTTTTGTGTTATATGTTTGAATGTACGTATGTCCATATATCATATATGATGAGCGCTCATGAAAAAATGGATCCAATTATTTTTATATTCACTTGATTTAAATGGTTTAATTTAAATTGGGTAAACAACTGTTGAGGATTGTTTTAATATGTGAACAAAAAAGGAGGTTAACAGATCTGTTTGTTTACTTTTACCTTTCCTTTTCATTATATTTAATAATTCTCTTGAAGATAATGTAAATTGTTAAGAAAATTGTTTTCTCTTAGTGCCTTCTGGAATGTTACATAATTTTTTTTTAGCCATTATTGCCAGAATTCCTATCTTCATCCCAGTGCCAGTGAAGACAATATAAATTGTTAAGAAAATTGTTTTCTTTTAGTGCCTTCTGTAATGTTACATAATTTTTTTTTAGCCATTATTGCCAGAATTCCTATCTTCATCCCAGTGCCAGTGAAGACAATATAAATTGTTAAGAAAATTGTTTTCTTTTAGTGCCTTCTGTAATGTTACATAATTTTTTCTTTAGCCATTATTGCCAGAATTCCTATCTTCATCCCAGTGCCGGTGAAGACAATGTAAATTGTTAGGAAAATTGTTTTCTTTTAGTGCCTTCTGTAATGTTACATAATTTTTTCTTTAGCCATTCTTGCCAGAATTCCTATCTTCATCTCAGTGCTGGTGAAGTCAAAGATAAAACCAATCTACAGCTTCTGCAATAGCCATCACTGAACTGCTTGCAGAACTTGCCTGGACACATTGTGAACTCACCTGTATGCATTGTGAACTATCTGTTGGTGCAGCGACTTGTGGTAGTGTTGGGGTATTTTTGCTGATGATGTCATCGGTGGTACAATTTTTCCAAAAGGAGCCGTCAATTGGCTTGGTGTATCTTCCTCCCTTCTGCTTGTCATGATCGTCCAGCTAAAATTTGGGGGCCAACAGAGGTGAGGCTAAGAACCTCACCCCCCCGCTGGTACAAAGACCTCTCCACAGGTGTGGCTGTACTGGACCGGTAGTCAGTGACGGGTAAGATCCAATTGCAATGGTACCAACCTAACGGGTAAGGACCATATGTACTATTGGACAACCTAAGGCAGGTACGGTCCCTAAGCCACATGCTTTTTGTTTAAACAGAGAGGGGGAGATGTTGACAGCCACAGCCGAAGGGGCCACAGCCGAAGGGGCCCCAGCAAACTTCCAGCTGCCAGCAAACTTCCAGCTGCTGGCTGATGACTGGCTCACAGCGTCCCCAGCAACATCTAGCTGATTGGCTTCTCTGCGGTGATGCTCATTGGGCTGTTTCCCTGCCCTTTCAGACCACGGAGCTGCTCATTGGGGGACTTTTTTGGCTCCGCCCACGTGACCCAGCCAATCGGCCTCAAGAGCAGGAGGATTGTGGGAGGTGGAGAGAGAGGCTTGTGTTGTTGGAGAGAGAGGCTTGTGGAAAGCCGGTGGTGGCAGTTGGGGCTCTGAGGGTTTTTCCTGAGAGGCTGTTTTGTTTGGCGTGTGTGGTTCTAAAAATAAAGTTAGTTTTTCTTTTGACAAGTGGCTCCTGATTGTGCCCAGCCAGACTGCGGCAGGGGTTCATCTTCATTTTATTGCATATGGATTTCCAGTTTTCCCAGCACCATTTGTTGAAGATGCTATCCTTCCTCCATTGCATGCTTTTAGCCTCTTTATCAAATATAAGAAAGTTGTAATTTTGTGGATTGGTCTCTGTGTCCTCTATTTTGTACCATTGGTCCACCCACCTGTTTTGGTACCAGTACCATGCTGTTTTTGTTACTATTGCTCTGTAGTACAGTTTGAAATCTGGTATTGCTATACCTCCTGATTCACTCTTCCTGCTTAGAATTGCTTTTGCTATTCTGGGTCTTTTGTTTTTCCATATGAATTTCATGATTGCTTTCTCTATTTCTACAAGAAATGCCGTTGGGATTTTGATTGGCATTGCATTAAACCTATACAGAACTTTTGGTAATATCGCCATTTTGATGATGTTAGTTCTGCCTATCCATGAACAGGGTATATTTTTCCATCTTCTAAGATCTTCTTCTATTTCTCTCTTTAGGGTTCTGTAGTTTTCATTGTATAAATCTTTCACCTCTTTTGTTAGGTTGATTCCCAAGTATTTTATTTTCTTTGAGGATATTGTGAATGGAGTGGTTTTCCTCATTTCCATTTCAGAAGTTTTGTTGCTGATATACAGGAATGCCTTTGATTTATGCGTGTTGATTTTATATCCTGCCACTTTGCTGAATTCATTTATTAGTTCTAGTAGTTTCTTTGTAGACCCTTTTGGGTCTTCTAGGTATAGAATCATATCATCTGCAAATAGTGATAATTTAAGTTCTTCTTTTCCTATTTTTATGCCTTTAATTTCTTTTGTCTGTCTAATTGCTCTGGCTAGTATTTCAAGAACTAAATTGAATAGAAGTGGTAAGAGAGGGCATCCCTGTCTTGTTCCAGATTTTAGAGGGAATGCCTTCAGTTTTTCTCCATTTAGAATGATGCCAGCCTGAGGCTTAGCATAGATAGCTTTTACAATGTTGAGGTAAGTTCCTGTTATCCCTAGTTTTTCTAGTGTTTTGAACATAAAGGGATGCTGTACTTTCAAATGCTTTTTCTGCATCTATTGAGATGATCATATGGTTCTTATCTTTAAGTCTACTGATGTGGTGAATAACAGTGATTGATTTCCATATATTGAACCAGCCTTGCATCCCAGGGATGAATCCTACTTGATCATGGTGCACAATTTTTTTGATATGCTTTTGTATTCAATTCACCAGGATTTTATTGAGGATTTTTGCATCTAAGTCCATTAGAGATATTGGTCTGTAGTTTTCTTTCTTTGAAGTGTCTTTGTCTGGTTTCGGGATCAGGGTGATGTTGGCCTCATAGAATGAATTTGGAAGAGCTCCTTCTTTTTCTATTTCTTGAAATAACTTGAAAAGTATTGGTATTAATTCTTCTTTGAAGGTTTTGTAGAACTCTGCTGTATACCCATCCGGTCCTGGGCTTTTCTTGGTTGGTAGTATTTTGATGGCTTCTTTTATTTCTTCTTTTGTTATTGGTCTGTTTAAATTGTGTGTGTCTTCCTGACTCAATCTGGGCAGATCATATGACTTAAGAAATTTATCGATATCTTCACTATCTTCTATTTTATTGGAATATAGGGTTTCAAAATACTTTCTAATTATCTTCTGTATTTTTGTAGTGTCCGTTGTGATGTTGCCTTTTTCATCCCGTATGTTAGTAATTTGAGTTCTCTCTCTTCTTCTCTTCGTTAGCCTGGCTAAGGGTCTACCGATCTTATTTATTTTTTTGAAGAACCAACTTTTAGTTTTATCAATTTTTTCAATGTTTTTTTTGTTTCAATTTTATTGATTTCCACTCTGATTTTAATTATTTCTTATCTTCTACTACTTTTGCTGTTGTTTTGCTCTTCCTTTTCTAGGGTTTTGAGATGAAGTGTGAGTTCATGTATTTGTTGGTTTTTCCTTCTTTTTTAGGAGTGAACCCCAGGAAATGAATTTCCCTCTTAAAACTGTTTTCATTGTGTCCCATAGATTCCGGCATGTTGTGTCTGTATTGTCGTTTATCTCTAAGAATTTTTTGATTTCCTCCTTTATGTCTTCTGTAACCCATTGATCATTCAGTAACATATTGCTCATTTTCCAGGTGATGCAGGATTTTTCCTTCATTCTTTTATCATTGATTTCCAGTTTCATTCCATTATGATCAGATAAGGTGCATGGTATTATCTCCACACCTTTATATTTACTAAGAGTTGCCCTATGGCATAATATATGGTCTATCTTTGAGTAAGATCCATGTGCTGCTGAGAAGAACGTGTATCCACTTGATGATGGTTGATATATTCTATATATGTTGGTTAAGTCTAGGTTATTGATTGTGTTATTGAGTTCTATAGTTTCTTTATTCGGCTTTTGTCTGGAGGATCTGTCTAATGGAGAGAGCGGTGTGTAGAAGTCACCCATAATTATTGTGTTGTGGTCTATTTCACACTTGAACTTGAGGAGAGTTTGTTTTATGTACGTTGCAGCACCATTGTTTGGTGCATACATATTGATAATTGTTATGTCTTGTTGGTGGATGGTTCCTTTTAACAGTATATAGTGTCCTTCTTTATCCCTTTTGATTAACTTAGGTTTGAAGTTGATTTTATTTTATATGAGTATGGCCACTCCTGCTTGCTTCCGAGGGCCATGTGAGTGCTATGATTTTTCCCAACCTATCACCTTCATCCTGTGTATGTCTTTTCCTATCATATGAGTCTCCTGAAGGCAGCATATTGTTGGATCTGTTTTTTTTAATCCAGGTTACTAGCCTATGTCTCTTGATTGGTGAATTTAAGCCATTAACATTTAAGGTTACTATTGAAATATGGTTTGTACTTCCAGTCATGTTTATTTATTTATTTATTTTAGTTTGGCTAGTTTTTCCTCTTTGGCTATTTTTCTCCCCCTTTACTGAGATACTTCCCACTGTTAGTTTTGGGTGCTATTTTTCAATTCCTCTTCTTGTAGTATTTTGCTCAAAATGCCTTGCAGTGCTGGTTTTCTGGCTGCGAATTCTTTTAACTTTTGTTTATTGTGAAATATTTTAATTTCATTGTCGAATCTGAAGCTTAACTTTGCTGGATACAGTATTCTTGGTTGGAATCCATTATTTTTCAGCATTTGAAATACGTTGTTCCAGGATCTTCTTGCTTTCAACATCCGTGATGAAAAATCATCCATTAACCTAATTGGTTTACCCCTGAATGTAATCTGCCTCTTTTCTCTCGTAGCTTTTAATATTCTCTCCTTGTTCTGTATGTTGGATATCTTCATAATTATGTGTCTTGGAGTTGGTCTATTATGGTTTTGAATGTTTGGGGTCCTGTAGGCTTCCAGGATTTGGCAATCTATTCCATCTTTCATATCTGGGAAGTTTTCTAGGATTATTTCATTTAATAGGTTGTCCATTCCTTTGGTTTGAACCTCTATACCTTCTTCTATCCCAATGACTCTCAAGTTTGGTTTTTTTATGACATCCCATATCTCTTGGATAGATTGCTCGTGAGATTTAAGCATCCTTTCTGTGTTGACTATATTCTTTTCAAGTTGATAAACTTTGTCTTCATTATCTGATGTTCTGACTTCTACTTGATCTAGTCTATTTGTAATATTCTCGTTTGAGTTTTTAATTTGGTTTATGGTTTCCGGCATTTCTAGGATTACTGTTTGATTTTTTTTAAAATCTCTATCTCCTGGTAAAGCTCGTTCTTTGCCATTTAAATTTGTTTGTTTAATTCATTTTAAAAATATACTTTCATTGCTTGGACTTGCTGTCTCATGTCTTCTCTAATATTCCGTTCCATCTGAGTTAGGTATGCCTTGAGTTCTTTCCCTGTCCATGTTTCTGATGCTTCTAGGTCCTCCTGTAGATTTAAGTTGTCCTGCATTGTTTGTAATCCTTTTTTCTCTTGTTTTTTCATGTTGTTCCGGTTACTTTCCAGCTCTGTTTGACTGCTGTGTTTCTGCTTTCTCCTATAAATTGTTTTGGTTTTGTATATCTCTGTTGTCTCTTCTTTGTGTTGGGAGACTATGCCTAGAAATGTTGGGCTTTATTGTATTTTAAAGCTGATTCATTCAATTCATAAAAGGCTTCCAGATTCTGTATGCATATAGTGATTTGTTGTTTGTTCTTATGACTTTATATTTAGGTTAGGTGCTATGATGGTATGAGGGTTAGTATTCTTGGCTACTTTAGAAGATTTCTCTACTGAAGGGGGATACTAACAGGCGATTGGATCAGGGTATTTGGTAGTAGCTAGGTTTTTAGAAGCCCTATATACAGCCTCGAAACCTTCACCTATTTGCATTTAGACAATTACATGTAATGGAAGACGTAATGCTTGGGATGAAAGTTGGGGGGTAGGGGAAGGAGGGTGCTCTTAAAAAGAAAGAAGGAGAGATAGATAGATAGGTTAGGGGAGAATGGAAAGAACAATAAAACTTGAAACGGGAAAGAAAGACAGAAGGAAAAAGGGACAAAAGAACAAAGAGAGAAAAAGAAAAATGAAAAAAAAAAATTGAAGTCCTAGAGATCCATTTTCTTCTCCTCCAGTAGGCGGAGCTGTGCCCTCCGAGATGAGCTTCTGCCCTCTATGTGCCGACAGCAATCCCTGAAAGGCGGCTCCTAGGAGTCTCTCAATCCTATTAGTCCAGAGCCGTATCACTTCTCCGGCCCCTCCCCCCTTCCTCCTGCCAGCCAGCCAAGGATCTGGTTACACTTGTAGCCCCACCGCGTGTCCTATTTCCTGAACGACTGAGCACTCTCTCTGTCATTTATCTAAGCCCCAGTGCTGTGGTGCGGTGATCTGGGAACAACAGTTTAATTTTTCCAGACCCCTTTGGTGGGCATGCCCCCGGAAACTGGTGGCTAAGACCTTGGGTGTCGCCGCTGGTGATAAGGGGAGTTGGGAATCGGGAATCCCCTCTGCTTCCCTAAAGACACGCCCCAGGAGAGATTCTCGAGGTTTCCTGGCTGCTTGTATCTGGAGGGGGTGGGAGTCACACACCTGCTAAAGTGGATTCTGCTGGGAAGGAATTCCGTCAGTGACATCACCTCTCTGCTATGGCGGGCCCCAGGCTCCTTGCCGGAGTGTCCGAAGGGAGGGGTAGGACTGATCTGTCTCTGGTTGGTTTCAGTTCCCGGTTCGCTATTTCATGAAGGCTTGGCTAGAGACCTCTTCCTAGAGTCCCTGCGCCGTAGAGGCTGGTCGCCAGGTCGTGCAGGCCGCCTCTGCCGGTCGCCGGGTCGCGCGGGCCGGGGCCTCTGTGCGGGCGGGCGGCAGATGGTCGCTGGGTCGCGCGGGCGACCAGCGGATCTGGACCTCCATGCTGCGTGGAGGAGATTCACTCTTCTGGGGCAAACTGTCACTTTCAAAAATCTTACTAATTCCCGGCCAGTCTCTCTTCAGTGGAATTTTGCTAGAAGTTTCTCAGCAGGTAGAATCTAATCGTATTAATGCGTCTCTCTGACCCCATTATTGTGGAGGTATTGAAAGCGCTGCCTCCCCGCCGGTCGCCATGTTGGATCTCCTTAGAAAATACCATCTTAGAAGCAACACCTTCTCTTCTACCTTCCTTAGTCTAAATAAATCAGAAATATATTCTCTGGAGGTATATTTAATCAACCTCATAATCAAATAACCTTTTTTATTTGATACTTTATTGAGAACAGAAACCACATCATCCCTGTCTCTGCTTCTTCATTGAAAAGTTTACTATGTTTTCTTCATTTCTTTCAGGTAGCCACACATGTATTTGCCCTTTATATTATCATAAATGTTAGGCATAATAAAGTATTCTAAAATAAACATTTTATGTGACATCATGGTACACAAACTTATAGACTGAAGTGATAGAGTGGCAGATTTAGGTTATAGCTTTCTTATCCTTTAAATTTATCCCATATTGGAAAAGGCCATCACAAGTAAGAGAAAATAAACATCATGAACAGTCAAGCAAAGGATAGATGACAACCAGGAGTGATACTAAGGAATGAAGGGTTATATTGAGTGGACAGTCAATTGATTCCCTAACATTTTCCCACTAAAATATTCTGTAGAAACTTAAAGGAAATTGAGTTGTACCACAACCCTCCAAATAATAGCTAATAAAACCTCATATTTTATTGGATATTAGCTTGGCTGGTGAAATTACACTTGGCCCTCTTGTGGGAGAGTGTGTGTAAAATATTTAATACTAATTAGACAGTAAATTTCAGATATAGCATTGACATAGGGAGGAGAAGCAAAGAGGATTATTAAATAGAGGTGATAATCACTCTGATTTTTATTGCTTTTAAGAGAACTTAAAAATTAATCATCTTTTCAAATGTCTCATTATTTACACTGATGACAAAGGATGAAATATTGAGAAAAAAAATGCCAAGAGCCCCAAGGAAAGCTAAGTAAATGACCTACTTGTCATTATTAACTATGCTGAATCTAGTTAATTGGCACTAGAAAACTAGGTAAAGGCCTATGAAAATATGCTAAATGACTTCCTTGCTCAAAAGTATTGAATAAACTAACATTAAAAATATTAAATAATCCCAATAATTTTAAAAAATAATTTTCACACAAAACAATTTTTCTAATATTAATCTGATGAGGCTTTCAATATTTTTTTTTGTTTTAAAAATATCATCAAGTAGATTATGGTAATCCTGAGAATAAAGTCTCAAACTTCAAGAATTTCACTGTTTTAGAACTATGATACAAAGAATAAATGTTTAAAATCCATTTAGAATTAAAACTGCACAAAGTACAAAGCAGAATTTAAAAGAAGAGAACCTGGTCAAAGTGTGTGCTGTATCATAGATTCCTCTCGATCTCCCTGTCAGTAGTGTGTAACTTTAATAAGAAATGAGGCATTTTCCCATAATATAACCTGCATTTTCCTGGGCAAGATAGAAGGATTGAGGCTAAAGAAAGTGCAGTTATGGCTTAGAACTCCTGAAAGCACCAATGGAAAAGAAAACAACTAGCTGAATTTAATTTATAAAGAGTTAGGAGAACATGACGCATAGGATGCTGACTCAATTTCATCTTCAAAATGGAAAATAGCAGTATTAACATAGTTATTAAGAGAAAAAGAGCTTCCTCATATTATTGCAAAGCACTGTAACAAATTGATATGTTTAATATTAAAATTATGCTTTGAGATTTTGGTGATATTTTATATTAATTGATTTCTAAAATGGCTTTATTTTTACAGAATCAGTTCGTTATAGAAGTCTCTGAAGTAATGTTTTGAAAGAATTGTGTTGCAATTACATGCACAATAAACCATACCAGGAAAAACTCAGTCTAGATTTGCAGATGCTTGCATCATGTGTAGATGGCAATGAGTAGGGAAAGAATAGTAAGTGCTAACCTTAAGACATGATTCTTTGTGTGCCCTGCTTCATTTATGAAATTAATAAAGTAATTAATTAATTAATTAAGGTATAATATTTGCTGCTTCTTACATCTAAAAAAAATGTGTAGAATATAGCGGCTACTCAAAAACAATCAGTTGTCTGCCCCTCTTTTCTTCTATTACTGTTCCACAGTGGAATTTCAACCCCAGATACTGAAGACAACCAAGTGATCTTTTTTTTTTCCTTTTTTTTTAGTTGTAGATGGAAACAATACCTTTATTTTATTTATTTATTTATTTTTATGTAGTATTAAGGATCAAACCCAGTGCCTCACACATTCTAGGCAAGCATTCTCAACCACTAAGCAAGCTACAATCACAGCCCCAAAGTGATTTTTTTTTAATCACAAGAAAATAATATATTGAGAAGCATGCAGTCAAGACAGCTATAAAAATAAACTATTTAATATTTCCTCTTTCCTAAGACACTATCAAATAATAGTAATGTTTTAGAATCATTTAAATGCACAACATATCTCTGATGATGAGAAAAATACTGGGAAATGATGTACAGAAAAGAAAGCCAAAGCAGCTGACTTTGTGAGCAGAATCAGATGCAGGAAAGAGTCTGTACAGTTAAAGAGAGAATGTTAATTAAAGTTTTATATACTAAACTATTTATCAGCCTCAAACTTTCCTTCCTAATCAGAGAAAAGGACATCAGCCATTAGAGGGGGGATGGTAAAGTTGTATTATAAAGGAATTCAATTAACCACCTAAGGGGAATGCAAGGGAGGAGGGTGAATGTTGGTACTGGGGGTAAACTCTTTTGCCTGCTGGCATTTAGGCCAGTCCCCAAAAAATGGCACTCATCTTAAAGCCAAACCTGCCATAGGACACATTTATAAAGTTACATAGAACTCCTGGCCTGCTTTTATAAATGTTCACTTGAAAATACAGTTGGACAGTCAAATGTCACCATTTGCAGAGTGAAAAGCTGATTCCAGAGCAAAGTCACAATCTAAGAAACAGAGGGGGTATGAATTTGTTTACTCCAAGAAATGTAAAAAGACATGCATTCATAAACTAAGAATCAGTAGCTTTTAAAAAAGTAACAAGTAGATCATGAAGTTCTTAGATAGACCTTTAAAATATGATTACTGGGGAAATGGAACTAGAAGAACTCAAGAGACAATACACAACTAAACCAATGTCTAAGACCAACCATTCTCTAAGACAGTCTCCACTGAGCCTGAGAAGATCCACCACTCTGTTTCTGATTTGCCCAAGGGCTCATATCTTCAAAGAGAAATAAGATTCCCCTAAACTGCCTGAGATGAAGTCCAAAACTGGATATTATGAATGAGTTTGATTCCTGACCTTCATATTCTCCAACTTTTCATCAATAGAATAGGAACTGAGTGGATCCCTCCACAAAGCCCCATAACTATTCAAGATTCTGTACAGAAAACAAGTGTACAAAGACTGTAGGCCTCTGTACAGACACAATGGGACCAAGAAGACAACACAGTCTTACTAAGAGGAGTGAATCCTAATATGCAGAGGATGAACCTGGGAAGGAAGAACTGCTGCAGGTTACACATGCTTTCTGAATGTATGGTGACAGCAGCCTGTTGCCCAGCACTGTAAATCTAACATGCTGGTAGTAAAAGTTGTCCATTTGAACACATAGCACTAACAGAACATTTGGATTCCTGGATTTGGCTCTAAAGAAATTCAACTCTTAAAACAAAAATATTATGCCAATATAAACCCATGAATATCAGGGCACCAGTCCAGAAAACAAGCAAAAAATAATAGGAGAAGCAAGGGAAAGGGTGATTGTGCAGTTGGAGATGCCAAAGTAGTGCTTCATTCATCTCATTTATGGAAAAAAAAACTTTTATGCTTTACATAGATATAGTGTTATTAACAGAGTAGCAATATTCAATAGTGGTTGAGAGAATCTGCCCCTATTCTCCCAAAAATAAGTCTCTTGCCCCAACTTCTGGTCTTTTTTCTCTGCAATCTCAAAGCAAAGTGATTGGTCATATACTAATGATTGCACTTGTGGTTTATCACTTAAAAGCGATTATCTATGGGATATAACATTATGGTCTTGTTTGCTGAAACTCTAGCAAGATAGATAGAGATTTTCAGTCCCTTCTTTATTCTGCTATTCCTTGTACTTTTTAACATCTCTGTTTATACAATGATTTTCTTTTTATTTTTTCTTGTTTAAAGAAGGTATTACGATGGAAAAAAAAAGAGTAATACCTGATATAAAACATTTCAGTGGGAAAGTCTAATAAGATCAAATAAATGTAAAACATATATCCAAGGATTGTCAATTGTGTCAATAAATATAAATTCAAATATGAGAAAATGTAGTGGGAAGTCTTATCAAAGAAAAAAATTGTGAAGAAATTTCCACAGGTGAAAAGAGTCCTGAGATATCATAGTTGAAAGGCCACAAGTGGTTGAAGTAAGATGAATTTTAATGAACATACTGAGAAATTTCAAAGCATCAAGAATAAAAAGAAGATTCTGAAAAATGGCAAATGAGAGGCAAAAACTATAGGTTACCACCAAAGAATAAAAATTAAACAGACATCTCATGTTTAAGATGGGGAGTAAAATTCTGAAAATGTAATATAATATTAATTTAGCAAATGCCTACCTCAATTGTGTTTCAATTAATCTTTATACCACTGTGTGAACAATAGGGAAATCTTTCTAAAAAATAAACCTAGTATTTCTAGAATACTATAAGAAAGAGCCTAGCCTCAGGCACAGGACCGCCCCTTTTGACCAGCAGACTACCATGGGAGGTCAAGTCCACTGGCCCAGATCCACCCACACTGGCCTCTGCGACCAAGACTCCACCCCTCCCCCAGTGGAGCAGACACCAGCCACAGCCTCGCCTCTGGCACAGGACTGCCCTTTCCAACCAACAGATTACTGAGGGAGGTGAAGCCCAGCGGCCCAGATCCACTCACTCCAACTTGTGCAGAACCCAGATCCAGGATGCAATAGCATTCATTGAGGAACACAGCAGGCTCTGGAAGACCAACATCAAGGTGAGGTACAGACAATCTGCACAGGTACTACAAGAATATAGGGAAGAAACTATAATATCTCAGATCCACACTGCAAGAAAGGAAGACACATAAACAACATGAAAAAACAAGGGAGGAAAGTGCCTCCAGCAAACCAAAACACTATAATAACAGAACCCATGGACAGTGACGTTGATAAAATGTCAGAGAAGGAGTTCAGAAGGTTCATAATTAAAATGATCTGTGAATTAAAGAATACCCTAAATGAGCAAATACAGGCAAAAATTGATCACTCCAACAAAAAGATAAGAAAGGAAATACAGGTAGCAAAAGATTACTTTAAGAGAGAGATAGAGACTCTGAGAAGAAAAAAAAGTCAGAAATCCTTGAAATGAAGGTTACAATAAATCAAATAAAAAACTCAATAGAAAGCATAACCAACAGACTATATCACTTGGAAGAAAGAATGTCAGATAATGAAGACAAAGTGTACAATCTGGAAAATAAAGTTGATCACACAGTGAAGATAGTAAGAAACCATGAACAGAACATCCAAGAATTATGGGTCAGCATCAAAAGTCCAAATCTAAGAGTTATTAGGATAGAGGAAGGCACAGAGTTCCAAACCAAAGGAATGCACAATCTCTTCAATGAGATAATATCAGAAAATTTCCCAAGCATGAAGAACAAATTGGAAAACCAAATACAAGAGTCTTACAGGACACCAAGTGTACAAAATAACAGATCTAAGCCTACCATACAGAATAAGGATAGAATCTTAAAAGCCACAAAAGAGAGGAATCAGATCACATATAGAGAGGGATCTCAGCAGATTCCCTATTGTTCGCACAGTAGTATCAAGAGTAATTAAAACACAATTGAGGTAGGCATTTAACGTTATATTACATTTTCAGAATTTTTCTGCCCATTTTAAACATGAGATGTCTGTTTAACTTTTGTTCTTTGGTGGTGACCTGTAGTTTTTGCCTCTCATTTGCCATTTTTCAGAATCTTCTTTTTATTCTTGATGCTTTGAAATTTTTCATCAGATTTTTCAACCCAGACCCACAAAGCCAAGAGATTGTGGAACGACATATACCAAACTCTGAAAGAAAATGGATGCCAACCAAAAATCTTATATCCAGTAAAACTAAGCTTTAGATTTGATGATGAAACAAAAACTTTCCATGATAAAAGTTAAAAGAATTTACAACTAGAAAGCCTGCACTACAGAACATCCTCAGCAAAATATTACAAGAAGAGCAAATGAAAAACAATGATGAAAATCAGCAGAGGAAGGGATTACACTAAAGGAAAATATAATCAGAGGAGAAAAAAACTCATATTAAATACCAAAAATAAACAAAAATGGCTGGGATATGAACTATGTCTCAATAATAACCTTGAATGTTAATGGCCTAAACTCACCAATCAAAATACATAGATAGCAGATTGGATCAAAAAAAAAAAAAAAAAAAAAAAAAAAGACCCAACAATATGCTGCCTCCAAGAGACTCATCTCATAGGAAAAGACATCCACAGACTGAAGGTGAAGGGTTAGGAAAAATCATACCCCTCACATGGACTGCGGAAATAAGCAGGGGTTTCCATCCTCATAGCAAATAAAGTAGACTTCAAACTAAAGTCAATCAAAAAGGATAAAGAAGGACACTAAGTACTGTTCAAGGGAACCATACACCAACAAGACTTAACAATTATAAATATATGTCCCAAACAAAGGAGCATCCACAAACTCTTCTCAAGTTCAAGAGTCAAATAGACCACAGCACCATAATTTTTGGTGAATTTAACACACCTCTTTCATCACTAGATAGATCTTCCAAACAAAAGTTGAACAAAGAAACTATAGAACTCAATAATACAATCAATAACTTAGACTTAACTCACATATATAGAATATTTCATCCTTCAACCAGAGAATACACTTTCTTCTCGGCAGCATATGGATCCTTCTCTAAAGTAGACCATATACTGTGCCACAAAGCAACACTTAGCAAATATTAAAAAAGTAGAGATACTACCCTGCATTCTATCAGATCATAATGGAATGAAATTAGAAATCAATGATATAATAAGAAATAAAATCCACTCCAACACCTGGAGACTAAATAATAAGCTACTGAATGAACAATGGGTTGCAGAAAACATCAAAGAGGATATTAAAAAATAATTGGAGGTGAATGAGAACACAGATACAATGTATATAAATCTCTGGGACACTATGAAAGCAGTTCTAAGAGGAAAGTTCATTGCATGGAGTTCATTCCTTAAAAGAAGAAAAAGTCAACAAATAAATGACTTAACATTATATCTCAAAGCCTTAGAAAAAGAAGAACAAATCAACACCAAAAGCAGCAGGAGACAGGAAATAATTAAAATCAGAGCTGAAATCAATAAAATTGAAACAAAAGAAATGCTTGAAAAAAACTGACAGAACAAAAAGTTGGTTCTTTTAAAAAATAAATAAAATTGACAGACCCTTAGCCATGCTAATGAAGAGAAGGAGAGAGAAAATTCAAATCATTAACATACATGATGAAAAAGGAAATATCAAAATAGACACTACAGAAAATAATTAGAAATTATTTTGAAAACTTGTACTCCAATAAAATAGAAAATACTGAAGGCATCTACAAGTTTCTAGAGTCATATAATTTGCCCAAATTGAATCAGGATGATATACACAATTTAATCAGATCAATTTCAAGTGATGAAATAGCAGATGCCATGAATTCTAGATAGGGCAGAGGGATTGGAGGAGAAGGAAGGGGGCATGGGGTAATTAATGATGGTAGAATGTGATAATCATTAATATCCAATGTACATGTATGAAGACACGAATTGGTGTGAATATACTATGTATACAACCAGATATTTGAAAAATTGTGCTGTATATATGGAATAAGAATTGTAATGCATTCTGCTGTCATATATAAATTTAAAAATTACATAAAAATGTCTACCAACCAAGAAAACCCCAGGATACACAGTCGAGTTCTATAAGACCTTTAAAGAAGAACTAATACCAATACTCTTCAATTTATTACAGGAAGTAGAAAAAGAGGCAGCACTTCCAAACTTATTCTATGAGGCCAGTATCACCCTGATTCCAAAACCAGGCAAAGACACATCAAAAAAAGAAAACTTCAGACCAATATCTCTAATTAACATAGATGCAAAACTTCTCGATAAAATTCTGGCAAATCAAATAAAAAATTATTAAAAAGATCTTGCACCATGATCAAGTGGGATTTATCCCAGGGATGCAAGGTTTGTTCAACATATGGAAATCAATAAATGTAAGTCATCACATCAACAGACTTAAAGAATCATACGATCATTTCAATAGAAGCAGAAAAACATTTGACAAAATACAGCACTGCTTTATGTTCAAAACATTAGAAAAATTAGGAATAACAGAAATATATCTCAACATTAAAAAGGCTATCTGTGCTAAGCCCCAGGCAAACATCATTCTAAATGGAGAAAATTGAAGGCATTCCCTCTAAAAACTGGAAGAAGACAGGGATGCCCTCTTTGACCACTTCTATTTAACATAGTTATTGAAACACTGGCCAGAGCAATTAGGCAGATGAAAGAAATTAAAGGAATACACATAGGAAAAGAAGAACTCAAAATGGCATTATTTGCTTATGATATGACTCAATACCTAGAAGACCCTAAAAGTTCCACCAGAAAACTTCTAGAACTAGTAAATGAATTAAGCAAAGTATCAGGACATAAAATCAACACCCATAAATCAAAGGCATTTCTGTATATCAGTGATAAATCCTCAGAAATGGAAATGAGGAAAACTATACCATTTACAATAGCCTCAAAAAATAAAATACTAAAGAATAAACTTAACGAAATAGGTGAAAGATCTATATAATGAAAATTACAGAACCTTAAAGAAAGTAGTAAAAGAAGACCTTAGAAGATGGAAAGATCTACCTTGCTCTTAGATAGGCAGAATTAATATCATCAAAATGACCATACTTCCAAAAGCACTATACAGATTTAATGCAATTTCAAAATCCCAATGACATTCCTCATAGAAATAGAAAAAGCAATCATGAAATTCATGTGGAAAAATAAGAGACCCAGAATAGCTAAAGCTATCCTTAGCAGGAAGAGTGAAGGCAGGTGGCATCACTATACCAGACCTTAAACTCTACTCAGAGCAATAGTAACAAAAACAGCATTGTATTGGCACCAAAACAGACTGGTAGACCAATGGTACAGAATAGAGGACCCAGAGACCAACCCACAGAATTACAATTGTCTTATATTAGACAAAGGCACCAAAAACATGCGTTGGATAAAAGATAGCCTCTTCAACAAATGGTGCTGGGAAAACTGGAAATCCATATGCAACAAAATGAAATTACACCCCTATCTCTCCCCATGCATAAAACTCAATTCAAAATGAATCAAGGACTTAGGAATAAAACCAGAGACCCTGCATCTAATAGAAGAAAAAGTAGGCCCTAATCTCCATCATGAGGGATTAGGCCCCCAACTTCCTTACTAAGATTCCTGTGGCACAAGAATTAAAATCAAGAATCAATAAATGGGATGGACTCAAACTAAAAAGTTTCTTCTCGGCAAAAGAAACAATCTGTGAAGTGAATAGAGAGCCTACATCTTAGGAGCAAATCTTTACCCCTCACACTAATTAGAGGATATATAATTCTTTGTATACCCTCAAGATTAGAGCATTAGTCTCGAGGGTATTAATCTCGAGGGTATATAAAGAACTCAAAAAGCTAAGCACCAAAAAGAACAAATAACCCAATCAATAAATGGGCCAAGGACCTGAACAGACACTTCTCAGAAGAGGATATACAATTAATCAGCAAATATATGAAAAAATGTTCATCATTACTAGCAATTAGAGAAATGCAAATCAAAACTACTCTAAGATATCATCTCACTCCAGTCAGAATGGCAGCTATTATGAAGACAAACAACAATAAGTTTTGGCGAGGATGTGGGAGAAAAGGTACACTCATACACTGCTGGTGGGACTGAAAATTGGTGTAGCCAATATGGAAAACAGTATGGGGATTTCTTGGAAAATTGGGAATGGAACCACCATTTGACCCAGATATCTCTCTCCTTGGTCTATACCCAAAGGATTTTAAAACAGCACACTACAGGGACACAGCCACATCAATGTTTATAGCAGCACAATTCACAATAGCTAAACTGTGGAACCAACCTAGATGCCATTCAATAGATGAATGGATAAAAAGAAATGTGCCATATATACACAATGGAATATAACTCAGCAATAAAAGAGAATAAAATTATAGCATTGGCAGTTAAAAGGACAGAGTTAGAGAAGATAATGCTAAGTGAAGTTAGCCAATCCCAAAAAACCAAATGCCAAAAGTCTTCTTTGATATAAGGACACTGATTCATAGTGGAATAGGGAGAGGGAGCATGGGAGGAATAGACAAACTCTAGATAGGGCAGAGGGGTAGGAGGGGAAGGGAGGGAGCATGGGGTTATAAATGAAGGTGGAATGTGATGATCATTATTATCCAAAGTACATGTGTGAAGACACGAATTGGTGTGAATATACTTTGTAACCAGAGATATTAAAAATTGTGCTGTATATGTAAGAAGAATTATAATGCATTCCACTGTCATATGTCATTATGTCATTCATATATATATATATATATATATATATATATATATATGAATAAAGAATATCATAAGAAATACAGCAAAGTTCTTATTTATGTACATAGATGTATATTTATGTTTTTCCAAAGTTTCTAAATTTTAATTCCCTAGTTAATATGTGCTTTTTCAGCTAATTGTTTATGATTAATGAAGAAGAGTATTTTCATTTTAATTTGCTACCTCACTTACTTCATGCTGACTATTCAGAAAAACTAGGAGCAAATTTCAAGTTCAACTGTGCCTACAACATGAGAAACACTTTGGTGCCTCTGGGGGCCCAGCACGTGGCCAATCCAATAGGATTGAGGGCTCCAGAGCCTTTATCCCTGAGATACCTGTCAGCTCAGAGTAGACTAAATGTCATGCTTGACTAGAAATCAGATTCCAAAGAGGGGAGAGAGAGAGAAGAGATTGAGACACTACCCAGCTTACCAATGAGGTAGCTCATGGTACTGTTGGGTGAGGTAAAGGATAGGTAGAAAATTGGAAATACTTTGAAGGAAAAATATCTTTTCATAAAAACCTTACTAAAGTGGGAAATATATCCCTGAATAATATGGAAGGTTTTTGTTTATCATTACTTGCTATTTACTTAGACACTTACTGGGCCCATGCTTAAACTACCAAATTAGAATCTCTCAAAACTGTGTGTGTCTCTATCAAAAAATTTCATAGCTCATTCTAAAAATTAAATATCTTCATGTGCATGTCCTTAATGAAACACTTTAGAAGGAAGTGAAAAAGAGAGAAAATTATTCTGAGTAAAAATCAGACCAACCATCTAATTCATTTTGGTGTGTCCATTTTCAGAGGACATTTAAGAATAATAGAGGAATTTGTTGATTCAACAAAGATAGAGATTATGCTGATGCCACATGATGTTCTAGTCCCTTTGTAGGCTTACTTTTTTTTTTCCCCCAGGAAGAAACCAAAGAACCCTGCCTTTTTGAAATTTGTACATCCCCACCATGACAGGCAGGAACAACCAATATGACACGGAAATCAAGTAGTTGCTTAGTAGATTAAAAGCTAATAAATGAATAATAAAAAGAAAAAAATTGGGCAACCTAAAGGACAATGGAAGTAGAAGTCAGCAGAATCAGATGACGGAAAGCCTTGTAGCCTATTATAGAACTTGAGCAATTCACTCTGAGTATATTAAGGGCCACTTCTAATAACATAATTGTATATAATTAAAAAAATCAATCTGGACGTCTTCTTCCTGCACTGATGTGCAAAAAAGCTAGGAAATTGTCTTCCATGTTTATAATGAGAAAAAGCTGAACAAAACAAAAATCTGTAACTTCCCATGGGCCCATCAGGAAGCTAAACTGCCACTCTGAATCTAGAAAAACAAGTGAATCCAGAGATTTTAAGCTGAGATCTTTCTTGGAGCAGAAACTCTTAAGCCATAAACTGAAGACAAGATGGTATTAATAGGCTTATCTGCACACTGGGCACAGCTGAACCAAGAATCAGTGACCTTGAAGATATTTAATAGAAACTTCCCAAAGTGAAATACAAAATGGAAAAAAATGAAGAAAAAGAAAAAAATAAATAAATCCAAGAACTTTGATATCGTTTCAAAATGTGGGACATATCTAATTTTAAAAACCATTTTTGCTGTAGTGCTAAGACTACATTGGATACGGATACAAAGTAGGAAAAAAACGTAGGAATCGTTTTCAATTTCAAGAGGTAAAGAACAGAAAGTATGGTTATTTGAGCCAGGATTGTGATGATAGAGCTGGTGAAAAGTGGTCAGGTTCTGGAGATATTTAAAATCCTGTTAGACCTACCTGTCGCATAACAATTAGTTTATTTTCATATTATGAGTTAGAATTCACATGCTTAGCTGAAAAAAAATCCTTAAAAACAAAGAGTACTTTCTAGTGGACAAAACTATCCTGGAGTTTGTAAGATACAAATAGGATTTTTAGTGCCATGATTGGTCAACTTTTAGTTACATAGTTTTCATGGCTAATATTGATTCTTTTGGTAACTACCAGGGAATGCATTACTATTTGGAACAAAGGCTATACATATATGACTATACACAGTTTTATAGCCAAAAAACGTTAGATTCTATTGACACTGGAGCATTCTGCACTTTGAACTAAGTCAGTTGTGTGGAACCATGATTGCCACAAATTTCTAAAGAGGAATCATTCTGATTGTTTTGCTCCATTAGTGACTACGGAGCATTTATTCAGAAGAAAGTTACAGAAAACCATGTAATAGCTTGTTTCCTTTGCACATAGACATTGCCAATAGCAGCATTCATTATCTGTGAATTCATTAACATAAAAATGTTAAATATGCTAATCATATTAGATAGCAATTCTGCTAGACTTATTATTAATGATGGAGTAATACATACTGTTGTCACATTAGTGTAAGGCAAGGCAATATGCAGTCACCTCTTAGAATAACAACATTGCCTTCCCTTTTCATAACTCTTCTCATTCATGGCTCCTAAGCAGTTTTGCAAATATTAATTAGGACCTACATTATCTCTGTGAGACTAGAAACTGCCATAGCCATCATGTGAGGCTAGACATGAAACCATGTTATTGGAAGCACAAAAGCAGGGCTAGGATTAAAGCTTATGAAAACTTAACTTCAAACCCAAACCTCTAACCAATACAAAGAATACCTGTTTCATTATCCTTCATTCATACATTGGTCCCAAATTTTGATATTCTGCAGCAGATATCCATGTTTGTGTGAAAACTGTACACACAGATTGCAAAAGTTTTCAAATTGAAGTATACTTACATATCTACCATATTTTCAAAAACTAAAAAATTTTATTAAGTCATCTTTACTAATATCAGTTAATATGATCTTTCAAAGCAATATTGAGAAGGCAATCAGGCTTCCAGAATGTTATTCACAACCCCCAAGATTATGCGGCACTTTAGTTACAGAGTCTGGAATCGAACTTCTGATCCTCTAACTTTCCATCGGATGTGCTCTACTGATCCATGCTGCAATGCCCTAAAACAGAGCGTGCTAAGAATTTAAATTTATTTTAGAAGGTCAACTTTGTGGGAAGATTGCTGTTCTCTTTCTCACCATTAAAAAAAATGCGTAAAAAAATAAAAAGCTGTGTTCAGAAAAGTCGTCTTATAACTTTTCCTCCATACTTGAAAGCAAAACTAAGAAAGTTTCAATGTGGTTATCTGATCACATTGAGGAAGCTTCCGATTTTCTCACAAATCATGTTCTCTTTCATTAAGCATCCTGTTAAACACCTAAAAGCATATACTTCTATTTCTTTCTCAATTTTTATTACTTCAAGTATCAAATGTTGACATTATTATCAACATTTGATCTAAGATCATTTTGATTATTTATAAATATTAGCATAATCATTCAGCTTTATTAGGTACAATACTACCTTGTCAGTCACGCTTTTAAAATCACTCTTAGCTTTAGGGTTTTTTGCCATTTATTCTAAGCCCTCTAAGCAGTTTTGCACAGACAGAATGAGCAACAGTCCAACCATAGAGAGACACCAAAGTGTCTTTTAACTGCATTTTTTTCATGTCAAAGGGTGAAACTGATCACCTCCCCTATATGTTAAAGGGAACAGAGCCCACACTTCAAAGAGAATGTAGAGTAAGTGCTGATCTCTACATTTTCAACATTAAATTACCATCAGTATTGAGCTCCTAAACAGACCACCAAATACAGCAAAACTTCAGTATTTTCTGGCTCGTAATATTGATATTGATGTTTATTTTTTAGCCAAAGCCTACTTGAGAAAAAAATTATTAATGATATGTAGATTATGGGTTTCTGTATTATATCATCCTAGTGCTAATTTTTAAGAATAAATGAGATAAGAAAGGGAAAACTTGATTACTTTGAAGTGATTTTGTAATACAAAGTGAGATCTTTCACTATGCTTTTAAGAGCTATTGAATAATCCCTGAGTTATTGAATAAAAAATAAAATATATTCACTGCTTTTAAAATATGAATATATTTTAATGCAAATGTCATAATTATCTGAATATGAATATGCTCTTTTTAAAGAGGTCACATAGTTTAGGATGTTTGTTACATTGCTTACTTGGTTAATATTTTTGTGTCACTATTGAACTTCAAAAACTTTTGAATAGACAATGAAATTCCAAAACATACTAGAAAATAGAGGTATTATCTCTTTCATAATAATAGTAGAAAAGACAGGTAGTATCTCTTTCATACTCTTCCATTAGAATTTGATAAATTTATTGAAATTTCCTTAAAAATCATGAAGATAGAAAAGTTGTTATATTGTTTATGAAGTTATTTTGCTCTTTTATGTATTTTAAGGGAACTTGTTATTCCACCTGAAAAAAATTAAAACATTTAAGTATGCTAACTTCTGGATAGCAATTTTGGCACATGTAAAAATGTAGAATCATTATTACTACATTTTTAGAATCATGAATACTACAAAGGTAAAATATTCTGAAGTAGATCTTGACTGAGATTCCATTTTAACACATCAGAGTATAGCAAGAATTATTTTGCATGTAAAATATTGGAACAAATGTTAATAGTTGTTCCCTTTTCCCTTGATAATAGAATATTCAGCATGATTGTTGTTCTGTATGCTTTTTCTTAGTAATAATTCATATTGTCTATTTGCATTTTGAAAATGTTAACCCAAGGCAATTATAATACTTTATTTTGATATACTTGGTTGATAATGACTTATTTATTCCTGCAATAACGATGCAAAGTGGGCATTTGTTTCTGGTCAATTCTGATTTACTAATGTCATCAGTTAGAAGTAGCTTGATCTATTTCCCATCTTACTAAAGTGTTCATCTATTTCCTGTTTCTTATCAAGATATCTAGATATACTTCAAAGAGAGGTTGTTTAAGATACATTTTGCATCAAGTGGTAGCTATATCTGGTGAGCCAAAAAAGTAATACCCACTAATAATTAAAGTGTTTAATTTATAAAGAGGCTCTATCAATCTGTGTTTAATTTATTTAATCAATTTCTGCCAAAGCCCAACAAGGAAAAAGAATATTGGAAATATGTTTTCTAAATATGTCCAACTTTTTACCTCAGTATCTTCATCCATAGACCAGAAGACTGACTTATCTCTCAAAATTATAATACAAAATAAACTAAGCAATTAATAGAAAGTCTTCTACCTGTTTCAGTTTTTCATCTCTACTTTTGGCCAGTCTTATGATGGAAAGAATAATTATCTTGCTTTCTCCTTCCTCAAGGAAATGTTAAAATCTTACTCACTTTAACAATAATATCAGTCATCTACTATTTAGAAGATTATTCATCTGATCACATAATGTGTATTTTTGTTTATTTCATATAACTTGATTTTATCATGACATTAAAATTGGAAATATTTTCCTATTTCATAAAGTATTAGAATCCTTATCCCAAGGCTATTGCTGAAACCCCACAGAGACCAAATGCATGATTTGTATCATCTGCATTAAATGTTCCTCTACTGTCTTGTCCTTTACATAGTGCAAGCTTCACTGACACAAAGTGGATTTTCAAGGCACATTCTCCACAAGCTGGTTGAGAGGAACTAGTCACTCTACATACATACAAACACTGAAATATTAGGGATCTAACCAGTGAAGCAAAGCTTATTATCTATTCCTTTCTAGCATGTATTTGTAAATTATTTCTATTTAAATAAATAATGCTTCTTGATCAGACATAAGAATTTCCCCCCTCTTCCCTATCTATTCAGAGTTTTTTGTTGTTGGTGTGAGCTCTCATTTGTTCTTACTGTGAGCTTTTCCTCAACTTCTGATAAATTAAATGTCAGAAGTATAATATCTCAGCCTTGATACTATTAATATTTTAGGCGAGATACTTCATGGGCTTTGGGTTATCTAGGGGGCAGGTGGAGTGTTCTGTTTTGTGTAAGATATTCGGCATCATCCATGGTCTCAACCAACCGGATGCCAGTGTTGTCACCTCCTTACTATAACAACCAAAATTTCTCCTGTCATTTCCAGATGTTCTAGGAGTCAGGCAAAGGGGGTGGAATGCAAACTATACCTGGTTAAAGACCACTTTGATAAAGCTTTTAACTGATTTTTCATTCAGTCCTATTATTTCTTCTTCTCTTTGTTCTTCTCCTTCTGTTTGATTTTAGCCTAAAACAGGAAAAATCCCAAAATCTTAGATTAAAAGATTTTTTAGTTAGGTTAGGGAAACTCTTTCTTCTCTATACCAGCCATTCTTGGTCTTCTTTGCAAATAATAATATTTTTTAATCAGAACTAATTTTCAAATGATGATAATTATTAAATGCTTATAGATGTGCAGACATCTTAGCTAAGAAATTGTAATTCTTTAAATACATCCTAAGAAAATAAATAGATGCAGAAATGTATAAGAAATCATTATAGATTTCCACAGGAAAAAGTTGGAAACAGAACAATTCTCCCAATAATAGGGAAGGGGCTAGAAAAACTATTTTCTAGAGACATTAGGAAATGCTCTGCAGAGTTGTTTGTTTAAAAATATATATTATTAAAGAGTAACACTTATGGGCACTGAATATAATCAGAATATTTTTGATATAACACAAAAAATAATATGTACTTTATAGTATGTTTTGATAAATATAAAATATACTTTGATTAAAAATGATGTCTTGGGGATATAGGTTTTATTTTTGTTATTTTTCTTTTGAATTTTCTCTTTTATATATTAGGCATATGTTACTTTTATAAGAAGAAAAGAGTATTGCTTATTCATTTTCAGCTATTAAATTAACAATTAAAAATTATTCCTGGATATATGACTATGGTTTTCTCCTAACTCTCAAAACTGCACTAAAATGGATAAATTTTACAGTATGTCAGTTATTTATAGGCAATTATAAATCCTGTGTACACTATACCAATCCAGGTATTATTTCTGCACCGAAGGCTTCTTAAATTAGCAAGAAAAATTATATTTATATGATGCTGTTTTCTGCCAAACTTGGTATTTAAAATTTTACTGCCAGGAAAAAAGCTATCTAATCTTTAATATAAAACCTTTAGATTGAATTTTAAGAGCATTCACAGCTCTTAAAATATAATATTTTACTTTTAACTGAATTTCCAAAATCTTTACTTTGGCTCTATGAATGAGTGGGAAAATAAAGTTCATTGTTGAAGTTGGCTGATTGTCTACTGAAGCATCTAATGATACTGATATAAAACTGGCATCATTTAACTATGTCTGAAGTTATTCTGTTAACAGAACCAAAGTTTTATTTCGTTCTCAAATATGCACAAGAAAACTTAGATTTAAAAATAAGCAAAACTAATTTAGAAGACCCATTCAATCTAAGTAAAGTCATGCTTCAAAAATTGATGTGTAAATATGCTTTCTGCTGCCACTTGAGTTAAATCCTCACATTAGGTATCATATTCTAAAAAGAACCACTAACTCTGGAAACAGATGCTGATGCTCTCCAGCAGGTATTGGTCTTCTAGTTTTCATGTGGTCAGTGATATCACCATAGGCCCATACCCGAGGTAGTGAATTTCCACAAACATTTTGGAAAGTTACACAGGCATTATTAATGGAAATGGAGTATTTAATTTTATTCTTAAATCTATACTTTTATTTAAGTCAGTTTTTTAAAAATATGAGGGTTTTTTGCAAAATTTAAATTCAGTGCAGAACAATAAAATAAAAGGCTGAAAATCATAAAATGAATGATAAACTCATCCTCAGGAGGATGTTAGCAGAAGTGGGATTAGGCTGAGATGAATTAGCATTCTCCTAGGCATAAAATTTAGGAGAATCCCAAAAATGGCAATGATGAAAATAAATAATATTTAAATGCAACAACTTTTTTTTGCACCAGTTATTGAAGCCAAGGGTGCTTAACCACTAAGCCACATCCCCAGCCCTTTTCATGTTTTATTTTGAGACAGAGTCCTAAGTTTCTTAGGGCTTTGTTAAATTGCTGAGGCTGGTTTTGAACTTGCAATTTGTCCTTCCTCAGCGTCCTGAACCACTAGGAGTATAGGTATGCACCAACACACCTGGTTAAAAGCAATAACTTTTAAAAATCAAAATTAATACAAAAATTCATGATGAACAAACTACAAATTTTAAGATGGAGATTAGCTATTGTTTGTTTTGGAACCCTTTATAATTATTTCTAATTAACCCATGATATCCCCACCTGTCCCATGTGGCATTTTTAAGGGTTGATGGTTGCAAGCAAACAGATTGGGCAATATGGAGATTTGCATATAGCCTTCTTTTTTTAATTATAGAGCTTATATATAAAGAGTACTCAAGATCATAATTTTCAGAAATTCTAAAATATTTTTTATATTTTCATACTTGTAGGGTTCTACTGCAATCAACTTGATTGTTTTTACTAAAAATAAGTTATTTTTAAGTAGTATGCATATATACACAATTCTGGAATATGAAATGAACATGAAAATATTTATGCTATAGACAAAAACAACAGCTCCTCATCCCATGGTTCCTAAGGAATGTGAAAAAGAACAATTACAGATGTGAAACTGTTCCATTTAGTAAGGAAATGAAGTGCTATTTTCAATGAACATTTCTTATAGTAAAATTGTATTTGTGAAGTAATACCCTCAAAACTGCCACTTAATTATATCTGAAATCTAATCAGGTCAGTTATTTAAGGAAAGAGACTATAGGATTCTATTAAACACAAAGCCAAGAAACAATTGAATTCTGGAGTTTATTTATTCTCCTATCTGAAAGGAAGTTATTTAGAAATATTACTTCAATTAGAGTTCCTTGTATTAGCTTTTCTCATCCTTTCCATTTTAAAATAAATATTTTTATATCTGAATAATTTAAAGAATTTTTCCCTAAGGCTGAATAACTGCTACTTCCCAGGGCCTATTTTTCTTGGGTTAAAATTTTTGTTAGGTCCATTATGAGTAAAATATCAATAAGGAGATAAGAGCTAGCATAAAGCCATCACGGTCCAGGGACTGCACAGATTAGATGCAAATTGACTCAGGGAAAGGAGACAAGCAGGCCTCCCAATCTTCTCATGTTATCTCTCCTCCACCACCCCTCCAAGAAACACCTTCCAAATAACCTCAAATAATCACTAAGTTGTAGGCAAGGGTTTTCTTTAAGGAAGTCAATGAAACTCCTCCTTCCATTGTTGTGATTCTTGAGCCGCACATGATTAGACCATGTAGAAAGAATACTTCAAACTTGTTAAAAAACAGTACCCTTCAAATCTCGTCCCATCAGTTCTGTGGCAGTTCAATCAATATTAGATAGCATCAAAAATCTATTTCCTGTCCCTGACAAGAAAAGGAGGTCCATAACATTATCAGTCCTGAATGGCAAATGCAAACTGTGTACTATCTCAAGTTGCCAACTATGTTTTTTTTTTTTTTTTTTCCACACACACACATTATTGGACCTATGGTCAAAGCCAGATTCTTATAATTAAATAAACTTTAATTTTTAATTATGATTGAAAGATAGTGAAAAGGCAAGCCACAAAATCACCTCACTGAAACACTCAGATTGCTTTTTTGCTAGATATTTTATTCATTTTAACCAAATGCAGCTACAGCCTTTTAGATTACTTTCCTATAAATGACCATCAAAAACAAAACAGGGGAAAAAATGAAAAAAAAAAGAGGGTACTAGTAAAATTCTGAGAATGAGAATAAAGCATGCACAAAATTGTCAAATGTAGTTTGTCAGGGGAAAATGAAATTTCTATAGCTTTCCATTTCGTTTGAAGAAAAATAATTAAAATATAAGAAATCTGTCACTTTTTTTACTGATATATCTGAAGCATAAATACCAAAAACTCATGTGCTAATTCATGATCTGCTGGTAATCCATGTTCAACTTCTATAACATTTACTCTTTTGCTGAAATAAAAAGTATTGTGGATGATTTTGGAAGAAGAAAAAAAAAATAACAAAGGCTAGCTAACACTTAGAACTTAATAGGTGACAGGCAATGTAGTAAGTGGGATCTGACATGCCCCCCAAAGACATATGCTAAAGGCTGGTGCTATTGGGAGGTGGTTGAAACTTTAGGGGCCTAGTTGGAGGAAGTAAGTCGCTGTTGAAAAGTGTATCTCCAGCCCCTTTCTCCCCTACTTCCTGACTGCCATGAGGTATGTGGCTTTCTTCTGCCACACCTTTCCACCATGATGTTCTGCCTCATACAGGCCCAGAAACAACAAAGGAGCCAAGCAACCATGAACTAAACCCTCTGAAATCATAAGTGAAAATGAATCTTTCCTCCTTTAAGTTGATTTGCTCAGATATTTTGTCACAGCAACAGAAAACCCACTAACACAGTATGTTAACTTATTTAATATTTAAAATAAGCCTCCATGGTTGGCACTATTATAATCAACATTTTTAGGATGCAGAAACTGACATAGGGATTCAAATCCACATAACCTGGTTTCAGGATCCACGTGGTAAGGAAAAAAAAAATTAACCACAATCCTTCTCCTCAGAGAACAGATTTTATTAGTCTCACATATTTATTCTTCCCAGTGAATTTTCAAGTCTATTTACAGTGTTTCAAAAAATATCAAAATAGAATGTCAATTTTATTGAGAAAATTATGCAAAAAAAATTTTGTTCACTTCATGAAATAATATACACTTATAATCTACTTTTGTAAAAAAAAAAAAAGTACTAGAATTGAAATTTGCATTCTAAATTTAAATATATAAAAATATATGTAGATTTGTGTATTGCTTCAGGGTTCCCAAATCCTACTAAAAACAGGGGGGGAAAAAAGAACCATCAATTAAAAGTAACTACATCTTTGTTTAAAAACTCTCTTCTATAAACATTTACTCATTTCTAAGTTCACACTCCATAAGTCTTTTCCTCACGTTCCTCACATCCTTGTTTTTCTTTCCAGTTTCCTTTTCTTCCCAAATTGGAGATTTTTCAGGAAGAAGTTTTTACAGCCTCCTTCTCAAGGAACTGAAAGAAGTACCCAAGGCCACATTTTGTGCCCTTCCTCAGCACAATCTCCATCTCTGAGTCTGTGTCTCTGCCTAAATGTTTAGAATAACATTGTTCTGGTCTCTGATGCACTGTCATGTTCCCCGAAGAGTTCAGCCATCTCCAGTGACAATGCCCTGCCTCAGTAGTAATGGCACCCACTGAAATTTTGAGTCCAGTTCTTTCCTGTTTTGGAGGGCCACTTTTCAACCACTTCTACAGAGATTTCTTTGAATCAACATTTTTCACCCCAATTCCAACAATTAACTGTGAAAATTCATTGATTTTATGAATAAATGAATCATTTATTTTATGAATGTGGGAATTATGTTTCTGAAACATATTTTCCACTGTTTCCTACCCTTCATTGTTAGTAACAGTTATTGCTTTATACAGTCATTGTACTATTATTTCAACAGTTGTTTTGTAATAAGCATTTAATGAACAATCTTATATATCCCAATGAATCACATGCCTTATTCACAATCCACATGTACTACTCCAAAACAAATTTTCTTAATCAGTGTAGTCTTAAAAAAAAAAAAAAAGAGTGGGAATTTTTCTCTTTCAAAGAACTCTCTCTACTCAACGTTGAACATTTATATTCTTGTTCCTATCTTCTAATGTGTTAATTTCTCATTTTGTCTTTATTATTTATCTTATGCTGCTTACAAGATGATAATTCTATTTGATACTAATGGTATAACTAAACGCCCACTTTCTCCTTTTTTTTTTTTTTACTTGTTTGATTAGTCTTTCCTTTAACTTTTAAACATTCGATATCCTTTGGTTTAGATATGATCAGCATATATAAACACTAATTGTGGAGTCTGACTGATCAAATCTGAAACTTTTAAAACATTTATGATGGAATTTTAGTCCATTCACATTTATTATCAATGCTGCATTCACATTTATTACCAGTGCCAGAACTATATTGCCATCTTGTCTTTTGCTTTATGTTTAAATGTTTACTTGAGTTTTCTGTTCCTTTTAATTGAGTTCCTTTTCATTTAGCTATTTGAAAATTGTGTGCATTTATTTGAAATAATAATCACTTTCTACTTTTAAAGATTTTACTTGAATCAATTTATTTTGCTAATTATCAGTGTTAATATAATTTCACATTAATTTGTATCTCTATTATAGAAGAAAATTAGCTTTCTTATATTTCAAATTATTTCCTGATTTTCCATCAAAATTAACATTGTAAAGGGTATTAAATGTTATTTAATGTTCTAATAATTAAAATAGGAAAATATAATAAATAAAAATTTTAGATGTTAATAAAACAGTGATAAATATAGAACAACAATTGAGCCAAAATTATGATGTTACAGAGTTGGAATATAGAAGGATACAAACTGAGAATGTTTGTCATGAGGCCAGTGGAATCATGGTAAAACAGAACTAAATTCACATCCTCTTTATAAAAAATCAACACTAAATTTCTTTTCTTTTTTGGGGGTTACTGGGGATTGAACTCAGGGGTACTCCACCCTTGAGCCACATCCCCAGACCTATTTGGTATTTTATTTAGAAACAGGGTCTCACTGAGTTGCTTAGCAACTCACCGTTGCTGAGGCTGGCTTTGAACTTGCAATCCTCCTGCCTTAGCCTCCCCAGCCACTGGGATTACAGGTGTGTGCCACCATGCCTGCTCAACACTAAATTTCTAAAACTGAAAAAAAATAACAGAAGTTGAAGTAACAATATAAGAGCACTATTCAGATGTGGATGCCAATACCAAAGGAAAAAAATAGCTTAAAAACAAAAAAGAATGAGCCATGGGGAAACTGAAAGAACTTCTATATTTTATGACAGAAACTTATAGAACCACTTCACCCCCTAAATAATGTGCATAAATGACATTATTTTAAAAAATAAAAATTAAATTAAAAATGAATAAATTGCATGGGCTTTTATAGCACAAAGATATCAAATGGTACTACCTTTACTATATGATCTTTCAGAGAGCTTACTTCATTATTAGCTATCTGAAATAACTGTTTTCAAAAATTTCTTTCTGCTTTTCTATAACAAATTACTTAAAAAGTATTCTTTATCTCCATCTGGAGTAATATGTTCACCTTTTTAAAAAATGTTGACCAAGCATCATAAGAATCATATTGCTATTAATTTGTTTCATTTTGTGCTTATTGAGAACTCGTGAGCATAAGTCTCTCCAAGCCTGCAATAAAACTAGAGGTGGGTTTTCTTGATTTTCCTCACTTTATACCTTGTTATAGAATTCTCTCAATAAATATTAAGCCATAAATTTGCAAGAATAAACACATCATTATTTCAACAATTACAGTCTTTAGGAGAGGCAAGAACATAGTCTTTGGGAATTCCCAGCATTAGAAACTGATTTTCATACCATTTTCTCTCTAGTGAAGCCACCAGATTTGGAGACCACATTCTTCTGGTTTGGTTCAGTTTCTGTGCTTTGTATGGTATCAGATATACTTGTCATTGACTATTGCCTTTTCTGATACTGTTACCTACCTTGTTAGAAACAAACCTCCATCTGCTTCTGACTTTCATTTGTGGTATCCAGTGTGAAAAATTCAGAGCTCACTGATAGCACTTTGATGTTGTATATCCACTTTTTTAAAAGAAATCAGTTTCTAAAACTCAACTCCAGATTCATTTTTGTTTCATGCCTGCCTTCTGTATCTTTTTCTAAGTAGATATAGTAAAGAACAGCTGCTAATTAATCTCCATAAATGTCTGTGTTAGCTCAGGTTGTTATAACAAAAATACCAGTGACTGAGTAGTTTAAACAAGAAGCATTTAATTCTTACTATTTTGGAAGAAATTTAAGATCAATGTCTGGTGAGAACCTACTCCATACTCTTTTCCTTTGATTAAAAAATATTTGAGTCTCCACTAACAAAATTATTTCTTTAATTGTATACTGTGGTCCAATAATTGCTATTAATATATTATAGAGTAAAAATTAATATATGAAACTGAGAGTAATCCCCCATTCCTCTCCTGGCTTTTACATTTGGGTTCAGCCACTGGGTTCACTGTTTCATACAAAGTCTGAATAAGGAGATGAAATGAAATAATTTATACATGTGCTACCTTGCCATAGGCCCAAAAGCAGTGGGCCAATCAAACATGGACTGAAAACCCCAAAACTATAAGCCAAAATAAGCCTTTCCTCTTTTTAATTTGATTATTGTAAGAATTGTATTATAGTAACAGAATACTAACACAATACTTTAGCAACCAAGCCATATTTATTTAAATGTAATTTAAAAAGAGGACAATGAAATGTGAGTGAGTCAGGGTACACAATGATAACTGATATTAATGGTTTCCTATATGCAAGCACCTTTATGGATATTTTACATACATTCTTTTCCTCACCAAAAGAAGAATCTGAGGCTTTCAGTTTGAGCAGTTTACCCAAGATCAAAAGCAAGTGCACAGTGGTAGAGCTGAAATTAAAAGCAAGGTCTTCTGAATTTGAAACCCAATCTTCTAGTAGCTACAAAGCATTATACTGCTTCTCATTTCAAATTGCAGTCAAGGGAGTAGATGCTTGTGTGTTTGTCTCCTAATCTAAATGTTCTCCTCTCTTTAAATTAAAAAAAATATATAAGTTTTAGTTTGTATGAAAAAATCATTTAAAATTACATACTGATATAGTACCAGTACAAGCTTGGGGAAACAATGTCACTGTCACCTGGGATCTCTACTATTGACAGAAGAGGTACCCAATTAAAGTCTATTGTTCCGAGTCCCATTTACTCCCTAAATCTGAGAAACTCCTTCCTCTTCTCTTAACTCTTAAGTAGTCACCCTAGGTTTCTCAGACCCTTTTTAATTAACATCATTTTCCTCTCTGTAACACTTTTAAACATTTTTTAGGAAAATTCTTGAAACCAAAAGGTGAATTCTGTTGATTCATTATGAAATGATAAAAGGCTTAAATCAGATTGGCCTTGGCAAACTGGGATATATAGTCATTCATTTACTGGGAGAAATATTTGGACTCTATCTTTGCTTAGGGACCATAAGTTCTGGAGGAAAGGGACCTAATTTACTTCTGCCTTTCATTTTATGCCCAATACTAGGAACAGTGTCTGGTACTTGCACTCAGTTTATACTCAATAAATACTTGATGAGTGAACAAATCAACACTGGTCATGAAAGTTTGAGGTTTTTGTTGTTGTTGTTGTTGCTGTTAAATATGGTTGAAAGAGCATGACTGATATTCTTAAAGTATATTATAAAAGTTTTTAAGATTCTTAAGTATCTATCCTTGAAAATGGCTAGAATTATGGGATGATTTAAATAGCTGAAAAGAACCCATGCTAAGGCATAAGGAAAACATGAAAAATCAGAACAGCACCCTGTGAACATGGGGCAGTTTTAGCACAATGAAGCAGGTTTTTTTTTTCTTTGCATAGTAAATCCTTGTTATGACAAGTCAGTCTTTTATCTCATCCAATTTGATTTTGTTCCTAGATCCACAGGCTGAGTCACCTCTAATATCTAGTCCAATTTATTAAAGCAGTAAACACTGAGAATCCTGTAGTTCCAAATTCTATAAAACATCAAAACACATTTTTCACTTTTAGAAGAAAAAAATTATTGAATGCTTTTCAGAAGACCATGGAAATTACCTTTATGATTTTGCTAAAAGACCTAAAATTATTGCATGATTCTATCATACTGTGACATATTTAAGACCCTTATCTGTAAAAGCCAGTTTTTCTGTAGAACCCCTATTGTATTACTTTGTCCTCTTTAGAAAGACTTATTCTTGTTTTGCTTAATATGAATAGATGATATTCAAGTTTCATTTAAAGAAAGAATAATTCTAAAGGCCCTTACAATTTACCAACTATTACTCAGAAGTAGAAATAGGTTGCATTGGTGTCTTATTAACTAACTTGCAAATTTGGGCCTTCTTTACTTGTCTGAGCTGTTTGAAAGCATAATGCGTATCACATAAATGGATATAAAGATTGTCTCGACTATGGGCTTGTAATTGGGCCATTAAGAAGAACTAAGTGCCAGAGTATACTTTTCCTGAGAAAACATGATAAGGATGGCACAGAAAATCTGGCATCCTTACAGTTCCATTATCAGCTCCAGAAAAATCTTGGCTGAATTGAAGCAGAAAAACAATTTACCACATCACCAGTCGAAGCAGAATGTTCCAGCTCATCCAAAGACTACTTACTGTACATTTGACTCACTCCTCCAAGAGGCTTAGAAATTGCTCATGGTCAGATAACTAGCTATCCAAAGATAGACTGACAAGCACAATGTAGGCAAGGGAGATGCTTGTACTGATTCTACTCCAGCCCACCATGGTTGGGCTACTCAACTGCTAAGGGATTAAAAAGATAAGGAATAAGCTATATGGAGCAGAAACTTAGTTAATACTCTGAAGAGTTAGACCCAAGGCATGAAAAATCCTAATTAAATAAAGGTTGCTCTCTCTACATGTCTCATTCTCTCAAAATCTCTTTTTTCCTAAAAGGTAAATAAAATATATTTTCTTCTCAAATTTAACATGTTAAAATATCAATGGCAATCTTTTAGTCAGCTTTTTCTTTTTCTTTTCTTTTCTTTTTTTTTAACCACTGTGTCCAAAAGATCTGAAAAGAAAAAGGTAGAAGGTAAAAAGATTTTTCCGTTTTCGGTTTCAGAGGTCTCAGCCCAAGGATGGCCAACTCCATTGCTCTGGGCCCAAGGAGAGGCAGAATATCAAGGAGGAAGGGAGTTGCTAAGAAAGCTGCACAGGACTTGACAACAAGGAAGCAGATAGATCACTTCACTCACCAGGGACAAAATATATACCTCAAAGGCACAGCCCCAGTGACCAACCTCCTCCAACCACACCCTACCTGCCTACAGTAACAGCCCAGTTAATGCATTCCAGTGGATTAGTGCACTGATTATGTTGAGGCTCTCATAAGCTAATCATTCACCTCTAAACTTTCTTGTATTATCTTATACTTGAGCTTTTGGGAGACACCCCATATCTATTCTTTTACAAATGTCTATTCAGAATTTTATGTTTCAGAACATTCCACATCTATGTTGGATCACTTACATAATTCTAACAGAACTGAATGTTAGAGGTTAAACATTGAAACAAAAGGAAGTAGAATCAAAACACTTGGTCTTTACTTGAAAGGCTCTCTGAAGAGGTTGATCAATGGAAAGATATTCAAGTATGGAAATCAATCCAACTGTCAGGAGAGTTTCACCCTTGTCCTTTAGAAAAGGTTAATAAGAATTTATTATTAATGGGCTTGAACTTATGGTTCCACATGAAATGTGAGTAATAGTAGTAAGCTAGGTACATCATTTGAGAAGTAAAGTAATGGCATGAGGTTATTTCTGGGTCAGTAAATGACTATTACTTCATCCTAGTAAATGACTATTACTTCACCCAGCACAGAAGTAGAGAACACTTTCCTCATCAGATATGTGAAAAACCACAATTTCTCAAAGATAGCTCACTCACCTTCCCTCCTTTAGCAGTAAGCATGTATATTCCTGGAACAAAACTCCAGCACTTAATATGCCCCCATAGTGGCGTAATTGGTTTGTGCACAGTACTTATAAAATGCTCCCATGGTGTGACCACTTTAGTGCACCATGGCCAGATGCTGGGTCCAATTTTAGACTCCAATCTTATTCCAAATAACTAAGTTTTTCTCATAAATTATGCTTTTCTGAATGTTCTTTGTTAACATTAATATGAATTTATAGAATGAAAAGAGTATTCTGTGGATATCTAATCTTCTTTTACTTCATTCCTGTCCAAATCATATACCTTTAAAACCACATTATTCCTACTCTCATCATATAAGATTCTTTACTATTTAAATTATATACCTGTTATATGGCTATTCATCACTTTTTGTAAAGTAATATGTGGTGATTTGGGGCCAAGGATTTACTGATGAATATGAATTTTATCTCTTCTTACTTCCCCGATTACACTTTTGTAGAGTCATTCATCACCATTGAAACAGAGGCTGTGACATTCCAGGAGAGAAACAGTCTCTAGAAGTCACAAATCAAATAATAAGCTCTTATAAACTTGTAAGCACTCTCTATTTAGAGAATTAACATCCTGTAATATTAAGTTATATCCTTCCCAGCTGAGCTTCTTTACTACAAAGAGGAAGTCAGATGTAGAAAATAGCTTAAGTTAAAAATAAAGCTTTCTTTTTAGGACAGAAAGCATGAATGATTAATCGATTTTAATTTGTTTCTTCAGAAAGTGAGTAAACAATAAAAGTATTGATGTAAAGAATACTACCTCTAAATAGCAGTACAGATCCTTTGCATTTAACAAAGTTTCTGAAAGTAGATACATAAATTTTAAAATATTATTTTTTCATCATGTATAGAATTATAAGGTAAGGTCTCCAATTTGATTACTCAAAAGTCAAAGGAGTATAAGTAAAGCTAGCTTCCCTTGACTATGTCAGGTCAGTGGGTCTTCCTGAAGTGTTGATTTTCAGGGTATTTAATACACTGTGACCACTGCTGCCATCTCTAAAGAAGGCCTCCAGACTCACGTGCTCTGATGTTGTCCTACTCTAGGTTGCCTAAAAGTACATTAATTTTCCCCAGCTTTATTAAGATATAATTGACAAGTAAAAATTATATAACTGTATGGTGTACAACATGATGTTTTAATATGTATATAGTAAAACTATTAAACATTAATTAACATATTCATCATCTTATGAACTTTTATTATTTCTTACAGTGAGAGCATTGAAAATCTATTCTCTTGGATAACTCCAAGTGCTTTATTATTAACTGTGTTCACCATGCTATACAATAGATCTAAAGGTTTTATTCATCCTGTCCATGTTAGTCATCTTTTCTTGCTATGACCAAAAGACCCAACAAGAGCAACTTGGAGGAGTGAAAGTTTATTTGTGGCTCACAATTTCAGAGGTCTAGGTTCATGACCAGCCAGCTTCATTGCTCTGGGCTCAAGGAGAGGTAGAGCATCATGTCAAAAGGGTATGGCAGAGGAAAGCTGCTCACCTCTTGGCAGCCAGCAAGTAGGGAGCAGGGAGGAACAAGAGACAAAATATATAACCCCCAAGCCATGCCCACAGTTAACTCACTTACTCCAGTCCTGCCCCACCTACCTATAATTACCATAATCCACCAGATGGATTAATCCATTTGATTAGGTTACAGCTCCCATAATCTATCTAACCATTGAACCTCCTGAATTAACACAGGAACAGTTTGGGGGGACCTCATATCTAAACTGTCTAACCTGATTTAGTCAGCTTTTTTATTGCTGTTACTAAAATATCTGAACAGAACAATTGTAAAGGAGAAAAGGTTTATTTAGGGACTCACAGTTTCTGAGGTCTCAGTCAATAGAAGGCCAGCTCCAATCCTCATGACCTAAGAGTGTGGCAGAGGGAACCAGCTCAGGTTGTGATCAGGAAACAAAGAGAAAGACTCCACTCTCCAGATACAAAATATATACCCAATAGCTATGCCCCCAATGAACCACTTCCTCCACCTGCCTCTAGTTACCACTCAGTTAACCGCATCAGGGGTTAATTCACTAATTAGGTAAAGGCAGTGATCCAATCATTTTTCTCCTCCAAACCTTCTTGCATTGTCTCACACATGAACTTTGGGGAACACCTCACATCCAAACAATAACAGTACCCTTTGACCAACATCTCGCCTTCCCCTGACCTTGGTAACCATTATTCTACTCTTCTTCTATGAGTCTGAATTTTTTTAATTCCACGTATGTGTGTTATCACACAATATTTGTCTCTTTCTTTGGGGCTTATTTCGTATAACATAAAGTTCCTGAGGTTTACCCATGTTGTTGAAAGTGACAGAATTTTCTTCTTTTTTAAAAATGAGTAATATTCCGCTGTGTCTATGTTCATACACATACATAGAGAAATACTTTCTTTACCCATCTATCAATTGATGGACCCTTAGGCTATTATGAATAATGCTGCAAGAAACATAAGTGTGCAGATAGCTCTTTAACATATTGAATTCATTTCTTTTGGATACATATCCCAAGCTCATCTTGATGGATCATAAGGTTAGCTTTACTAATTTGCATTCCCACCAAAATGTATAAGGATTCACCACCTAAAAGACCAATTCTAAAGATACATCTATATAATTAAAATGATCACCCAATTTTTTCAAGCGAAATAACAAAGCTTGCATATCATCCAGCCTTACTTTCTTATTTATTTCAGTCACAAAAAGCATTCCCTCAATCATAAATGTATATGTACACTTTCTAAACTGACCCTATTTCTGTCCTTCCCTGTGTTTCAAATTCTGCCACTGGGCTCCATTGTATTCTTATGCTCTTCTCTGAACTCCCCTTCACCCTCATAAAGGAAACCTGGCTCTCCATTAAAAATCTATTACCTCTCAGCCACCTCTCCTTCTATATTTCCACACTAGGCAATTCAGAAGTGTCTTGCTACAAGTGTCTACCTAGTTCTTATTTTTCCCAATAATTGGAATTTTATGTTTTATGAAAAGCTTACACTTCCTTAAAGACTTTTCCATCAATCCTCCATTCTCAAAACACATCCCCCCACCACACACACACACACACACACACACACACACACACACCCAACATGATTCCTTGTAGTGCTCCTGTAATGACCCCTGGTCATTGACACTCAATTTGAAAATTTTAGCACTTACATTACTATCTTATTGTACTCATTATCATCTATATAAGACTAGCATCCAACTCCTCACCTCTAGCACTTAAATATTCTCTCACTTCAGCCAATAGTTTTCATCAATAAATGAAAATAAATTTATTTTCATCAATAAATATGCTATCAGCAAAATTTTAATTCCTAGCATCCTACTTTCTGACCAAAGGCTTCTACTTATACAGTTTACGTACTTTAGTACACTCACCTTCATCTTTATCTCCAATAATACCTCAGTTGACAAGCCTTACTCGTATTAATTTTCTATTGATGATAACAGATTACAAATTCACTGGCTTAAAATGGCATATATTTGTTATCTCACAGTTCCTGAAAGTCAGAAATTCAGACACAAGGTACTCAGCTTATTCTCTATCTATAAGACCCTCTCTCAAAAGACCCGAATGCAGATGCTTTCCTTTCTGAGGGCTCTGGGATGTTTCTACTTCCAAGTTTATTCAGGTTGCTGGCAGAATTTGTTTCCCTGAAATACTAAGGTAGGTTCTCATTCCTTTGTTGGCTGCAGTCAAGATTTTTTTCTCAGCTTCTAGAAGCCACCCACATCAATTGACTTTTACGCTACCTTCTCCATCTTTGAAGCCAGCAAAAGCAGGACAAAATCTTCCTCATGCTTTAAAACACTTGGACCTCCTTCCACCTGCCATATTTCTCCTCTGCTTACAGCTAGATGAGCTTTTCGATTTTAAGGTTTCATGTGTTTAGATTGGGCCCACCCAGATATCCCAGGAAATTTTCCCCATCTCAAGGTCTACAACCTTAACTACACCTGTCAAGTGGCTTTGGTTACACAGCATAATTTACCCACCATTTCAGGAGTGTGGCAGAAATGTCTTTAGGAGCTATTATATGCCTTGCATTCCACTTTCTTTTTTCTTTTTTTTTTTTTTCTTTTGGTACAGGGGATTAAACCCGGAGGCACTTAACCACTGAGCATGGAGCTACATTCCCAGCCCATTTTTTATTTTTGGTATTTGTGTGTGTGTGTGTGTATGTGTGTGTGTGTATGTGTGTGTGTGTGAGAGAGAGAGGGTCTCACTAAATTGCTTAGGGACTCACTAAGTTGTTGAGGCTGTCTTTGAATTTGTTATCCTCCTGCCTCAACCTCCCAAGTTGCTGAGATTATAGGCATGTGCCACTGGTGCCCAGCTTTCCACTCCATTTCTGACTCCCATAATTTTTCTCATATCCTCTCTTTTGCCTTCTTACCCAGTTTAGATTTTATAAATCTCTATAGTTCTCCCTTTGTAAAATTCCTTCACCATTTTATCCCTTTCATTCTATCTTTTTTTTTTTTGCTTAGAAAAATCCTAATTCTGGCCAAGAACAACTTCATTCCAATTTCATACATGTATGTAACAACCACAGTGGAGAAAAACACAGCTTCAGTCTCTTTTCAGTCCAAGTCTCCCAGCCACTTTCCATGTATTCATTGTAAATTTAGTTTTCACTCTTTAATACACAATGTTATATATTTCCCACTCTTCTTCAACCTCCAAGTTCTAACACTCTTCTCAATCTACAACATTCTGCTCCACAATTCCTTCTCAGCAATTAACTTTCTCTTTAATTTCCTGGAAAAAAAATGGGGCTGATCAAAAGGATCTATCTTCACATCCCCACCACCATATTAAATCTAAAAACTATATAGTTAGCTTCCACTACAATTAATGAATTTTTGCTTTTCCTTCCCTTTCTTTTTTTTCCCATGACCCCTCAACTACTGTGTCGAATCAAAGACCTAGCTTCTTTTTCAAAGGAATACTTACTTCCACAATTACCAATCTTTTCTCCACTTAGTCCAATTTCTCCACATAGTTCAATTATTCCCTCCCCTTAATTACCTCTGAACTTTTTGTTCCCGTTGTAGAAAAGCTTCTTAAAGAGTTTCCTATGCCTAGTACTTCTTCTCCCTCACTTCTCCTTAATGCACTGTGATCATGCTGTTGTCTCTTTTTTTTCATTGAAATCATTTTTTTCTCCATCACCAGTGACCTCTGCCTTGTTAAATCCAATGCTCAATTCTATGCTTTCAACACACCAAACCTCTTGGCAGCAGCTGACACCAAGGACCACTTTCTATTTCTTGAAAATAGATAACATTAGATTTGAGTTCATTTAACTCTTGGACACCACTTCCCACAGTATTCCTTATGTACCACATTTACTAGTCTTTATTTTTTTATTTTTTTTTTTTTTTAGTTTTCGGCAGACACAACATCTTTATTTATATGTGGTGCTGAGGATCAAACCCAGGCCGCATGCATGCCAGGCAAGCGTGCTACCGCTTGAGCCATATCCCCAGCCCTACTAGTCATCTTTAATCTTTTGGTGTGGATCCTTCTCTTCTCAACCTCTATTAGCATGCACACATCTTAGAAGTCCTGAGCCATCTTCTTTACTATCTATAAACTAGCTCTCTAGTTAATCTCATGGTTTTAAGTAACATCTATATGTGATTAATCCCAAATCTCCAGTCCTGTTATTTTCTCTCTAATTAAATATCCAATCTCCTCGCCCCCTCTCCACGTAGATCTAAGTGGCATTTCAAACTTAATGAAATTTAAGAACTCAACTCTATTCCCTGAGACAGAGGCTACTAGTAGTTCCCAAATACCAATTATCTCTTTTCCCTCAGTAAAGGCTCCCAAATTTTCAACAGGATATCTAACTAATTATATCTAACTAATAATAAAAACTACACTTTTTAACCTTCCTTGCAACTAAATGTGGCCATATTACTAAGGTTGGGCTAATATGATGTAAGAGGAAATATCACATAAAACATATGGAAAGTGCTGTATGAATTTCCAGAGTATGTCCAGGGGGAAAGAGGAAACTCCCTTGCCTCTGGCCATGGCAATGGGCAAAAGTAGCACATCCTCCCCAAATAAGAACATTATGACTGAATTATACTGCCACCTGCAGGGGGGTTTCTATGGAAATTAGGCTCTGAACACAGATTCTTGAGGAACACACTTTCCTTGATATGGTGACAGAGTTGACTAATTTTTCATACATATTATACCTACATGTATCTATAAATCAAACATTCCACAGTAAACTCTTCCACATATCCAGGGCACTCTTGTATACTGATTATCTTCTTTTATGAACCACATGAGGATATTAATGATTATGTTGTTTTTTCCCCAGTAGAAATTTCAGCTCCTACAGAAATCTGAGTGTGTATTTTTATGCTGTCTTTTCCTTCATTATTTTGTGAGATCATTTTTATATTATTCATTTCCTCACTACCAATTATACCTATATCTTCTGTGTAACTGAATTTTTTAAACAAATTAAAATTATTTGTGTAATAGGGCTGGGATGATTATGCAAAGAAAATTAAAATGTGGTGACTAGAATGGGTTAAAATGACTTCCAAAGTAGTCAGCCGGAGGAGGAGACACGGATTCAGGGCTATTTTTAGATAACAACTTTGTGCTTCTTCACCATACAGTAAGATTCCAGTTTTAGGAATGTTTCCCTTTGCTTAAAATGTAACTGATTGTGCATTGTCATCCTTTTATTTTAATCTCTGCTATTAAAATGTGTTTTAAGACGGCTGATTGTGGCAGAGATCTGCTATATGGAATAAGCATTTCATAAATCAATCACTTCTAGACTTTTCAGACCATCAATAGTCATTTTTTCTCATATAGAAAAGCAAACAAGCTCTACCAAAGCCTTTCATAAATAAAGGTTGAAATTATTCTGAACAGATGAGGTTCCGCTGGAACAATACCAGCATAAACAGAGAAACCAGGAAGGGGATATGGAGCATCAGCTGGTAGGATATAAGGTGACACTGGTCTGCTATTTGTTAGATAGATTATAAAAAATTATTGAAAAGAAAATATGTAATAAATGTTAGAATTCTGTTTCTTTTGAATGTTGTTATTGAACATTTTACATCTTCAAAGGTGATTCTTACACATTATTTAAACAAAAAGAAACATGAAAAAAAAAATGGAAAGACTATCTGTGTCTCCTTTAACCTCAAATCTAATGTTATCACGAAGAAAAGAAAAAACAGAACTGTTGTCCACTATTCTTGTTGTTTCATCTTTATATTATCTATTCATAATTTTCAAATATTATGTATTAGTATTTTTACACCTTTCAGATATTAGGGAGTCAAGCATGGGGTCTACATGTTGTGCACACAATGTTAACTGACATGAGAGAGCAGTACAATCATGACCTCATTCATATGATAATTTCCTTGCCAGTTACAGACACTTCCCAGGACAGCTCAAAACCCACTAACTCATAATGATTATGCAATGAACAGACAGCATTAGGTACATCATTCATTTCAGAAGCAGAAAGCAGGATCTCTGAATTTAATGCCTTGGGTCAATGATTTAAAAATATTAACTCTTTAGGTGAAATTTCTCTGCCCATCATAAACAGCAATTCGGATCATGTGGCGATTTTATGTTAACTTAGGAAACCAAATTTCATCTCCCACGATTCCTGTCCTATATATTTCCTGTGAAGGAGAAACAGATTTTTGTGAGAGATCTGAATGGCCCAAGTAAAGAGCAGTCATTTTGTAGTTCACCCACATTATCATTGCTTAGTTGACTCACCCCGTAAACATGATGCTGCACAGGTTTGCAAGTTTTACCTTGATCTTGGTAAAACCAAGATCAGTCCTACCTTACTTACATCCATCCTTCCTCACAACTGCTTGACTTAGAGACTTCAAGCTACAGGGTTTTATATGGAAGGCAAAGACCTTATAGAGATTGCTTAACTAGGTCTAAAAATTGTGTAGGGTCAAACCTCTACAACAAAAACAAACTCCTTAATACATATGTACATACATTTTTTAATCGTTCTGCTTGTCTAATTGAGCCCTGAAGGTTAAATTTGAATTTCCACTTTTATCTTCACCTATATACATGCAATTAAATACAATAGCCCTCTCTATTCTCATAGCCCTCTATGTAGGGGTCAGCCAGCTGGAAAGAGAGGAATAACTTAATTTATTTTCAAAGGCAAAGCTTCTGAAGTACTCAATTACCCTATTTTCTCATTTTAAATCCTATACTGTATCCTATTCTGAAGAGTTTGATGAACATTAAACTCTTATCAACTCTTTGCCTAATTTCAGACTATGTATAAAGTCAGCTTTCATCACTGTGACCACAATACCTTAAAAATCTTAAAGGAAGAGCCATGTACCTGTAATTCCGGTGACTCAGGAGGTTGAGAAGGAGGATCACAAGAATGAGGCCAGCCTCAGCAATCTAGCAAGCCTTAAGTAACTTAGCAAGACCATGTTTCAAAATGGAGGGTTGGGGCTAAGGATGTAAATTAAGTGGTAAACATCCCTGGATTCAATTTCCAGTGGGGAAAAAAAAGGAAAGATTAATTTTGGCTCAAAGTTTCAGAAATATCAGTCCATGGTCAGCGGGTTCCATTGCTTTGCCCCAGAGGCAAGGCAGAAGACCATGGTGAAAAGGCATTGTAGAGGAAATCTTCTCAACTCGCAGCAGCTGAGAAGCAGAGAGAGAGGAGAAGGGGCCAGGAATAAGACATAGTCTCCAAGGGCATGGCCTGAGTGATCTACTTCCTCCAATAATGTCTCACCTGCCTACAGTTCCACCATCTTCCCATAGTCCATTCAAATTATGAATCCATCATGACATATTAAAACACTGAGGAGATTAGAGTACTCATAATCAAACCATCTTCTTAAACTCCTACCTCTGGACATTGCTGCATTGGGGACCAAGCTTTCCACGCATGAGCTCTTAGGGAACATTCCAGATTCAAACCATAACAGACCATAAACTCTTGCTCTTATATTATCTTTTCTCCTATCTTAGCCCCATGGAAATTTTACCAGGAAGGTTCTTTTATTCCTTCAGATAATGAGAGGAAAGTTTGTACAGATTACTCATATAAGAAGAAACATCATGTTTTGGGTGAATACATACATAAATATTCATCAAGCTATACTTCAAGATTTGTCCACTGTACTGTATGTAAGGAATATGTCAATCTTTATAAAGGAAAGCTAAGCTTAGGAAATACCACAGCATATACTTTAATAGAATGCCCTAGAACTGAATCTAGAAAATAATACAACTTTAGAGTATGTTTCCTCATTAGACATGATAAAGAAGAAGACAGCTGAATCATTATTCTTTTTTCAAAAATTTTATCAGTATTGACTTCTTATAAATTCAATTATATGCTCATTAGAAAAAGAATATATTCAAGCAATTCATGAAATTGTTTAAAAGGAGAAATGCCACCACCTGGCAAAATGAATAATTTGAGAAGTTCATTCTAAATATCTCTGTAAGAATACATATGGATAAACAGAAAAATAGGTAGCCAAATAACTTAATAGTGGTATAAATAAAGTAATATGTACCAATGGGATCTTACCCAGCTAAAAGAGAGCATTGACTTTGAATTCAAACCCCCACATTCTCAAGTAAACTGAGCAATAAATAATCTTTCTATGTATCAGTTTTCTCTATATAAAATTGAGATAAAAGAAGAACTTTTCTTATAGAATTGTTGCAAAGATCAAATTACCCATTAGCTGTAAAACACATAAATACTATAAATGTTTTTTTTTTAATTTATATGAGACAGCAGAATGTATTACAATACTTATTACACATACAGAGCACAATTTTTCATATATCTGATTGTATATTCACACCAATTTGTGTCTTCATACCTGTACTTTGAATAATAATGATCATCATATTCCACCATCATTAATAACCCCATGCCCCCTCCCTTCCCCTCCAACCCCTCTGCCCTGTCTAGAGTCCATCTATTCCTCCCATGCTCCCACTCCCTATAAACGTTAACTGATATTGTGTAGATAAAGATATTTTACTCTATATAGGTTTTATAAAGGAAAAGGAAACTGAAAAAACAATCATCTAGTGTAGTGTTTCTTTAGTACTGGTACTGAAAGATCTCTGTAACCAAGGAGAGAAGTGTTAAAAGATATAATATTTTGAAGTTATTTTTGACATGTTTCTTTTTAGACAGTGTTACTGGTAGCTTGTTAATAAGAAAAAAAATGATGTAAGGATAAACACTGATATTTATATTTTGGTTATACTATTTTTCTTATTTTCTCAAAATTTATAACTCTTCTTTCTTTTTCTGTATTAATAATTCTCACAGTTATACACAATCTATCCTTAAGTGGATGCTTAAGTAGATTCAGTAGTTAAGATCCATTATTCTGCTACTGCTTATACATTTCTGAGTTCTTTATTTGGATTTGGCATTTGACAAGTTGAATTTGAGTCCACTTATTTATTTCAGAACAATTTTGGATTCTATATCCCCTAATTTTTTCCATGTTTGAGAGTGATTTCCTATTGCCTTACTTCCAAAATAAATACCTTACTAAATATAGCTAGCATCTTTCCTCAAGGTTTTCTTCCTTTAGAAATCTTTAGATAGTCTTCCACTGTTCTTAGTTTGACTGCTGTGGAGAAGACTGGAATTTATTCAGGGAAGTTTTCCTCTATAACTGTACCTACTTATTTTGGTTCATTTGCTGATGTATCTACTTTGGGAATATCAACTATTCTTGATAATTTATCTTCTCTGTTGGTTCTTAAATTTATAACTGTCTCCATCTTTGTTTTGCTATTTTTACTTTTTATTTTCTCTCCTTTAAGGATCATCATTTTTCTATGTCAATAATTACATTTTACATCTTTATTTTTGTTTCTAATTTATTTGTCAGATTTGTGATGGAATTTTCTGTTGTTATACTCATTTTATTTCTCTTTTTTTCCAGTCTCACATAATAACCAGTTCTTATTTTACAGGGTTTATATTTGTATATTTGTGGTTTTTTTCTCTTTTTTTCTAAATTTTTAATAGATTAGGTTAATTTTCCTTTCGTTGTGGTGTCTCTGAAGAGTTTTCTGTTTTGGGCATAGTGTGTTTTTATCATCTCTCCTTATCAATGCTTCAATCAATGATTTGGCAGTTCATTCTAAGAAGAGATGGAACTATTTCCCACCCTTTAACTTTAGCCAAGACTTATAGCTTTTCCAGCCAATTAAATATGCTATATTTAAAAAATAGGCTTGAAGACACTTTGTGCAGGTCTGTCAACCGTGGACACAACTATGGATTCTGCGGCAACCCTGTGAGACAGCTGTGGCCCAGCTCTATCTCAGTCCTGCATGGGGACTTCACAGGAAATGTATCCATTAGTGATCCCAATGGAGACCTGCCCACTTCATTCCCAACTGTGGATATTGAAATGGCCCTATGACCCCACCCATCCTACTTTCAGTCCTACCTACCTAGGGACCCAGCAATAACCATCCATTCTTGCTGGAACCAGGTTTACCTACTTCCCTTTTGGCTGTGAATTCTGAAGTCTTGCTATGGTTTGGCTATAAACCCTGAAGTGTCTTTTCTAGCCCCACTCTGCAGTGGCCCAGAGACAGCCCTACAAGAAACACATCCATTTGGTGTCAGGCCTTTTTCTCTGGTCCTATCTATAGACCTTGAGGCAGTGTTATGACCTTGTCCCAGTCCCACTCTGCCATGGTCCCAAAGGAAGTGCTATACACTTGGGAATCCAGGAAGAATCATCATACTCAACCACATCCCCAGTAACAAGTCTGCCAGCAACAGCCATGTGAACTGGCTCCAGTCCGCCTCAACTGTGATCACAGAGGCAATCCTGTAAGTCCAAGGTACTAGAAGAAGGCCCTTTCCTATGAAACTAGTCTGTAAAGATAGGAAAAATTGGTCCTTTAAATGCACAGACACTAACACAATTAATTCATACAGTCCACTAGCCTTTGACAAAGGCACCAAAAATGCACAATGGGGAAAGGACAGTCTCTTCAACAGATGGTGCTGAGAAAACTATATATCCACATGCAAAATAATAAAATTGGATCTTTAACTTACCACATATACAAGATCATCTCAAAATAAATTATGAATTTAAATGTAAGATCTGAAACTATAAGACACCTGGACAAAAATGTAAGGAATAAAGTCCTTGATATTGGTCTGGGCAAAGATTTTCTGAATGAAATACAAATAAACACAGGTAACGAAATCAAAAATAAGACTACAAAAAACTAAAACACTTTGGCAAAGTAAATAAATAATCAGCAAAATGAAAATATAGCCTATAAAATAGGAAAAATATTTTAACACATCTGATAAGAAGTTAATATCAAAATACATAAGAAACTCATAGAACACAATATGCATAAATAATCAAATGAAAAAATTGGCAAAGGACCTGAAAAAACATTTTTTTAATAAAATCATACAAATGGCTAGCAGGTATATGAAAACAACATCACTAATCATCAGGAAAAAGCAAATCAAAATTACAATGAGCTATCACTTCACACTTGCTAGAATAGCTCTTATCAAAAAGAAAAGCAATAATAACTGTTGGTGAGGACATAGAGTAAAAGAGCATCAGTGCACTGTTAGTGGTGATGTAAATTAGTACAGCCATTATGGAAAACAGTAAAGAGGTTCTTTAAAAGAAAATCAAAAATAGAACTTATTATATGGTAATCCCACTTCAGGGTATATATCAGAAGGAAATGAAATCAGTATCTTGAAGAGATATTTACACTCCCAAATTTATTGCAGTATTATTTATAATAGATAAGGCCAAAAACAGCCTGTCTATTGATGAATGAATGGATAAAGAAAATGTGGTATGTGTGAGTGCGCACACACATACACATATGAATAACCTACTGCTCAATCTTAAAAAGAAGCAAATCCTGCCATTTACAAAAATGTGAATTAACCTGGAGGACATGATGTTAAGTGAAATAAGCTGTCACAAAAAGGCAAAATACTATAAGATCTCACATATAGATAGAATCTAAAAAAAAATCAAACTTCATGCAAACAGAACAGAAAAGTTACCAGAGTGTGTGTGTTGTGGGTGAAGGAGGTAGAGGAGAAGGGGAAATGTTGATCAAACAGAAAAACCTTAGGTATAAAATGAATATGTTCTGGAGTTCTAATGACTATAGTTAATGTATTATATACATTATTTTATACAAATTATTATGAAAAATTTGCTAATAGAGTAGATCTTAGTTTTCTCATCTCTCATATTTAAAGAAAATGGTAACTGGGAGGTAATAAGTATGTTAGTTAGTTTGGTTGTGTTAGTCATTTCAGATGTGTATATATATATCAAAATATTATACTGTAAATCTTAAACATATAATTTCTATCAATCAGACTTCAAAAAAATTGAAAAAAAATTGCACATTTATGCTCTTCTCTTTATCTTTGTCCAGCTTGGGCTAACCTACTGGGTAATAAGAGATGAGAAGGAGTGGAGATGAGCACTTCCAGTGAAGCCATCTTGGTCAATTTGGATTCCAGATGATCCAAAAGCTGCCCACAGACTGATTAAGCCTAGATAAAACCAGGAAAACTGCCTAAATGAGTATAGGCCAGTTTGCAAACCCACAGAACTGATAATTATAAATAATCACTTGTGTTTTCAATCAATGAATTATAGTAGCTTGTTATGTACAAAATATAACTGATTTGGTCTCTTTGCCTTCACTTCCCATCTTGCTGGCACTTAACATTGGCATCTTTATTTAGAGCCCCTTCTTTTTCTAATACCATATGGATATTCTCTTCAATCCTTTCTTCTATATCTGGGGCAATCACCCCTCCACTCCCACCATGTACCTAATCTTTCCACCTCTCCACATTTCAGAAAGAGCTCTGGTTCCTGTTATTTCTTGTCTGTTTTATTGATGCCGGAAGACATGCAGATGGGGGTCACATTTAGTTGAGAGAGCATTCAGCATTGGCTCAGTTTCTAGACCTATATTATTCTTGTGAAATATCATAAATATTCTGATCATGACCCATTCAAATAGAGATGGTCTTATCTCACTCTCATTGGCTTCAGCTTATTCTTCTATCACAGACCTGTTAGCCTTGCTTGTGAACACTCATTTTCAGTGGAAGAGATGTTTACTTTGAAATGTTTTTGGTTCTGATCATTTTATTTTCATATATTTTCTTCTGCCTTTTCTTTACTTTTTTATTAGAGCTTTATAGTTATACATAGTATTAGGTTCATCCCAACAAAATCATAGATGCATGGAATAAGAATTTAGTTCACGATCCCTCCTTACCTACCATTTCCCCTCCTAACCTCCCTCACCTTACCTATTCTCCTCCTTCTGCTCTGCTAGACTTCCACTCACTCATCTATTTATTCATATTTGATTGCTTCTTTTTACTTGTACATAAAGGTGAAATTCTTTGTGTCATATTTATATGTGCACATAACATGGATTTTTAAAGAATTTATTTCACATTGCACCCCTATCCATCCCTTTACTCTCTCAATCTCCTTCTTCTATGCTGATTTTCCCTATATATTTATGATGTCCTATCCTTCCCCCATCCTTTCTTTTATTTTACTCTCACTTTCACATATGAGAGAAACCATTTGGCCATTGAGTTTCTAAATCTGTTTTCTTTCATTTAGCATGATGCTCTCAATTTCTATCCATTTACCAGCAAATGCCATAATTTCATTCTTCTTTAAGGCTGAGTAGAACTCCATTGTGTACATTTACCACAATTTCTTAATTGTGAATTGTGCTGCTGTAAACATTGAGATGGCTGCATCACTATAGTATGTTGATTTTAGTTCTTGGAAGAAAATACCAATGAGTGAAATATCTGGGTCATACAGTGGTTCCATTCCTAGTTTGGGGGGGAATCTCCATATGCTTCCCAGGTGTACTAGTGTACAATCCCAGCAACAATGTACAAATGTACATTTTTCCCCACATCCTTACCAGGATTTATTATTGTTTGTATTCTTGATCATTGTCATTCTGACTGGAGTGGGATGAAATATTAATGTACTTTTGATTTGCATTTCTCTTATTGCTAGAGATGTTGTAAAATTTGTAATATATTGGTTGGCTACTTATGTTTCTTCTTTTGAGAATTTTTTCGTTTAGTTCTTTCCCTATTTATTAATTGGGTTGTTTTGGATTTTGTGTGTGTGTGTATGTGTTCGCACGCGCACGCACGTGTGTGTGTGTGTGTGTGTGTGGTGTTAGGTTTTTTTATGTATTCTGGATATTAATTCCTATCAGAGGAATAGCTGGCAAAGATTTTCTCACATTCTATAAGCTTTCTCTTCACATTATAACCATTTCCTTTGTTGTTCAGAAGATTTTTAATTTGATGGCATCCCACTTATTGAGTCTTGGTTTTATTTCTTGTGCTTTGGAGGTCTTGTTAAGGAAGTCAATGCCAGCACCAAAATGGTAGTATTTTGGCTCTATGGTTTTGTTTTTTTGGCAGTTGGAAGGTTTTTGGTCAAATACCTAAGTCTTTGATCCATTTTGATTTGGCTTTTGTGCAGGGAGAAGGACTTACTTCATTTTTCTACCTATAGCTACCCAACTTCCCCAGAGCCATTTACTTAAGGCTGTATTTTCTCCAAAAAAATATTTTTGGCATCTTTTTCAAGTATCAAATGACTATAAGTATGTTTGTAAGTATATTTGTTTATGCGATTTCTATTATTTTTCTTGCTGTTCATTTCTAATTTCACTCCATTATGATCAGATAAGATGCGTGGGATTACATCATTTTTTGTATTTGTTAAGATTTACTTTGTGACCTTGAATATGTTATATTTTGGAAAAAGCTCTGAGCTGCTGAGAAGAAGGAAAATTCAGCTGATTTGTTATGAAATATTCTGTAAATATCTGTTAGGTCCATTTGATTTATAGTTTTATTTAGGTTGGAAATATTATTATTGATTTTATGTTTTGATGCCCTGTCTATTGGTGATGAGGGTATGTGCAAATCATCTAGTATTATTATGTTGAGGTCTACCTGAGATATAATGTCATGGAGTATTTTTTTTACATAAAAATACTCCATGTGTGTGCTATTATTTGGGGCACAAATATTTGTTACCTTTAGATCTTCTTATTAGATTATTCTCTTACTAGGATATAGTGGCCTCCTTTGTCCCTCCTGATTAAGTTTTGCTTGAAATCTTTTTTATCACATATGAGAATCCAACTCCTGATTGTTTTCAGAGTCTGTATGGAACATTTTTTTTCCTTTTTTTAAATCTTTAGTCTGTGGATTTATTTACCAATGAGTCTCTTATAAACATCATACACTTAGTTTATGCTTTTTGATTCATTCTGTTAATCTATGTCTTTCAGTTGGGGAGTTGAGACCATTAACATTCAGTGTTAGTATGGCTATATGTTTGTGGCTTCCTGTCTTTTTGAAATTTTAATTCAATTGTGTCTTCCATTTATAGGAGTTCTGATCTGTTTTTGCTATATTTAACAATGTCTTGATTCTAATATAGTACATTGTTCTTGGTCTTTCTCTATTTGGTAGCTTTGGGATTTGTTTTTCAATTCTTCTTTGTGAAGTTTATCTTGAGTATTCTTTCTAGTGCTGGCTTTGTGGTCATGAATTCTTTTAGTTTATTCTTCTCATGGAAAGCTTTTATTTCCCCCTCAAATTTGAAACTGAGCTTTGCTGAGTATTGTAAACTTGGCTGACAGTTTCCTTTAGTGCTTGGAGTATCTCATCTAGGCCCTCCTTGATTTTAGGTTCTGAATTGAGAAATCAAACATGAGCCTAATTGGTTTACCTCTAAACATGACTAAAATTTCTTTCTTACAGCTTTTAATATTTCCTTTTTTTCTGTTAGATATTTTGATTATGATGGTCTTGGAGAACTTCTCTTCTGATCATATGTATTTGGGATCCAGTATATATCCTGCACATGTACATCTATCTCACTTCTGAAATACGGAAAGTTTTCTGTGACTATTTCATTAAAAATGTTCTTAATGCCTTTAGTCTGTATCTCTATGTTATTTTCTATCTCATGATTCTCAGATTTTGTCTCTTGATGTTGTCTCAGATTTCTTGTATATTCTGATAATGTTCTGTCATTTTTTTTCCTTTATTGCATTCTGTGCACTCAAGTTTATATATCCTGTTTTTGAGGGCTGAAGTTTTGTCTTCAAGGGATAAAGTTCTCTTTTCTACCCAATCCAATCTGTTAGTGATGCTTTCAAGGGAAATTTTAATTTGATTGTGTTTTTCATTTCTAGGAGTTCTGATCTGTTTCTTTTCAATGTTTCTATTTCTTTATCAAAGTGATCTTTCATTGCCTATGTTTGCTCTCTTAATTCATTCCTTTGATATTTTAGTTTATTGAACACTTTAATAATCACTCTTTTATAAATTGTACCTGGATTTCAGCCACTTCAAATATCAGTGGGATCCTTTGGTGGGGGTTGTGAATTTTAGGGGGAGATTTGTTTGCTTATTTCCTTATATTTTCAGAGGTCTTGGGCTTATACATGAATTGAGATGAATTCCCCTTATGTATATCCTTTTGTGTGTAATTATCTTGTTGTTCTGAGACTTCTCTTTGCCTTTGATATATTAGTAGATATCAAGAGGTAGGACCTGAGGTCCCTCTCTTATCGTTCCTCCTTGGGTCCTGGTTGATGTTTTGGGGATCTTGTCTCCTTAATTATTTGTACTGAAAAAATTTTAAGGCTCAGGTGTCACTAGATTGTTTGTGGGATGAAATTCATTGTTCTTTGGTTGAAATGTGAGTATTTCTAAGCATCAGCATCCCTACTCTGTGATCTTGAAGTGTACTAATCTCTTTCCAGCCCCTCTTAGAGGTAGTGGGAAGCCAGGTTTGGCACTAATGTCAGCAGCAGATGAACAGCCATAAGATAAATGTCCATTATCTACTCTGACAGCTATAACACTAATTGCTGCCTCTATTGAATTGATGGGGTCAGCATTTAACAACAATACCAACAATACATCATCTATATAATTTCTATTATTTAGTGGGACTACAGTCTTTTAAGTAAGAGAAAATAGGGGAAGAAGGCAAGAGAAAGTTTACAGTGTTTGAAAAAGTGATCAGAGGGGTTCAGGCAAAAGAAACGGAGCAGGTGTCAACTTGCAAATAATAAGGAAAAATAAGTTAACCAAAAGTAATGAAAAACAGAAAAAGCAGAGGAAGGCACAGGAAATGTTGGCTGCTACTTTGGGAAGAGCATGAAGGAGAGTTAGGAGGGCCCAGAATCTAGGTATGAATGATCAGCAAATGTAACATAGGAACTATTCAAACCCTCATATAATTGTATGCCACCTAAGTCTAATCAAGGTTAATTAATGAAAACATGCAAGAAAGACCTATTAATGTTTAAGTAAAGTTATATGAAAAAATTCTATATATATATGTAGAATATATATATACACACACACATATATATGTATATATATATATATATATATATATATATATATATATATTCAAACTTATTCATGCAGTGAGAGCATACACAACCACACACACACACATTCACATACACAAAATTATACATAATGAAAGAAGTGAATAAAAACAATAAAATGAGGTTTGAAAAAATTAAAAAGTAAAAAATGGGGATATGGTATTTAAAAAAAGGAAAAACAAAAATTTTTAAAGAGAGACCGAGGGTTGTTTCTGCTATGGTGGTCAAATCTGTTGGCAGGGATGGATTTTTAGTCTTTATTTTTGCCCACTGTCCTCATGTTCCTCACCTAGCTGCCTAGCTCTCAACTTCCAATCTCCCTGTTTTGGGTGGGATAGACTGGGGAGTGCTAATGAATTGTATAATCCTGTGGCTGGAATGATGCAGAGGTCTAGACTGGAGTTTACAGTTGTTGGCATTTGGACTTCAGTGGATTTTGAAATTCTGTTGGTGGGCATTTGAGTTTTGGTCCACTCCCCACTATTGGTGTGATGATTCCTATCTCTACTGGGCTTCTGGATCTTCAGGGACTCCAGAAAAATCCACTTTTAGGGCATAAGGACTAAGCCTCCTGCTATAGATACGAATTACCAGGTATCCACCCTGGAGTGCAGATATGCTTTATGTGGCTGAAGTGAACATCTTTGCAATAGCTTGAATGTGTTTCCAACTATTATGATATTTTTTCCCCTTGAGATCGAGGGCCTGAATGATCCAGGTAAAAATTTATTTGCAGCTGTTTCAGCCTCTCTGGATGAGGCACTTCTGGAAAATTTTCCATCAGCTTCTGGTAACTTCCTTTATGAGTTCCCAATCCCTATCCTCAGCCCCTGTTCACAATGGCAGGAGGAGCTACCCAAGACTGCTTTCGGGTTTGGGGAACATTTTCCTAACCTTCCAGTGTTCCCTGCTGTCAGAGGGCTTTCCATTCCCCTCCCACGGAGGGCTCCCTGCCCTCACAGAACACTTTCAGCCCAGCAGACTGCTTCAGATTTGCTATCACTGAGATGCTTAACCTACCAACCCTGTACCTAATAAGATGGGACTTCCTCAGTAAACCACAGGTTTCCCAGGTTGATTTTTTTTTATTTTTAAATTTCTTCACCCACAGGCATGTGTCTTTTTCTTTTGTGCTCCCCTGTTCCACTCTGCTGGTGGCCAGAGCTCAGAGTTCTCTAAAGTATTATTTCTTGTGCTCCAGTTACTGACTTTCTGTAGCTCTATAAATTTCTTTTTACAGTTCAGTATTATGTTTCATTGAGGTTCCTTTGTTACTCACCTTGCTGAGAAGCAGTCTTCCCACTATATAAGACTGGCCCTTGCTTCTCCTCTCTACTCAGCCACTTGTTCCCCTCCCCTGCCTTTCCATGAGGTTGCCAACTCACCTTAAAGCCATGTCTCTTCAAATTGGATCATTAGTAAAATATTTCAGAATTTTATTGTGTAGCTCTTTTGTCTTCCATCAACAAAAAGCAGTATTAGAAATTGAAGACTAGACTATGCATTACCAAAATCTTCTTTCTCCTTCCCCATCTGTACGTTTTAAAGCTTATTGCTCAATATTATACCTCTTTTCATTCAATTTTGGTTACTTGTAATTTGGAGGTTATTTTCCCATTCCAATTTATATTTATTACTTTTAGGTGTAAGGGTGAGAGGGATTTTGCTTTAAGTTTACCTATTACTTGGTCATGTACGTGTCATTTTATCCACAAGGTTATGCGCACACACACACACACACAAAAAAAAAAATTCCATTTCTCTATTACCTCCAGAGAAGTAAAAACTTAAAGTATAAAACACTCCATTTGCCTGAAAAGGTGACTATGTGTGTCACTTCAATTGTGTAGTTACTCCTGCCCTAAAGATCATTACCACTTAGGAGATAGCTGAAAAGTCTTGTGATTTCTACCTGGGTAATGACAACACTTAAAACAAGTATTTGCCATTTCAGAGGTCTAAACTCACATAAAATGAGGGTGAGCTGTTCTAGAAAGCCAGCTTGAGACATCAGGGATTCTTAAACCTGCCCAGGTCTTTTTCCTTTGTTCTCCTAGCCAGAACCCTTCATAAAGAATAAGTGTTCTCTCAGGCCTCAAGCTTCCTGCACTTCTTTTGTCCTCCTGCTTAAAAGGCCTTATGTTGGAGAATCCCTCACATCCTGCTTTCCTTTTTCATTCTCAAAGCAGATCTTCCAGGGACACTCACTTTAAGCTGGAGAGGTTTTATATTTACAGCTTATTGTGTGTTTAAAGAATATAATAAATTAGTGACCTCCCTTCCCCTATCTGCTATGTAGAGTTTATTTAATTTGGCCTTTTGATGTCCAACTGATGTAAACTAGGAGAGCGCAAAGACTGGCTGAAGGATCCTGCTGGGCACCCACACATTAGAATCTCCAAATGCCTGTGGAACTTTACAAATCTCCAGAAGAAAGACTTCAAAAGGAACCCTGAGGAGAAGCATCAAAAGCACCTACTTCTTTCCCTCTCCGTCAGTGAATTTAAACTCTTATAGGACACATATTTCTTTGATAAAGGGATTAAACTGGGAGGAATTTTGGTAAAATAATATTTTTAAAAGACATGAAAATTTTAATAATATATAAATTTTCTGTGAAGTTTTTCTTTTCAAATCAGACATGAGTTGGCACACTGCCTGTTTTTGTGTTGAAAACATACAATGACTCTTAGGATCATAGAGATGCTTTTGTAAAAAAGAGGACAACATCATAGGGTCATAGGAAAGTCCAGGGGCTTATACTCCAATCCATGCATTATATCTAAAAATTGGTATCACTGTTTATTGTAAGAACAGTGATCATCCTAAATAAAGGAGCACATCTATTTGACTCATAATTATTGAAAAGAGGAAAAATATGAAAGTTTAATAAATGAATTATTTTTCTTTCTTTTTCAGCATATTACTTAATTGCAAAGGTAGTTGTAGGTGACAGGAGTTGGTTCTGTACCCTCAAGCTTCACAGCTCTCTGATTTTGCTATAGGACCTACTTTTAACCCTTTACAAAGAATATGGTAGACCATTGTTCAGGTTACTACTCCTTCTGGCTAAGGGGTAGTGGGTACCAAACCCAAACCAGAAAAAAACAGATTGTCTTCCATCCTAATGCAGAATTTAAAAATAAAAATAAAAAGTTTTCACCATCCAAAGGTGAAATTATGAAATGTGATTTACTTGGGGAATTTTAAAATATACTGATGCCTGAGTCCACCCAAGAGATCCTGGTCTGGATGAAGCATCAGGGCTTTGAAACGTTTCCCAGGTTATTGTGAATCTAGGTGAGAATTGAGAACCAGTACTCTAGGTTAAAAATAACTCCCGGAGAAGGAAGATGGCGGCGAGGGGAGTGCATTGCCCCCGTGTGCTGCTTCACTGTGTGGGAGTATGACAAGTCAGGACGGCTAAAGGCTATCTTGTTAGGAATTTCCAGCAATAGTGGGGTGCTCCAGAACCTGGAGGAAGGATTTCCATCGCACGAGGATCGGCTACGGGGACTCAAACGCGAGAGGTTTGTCGCACGGAGGGTAACACTGCTTATTCAGCAAATTGCCCCGCGGCTAGAGTCTGCAGCGCGCGCTGGGAAACGATAGATAGCGACGCAGGGATACAGCGCTGCAGTTTCTGCCAGCCATGCAAGCACCGTACTCAGGGCTGAATTCTGGGTTCGAGACGGGGGAAGGAAGCGGTCCATCTCGGTTCTCCACACCGGTCAGACCACAGAGGAGGCCAGCAGCCACCATGTTGGAAAGCTGACATCACCATCCCTGTTTTCGACTGACCGCAGCTCATTCAGCCATAGAACAGGTAATTTCAGGCTGCAATTCGCCTGCGGCTTGCAGACAGATTGCTAGGGTTCAGTGCCTGGGTGCTTCTTAGAACCTGATCTTATCGGAGCGAACACCGAGCACGGGGCGGCCGAGTTCCGGCTCCCGGAACTTCCCTGGCCCAGGGCTAGGAGCCCGCGGTCCGGGTCCTGCTGAGGGCCGGTCAGGACTCACCCGTTGCTTTGGTTGCCCGGCAAGGGGAATGAAATGCTGCCATTCGCATAGGATACCAACATGGCAGAGATCTGATGTCATCAGAAAGCGGTGGAGAGAACTTCATCAATAACAGCGGCTACATAAACAGTTGGTCTCCTAGTAGGGGGGGTGAGGCACAGACACCCGAGTCTCCTCAATTTGTCGTCGAGCCAGAGGGGAGGAGCCGGGCTGCCGCCAGCGCCCGGAGAAGGCCCAGCGGCTCGCCAGCATGGTGACCGCGTGACCCCAATTGGAGAGGGGGCGGAGCGGAGCCGCCACCCGCACCCGCAAGGTGGGCAGACCCGCGACCCAGTGGTACATGGGCGTGGTAGGGGGGGCAGGGCTGAGCCGCCGTTCGCGCTTGCAAGTTAAACAGACCTGTGACAGCCTGGCGGGTCAGGCCCAGTGGCCTGCCAGTGTGGTACACACGTCACCCCAACTGGAGTAGGGGCAGAGCAGATCCTTCTCCCACGCCAGGATCAGGCCCTGCCGGTGTGGTGGTCACGTGACCCCAATTGGAGTGGGGGCGGAGCGGAACCGCCACCCGTGCCCGCAGGGTGAGCAGACCTATGACCAACCTGCAGATCAGGCCCAGGGGTCCGCAGGCGTGGTAGGAGGGGCAGGGCAGATCCGCCGCCTGCGCCTCCAAGGTAGGCAGACCTGCAACAGACCAGCGGATCAGGCCCAGGAGCCTCCCGGCGTGGTACACACACCACCCTAATTGGAGTAGGGGCAGAGCAGAGTCGCCGCCCGAGCCAGGAACAGGCCCAGAGTCCTGCAGGCGGGGTAGTCACAACACCCCAATTGGAGTAGGGGCAGAGCAGAGACTCCACCCGTGCCCGAAAGGTGGGCAGATCTGCGACCGACCAGCGGGACAGGCCCAGTGGCCTGCCGGTACGACAGACACGTCACCCCATTTGGAGTAGGGGCAGAGTAGAGCCGCCGCCCGCGCCTGCAGGGTAGGTAAACCTGCAACCGACCGGCGGATCAGGCCCGGTGGCCTGCCGGCGTGGTACACTCGTCACCCCAATTGGAGTAGGGGCAGAACAGAGCCGCCGCCAGCGCCCAGAACAGGCCCAGTGACCTGCCAGCATGGTAGCCACGACACCCCAATTGGAATAAGGAGAGAGCAGAGCCGCTGCCCGCGCCTGCAGGAAAGATACGCAAGCAGTATGAAAAGACAAGGAAAGAAAGGACCACAAGCAATGCAGGTCAACGCAACTTTAGAAGAGGTAACAGCTGCAGCAGATGGAATGTCAGATAAAGAATTCAGGATATACATGCTTCAGATGATCTGGAGTATCAAGGAAGACATTAAACAGCAAAATCAGACAATGAAAGACCACTTCAACAATGAATTATGCAAACAAATCCAGGAAGCAAAGGATCAACTATACAGGGAGATAGAGGTTATAAAAAACAAACAAACAGAAATCCTAGAAATGCAGGAAGCAATAAACCAACTTAAAAACTCAATGGAGAATACTACCAGCAGAGTAGAACACTTAGAAGATAGAACATCAGACAATGAAGACAAAGTATTTCAACTGGAAAAGAACATAGACAGCTCAGCAAGACTGTTAAGAAACCATGAGCAGAACATCCAAGAAATATGGGATAACATTAAGAGACCAAACTTAAGAGTCATTGGGATACAGGAAGGTACAGAGCTCCAAACCAAAGGAATGAGCAGTCTAGTCAATGAAATAATATGAGAAAACTTCCCAGACTTGAAGAATGAGACAGAATCCCAAATCCTAGAAGCCTACAGGACGCCGAATGTGCAAAATCATAAGAGATCCACACCTAGACACATTATAATGAAGATCCCCAACATACAGAATAAGGAGAGAATTTTAAAAGCTACAAGAGAAAGGAAGCAGATTACATTTAGGGGTAAGCCAATCAGGATAACAGCTGATCTGTCAACACAGACTCTGAAAGCTAGAAGATCCTGGAATAACATATTTCAAACACTGAAAGAAAATGGGTTCCAACCAAGAATTGTGTATCCAGCGAAATTAAGCTTCAGGATGGAAGATGAAATTAAAACCTTCCACGATAAACAAAAGTTTAAAGAATTCGCAGCTAGAAAACCATCTCTTCAAAACATCCTCGGCAAAACATTACAGGAAGAGGAAATGGAAAATAACAATGAAAACCAACAGTGGGAGGTAGGACAGTAAAGGGGGGGGAAATAATCAAAGAGGAAAACAAACCATGTTTAGTAACAGAAATAAACAAATATGGCTGGAAGAACAACCCATATCTCAATAATAACCCTAAATGTCAATGGCTTAAACTTACCAATCAAGAGACACAGGCTAGTAGAATGGATCACAAAACAAGACCCAACAATATGCTACCTACAGGAGATGCATTTGATAGGAAAAGACATACATAGGCTGAAGGTGAAATGTTGGGAAAAATCATATCACTCATATGGACTTCGGAAACAAGCAGGAGTGTCCATACTCATATCAAATAAAATAGATTTCAAGCCAAAGTTAATCAAAAGGGATAAAGAGGGACACTACATACTGCTTAAGGGAACCATACACCAACAAGACATAACAATCATAAATATTTATGCCCCAAACAATGGTGCAGCTATGTTCGTCAAACAAACTCTTCTCAAGTTCAAGAGTCTAATAGACCACCATACCATAATCATGGGAGACTTCAACACACCTCTCTCGCCACTGGACAGATCTTCCAAACAAAAGTTGAATAAGGAAACTATAGAACTCAATAACACTATTAATAACCTAGACCTAATTGACATATATAGAGTATACCACCCAACATCAAGCAGTTACACTTTTTTCTCAGCAGCACATGGATCCTTCTCAAAAACAGATCATATATTATGTCACAGGGCAACTCTTAGACAATATAAAGGAGTAGAGATAATACCATGCATCTTATCTGATCATAATGGAATGGAACTGAAAATCAACGATAAAAGAAGGAAGGAAAAAGCATACATCACGTGGAGAATGAACAATAGGTTACTGAATGATCAATGGGTTATAGAAGACATCAAGGAGGAAATTAAAAAATTCTTAGAGATTAATGAAAACACAGACACAACATATCGGAATCTATGGGACACATTGAAAGCAGTTCTAAGAGGAAAATTCATTGCTTGGAGTTCATTCCTTAAAAAAAGAAAAAACCAACAAATAAATGATCTCATCCTTCATCTCAAAATCCTTGAAAAAGAGCAAAACAACAGCAAAAGAAGTAGAAGGCAAGAAATAATTAAAATCAGAGCTGAAATTAATGAAATCGAAACAAAAGAAACAATTGAAAAAATTGACAAAACTTAAAGTTGGTTCTTTGAAAAAATTAAACAAAATCGACAGACCCTTAGCGATGCTAGCGAAGAGAAGAAGAGAGAGAACTCAAATTACTAGCATACAGGATGAAAAAGGCAATATCACAACAGACACTTCAGAAATACAGAAGATAATCAAAAACTATTTTGAATCCTTATACTCCAATAAATTAGAAGATAGTGAAGGCATAGATAAATTTCTTAAGTCATATGATCTGCCCAGATTGAGTCAGGAGGATATAGAAAACCTAAACAGACCAATATCAATTGAGGAAACAGAAGAAACCATAAAAACACTACCAACTAAGAAAAGCCCAGGACCGGATGGGTATATAGCAGAATTTTACAAAACCTTTAAAGAAGAACTAATACCAATACTTTTCAAGCTACTTCAGGAAATAGAAAAGGAGCGAGAACTTCCAAATTCATTCTATGAGGCCAACATCACCCTGATACCTAAACCAGACAAAGACACTTCAAAGAAAGAAAACTACAGACCAATATCTCTAATGAACCTACATGCAAAAATCCTCAATAAAATTCTGGCGAATCGGATACAAAAACATATCAAAAAAATTATACACCATGATCAAGTAGGATTCATCCCTGGGATGCAAGGCTGGTTCAATATACGGAAATCAATAAATGTTATTCACCACATCAATAGACTTAAAAATAAGAACCATATGATCATCTCGATAGATGCAGAAAAAGCATTCGACAAAGTACAGCATCCCTTTATGTTCAAAACTCTAGAAAAACTAGGGATAACAGGAACATACCTCAATATTGTAAAAGCAATCTATGCTAAGCCTCAGGCTAGCATCATTCTGAATGGAGAAAAACTGAAGGCATTCCCTCTAAAATCTGGAACAAGACAGGGATGCCCTCTCTCACCACTTCTGTTCAACATAGTTCTCGAAACACTGGCCAGAGCAATTAGACAGACAAAAGAAATTAAAGGCATAAAAATTGGAAAAGAAGAACTTAAATTATCACTATTTGCAGATGATATGATTCTATACCTAGCAGACCCAAAAGGCTCTACAAAGAAACTATTAGAGCTAATAAATGAATTCAGCAAAGTGGCAGGATATAAAATCAACACGCATAAATCAAAGGCATTCCTGTATATCAGCGACAAATCCTCTGAAATGGAAATGAGGACAACCACTCCATTCAAAATATCTTCAAAAAAAAATAAAATACTTGGGAATCAACCTAACAAAAGAGGTGAAAGACTTATACAATGAAAACTACAGAACCCTAAAGAGAGAAATACAAGAAGATCTTAGAAGATGGAAAAATATACCCTGTTCATGGATAGGCAGAACTAACATCATCAAAATGGCAATATTACCAAAAGTTCTCTATAGGTTTAATGCAATGCCAATCAAAATCCCAACGGCATTTCTTGTAGAAATAGAGAAAGCAATCATGAAATTCATATGGAAAAATAAAAGACCCAGAATAGCAAAAACAATGCTAAGCAGGAAGTGTGAATCAGGCGGTATAGCGATACCAGACTTCAAACTATACTACAGAGCAATAGTAACAAAAACAGCATGGTAATGGTACTAAAACAGGCGGGTGGACCAATGGTACAGAATAGAGGACACAGAAACCAATCCACAAAACTACAACTATCTTATATTTGATAAAGGGACTAAAAGCATGCAATGGAGGAAGGATAGCATCTTCAAGAAATGGTGCTGGGAAAACTGGAAATCCATATGCAACAAAATGAAACTGAATCCCTTTCTCTCGCCATGCACAAAAGTGAATTCAAAATGGATCAAGGAGCTTGATATCAAATCAGAGACGCTCCGTCTGATAGAAGAAAAAGTTGGCTACGATCTACAGTCGGTGGGGTCGGGCTCCAAATTCCTCAATAGGACACCCATAGCACAAAAGTTAATAACTAGAATCAACAAATGGGACTTACTCAAACTAAAAAGTTTTTTCTCAGCAAAAGAAACAATAAGAGAGGTAAATAGAGAGCCTACACCCTGGGAACAAATCTTTACTCCTCACACTTCAGATAGAGCCCTAATATCCAGAATATACAAAGAACTCAAAAAATTAGACAATAAGAGAACAAACAACCCAATCAACAAATGGGCCAAGGACCTGAACAGACACTTCTCAGAGGAGGACATACAATCAATCAACAAGTACATGAAAAAATGCTCACCATCTCTAGCTGTCAGAGAAATGCAAATCAAAACCACCCTAAGATACCATCTCACTCCAGTAAGATTGGCAGCCATTATGAAGTCAAACAACAACAAGTGCTGGCGAGGATGTGGGGAAAAGGGTACACTTGTACATTGCTGGTGGGACTGCAGATTGGTGCAGCCAATTTGGAAAGCAGTATGGAGATTTCTTGGAAAGCTGGGAATGGAGCCACCATTTGACCCAGCTATTCCCCTTCTTGGTCTATTCCCTAAAGACCTAAAAAGAGCATGCTACAGGGACACTGCTACATCGATGTTCATAGCAGCACAGTTCACAATAGCAAGACTGTGGAACCAACCTAGATGCCCTTCAATAGACGAATGGATAAAAAAATGTGGCATTTATACACAATGGAGTATTACTCTGCATTAAAAAATGACAAAATCATAGAATTTACAGGGAAATGGATGGCATTAGAGCAGATTATGCTAAGTGAAGCTAGCCAATCCCTAAAAAACAAATGCCAAATGTCTTCTTTGATATAAGGAGAGTAACTAAGATCAGAGTAGGGACGAAAAGCAGGAGAAGAAGATTAACATTTAGCAGGGATGAGAGGTGGGAGGGAAAGGGAGAGAGAAGGGAAATTGCATGGTAATGGAAGGAGACCCTCAGGGTTATACAGTGGAGGGGGTAGAGAGAGAGGAGGGGAGGGGAGGGGAGAGGTGGGGAGGGGGGAGGGTGGAGGATGGGAAAGGCAGCGGAGCACAACAGACACTAGTATGGCAATATGTAAATCAATGGATGTGTAACTGATGTGATTCTGCAATCTGTGTATGGGGTGAAGGTGGGAGTTCATAACCCACTTGAATCAAAGTGTGGAATATGATATGTCAAGAAATTTGTAATGTTTTGAACAACCCACAATAAAAAATTAAAAATAAAAATAACTCCCATGATTTCCTTCTACAGGAACCTATAAGAGAACCCACCTATTTCATGTCCTCTTAAAGGCTGGCTCCTCAACTTTTTCTTTAATCCTATAATAATATATGATTCCAATAAATATTATCTACATTAACCAGTGTCTGTTACTTGCAACCAAACAGGTTTTATTGTTATATTGTTAAACATAACATCTGAGTAAAAGATGATAGTTTTTAGCAAAGTCTTCCCAATAACTCTTCCATCCCTCTAAAACAAAACTCTCCTCTCCCATGGATAAGACTACCATGAATGGATGAGCAGAGTATTGAATGCCCAGGGCATTTAGCCAAGGAGGGAGTATAGACCACAATTCAGTCCACATTCTTCTTGCCAAGCCACATACCTTGCCTGGCACAGGACTTGATCTACCCAGAGGAAAAGATACTTTTGTAAAAAATTTATACAAAAGCACCAACTTCTTTTCAAGCCAGAAGCCCAGAGAACTAATCTTCCACAAGGAATATCTTTTCTAATTTTCACAAAGAAAACACATGGGTAGTGGCCCTGACTGTCCACTGTTTTTCTAACATGACCTATCAATTATTTTCTCTGTTAAACTCCAACACTTAGAATATATTAGCCACCTGAAGACCCTCTCTCCCTACCTTAAAGATGTAACACATAGCTACTTCTCTTAAAAATAACTCTGAACAGATATAAAAAGACTAACTTTTATATTATGCATATATTTATATAAATACCTGTTTATTAACTATCTGTGTGTGTTTTACTATTGTCTACAGACTTTGAGTCACATGAGAAAGGAAAATTTTCTAATCCTGGTGCCGAAGGTTAAGGAATCAGAAAACAAATAGATTAAGAATCATAACATCTATCTACTGAGTTAAGATGTATGTTGGAATACTAGGTGTTTCTCTTTTTCCACCCTAAGTGAAAATATTTAATAAAGAAAATGAAGCAATGATTTAATTGTCTAAAAAATCAAAATTTTTCACTGAATTAAAATGTTCTTAAAATAAATATGTTAAAACTAAAAATTTTGCTATGAAAAGATCTGGCATGATTGGAGAGTTTCAACATATTTTGCCAATTGGCAGATGATGTTTGACTATTGTTTCCTAATGATGAGTTTCTCATACCAAATTGCTAAGTCACCTCATAATAAAACCTAACACAAGATTCCCAGCCATAATACCTATTGCCTACCCAGCATGATCCAACAGATGTATCTTTTTATCTATTACAAAGACTGATGATTGTCAGCTTCTACTTGTAGTAGATTTATATTATTAATACACAGGATTTTATTCATCACTTCTACATGGGAATAATTTTCCTTTTATAGTTTAACATAGCCAGTTAAGATTTTCTTTTAGCTCAGTTTATTTTACTTGAGTTTATATTTTGTTAATCTCTCAGTGTAAACCTTTAACGGATAATACTGTTTTTTAAAAGATGATGGTAGATTACTAAACAATAAAAAAAAATTCCATGCACAAAAGCACCCAATGGTGTTTATTATTTGAGAATATCAGCATGAAATGAAAAGTGTAATCCTTTCAGTTTAATGTTAATTAAATCTTGTGCAGAGTTCACAGACATCTGAGAGAAGGAGACATGTCAAACAAAAGAGGGATATTTACATAAAATATATGGGAACTATAAGGTGAAAAATAATAGAACTAATAGATTTAAGCCTAAGACCAGCATTCCAGTTTTATGCAACCCTAAGGAGGAATCATTAAAATATTATGTTGAATTAGGGAAAGAATTTTGACATCAATAATGAACCGTCATTCAAAAGGCATTGTTTACATTTCTACAACAGTCATTGTCTCTGGAGCTATGGGATAGACAGCCCTGATTTAAGTTTACACATTTCCATTGAGTTTTCATATATTGTGGCTTAATTCATATCAGAAACTGATTACAGAGGTTTTCAGGTCTGAGCATACACTATGATCTGTGTTAGGTCGGTTGAGGTGGCTAAGGTAACAAAGCACCAGGCAACAACTAATCAGGTGCCAACAGACAAGCAATGATAACCACCTGTCAATCAGTGGGGTCTCCTGACTGATCCTAGGAGGACATGGATGTCAGCAAGATCCCCCGACCAACCCCAGGAGGACAAGGGACCCTAAAAACCTCCCTTTCCTGTCCCAAGCTCTCCCTTCCTGTCCTAAACCCAATAAAATTACAATCCAACTGAGCCTGGGTGCGACTCCCTGGGACCACTCAGTTGGTCTGGAGGGTCTCTACCGGGAGAAAATCTCAATAAAGCCTTGTTCAGTAGCTTTTAATCTGCCTCCTTTTGGTCACCAGTGCCTGACCTTACAATCTGTGTGAAGAAAATATAAAATACCTAACAAAATAACCAATCCCTCACAAAAGGGATAAAATGACCTATTTTTACAAATTACATATTAGATTATCTCTTATGGCACTTGGTGAACAATACCTTCAAGATTTCAATTAATCAATAATTCTTACTTTTTTTTTACTTTCATATCTATATAATTTATTGGAACTAATAATTTAAGGTACATGAATTATGCTGGTTTGTCCTGGAGACAATATTTAAATCCATATTAGTTTGATAATACTTCAACTTTTATGTTTTGAATAAAACTGTCTAGTAATTGATTGGAGAACTGATCGGAGAATCTACTGTTTTGTTCAATTGCCAAAGTAGTCCCCTATAAATGTATTATTTGGAACATCTGAATTACTTCTTGGCATTATTGACGATATCCTTCTTGTAACCACTGTTTTGCTTGAGGTCCATCTTAAACACAGTATTCTTGAGGCTCAGTTGTATGTGTATGTGTGTGTGTGCATGTAATTATAGAGGTTTCAACTCTCCCTTCCAGAGCATGTAATTTCAACCCAATGTATAAACTTAATCAAATTAACAATATAATCTGAATAACTTATCATCGCAGTTGTGGATTAGTACACAAACAGTTACTGCAAAATTTAACAACTTAAAACAACAAACAAATATTATCTCACAGTTTCTTTGTGTCTGGAATTTGGCTGTGGTTTAGCTAGTACCTCTAATGAGATTGTACTCAAGCTAAGGGTACATTAGTTAAGGCTGTGATCTCATCTGAAAGCTCAGCCGAGGAAGGGAAAGGGTGCTTTCAAGTACACTCGTGCACTTGTTGAAAATCTTGGTCCCTGACCACACACAGGTTTTCCATGGAGCTAGTTTTCCCCAGATCAAGTCCTCCAAAGATAAAAGAAAGTAGAGAAGATGGAAGTCTATATTATTTTCACAGCATAATCTCAGAAATAACATTCTGTTTTTTTCTGTGTATTCAATTCCTTAGAGACAATTCAATAAATCCAGTCCAATTTAATGCACAGGTGTGGATACCAGAAGGCAAGGATGATTAGGGGCCATTGTAGAAGATACCTACCACATTTACTGCTCTGTAATACAAAATTTTCAAGCCTGACCAATGGTTCCCTCATTCCACATAAATGTTTCTCCTTGTTTCTCTGTAATAACACCTTCTCTACCAACCAGGATCATAGCTTCATTATTTCTCACACCTATAGAAACCCTGATGTAACTTGTTGAGGTTTAATTTTCTTGAACATTGTACTGTGATGTATGTTTTCCATTTCTGGAAACACAGTCTTAATTCAAGACACCATGATCCTTTTCTTGGTACATTTAATCATCTCTAAACCTGGACTAGTCCCTTGAATACATACTTTTTTTTTTTTTTTTTAGTAACAGGGATTGAACCCAGGGGCACTCAGCCACTGAGCCACATCCCCAGGCCTATTTTGTATTTTATTTAGAGACAGGGTCTCACTGAATTGCTTAGTGCCTTGCTTTTGCTGAGGCTGGCTTTGAACTTGATCTCCTCCTGCTTCAGCCACTCAAGCTACTGGGATTACAGGCGTGCCCAACCACACCTAGCTCCTTGAATACATGTCTTATTGCAACAGAATGTTACCGGAAATTCTCACTCTTCATTTTTTAGATGTCCCTATTGCTGACAAGAGTGATTTCCAACATCTTAATCTGCCATTCTACTTAGTTCATTTACTACATTCCATGATATATCTGGCATATTTCTGGCTTAATGTCTGTGTTCATACAATTCTCTAACTTGGATGACTTGTTTTAAATTCCTAATTTAATCCTTCAGGATCCATTCAAATATAATGCTCTCCTCATTTATTCTTATTTATTTATTCATTCATTCAAAAAAATGAAAATGCCTGCTTGTTAGATACAAAGCACTAGTGAATGAGTGATAAGTAAATGTGTATTATTTAAGTTAATCAGCTATGGAGTTGTTATACAAAAATTTTGAGTTAATAATTAATTAACTGATGTTGCATCCAAATGGATATGTCTAGTAGTCAGTTACCAAATAATCAAGAACACTGTGACTGTAAACCATCTCTTATCATAGTTGAAAGTATTTTCCTTCCCCCAAATTTCTATACACTAGGTACCTAGAGAGTCATGTGACTATCACATTCTATTTCATAGTAATTATATTTTTAAATTCACAGTCTCTGTGCCCTACTTATATTATAAAATTATAACTTGATATTTTTCTGCTTTATATATGTAGGCACTCAAGTAAAATTAATTAGATTAATTATTGGATAATCCAGAGGAAATAAATTAATTTAGTATAAATTACATTATTAAAGCAATGAAAATCTTACCATTCTCTCTCTCTTTTTAATGCACTTCCTATTTATCATATTCAAGTGAGTCTACCAACAAATACTTGAATGTCTCTTTCTCTATTATCTAATCTAGTTGCCTTATAAAAACTAAATATCTAAAGGGCTTCATTCTTAAAACATAAATGTCTATTATGAAACATTATTTAGCACTTCTTTAAGGAAATAGTAATTTTTTTAATTTGTTCTTTTTAGACTTACATGACAGTAGAGTATATTTTGAAACATTATACATACATGGAGTATAATTTTCCCTTTCTTGTGGTTGTGCATGCTGTGGAGTTAGACTGGTTGTGTATTCATTCATATATGAACATAGGAAAGTTATGAAAAATAGTTATTTAACTCTTTCAACCATTAACAATTATAAAAGGATATCATCAAAATCTTATATACTTGCAACCAAATAAACAATGTCAAAGGCTCAAAACTTATCTGTTTGAAAATTTATGGCAAACAGTTTGAGCACCTAACCAATCAACATCTTCCTCATACCCTCCTTCCCTTCTTTCTAGAAGAATTCTAGTTTGGTTCAATCTTGCTGCAAATAGGCCACAGACTTAGAATTCAGAAATACGAATTTATTATTTACAAGAAACATGTTTCCAAAAAGAGGGAATGAGTTCACCAGCCAGGAACTGAGAACCCCCCGCACCCCAGTTCCTTAAGGCCTCACAACTCTACTCTGTTTTTCATATCAGCACATTTCCAAGACTCCCTTCATGACTTACTCTGTGGTCATCAGGAAAGGAGTTTCCTGTGACACTGAGGTAAGGAAGAGAAAACTTCAAGATGCACAGCATACTGGGTGAAAGAAACCTTAATATCTAAATAAGAAAACTTCAAAACAAGCTATTTGAAAGAATATGAAATAGATACATCTGGAAGTTAATATTTACCCACTAGGGCTGGGGTTGTGGCTTGGTGGTAGAGTGCTCGCCTGGCATGCATGAGGCACTAGTTTGATCCTCAGCAACACATAGAAATAAAATAAAGATATTATGTCCATCTAAAATTTTTTTAAAATGTAAATATTTTTTTTAAAATTACCCACTAAAACACACAAGGGTTACATTTGTCAAGAAGAATAAAAGATTAAAGATTCTACAAAGATATCTCATTGTTTCTCCCTAGAAAAAAAATTAAGAATTTCTTTGTTAAGTAAGACTTTTAGTAAACATGGCATGAAGTTCTGTTTATGAAGGACGAACTGGTCTTGTTAACATGAGAAGAGATGAGACCTCCCCAGGTCCCTACAGTGAAATGACAGGGTTAACTTAATCATTGTAGAAACATCATAGTTGCAGTAAGTGTTTTAGGAATGAACATGTAAATAAATCTTGGCTGTTAAATATGGATTTCTTGGTGAGTTTGTGGTCAATTTTTGTGTTCAGAAAAAAAAATACATTTACTTTGATTTTTAAAAATTAAACTTTACTATAAATATGTAACAACAAATATCATTATTATATATAATTATAATGCACCAATAAAAATATGAAAACCATTAAAATTTATTTCATTAAAGTCACATATATAATGAACCAATTCTCCTTAAGTTTTCAGCTTATAGAGTTTATTATAATTCCTCTAATACCCAATCAAGTTTTTTGTTTGTTTGTTTGTTTGTTTTTTTCTGGGGAGAGTACGGGGATTGAAGTCAGGGGCATTTGACCACTGAACAACATCCCTAGCCCTATTTTGTATTTTATTAGAAATACCTCGCTAAATTGCTTAGTACCTCGCTAAATTGCTGAGGCTGGCTTTGAACTCATGATCCTCCTGCCTCTGCCTCCAAGCCCCTGGGATTACAGGAGTACACCACTGCCCCCAGCCAAGCAAGTTTTAATAATTAGTTTTGAAGTTCCTTGGATTAATGCTTGGTACCATTTACAAATTTAAACCATTTCAAATATATTTTAAATTGTGTATATAAATGTATTCAAATTTTAAAGTACCTAAATTATTTTACTTAACAATACAAACATTTTAAGTTCTAAAATAACTTTTTATACTTAATAAATGTACTTATTATTAATTATATGTTCTCATAAATGTTTCAACATTGTAAATAAACCTAGTAAGATTTTATATATAACACAAGTCAAAACTTCATTTTACATTTTAAATGGGAAGAACAAAGCTGACTTTTAATCCTACCAGACCCAATTCCTTAAAATTTATTGTTTTATATAACATTAAATATGCAAGTCAACCCCATGGTTTGATTGTCCTAAAATTTTTATCACTGAATCCTTAATCTTCCCAGTGTTGAAAGGTATGTAACTATTAAGTAATACTTATATCATAACAAGCAATTTTGAGGAATAGCTTCTCTTTTTATTGTAATTGTTTAGCAAACAGATTTCAGCTGGGTCATTCACTGAGTTTTCTTTTTTGCAAACCCTGACAGTGTATTCTGAGTTAGGCTCACAGTCTGTAAGAATTTTAAACTAAGAAAGCAGCTGGTTTCAGTGTCTCAGAGTTAGCAGATTCTGTCTCTACTGTACATGCATGGTAATTAAAGGATTATTTTTTGCCTTTCTAACACCTAATCATCAGTGCTTTCCTGGTCTAACACTAAAAAAGATTAAACTCAACACACTCTCATCTTCCCTTAATAAGCTTCCTTTCAGTATCTCATTTCTATATTATAACATCTGATCTATAATCTGTTATGTTTAATAGAAGCAAGAAGATGTGGTATGTTGCCTGATTATCAAGTCATGCCCAAGATCCTCTGATTGATCTTGACTAATACCCCCTAACAGAAAGCCTGTTATAGACCTTTGCCAAAACAAAAGAGGTATATGGGAAGAAAGTCATTCTTCTTGACCCTGATATGTTCCTGTATGAATGTGGTATTTAGGAACTCTAGAGCCATTTTGTGACACTGAAGAGTAAAGCCTAAAATCTAGGAAACTTGCCAAGCTTGTCAGGGCTAAGTCTGGGGTCAAACCACCCTAAGCTTCTTATCGCATAAGATAATGTATGGCGTACTGTTCAGCCACTTTCAGCTGGGATGATTATCTGTTACTTGCAGCCAAATCACCCCAGTTAATAAAATAATACATCAAGATATCCACATAATCATCAAGATAAGAGGTTTGATCTACATAGAGGGGGTAAATAGGATACGGAGGACCACACTAACTAACCCTATAATCAAATAATCCAAGTTCAGAGGATTTATACAGAATAGATACTACACAAAAAAATTCTTCAAGGCATTGTTATCTACTGGTTTTTCAAGGGTAATGAATATAATAGAAACAACTAGAAGCCACAAAGCTTTTATCAACAGTGTTCAAGCCTAAATATATAAGTAAACTGTTGGTTGGGTTTCTGTGCATTCCTATTGTCTGTGGATGGAAACAATCACCCCAAAACAACACATTTACTTACTTACAAGGGTGGAAACTGGATATACTTGGCAGGGATATCTCTGCTCCACTAAGTATCTGCAGGGGGCACTTGTAGGCAGGAGACTAACCATAGGCTTAGCATTTAGGAAAAATGCAAACACCTGGCTAACACAGTTGAGATCCTCAGGCATCTCTTTCTTCCTGAGCTCTCTCCACAGGGTCTCTCCAGCATAGTGGAGTCAGGGTAAGTCTCAAGAGGAAAAGAGCCATGCAGAGACCCAGGTCATGTTATAACCTAACCTTGGAAATCATGCAGCCTCATTTCCACTTCATTCTATTCAAGAGAGTCTCAAAGATCCACCTCAACTCTAGGGGAAAGAGACAAAAAGACCACATTCAAGAGCAATACCAATGTAACGATTGCTCATTCAGTCTACCACTCTGTAACATCATGAGCATTCCTCAGTAACATGTAAGGTGGATTTTTTAAAATATACAGATTTTTAACCAAATCTTGAAGAATTGGCAGAAACCTGAACTGTCACAAGAAGTTTGTTTTTTTAAGATAACATGTTTTTTAAGCAGTCATTTCTTAAGTATACAGTTTATAGTCAAAAGCAAAGAAATAGTTCTAATAAGTTCTCAATGCCTTCACTATCTTAATTTATAAATATCTAATCCTTATTCCCCTTATCACATGAGCAAAAATAATCTTAAGAATAAACATTGTGGAAGCTTCTTGTGACACGGAATTTGGCTACATAAACACAAGTATCTTCAACTTTTAAACCTTTTAAACTGTTAAACAAAAATCACTTTAGCTTGTGACATATGTATTTACATATTAGTCCCATTTTATAAAATAAGAAAGATGAGAAATAAGTAAGATGAGTAACTTTTACAAAGTCACAGATAAAGAGTAAGAAATAAACGTTGAAACTTAAATCTCTGTCTTATTTTTTTTAAAGTCAAATTATGGTATATGAATGTATGAATATATCACAATAAATTCAATTTTTGTATTAATATAATGTCCCAATTTAAAAATGTAAATAAAATGGAGTTCAGAGGGTATAGTAAGGGGAATAAGGGAAGGAGAAAGGGGAGGAAAAAGGGAAATACTGAGAATTAATTAGGGCAAACTATGTTATGTGCATATATGAATATGTCACAACCCACTATTGTGTATAATTATAATGTACTAATAAGAAACAAAAAAAAATCTGTGCCAGAAAGTAATATTCTAGAGAAAATCATAAAAATATGTAAACTTTATTAATAATCAGTAGAAAGACTTTTTTTAATAAGATAGAGATTTAAGTTTCAACTTAAGGCAATCATAATCCTCTCTCAGTAAACCCTTTCCCAGTAACAATGGGCTCCAAGGGGAAAAAAACAAATGAACTTTATCCTTTCCCAACCACAAAGTGTCCTGAAGGGAGGAGGCTGATACTGAAATGATGGGCCCTAGACATCTACCCTTTCCCATTGCCAATGAGTCCTGGAAGCAGAAAAGCAAATAGTGAAGCTCTGGAAAACAACAATGAATCCCAGAGAAAAAGGATAAGCAGTGAACACCAAGTTCTGAGCTTTTCCCATTGACAATGAGTTTGGGGCTTTTTACAACTTCTTTCTTGATTGTCTAAACCAACATAACCTGCTTCTGTCCCCAATAATTAAACCACCCTCTTTGTAAACTATAAAACTCAGAGCCCCTCTGTAACTGGCAGCCATTTTTCTACCCAGAAAATGAGCACCTCCAGTGCCTGATTGATTGACTCCGCTGGGGAATAAAGGAAAGCTTGCTGATGCATTTAGGTCTGCTTCCATCCTGGTTTATTTGTGTTTTCATAATGGTGCGGAAAGCATGTTGGTTATTTTTGCTTTCAACAATTATTCAACTACTTATATTTATCCAAAAGAAATGAACTCAGCATCCTCTAATGAAGCTTGCATTCCAATGTTTATATCAGTCAAATTATTGAATGGCCTAGCTTCCTGTCAACAGATAAAAGGGTAAAGAAAAGGTGACAAATACATACAATGGAGTTCTACTCAGGCCATAAAGAAGAATGAAATTATATTGTTTGCTGGTATATGGCATGGACTTTCACTTTGCTTGACCTTCCACAATATCCTTAAAATATGTATACCCATCATCTTTGGATGTCACAGCTCCACTGTCATGACAAATGTTATATTTTCAAATTTCTAGAGATATAATTTTTCATCTCCCATTTTATTCATTTATTAATTTTTCTAATACCACCCCAATGAATATTTTCAATAGTTAGCATGGACCCAAAACATCTCTTCAACCAAAATAGCTACAGTGACCAGATTATGCAGGTTTTACAATGTTAAGTTTAGAAAAAAATAATGTAAAAGAAAGGGTCAATATCTGGTAGCATGTTAACTTATCAAGCCATGATAAATATTTAATACATAGAAATATCTAATAACAGAAACCAATTCTGTTACAAAGAAGGGCATATTCATACGTAATGCATGGCCATAATTAGGGTACATTTGCATATTTACCTTGGGGAACTTTTACCAGGGAATTTAATTTGCATTTTGACCCAGAATATCTGAGAGAGAGATAAAAAAATGAAATAATTTTTTCAAATCCACATATATCAGAGTTTAGAAACTGTAGCACCCAGTTTTCCCATATATTAATTATTGTTGAACATATTAAATGAGATAATAGGCTGCAAATAAGAGACAATCATCAGTTTCCCTGAAAGGTGTATCATACTCCTCAGTATTCTGCAAGAACAGCTCAGAGGAAGCTGCTTTATTACTGAGACTTTAGAGGACTCAGGGAAGGAAAACCTAAGTCACCTTGAGGATTAACTATGAGAAAAATCTTCCAGATATTTCCTATCTGGAAAACAGAAAAAATATATATATATATCTTTAGGATAAGATGCCCTCTATTTCTGGGGAAATCATCAAGGAGGTCTGATGGTTAGAAAAACATAAAGCAGAGCTGGTGTTGTGGCTCAGTAGTAGAGCACTTGCCTCACATGTGTGAGGCAATGGGTTCGATCCTCAGCACCAAATAAAAATAAATAAATAAGTAAAATTGTGTTGTGTTCATCTTCAGCTAAAAAAAAATATTTTTTAAAAAAAGAAAGAAAGAAAAGAAAAACATAAAGTAAACCTGGTGTATTGTAAGGAAATAAAGTCTCCAAAACACTGTCAGTAAAATACTTCCTGGAACTCCTGGTGAGACCCCTCCCTCTCTCTCCCTTCAGAAGCAGGATCAGAGCCTGAAGAGAAGACCTGAATCCAAACACTCAGAGGAATCCTCCCTATGTTCTGTGGATCAGAGAAAGAAGTCCTCACCCTACAAGAGCAAAGAAGGATGGCAGCATTTCACTGGATATCAATGCAGAATTTAAGGATGAAGGACATCTCAGGGAACCATGAACTAGAACAAGGTATCATCTATGTGTAGGACCAGGAAACAGGGACGTGAGAGATGTAGTCACAAACAGAGCAAGTTCTCTGGAAAGTGGCACAAACATAAGCTTTAGACGATTTTGAGCTATCACAATACTACCCTAGATTCCTTCACTGTCCCCTCATTGAAACAGGATGTTTCAAAGTCTGAGGCAGCACCCAGCCTGCAGGGCGCAGGGGAGGTGGTGGGTAGTTAGGTAGACTTGGCAAGTGGGTGCCATGGGGATAGATAAGGAGCATGCAAGAAGAATCATTCCCATTACCCTCGGTTGTCATGTTCTCATCCACCGAAAGCCACAGCAGGAAGCTGAATCTCTAGTCACTAGAGACCCAGCCTGCTGCTGGCAGGAAATTTTTTACCAGGGTCACTACGGAAGGATCAAGTACTAGAAGCTGACCTAGGAGTGGCTGTTGAGGGTGACACAGCAAGACGCCATGCCACCAAGCACTGCTGGGTGCAGCAGATCATTTCCTGCCAGGCAACACCTGCCAGTCCAGAAACCTCTGGCTCATTCTATTTCCTCTTACACTACCTCAGGGAAAAAGGGTAGTTATTTCCCCCATGTAAGGTGAAAAATATGGAAAATGAAAAATAATGTGGCCCGAGAAAAGGGAGTGAGAAAGAACACTGACAGCTTTCCTCCCCCAAGACAAATGTTTACCAAATGCTGGTTGCAGGTGGAAAGGAGGCGTTTCATTACACCTAACGTGACAAATATCTGGGAGGCCTTGATCTCCCTCAAAGTAAATCCTCTCCAGATGTGGAACACAGACCCCCGACTCAAAAGTCCAAATTCCGGAGCACAAAAACTGACACATGACTGATCTATTAGAATAGATCCCAAATTCCTTCGTGCCCAAGAAAACCGATATGCTCACTAGACCACCTCTCAGGATAACCTATATAAGCCCAGTCCCTTTCTTTTTGGGGGGGCTCATTTTCCACCAAGAAAGTGGGTCCCACCAAGGCGTCACTTCGTCCCTGCTTCCCCTGTTCCTGTGTGAAACTTCTTTCCTGAATAAAAGAACCGAGCTGATTTGTGCAGTTTGCATTAGTCCTGGTCTTTTTGTGCAAATATAAGGGAGAGGGTGGAAGTTACTGTTCTTCATTTTATTTCTTACTATAGAGAAAAAAATAAACGTTCATGCCAATGAAATGACCTAAACATCACCGAAGCCTCATATTCCCAACCTGGAGGAAGAGAGGCAGGAAAAGAGAGGTCCCTACATGACATGGTGTGAAAAAGAAGTTCAGAATGAGCATGCCATTTACAACAGAAAGAAAAAATAATAATTCTTTCCCTCAACCATTAGACTAAGGTCAGTTTTCTCTAATTGTAGAGAACACAAAAGCCAAATCTCACCTTTTCCACAGGTGGCAACGTTCTTATCCTCACTGTAGTTGTTGTTAAAGGGTAATTAATAGGACTGGGGATGTTGCTCAGTGGTAGAGAGCTTGCTGAGCATGAGTGAAGCCCTGGCATAGAACCTAAGCACCATAAAAATAAATAAGCAAGATAAGTCCACTTAATCCTGTGCTATTGGTATGAATAGTTAACTCCTCGGGGTTTTTTGTTGTTTGTTGTTGATGTTGTTGTTGTTGTTTTACAATTAACATACTACAGATAAACTACCTAAAACTTTCCAGAGTTTTAAATGTGTGTCCAGTCTATGTAAACTATGACTTCTGTTGGGAATTTTTACTGAACAAAATTTTCAGTGAATAAAGCTTTAGTTCTGTCAAACCAAAATTCAAGAAAATCTGACACCAACACTGAAGTCCATCCACAAGTGACCAAATATTTTTAATGCAAGAAATATGAAAAGGTAGCATACTTTAAAATGTAGTTTAATACTAAGATTGAGACTCAGGATTTGTTTCACATGAAAGCTTACAGTATAATTCTAAGAAATTAGTTTAATCTGTATTTTCAAATATAAAAAAGCAATGACAGTTCTTTGAAGCAAACATTATAGACAGACTTTTAACTAAGATGAGAGCCATTTGGCTAAAATATACTTTTTTTCTCTGCTTCTCTCAAAGTCTGATTCAAGTTGGGGGAGGAGGGTCACATGACATTCTAGATACATCACTGCACTTTCTTTTGACTAGTTATTCCTCCTGTCCTTTCTATTTATATGAGTTAGTGAAACTTTAGTAGGAGGCATTTGAGATCTTCCTTTCCTTGCAGAGGCAGGGAAATTATGTATTCCCTAATTATTTGTTAGTGATCACCGATTTGAGATCTTATTCCCTAACTCTTGCTATAGATCAACCTGGGTTGTCATTGACAGTATGTATGACTGTCTATGCATAGTTGTTGCATTTGAAGCCCCTTTTTGTTATCTTTAGATCTTGGAGATGAGAATACATAAAGCAGGACCGGTGTGGGCTCTCTGCTTAACACAGTTATACGTGGGTTATAAAATATCTGTGATAAGCCCAAGTAACAATTTTAGCCATAAAATAACTTAAAATATTTATAGATAAATATTTATAACAGTAAAAAGAAATATAGTAAATAATATCAAATATATTTTTACAATGTAGAATTACAGATTTTCAAAAATGCCTTTCTATAGTTTTCAAATTTTAAACAATAAATATTTATAATTTTACAAAATAACACAGTTGTTAGTAATATATATATATATATATATATATATGTATATATATATATATATATATATTTAAAAATGTGGTATTTTCATTGGATAAATTAAATAACCACCTAAACAAAATTTTACACTTATATCCAAAATAAGTCAATCTCCACACGACCCCCCAAATGAGAAAAGAGAAAATGTGTTAATGCCATTGTTTCCTGGTACTTCGTGGTGTGATGACAAGGCTGTGCTCTGCCCAGGCCCAGAAATTACTAGGAACAGAGACTGAAATACATCTTCTGGGCTCTTAGTTAAAGTTAACCCACACCCTAGTGGTCAGAATTATATAGGTGTCTCAAGGAACAGCTTGCTTTAATCAAGTCAACAAAAATCAGATAACATTTTAAACTCACACTCATGGCTGCCTCCGTACTCTACCTTCAAATACAGTGACATTCAAGCACCCTGACCTCAAATTACAACCTATGCAAACCAACTAGAAGCCCTACCTCTCAGACCCTGGAGAAATTGGCTTTTGTGGTGACTTCAAAGTGAGCATCCTATTTTACCTCAATCTTAGAGATAATCCAATTACATTTGCTTTTGAATTACTTAGCAAGTTAATGTTTTCAACAGAACCAGGATCAAAACACCAATGTCATTAAATAAGTATAATACTTCTCACTGAGAAGTATTTTTTTCTAAGTTGCTCCTTCACTTTGAATATGTCACCAAAAGATGAGTCCCACTCACCTACCTGCCTCCCATCCCACACACCATCACTTCTAAACAGAATATAACCTGTATTCTCCTTCCTGGAAAACTCTGAGGACTCTAGTCACCATCAATTGGAAAGCATCTTGGAGGTAAAAAGAATAGACTACCAACCTGGAGATTTCAGTGATGAATTTTGTGAAGTCTTTATTGTCTTTTAAGTATATAATAGAGCTAAGAAAGTAAAAAAGAAAAAATCTGTTTCATTTAAAGACAATCACAGTGTGACATTTTCCCACAGGAAGAAATAATCAAGAAAGGAAAATGTGTTCTAAACTATGTTAGATGACTTCTGTAATCAGATTATATCCTTCTTCAGGCACTACTAAGTGCTTCCCATATAGACAAAGTTTGGTATTTGTTTCCCATGGGTGATTGATTACTTGAAAGTGACATTTCTAGAAAGTAGAATCAAAGAGAGCAAGTATTATAAAAATGATAAAGACAGAAAAAAGGAAAAAAAATCTTAGAAGATGCCACAGCAAACATAAAAGGTAGAAAATGCTGCCTAGGATTTATTGAGGGAACAGAAAGGCAGATGAAAGGGGCATGTGGTAGTTTTTTCCTAATTCCTGAAAGGGAAAGAAGTTGAAAAAACAACAAATAAATTTCTGATACATTTCACCTGCTTAAAAAAAGAGAACACATTCAGCAAAGAAGCAATTGCTATTCAAATAACTATGAATGGGAGCAGCCTGCTGAGAACTGAATAGTGACAGCTAACATTTATTGAACACTTGCTATGTGCCAGGCTCAGTTCTAAACAATTTAAATGTATTAACCTATTTAGTCTTTGTAATAATTCTATCAGGAACTGAAGTCAAAGAAAATCTGGAAACAGAGTAAGGGGTGAAAACAGAAAAATCTCTCCTAGCTTCTCAAGGAATATGACTGATATGGTGTCATTCTCAATGTTGAACTTCTTTCACCTGGACATTGTAGGATTCTTGGTCAGCTCCTGCAGGCTGAAAATCCAATGTTTGGTGTTCTCAAGCAAACAAAAACTTCTTAATGAAGAATGTTTAACATTGAGCGCTGGAATGGCCTGGTATATATTTTAGAGGCTTACTATCGTCAAATATGATGCCAAGGACAATTCTGACAAAGGCTTATTGATGGTCAGTGTAAACTGAACTGATTGCTTCAGTCTTGTATTCAGAGAAAAAGAAGCCATTCAAAATAATGTGTGTATTATTATTATTATTATTATTATTTTTACTATTATTACTATTATATGCATAAACAAATGAAAGGACAGCATCTCTGGAAAGGTGTCTAATTATTGTTTCCTTTGTACTTTTTTTTCTGCGGAGGGGGGCTAAGTTTTAATGGGAGCATTGACCCTAAAAAAATAAGAGGGAATATAAAAAGAAATGACAATAAAAAATCAAAGGTGATATTTTCACACTGTTTTCACCATTTCCTCGAAATTTTTTAGTTTCCAGAGAGACCAAGAAATATACAAAGAAAGTGTGTTAAACCCTAAGTTTTCTAGTTAAAAAAAAAAAAAAAAAACCTTCACTTCATGAAGGGTGTCTTTTCTCTTCATTTTAATTTTATTCAAAATTTTCTTTCTGCTCTCTCAGCAGTATTCCCAAATTCTGTTCTAAAGTTGTTCTATGATTGTTTTCAAAGACTTCTGATAAAGTTCTAGAGAGTGTGTGTGCGTGCATCTGTGTGTGTTTTGCACACACACACACATACACAAGTGCATTCATGTGTGTTTTCAACAGTAAAAATAAGAAACTACCTTTCCATTTGGGTTAGAACTGAGATGAAATGAGGAATGGCCGCCACCAAGCAGAAAATGTGCTCACTTTATGTGTGCCAGTTAATTACGACACTTCAGAGGCGCTTCCGAAAGGATAAGGCAAGCTGCATAAATTTAGCTGTAATCCAGGCAGGCAAAACTAATTTGCAGGGGATGGCCTTATCTAGCCACTGCAGCTTTCTCAGAAAATTAACCTTGGATATTTGGGCCCAATTCAGAAAGTGTTTGATTTTTTTTCCTTTCCCTGCTCAGCATAAGAGAATTTTTGAATTCAATACAATACCTGACTTTTAAGAGGCAGGATGAATGCTGTAGGCAGTTCAGAGTTATTACTGACAAGCAAAAATATATTTTTATATATACATATAGATGATTGTCCTTCATGCCCATTATCCTGCCTTCTTACATGTGCATCAGAGGGTTTATCAGTGTAGGTATAGGGAGTTTCTCAGATTAAGAGAAGGATGCAACTCATTTTTAATGTACTTAGAAAAATTCATCAAAGTTCATTGCGGAATAAGTCATGCATACTGACTTGTTCATTCCAGTGGAAATGAAGAAATCCCCATAAAAATAGAAGTTTAATGAAGTGTTGGAGCCAAGTCTTGCCTGTCATTGCAATTATCACTGATTTAGACCCTTGATCTTCCACTTTTAATTAAACTCACACTGCACAGTTAAAAGTTTACCTTATTTTTTACCATGCAATCGTTCATTCCATCAATATTTACTCAAGTCAGTGTGCTTTTCATATATTTTCTCATTTAATCCTCATACTAACCCTGTTGGTATTTCACTATTGTCATCAGCATGTATCAGGCAAGAACTTCCTATGTCAATGCTTCCAATCCATCTTAAAATTTCTCCAAACAATGGCAATATAAGCATAAATACAGTTCTACAATTTGGAGAGTAACATTTAAGGGCTTTTCTAAAAATACTTTTAATTTTAGTAAATTTTTTTTTAAATCCTTTTCGTAATACCTTTAGAATACAAATATATATATTGTTTCCGTGTTTTTAAATTTTAAATTGCAATATGAACTTTCATCAACCAGTTTGATAATAAAGTCATAATATATCCCACATGACTATTGATAGTGGCTGCGCTGAACTTTAAAGAAAAAGTTTTTTTTAAAAAAAAATAAAAAATCCCATCTACAATATAATTACTGTTTCACTCATTTCAAACCATAGGAGTTACTTATTTTAAAGTGCCATGAACTCAATTGGCAATAATTGTTCTTGAAGATGTCACAATTAGGCAGAGAGGAATATATTTATAATAATAAAAGAGCCATTTAAAACATAGATTGCACATTGAATCATGAAATGTGAAGCAATGACTCCCATTTGGATCTAAATTTTCTTCATGCTTGCTCAATAGCCAGGACTAAATGTTATAGCTATTTATAGTTATACCCTAGGGTGGCAGGGGGAGGGAATTAGATGGCATAAAGAATCATACATAATACATAAAGACTTAAACTATATTTTATGAGAACTAAAAAATTGAAGAAACTCTAGCTGAAATATGGAAATGTCGCACCAAGCAGAACTTCCTCATATACAATAACCTTCGTAAAGATTTAACAGACAAGAACACAAAAAATCCTTGAACCACTGTGGAGTTATCTGCATTTCTATAACATGTAGTAGTATATCTTAATGAATAATTTGAACAAATGCAAAGACTAACTTTGAAGGTTGCTAGAAAAAAGACATCATTGTATATGTTAAGGCAATAAATATTGGTAATCTGTTGATCAAAATTACATAGCAACTAAGCAGATGCTTGGCAAAATACTCTTACCTATCTATAAACCATTTTGTAATTGACTTTTAAAAATATGTTCCATTTCAGCCAATTTGTAAAAAGTTGATAAGCTTGATTATAAAGAGATCCAATTCACCATAACACTACAACATAGAACAAGGTTCCACAATGGATCACACTCTCCAATAACGACCCACAACATCTAAAATGTTGCATCTGAAGTCAGCGAATTCACAAAATCTACCTAATTCCCAAGGGTCTAATGCAGTCTCTGTAACATAATAGACATAGCATAAATGTTGGACAAATGAACGTATAATTAGATACATGGATGAACCCTATATGGACAAATGGATGTACTAGGAAAAAAAAAAAACAGTTAAATTGTTTATGCAAAAGGAGCTTTATGCTTGATCATCTCAGGGCTCTGGGAAGCTCTGGGGTTTCCTTGCTGGTAACTCAAGTATAAAGACCTGAAGCCACTTCCACTAGCTTACCTCTTGCCCCATTCCTCCCAGCCTGCAAACATACTTCCCCTCCAACTTCAGAAGGAGTAATTCTAATTCTAAAAGTTTCCATAATTGGCGATAACTTTGCAAGACTAGTTTAAGTAAAAGTTTGATGCACCTAAAAATTTCCCGAAACCCTTCCAGTATATAAAATAAAGTGCACATGTTTTCTATTTGTTCAGCCTTTCTGAAAGAATGAGTTAATCTTATTATGTCATACTGCTACACAGAATGTGGTTTTTGTTTTCATTGTTTAGCTTGTTTGTCTTATTTTGTTTTCTCTCTGTGCTGGGGATCAAACCAAGAGCCTCTGCCACTAAACTACATCCCTAGCATTTCATTGTTTAGTTTTAACAATTACAAAAAACTATTCCTGCACTTCACCTGACATTTTCTCAGTTATTCAAAAAGGACCTGTCATCATTGATCAACATTCCCTAAATTAAAATAAAAATTTTCATTAGACTACCTTGTATTTTCAGGAATTTACTAATCAAATAGTTTTCATTAACAAAACCTACTCTTTGTTTTATTCAACCAGTATTTGCCAGTTGACCACCATGTCCTGGTGCGTTGCATGACCCTGTGGGTATTACAATTCTATTCTCATCAAATGATATATTCATTGACTTTTGACTCCTGGAGAACATTGCCTTTTGGAATCATAAGTATACATAGCTTATAGTAATCAGGTTTTTCAAATATATTTTAAACTGTAGCACTCCCTAAATTTTCATCTTTGCTTCACTTGATGAACAACAGCAGAAGTCAGAATTTATTGAGCAGCGGCAACCAAACCAAGTTCTTTAAGAGAAGCACACAATAAAGGAAATGATGAATGTTTTCAAAAGCGGTTTTCACAATCCATGAATATAAACAAAATTATGCATTTAGCAGAGAGCCACATTCATTTTAAAAACTTATCCCTTATCCCAGGGCCTTCTTTTGGGACAAGACATGGTTTTATTTCTTTTAGTATTTCAAGCATTGTTAATAATCATACTGAGGATCATAGTTCAAATTCACCAGATTCTCTGTAGAACTGAGTGGCAGTCACAAAAGTTGGTGAACATTCTTTAAGATGTTCCCAGGAGGATTAATTCATTTAAGTGCAAGAAAAATAATACTAGTATTCCAACACATATTTACGATTATCAGAGATACTAATTGACACAGATGTCTTCCCTTGACCCATATATCAAATGGATAGTTGAGGCATTCTAGGGAAACCAAGCAGTCCTGCCATGGAGTGGAGCATGTGATAGTACCTCTACCTTCCCTTTTTGTCCTTTTTAGCATATTATGACAAATTTCAGTTATGCATGCCTTGATACATTAAATAGCAGAGTCAATCATTGTAAAATACACACATGAATTAAAAAGATTCATAAATTTAACCTCAGATTAAAAGTAATAAAATCTCAAGTGAACAGTAAACATGGGACTAGCACCTCTACACCCACAGCAAGCTCAGTCATATTATAAGTCTAAAGGAACACTAATCCCATCTGCGAAAACACCAGCCTAAAACTTCCAAAGTTATAAAACTACTTCAGTGATAGATTCCATTCTAATTAACTATGATCTATCAAAAAAAAGTTATTTCTAAAAGATTATATAATCTATTTTTATCATCTTTTCACCCCATTTTTATGTATGTTATACATAAAATAGTCTACAGTATAATTTATACATAAATAAATAACAGGAGACACATACGGAATTATTTTCCTAATAGGCTCACACAATTACAAACTTTGGAGCCCACTGACTCAGGAGATTGAACTCTACTGCTACCAAGAATCCAGGCAGAGATACAAATGCCCTTTCCATTTTTGTTAAAATCCTGGAACTTTCCTACTTCCACAGTTAAAAGATGATGACTGAAAAAGATGCACAGCTATTGCAGAAATGAGACACTCCCAATTCTGTTATTCCTAGTAATGTGCCTCTCATTTGAACTTCACATAAGTTCATATAAAATGTCTTTTAATATTATCCACTAGAGAACTAACAAACAGATTCTAGTACAACTGTTTATCTGCATATTTAGCCTTATATCTGTCCAAAGCAGAGTGGTAAGTCAGATTCTAATATTTAATATGTTAACCTGATTTCTCTTGAGATGTGGGCTGAGGATCTGTGCCATTAGGAGTGTGTACACTGGACAGATGGTCAGGATGAGCCTTCATTGTCTAGCCACACATATCCTCTAGCCCAAGGGAGCTTCATGTCTGCTGCTATCTGGCAGGCCTTAGGAAGACTAGGAACTGGAATTGGTTTCCAAGTGGAATTTAAAATAACTCTCTTTAGGTCTAGATCTCCCATGGGGATATCTTATTTCAGTCATTATGTCCATTATTTAAGCTTTTCCTTGAACTTGATTTGGGTCTAAGCCCTCATTTTCAGATCACAAGCCCAGACATATTCCTGTCTTCTAGATTCGTGTATTCAACACCCCCTAAATATATGAAGGGACAAAGTTATAAATAGAGAAGAAATGCTCTGATAAGTGATATAACAGAGATATGAATAAAGTAATATGGAATAACTAGCTAACTCAAGAAAATTTAGGGTACACTATATTTTAAATAGGCCCAAGGGCACTCAAGGACAGAGATAGAATTGTGCTGCCTGGGCTAAAGAATGGAGGCCTGGGTGTTCATGATGGCAAATTAGAACTTAATAGGCTGTGTAGTCTGAGTAGAAACTGCATGAGTGAAATCAGAGAGCGGAAATGGAGAAAAAGGGGAGACAAAGTGGCAGAATGTGAGGCCAATAAAACAGATGGAGTAGGTTGGGGTTTTAATGCTTTTATAGAATTTAGATATTATCTTGGGGTATTAAAAAATCCTCATGGACTTTAAGTTATAAGATTGTTTAAATTTACTTTTCCTTAGAGCTCCTGTGAGCTTCTACTTCTCCCCCATTTTGCACCTTCTGACCCAATATTTACTATGAGCCTTGACTGTGTTTCTGAAGCCGTCATATCTTCCTGATGGTGGCTGACCCACCATCTCTTGCACAAGGACTTTACAATGTGCTCTGGCTATATTATCTGTACTCTTTCATAATGACTCTGACCTTGGCTTTGGCTTACATTAAACTCTCAATGATGTAATTGGAAAAAAAAAACTTTTGAATATTGTGCTTTTCAGATCCAAAACTTTATATTTTAATGTTTCAGGAAATTTAAACACTGTTGAAAGTTCTATAAAGAGAATTGGAATAAATGAACAAGTCTTTTTCTGATCTTAGTAATTTAGGAAAGTAAGTTAAAAACCATGTCTTCAATTATTCTTTGTTTTATTACTTCTATAAAATTGTAATGACATGAATTCCCCTTTCTACACTTTGAAGGTGAAGCTGTGCACCTTTACAGACTGGGAGAAGAGGTACTCAGCTGCCTCTGAACAACTCTGGCTACATCACAGCTGTTTAAGTGTCTTCATGTGGATTTTCAGTATACGAAACTGAGGGTTGCAGGAAATCACAGAAGTTATAATTGTGGCAGCAGAAACTATTAAATCACTCCTGAAATAGCCAAATTCTTGCCATATTTCTCATGTCTGCACTAATAGACTGCTGTTTGGTTAAATCTTTTCTTCACTTTTAATGTTTGTAGGTTAGTCACAGAAATGATTACAAACATCCTCTATAATGGCTTTTAAACGAACAAAAGCACAAATAATTATAATAACCAAGAAGGCTCTTGTTAAGGTTTGGAATATGAGGTGTTTCCCAAAAGCTCATGTGTCAGACAATGCAAGAATTTTCAGAGGTGAAATCATTCAATCATGAAGGATTAACTGAGTGCTAAGTGTAGGCAGGTAGGGTGTGGCTGGAGAAGGTGGGTCACTGAGGGTGTGCCTTTGGGGTTTATGGTTTGCATTTGGCGAGCAGAGCTCTCTGTGCTTCCTACCTGTGGTGTCCTCAGCTGCTTCCTTATACCACGCCCTTCCACCATTATGTTCTGCCTCACCTCTAGCCCAGAGTTGTGGAGCTGACCATGGAATAAATCTCTGAAACCATGAGCCAAAGTCAGATTTTCCTTCTCTACACTACTCTTGTCAGGTCTTTTGGTCACAATGATGAAAAAGCTAACTAAAACAGATCTCAAGATTAACTAATTATTAACAAATTCTGCACACTATCTAAAAACACAAATTCCCAAAACATTATTTTCACAAAATAATTTCTGTACATTTTGTTCCTCTAAGCACAACTTTTCACAGATTGCTTTTCTAGAATTCAGCTACAGTGGTATCTAGTGAAAGAAGTTTTACTACGAAGATGTCAAAACACTAAGTGGTTACTTTTTAATTTAGCCTAAGGTAGAATTCTGTAGTTTAAAGTCAGTGATCCATTGTGAAATTCAATTTCCCAACTGTTTAATTTATGTATACAATTTAATGATATTTAATATGGTATGCACATTCAAATTGCAGTAATGTTCCAAATAAAAATCTAGGACAGGATTCCAAAAATACCTGAAGGTTGTTTTTTTTTTTTTTTTTTTTTTTTTTTTCTGAAGACAATCAGTAAGCATTTAAAAATTAATTTTGTCTTACTCATTATGAAATGTGTACCATTAAAAGACTAAAAATAGTTAGCCATTTACTTGTGAAATATAGAAATGAATAGGCCAAATTGTTTTTCCTACTCATATCTAGTTGCTGTTTCAACTACCTATATTGATGATAGCGAACTAAATTCAACTTTTTCAGAATAAACCTTAAAACATACACAAAAAGACTTTTCTTTGTCTTTCTTGATAATAAAGTAAGTCCATCATCTCATTTGCTCACTTTGTGGGGTGTCTTAGGGGTCATCAGTCAGTGAATGATTCCTTGATGAAAGAAGAATAAAGAGGAAAACTTCACAAAGATGTCTGAAGTTCAGGTCCAGGTGAGAATCCTCAAGGGGTAGAACACCTCATTTCAACCCCTGTGAATGTTTCTCAAGTGCTTAACCAACAACAAAACAGGGTCTCCTCCCTGTAAGAATAACTTCTATTGGAGCTAAGTGAAAATATTGGTCAAACAAGGTCGTCATGAAAGGTATACAGCCCACAGGCTGGACCAGGCCTTCGGGTACATTCTCTTGGACCCATAAAGTTTGTTGTTGTTGATTTAATCTTACGAATCTCCATTATTGAAAAACAAAAGATTTCTCATAACATTCCAGTTGAAGACTTCTCTTGAGGAAAACAACAGCTGGGGAGAAAGCTCCCTGGTAAAGCACATACTTAACATCCATAAGAACCTGGGCTCCACCCCCAGAACCTCAAGAAAGAAAAAAGGAAGGAAGGATGAAAGGGAGGGAGGGAAGAAAGGAAGGGAATAAAAGGAGAGGAGAGGAGAGGAGAAAAGAGAGAAGAAAACAAAAGGAAGCACGCCTGTAATCGCAGCAACTCAGGAGGCTAAGGCAGGTGGATCATGAGTTCAAAGTCAACCTCCACAACTTAGTGAGGCCCTAGGTAATTTAGCAAGACCCTGTCTCAAAATAAAATATAAAAAAGGGTTGGGGATGTTGCTCAGTGGTTAAGGCTCCTGGGTTCAATCCCCATGACCTAAATAAATAAATAAATAAATAAATAAATAAATAAATAAATAAATAAATAAAAGAGAGAGAGGGAGAGAGGAGATCTGGCAACCCTAGATCTGCCTGCATTCCCACATTCCCACCATCAGTGGGAGCCCAGTAGGCACTTTTCTCCTTTAACAAAGCAATGGCTTGTCCAAGCCACCAAGGTCTGGTGAAGCTGCTTTACCCACTTGTGCTCTCTGGCTAGTCCTTGCAAACATTTTAAGTAAAAATTACCCTAATTCTAATTTTTGCCACTTATTACTAATCTGCCAAACTTCTTTTTTCAGTGAGTAGAAATCTACTGACAAGTCAAAGGGTCCGCTCTATTATACTAGCAATGAACATGCTAATGTCACATTCAAATTAAATTTGTACAATCACCCAAGTGAAAACAAATCACTTACCATTGTGGAAAAATATATCAGGAAAATTTTCAATTGGATATTTCTCTCTAATATTCTGACTTCATGATACTGAGAGAAGATTTAGAATACTACTGAAAAACTTACCCTGGAATAGTTGGTATGTTAGTCAGTTTTTTGTCACTATGACCAAAATACCTGACAAAAACAAGGAGGAGAAAAGTTTTATTTTGGCTCACATTTTCAGAGGTCTGAGACAATGAGCAACTGAAGCTATGCTTTGGTCCTGAGGTAAGGCAGAAAAACATGGAGGAAGGGCACGGTGAAAGAAAGCTGACCAACTCATGGCAGCTGGGAAGTGGGAGAGATGGAGTGCAGGGGGCTTAGAGGAAGGGGTTGGGGACAGATACATTCCCAAAGGCCATGTCCCACTGATGTACTTCCTCCAGCTATGCCCCATCTGTCTATCATTAAATTCATTCAAATGGATTAACCCATTGATATAGCCAGAGTCCTCATACCCCAACTGATTCACCTCTGAACATTGCTGCATTGCCTAACACATGGGGTATGGGGGGATATTTCAGATCCAAACCACAACAGTTGGTAAAAAGAACATAAGTGTATACTGTAACATTTTTAGTGGAAAACTTTGGAAAAAGCATAGATTTTAGGTGAATTCAACTAGGGCTCAGATTCTCCATCACTTAACATATAAGTTTCAATTCTTGATTGGAAAATACCTACTCATTTGTTCATTCATTCATTCACCAAATATTTACCCAACAACAACCTGGGCAAAGTGCTGTGCAAAGCTGTGGAGATCCAGTATGTGTGAAACATCTGTCCCCTGGCCTCCTAGGCCCTATTTTGCAGCTAGGGAAATAAATATTAGACATCTAATTATACAAATCCATGTTTAATTACCATTGTGGCAACTCTGAAGGAAGAGCATTAACAGGGAGTCTTGACCTCTCTAATCCAGAGTCAAGGAAAGCTCCTGGAGGAAGTGAGATCTGACATAAGTTTAAAAGGATGGGGAGTAATTAAATATGTATATCAGGGAGGAGAGGCCTGAAGAGAAGCAGCAGCAAACTGGAGAGTGACGGGAGCAAAAAGAATCTCTGCTTCTTCTAAGAACTGGAAGAGGGTCTGAGAGAAGAAATGCAGAGAGCAAGGCAGGGATAGAAGAGGCTGGTGAAATAGGCAGGGGCCCTAGTATGTATATGAGTATTCTAGTTTCTATTCTAAAGGCAAGGGGAAGCTACCGAAGGGGTTTTTGACAGACTTTGAAAAGGTCACTTGGCTGTAGCACAGAGAATGGATTCAAAAGAGAAAAGTGTGGGTGGAAATATTGGAAAACCATTGCAGCAAACCAAAGGAGAACATCTGTAATCAAGAATGGGAAATGGAGGAAATCAACTTTGAGAAATATTGGACATTCTTTTGTACATGAAGGGAATGAGGTGGACATGGTCAGTTTTGGACATTCTGAGTTTAGGGATCCTAAGATATTCAAATGAGCTGGGCACGGTGGCACAGGCCTGTAATCCCAGTGGCTCGGGAGGCTGAGTCAGGAGGATTGCGAGTTCAAAGCCAGCCTCAGCAATGGTAAGGCACTAAGCAACTCAGTGAGACCCTGTCTCTAACTAAAATACAACATAGGGCCGGGGATGTGGCTCAGTGGTTGAGTGCCCCTGAGTTTAAATCCTGGTACCCCAAACAAAAGAAGAAAAGATATTCAAATGGAAATGCCCATTAAGTAGTGGATACATATGGATACAGTTGCATGCCATTTTACCCATATTGCCATCAACAATAGTTGGCATGTACCATGGTGATTCTATAGCATTATAATGGAGCCGAAAATTTCCTATCATCTACTGACATCTTAGCTTTTGTAATGTCATAGCACAATGCATTACTCACTTTTGTGTCAATGTCTATATAAATCAACCCAGTGCACTGACAGTCATATAAAAGTCTAGCACATGCAATTATGTACAGTATGTAATAATTGAAAATGATAATAAACAACCAGACAACTGGCTACTATTAAACTTTTTATCATTATTTTAGAGTGTAGTCAACTTATAAAAATATTTTACTATAAAAGAGTGTACCATGAACACCAGCAGCAGCCTCATACATTTTATGTATACTATATCTCTTGATTGATATATTATTCTCTTCTTTGATATAATCTTATATATCCTAGTTTATAATGAACCTAGTACAAAATAGGTAGTGGTAGGATATATCATCTATATTTGTATTAGTACACACTACAATGTTCATATAAGGACAAAATTGTCCAATGATGTATTTCTCAGATCATAATCCCATTAATAAATAACATAAAACTGTACAGAGTTCAAGGGAGAAATCAGAGCCATAAAATTAATGTACATATATTACCTCAAATATGTTAGGAAACTTCAAGATAAAAAGTGCCTAAGGATGCATAAAGCATAGTAGGTACTCACCCCTATCCAAAGCAACCTCATCATCTACTTGGGGAATTTCTTCCCTGTAGTAAAGACATGTAGTCTTTGATCCCATTTCCTGGATTCCTAAGATCCATAAATGAGAAGTAGTTGTTTGGATTCCATGTACTATTCAGGCTCTTTTTATTTTTACGTGATCTCCAATGTGTCTAGGGCCATCCCACAGGCCACTGATAATAATGGAAGTTAGGCAGTGGAGCCCTTGCCAGCCAGGAGAGTAAGCAAATAAGAACTCCAAGTTTCATGTAGAAAGTTTCATTGGTAAAGCATGTGTTAAATTCACAATGTTCAAATTCCAAATCACAAAGCAGCATTTTTCAAAAGAAACTATTGTTCTGAGAAACAGTTACATTTCTCAGTCTGTGTGCTCCCTCCTTGACTTTTACGAACCCCTAGTCATTCTGGGTTTCTTACACGGTGGTTATATTTATAGCTTGAACACAGCCCTTTCAGAAAACATGTCATTTGGGAGAAAATCAGCCCTAGTAACAAGATACTACTTACCAGAACTCTAGGTGCAAGGCTATTCCCAAGAAAGAAATGTATAGGCATTTGCTGAGAGGAAGATTTGCTGTATAAAAAAAAAAAGAAAAGAAAAGAAAATACATGTCTCCCCTATCCAAGCTCCAAATGAAGCAAAAACACCTCTCTTCCTCCCACCCACTTCCCCCTAGAGCAGGTTATTATTAATCTCAAGAAACTGAGTAGGTGAGTATATATAATCCATGTTCAGAATTTATAGCATACATCCAAATTCCATATATTTCAATTTAAAAAGAATCCTCAGAAATATAATTCTTGTCAGTCAGCTACTAACTGCCTCCACATTGTTCTAAACACAAGTGGTTGAAGCTTTTATTTTTCTTGGCCTATATTGACTCTTTTGCACTAAAGTGTTTTACCTCTACTGAGAAATGACAAATGATGCTATTTAAGAAAGGTTTGCAATCTAGCTGGATGTGGTGGTGCATTCCTGTAATCCTAGCAACTCAGGAGACTAAGGCAGGAGAATTACAAGTTCAAAACCAGCCTCAGCAACTTAGCCAGGTCCTTAGCAACTTAATGAGACCCTGTCTCAAAATAAAAAATAAATGGGAGTAGGGATATGGCTGAGTAGTTAGGCAATCCTGGGTTCAATTCCCAGTAATAAATAAATAAATAAATAGAAAGGCTTGAGATTTAAAATCAGATTTACTTAAGCAGAATTGATAGATAATTAGATGGATAACCAGGGTGATTGATAGATTGATAGATAGATAGATAGATCAACCTTGTATGAAATCTTTAGGTTTTGTGTGAATCATCCATATCAAGGACGTCTTTCCTTTTTTCCAATCTAACATTGAATCCTCATATAATGGAATCAATTAAATTTTTATGAGACACAAAATACTGAAAAACACTAAGACACTATAAGGTAAGGAAAATTTTCATTATCTTCTATAAAAAATTTAAACTGATATAAAAGCACAATCTATTAACCTATGTCACAGCTCCCATATTCTCTATGATCAAGACCAGTGACAACTTGCAGTGTGCAGAAAGCAGCACAGAATATTAGATAGGCTATTGACTGTGGGACTTTTGGCAAGTCACCTAAATGGAGCCTTTTTGCCACCTCTATATGAAGTGATAATTCCTACCAGGGAAATTATTTGTCACATAGTAAATACTCATAAATGGGAGCCATTATTATTTATCATTGTTATAATTATTATATATCTTAATTTCCTATTAATATAATTTATTAAACTATATCACATTATTGATTACATAATGTCAGTTTATTACAGGATTTTAAAAAGATGTTCATTGTCAGGAGCCCTTTAAATGCATTACTCAGTAATTAATAAATAGTCTAGGGTGTTTTCTATCAAAATGTCCCAACAAACCTCAAAAAAGTTGGTCAGATCATTAGATGTCAAATAACTGTGTTCCATCAGGTTGCTATACTTGTTTACATATTTTATTTTTTAATCTGAAGCTGGTTGTATCTTTTGCATACTGATAATTTATAATGAGAACTAGGGATTTTTAAAAAATAATTTATTTAATTGGATTAATTATACTGAATTATATCAAAAAGTATAAAACTATAATTTGTGCTAAACCATTACGCAAACAATGTGCTGATGGAGGTGTACCTAAAATGCTGGAGCAGTTAGTCCATGACAAGAAAAGGACATATCTTATCCAACCTGGCAAAAATACCAACATTTGCAAATGTTCATGTATACATCTATTTTTTTTTCTGCTTCTGCTTCAACTATACCTAAACTATCCAAGTGTTAGTCAACTTTTCATCATTGTGATCCAAAACCTGACAAGAACAACTTAGAGGAGAAAAATAAAGTTTATTTGGAGCTAATGGTTTTAGAGGCTCGGTCCATGTTCAGCCAACTCCATCACTGTGGGGCCGAGGTGAGGCAGAACATCATGGTGGTATTTTTAAACTTAAGAGAATTCATCAGATAGGTTACATGGAAAAGAGATAGCTCACATGGCAAAGGCCTTCAGCAAGGAAAGAGGGATTAGGGGATTGTGTTTGGTGAATGTGTGAGGAATGGACATCATTTCTTGAATAAACTAGACAGAGCTCTCTAACCACTACATAGTCAAGAGAAAAATATTGATTACATCCTTGGTGGATGAGACTCAAGTGGAGCTTCTTTTCTTACAGTATAGAGAAAGGAGAAAAACTAACACAGGAACTTCAGCTTATGAGAGAGCTCTTCAACCTAGGGAACACAAGTTGGAAAAGGCAGGGATTTTAAAGAAATAATTTATTGATCCTCAAGATCTATATATTCTGTCCAAAGCTATATATTCTATATATTCTTCCTTTGGAACCATTGAGGTACAGGTTCTTCTCTTTCTACTCTTCCTTTCACACTCACCTGCCTTCCATGTAACAAATGAGTCACAGCTTTCGCATGGTCATTGCCTTCCAAAAGGTAAACCTTACATGGCTACAAAGGAATAATTTAACTATTCCTTTAATCGAGGTTCCATAATCAATCCTCCCCACCACATAATTTGGTATATTAAGTTTAACAATTATATGTGAAATTTTGTAATATGTTTATATTGATTTGATCAAGTGTGTGTTCATATTGATAATGTTTATTCAAGATAGGGTGTTATGGTTTAGATACTAGGTGTCCCTCAAAAATCTCGTGTGAGATGATTGGGTTATGAGAGCCTTGACCCAATTAGTGAATTTATCCACTGATGGGGATTAACTGAGTGGTAACTCAAGGTGAATAGGGTGTGGCTGGAGGAGGTGGGTCATTGGGGGCTTGCCTTTAGGGTATATATTTTATACCTGGTGAGTGGAGTCTTTCTCTGCTTTCTGATCATCATGTGAGCTGCTTTCCTCTCTGCCACACTCTTCTGCCATGATGTTCTGCTTCACCTTGAATCTCAAGGAATGGAGTCAGCTGTCTATGGGCTGAGACCTCTGAAACTGTGAGCCCCTCAATAAACTTTTTCTCCTCTAAAATTGTTCTTGTTGGGTATTTAGTCACAGTAGCAAAAAAAAAAAAGCAGACTAAAACATGGGAGGAAAGCTTAATATTTAAAGCCTTTGGATATATGAAAAAATTCAATTTATAAATGACTTTTGTTATAAACAAGTATGATAGGGTGACCAATAATAGTCCTTCAAGCACAAAAGTATATTACATTATACTTTTGTATAAAATACTTTGCAGAAAATGGAACAGAATTACTAGTTCAAGGAGAAAGAACAATGTGAATTTCCAACTGATTATATTGGATCTCTCTGTCTCTGTCTCTTTCACTCTCTAGTCAGCTTTGCATCACTGTGTCTAAAGTATCTGACAAGAACAACTTACATGAGAGAAAGTTTATTTGGCTCATGATGTCAGAGCTTCAATCCGTGGTAGACTGACTCCATTGCTCTGGTCCAAAAATAAGGCAGCATATCATAGAGGAAGGATGTGGTAGAGGGCAGCTGCTCCCCTTATGGCATCAAGGAAGCAGAGAGATGGAATTACAAGGCAGATGCACCCTTCCAGCACATACCCCCAGGGACCCAATTCTTCCAGCCACACCCCACTGGCCTCTGGTTACTGCCAGTTCATTCAAACTGGGATGGACTGATTAGGTTTCAGCACTCATACTACAATCACTTTGCTTATAAATGCTTTTATATTAACACAGCAGATTTGAGAGGACGCCTCATATCCAAACCATACATACATACATACACACATACACAAACACACATGCATTACATGCACACATACACACACACAAACTTTCATGTAAATATATAATTTGATGAATGATTATCAAACTACTCATGACTTTTTTGTTTTGCTTTGAATACACTTTTTAAAAATGATGGAAATTTTAATTTTTGATGCCAATATGTATAACATACTAGAAATTACATGATAATTATTTTTAAAATATCTCAGTTGGTTATTAAAAATTATAAATATCTATTTAAAATATATGAAGAGGATATGTTATGGTTCGGATATGAAATGTCCCTCAAAGAAGTCTCATGTGCTCAAAGGAGGGGCTTTGGGGATTAATCTATTTGCTGGATTAATCCACTAATAACTGTATGAACTACTGGAAGGTGAGATTTAGTTGGAGGAAGTATGTCACTGGGGGTGTGCCCTGGAAGGATTTGGAAGGATTCATCTTCTCTCCAGCCCTTTCCTCCTCTCTTCCACTCTATCTCTTCCCCACTCTCTGATTTTGTGCAGCCATAAGCTGAGCAGCCAGTATGCACCACACTCTTCCACCATGATGTTCTACCATTTCTGGCCCAAAGAAATGGATCTGGCTGACACTGGGCTGAGACCTCTGAAAGTGTAAGCCACATAAACTTTTCCTCCTTTAAGTTTTCCTTGTCAGATATTTCAGCCACAGTAATGAAAATCTTACTAAGACAGTACCATTTTATAAATATATAAATATATATATATATATATATATATATATATATAATATATATATATATATATATATATAGAGAGAGAGAGAGAGAGAGAGAGATGTGGGCAACAAAAGAGACCACAGGCTTAGAACTAAAAGGCCCTTGAGGGTACTGGCTACCCTTACCTCTAAAGTAGAAGAAAATGAAGAAAAGAAGCAGCTGTTGCTGGTGAATACACACACACACACACGCACACACACACACACACACACACACACACACTGTCTTTCCCTTATTCCCTTTGCCTATCTTCACCAGCTCCATCGCTGGCGCACTACTTAGGTCCAAGCCTTTTCTTCCCTGGTAAGAACTTAAAATCATGGAACCATAAAGTACTCCAGGACAATGACATTTGAGTTTCACCTGGCTTCCACCCTAGACTGAGCCACATACTATAACTAGAGGATGCAGCAAGGACACTCCCAAGAAAGTGACAGCCAGGACCTGGAAGGAGCGCCTCTGGGTTAAAAGCACAAAGACTTTTTGAGTGAAGATGGCCGCCGACCACTTGAGAAGTTGAACAATCCCCAGAGACAAGGCTGTAACTGCAGACACTGAGCAGCTCCACACACTCAGCCTAAAAGATGAAAGAGTCAGCTTTATAGAAAGAAGCAATGAAACACTTTGTGTGCCCTTCCAGGACCTTGTCAGGAAAGAAAGATTTGGGTTCAGTGATAGGGAGTGGGGCTAAGAGCCAGAGACAGGATGGCATTGCCCCTTGTCCTTTGCTGTTTCATGTTGAAGACCTCTGTGGTTTATGGGCCACACCTATAGATTTTTGTTTTGTGAGCTTTGAAAACCTGCCTTAGAATTGTTGTCACTGTCCTCTTCAATTCTAGTGTCAAAATCACACAGAGAGCTAAGAAAATATTTACTTAATTAAGGTTTAAACATGCATAATTGAGGGAAAAAATAGCTTGAGATGCTAAAATTTTTCATGTTGATTTTCCACATTAATCAAATTCTGAAGATAATTACTTAATCTTCCACTTCATTTGCCTGAGTAGATCAGACTGCCTCCACCTGAGGGGAAAACGCCAGATCGTGACATTTTCAGGGCCATTTTCAGACCACAGGATGGCAGATTTAGTTTTGCCAAGGGCAGAAACAATGGGAAGGGTGATCCAAGTGTTTAATATCACCAAAATATGTCAGTAGCAATGATTTTCTCTCTTCCCCACACATAAATATACACATTTTCATTTGTTTTCCAAGATGTAAATTCACTTATAATGGTTGGTTGGTTTTTTCTCCACAAACCATAGCCAAGAAAGTAAGCCTTTACAATTTATTTCTGACCCAAGAAAGTCCTCCGAAGTTCCCTTAGATAAATCTTTCTTCATACCTGGGAGCCATGTGCTGTGACTTGGAGAAATGAGCACTCCCTTGGAGTCGGATGACCTCAATTCCAACCCAGCTCTACCATTTATTATTTGTGTGACCTTAGCACCTCCTACACTTTCTCATAAAATGAAGATAGTATCTGCCTCAAGAGGCTTTTAAATAAGAATATAAGTAAAATTGAAGTCAATGTTAATTTTCTTCCTTTCTTTTTGACAACTGAAAGGCATTATCAAAGCATAAAGTGCTTGGCTTTGAATTGGTATCCATTTGAGAGCAGAAGAACAATGTAATGAAATAGAAACAGACAAGTATAAGGATAGATTTGTGGATTCAGCAAAAGGACCAACATTAGAAAAGGCAAAAACCTGCAAATTACATGAAACTAGGTCAATTGTTCAGGAGTTTGTTTTTTGTTTTTTTTTTTTTTTTCTGGTTATAATCAGCAGTTACAAACTTAAATCGCTTTCATTCATGAATATTAAACCAAATATGTCTAATTTAGCCTACATTGATATCCCAACACAAATAAATGAGTCATATAATGAATCACATAAGAATAATAAATTTTTAAATGAAGGAAATATCACAGGGTGATCTTAAGGAACTAATTTTAATTTTTAAAGCAACTAAAGATCATTGGAATGCCCGTGGAAAATACTTTAGGAAATGATGGTGGTGATGGTGATGGTGGTGGTAGGGGTGATGATGATAGTGATAAATAGCTAAGGCTTCCTCACACTGTATTCCAGGTACTACTAGCTGAGGTCTTCATGTGTTACAGGCATTGATGGGGAGGTTCCACAAATGTTAAAATAGATATCGTGATTACTATCATTCCCACAGTCAAGATGAAAAGTGTGAAGTACAGAAAGTTCCCTCTGATGGCATGGTGAAGAGTGATGGAGCACCTCTGGATTCTTCATGTTTAGTCACTACCCAGTAATATTTCTGCAAACAGTCTGTGGGAACTAAAGAAACTGGAAATAAAAATAACCAGCCAAAGGAATTATTCCTTCTGACCCGTTTTTCACTCAATGTGCCCAGGTAGTTGTTGGAACCAAAAAAAAAAGGTGGGAGAAAAGAAGAAGAAGAATGTTCTGTCTAAAATTGACTTTTGGAGTGGTGTAGGTGCAGTGGACTCACGCCCCGAGCGCCACCAAAAGGCTCCACAGTCTCGCCTCTCAGGGTGGCAGGACCCTGGACGAGGCGGGATTCAGCCCCTTCACTGGCAGCCGTTGGCCACTAGTGATTTGAATAACTGGAGAAAGCAGAATGCTAAGTTCTCGGAAACCCATCAGACCGACCCTCCTGGACAGCGCTGTCTACCCGCAGCCCGCCTGGGACGACCATGGACAGTGGCTGCGCACCCTCCGCGACCAGGAGAGGGAGCGCAGCCAGACGGAGGGAGGTCGGAGACCCTGGGGATGGCGGCGGCCCAGACGGATCCAGATATAATGAACAGCGCCTTTCCTCTGAGCCGCCCAGACAGGACCATGGGACTGCATACGGCTGAAGGCAGGCACCTTGGAACCTATCCATTTGGCCCTGGTATACAGAGTTCATCAGGGTTAGGAGGAATCTCCAGGCGGCTGTTTAGAGAGGTTACTGGAGGCCTTTAGACAGTCCACCCCCAGAAACAGAGGAAAACCGGCGGCAGTAGTGATGCCTTTGTAAAGCAGTGAGCGCCAGACATTAGAAGAAAGTTACAGAAGCTGGACGATTTGGAAGGGGAAACCAGGACTTGCTGGCCACAGCCCAGAAAGTGTACAACAAGCGGGACTGGCCAGAGGACAGACAAGTGAAGGCGACCGGGGAGATGACCAAGTCCTGGTAACAGCAATAAGCGGCAGCGAAACCCTCCCCCCACCAGAGGACCGCCAGAGGGTAAGAGGAGCCCTGCGGGAGGAAGGCAGGATCTGCAAAAGAATCAGAGTGTCTATTGCAAGGGAATAGGGCACTGGCTCAAGGACTGTCCCAAAAGGTCTAGGGGCCAAGGAGAGGGGAGGCGCCTTTGCCCTATTCTAAGCATGAACAACCCAGATAGTGACTAGGAGAGTTGGGGTTCGGCTCCCCTCCTAGAACCCAGGGTGACTCTTAAGGTGGAGGGGACTCTGATAGACTTTCTGGTTGGTGGACGCTGGAGCTCAGCATTCTGTCCTGTTGAAACTCCAAGGAAAGTTACCAGGAAAGACATCCTGGGTACAGAGAGCTACTGGGATGAGCCAAATTCATGGACTACCCGAAGGACAGTGGACCTAGGCATGGGCGGGGTATCCCACTCGTTCATGGTGATCCCAGAATGCCCCTACCCCTTGTTGGGAATAGACTTACTTACCAAAAAGCCCCATCCAGGTATTAACTCTTGCCCTGGAGGATGAATACTGGCTTCACCAGCAGCTGGTACCCATTAATGAAAACATACATTACTGGCTGCAATCCTACCCTGAGGCTTGGGCAGGGTGGGGGGCTGGCAAAGCACAGGCCTGCAATCTTCATTGAGTTAGAACCTGGCGCAGACCAGTCAGGGTTTGACATTACCCAGTGTCCATGGAAGCTGGAGTGGGGATAACATCCCTCATCCGGTGTCTGTTGGAATTGGGAGTGCTGAGACCCTGGCAGTCGGCCTGGAACACTCCTTTGCTGCCAGTCCACAAGCCCCAGTCAGATGACTGTCGGACAGTACAAGACCTGAAGGAAGTAAACAAGAGGGTGATGGACATCCACCCAACTGTCCCCAACCCATACACCCTCCTGAATGCACTTCCACCAGAACGGCAGTGGTACACTGTCCTGGACTTGAAGGATGCTTTTTTCAGCCTGCCCCGGCACCCAAAAGCCAGAAATTGTTTGCCTTTGAGTGGACAGAGGTTGAGAAAGGCATCAGTGGACAACTAATCTGGACCAGACTCCCCCAAGGATTCAAAGACTCTCCAACCATCTTCGATGAGGCGCTGCATGAGGACTTGGTGAGTTCAGAACAGAACACCCTGACTTAACCCTTTTGCAGTATGTTGATGACTTGCTGATTGCCACCAAGACCAGAGAGGAATGCATGCCGGGACTAAGGCCTTACTCAGAGCCTGGGAGGCGTGGGTTATCATGCTTCAGCTAAAAAAGGCCCAAATCTGGAAGCCAGAGGTAACTTACCTGGGCTACTTGATAAAGGAAGGACAATGGTGGCTCACACAAGCTAGAAAAGAGTCTGTGCTAAGAATTCTGAGGCCCCAAACCCCGCGTCAGGTGAATGAATTCCTGGGGTCAGCAGGTTTCTATAGATCGTGGGTCCCTAGCTTTGCTGAGCTTGCAAAGCCCCTCTATGAAGCCACTAAGGAAGGGCAACAGTTTCAGTGGACTGAGAAAATGGATCAGTCTTTTAACCAAATTAAGACTGCCTTGCTGTCAGCCCCTGCCCTTGGACTCCCTGATGTCACTAAGCCCTTTCACCTGTACATTGCAGAGCACAAGGGAGTTGCCAAGGGAGTCCTGACCCAGTATCTGGGCCCATGGAAGAGGCCAGTGGTGTAACTGTCGAAGATCCTGTGGGGGCCGGATGGCCACCTTGTCTGAGGATGATTGCAGCCACCTCCCTGATGGTGAAAGATGCAGATAAGCTGACATGGGACAAGAACTGTACATCCCCACACCCCACACAGTTCAGGGGGGTGCTGAGGCAATCACTGGATCGATGGCTCAGCAACATCAGACTTCCTCCCTTCCAGGGTTTGCTACTTGACCCTTTCAGAATCAATTTCCAGACACCCTCAGCACTCAACCCCTCGACCCTGCTACCGGACCCAGACTTGGAGACACCTCTGCATGATTGCGCAGGAATTTTGGCTCAGGCTCACGGCATTCAGCATTTGAGAAGACCTTAAGGATCAGCCTTTACCTGATGCTGACCTCTTGTTGTCCAGGTGATAAGCCTGGAGCTTATTGACCTCTGTGGTTCACAGATGGAAGCAGCTTTATCTGAGCTGGTCAGTGGTATGTGGGTGCAGTGGTAGTGACTGAGACCCAGGTGATCTGGGCTCAGCCTGTACTAGCTGGGACTTCCACCCAGAGAGCCCAGTTAGTGACACTGACCTAAGCATTAACGCTGGGTAAGGACAAGAAGCTGACTGTGTACACTGACAGCCGCTCTGCATTTGCCACTGCCCACATACATGGAGCCATCTGTAAGGAAAGGGGGATCCTGACCACAGAAGCGAAGGCTATTAAAAACAAAGAAGAAATATTAGCCCTAATTATTGCCCTGTGGCTGCCAAAGAAATTAGCCATTGTCCACTGTCCAGGGCATCAGAATCCCAAAGACCCTGTAGCCAGAGGTAAAAACCTGGCTGACAAGACGGCCTGGGAAGTTGCCCTTCGCAGGGATCCTGTCTTAGTAACCAACCTTCCAGACCCAGGACCCAGACAGCTACTAGACCATCCCCAATATACTAAAGAAGACCTGGACTGGATTCATAAATTACCCAAGAATGGTACCGGGTGGCGGAAGACCAAGTCACACTACCTGAAAGAATGGGAGAACAGCTATTGCTAAAAATGCACCAGACCACTCACGTGGGCACTAAAAGATGCAAGACATGGTAAGACACACCAAAATAAAGATTAAAGATGCACATTCTAAGATTGATCAGATTGTAGCTAGTTGCAAAGCCTGCCAGCTGAGAAATGCAACCCAGTGTGAGGTCAACTCAGGATCGCGACAGAGAGGTGATGAGCCTGGAGCTTATTGGGAAGTGGATTTCACTGAGGTAAAACCAGGAAAATATGGTTATAAATATCTGTTAGTTTTTATAGATACTTTTTCAGGATGGGTTGAAGCATTTCCCACCAAGCATGAGACAGCACTGATGGTGGCAAAGAAGCTACTAGAAGACATGCTGCCCAGGTATGGCCTCCCAGTAATGAGAGAGTCAGACAATGGACCAGCTTTTGTTTCCAAGGTAATTCAGAGCTTGGCTAATGTTTTGGGGACCAATTGGAAACTACATTGTGCATATAGACCCCAAAGTTCAGGACATGTAGAGAGGATGAATAGACTCTAAAAGAGACCCTAACTAAATTGTCCATGGAGACTGGCAGTGACTGGGTGGCTCTCCTTCCCTATGCCCTGTGTAGAGTGCAGAACTCTCCGTACAAAATAAGACTTCCCCCTTTTGGAATAGCGCCCCCTTTGATTCCCAATTTACAGTCTGACTGACTTGCTGAATTTGATGATTACCAGCTTTTGCAATCCCTCAGGGCCCTGCAGCAGGCCCACCAAGATGTGTGGCCACAGCTGAAGGCCCTCTATGAGACTGGACCACCTCTGGAACCTCATCGCTTCAGGCCAGGAGCCTGGGTGTTCCTTGAGAATTGATCATGTCTATGGCAGTGCCTAACATTAAGGATTGTCATTTTCTTGATCAAGAACCTAAGAACGGGGGCTGAGGGTGTGGCTCAGCAGTAGAGCACTCGCCTTGTACATGCGAGACCCTGGGTTTGATCCTCAGCACCACGTAAAAATATATGAATAAAATAAAGGTATTGTGTCCAACTACAACTGAAAAATAAATATTAAAAAAAAGAACCTAAGAACCTATAGAGTGAAATTGTATTGAGTAATTTGAGTGAATAAGGCATTGAAAGGGGGAAAAAAAATAAAAAATAAAAAAAAATAAAATTGACTTTTGACTTTTATTCGTGCAAGTTTAGCTAACCTCTTAGCAGTTTATTGGAAGGACTTATCAACAGAAAAAATCCTCAGAAGATATTCATGGTTTTTGTTTTTACTAATAAGAAAGACAATGTGAATGAAATACCAATATAGTTGAGAACTTTTAAAAGTACAGCTACTTTTATTTTTATATGCAGAATAAAAAGGTTAGCATATTAAAAAAACATATGTTATAATAGGTTCCCATTTACCAAGATGAGACATGGTAATGACATTTTCTATAGGACTCAAACCATGAAAGGGTAGAGATGCCTGCCATGCATGAAGTCTTGATATCACCATCATCACCATCATCATCACTTTTATTTCAGAACTTGTGAAACAGTACTTTTGTATGGAACCACATTCTGTTTAAGAAAGTGAATCCTATTTGTCACTGGCAAAACAATCATCGCTAGTCAGTCCATGCCTAAAATTTGACTTGATCATAACATATTCAGCAACAATTTATAAAATCAATTTGCATGATTGTCAAAATTCTACACTAGTACCCAAGAGCCCTATATAACTTTTGACACCATTCATGCATCTCCAGTGATCACACACGCCTTCGTAGAGAAACTTTTATGTAGAGAAATAAGAAGAAAACTCAAAACAACATAATTTCTGTGTCAGGAAACCAATTCATATCTAATAAAGAATTGCATAGCATTGGTAATAACAAAAGCAACAATCAATTATTTAATACTGTTTGAACTTAGCCTAGAATTCATAAAGACAGTGCCTTTAGGTCTTTGCCAGATTGAAAATTCTTTCAGGCACTAAATAATTTGGGGTGACTGTCATATGACTAAGCTTCAGGATGAAATAGAGAGTTTGTCAGCAGATGGTCTCAGACCTTGTTTTGTAGACTCTATTTCTGTTCTTTCTAATAGAAACTGGATTCTGTGCAGGAGACCAAGGAATGATGGACAGCAATAAGATGACCAGGTAAAGTGGCACAAAAGGATGGTCAGAAAAAAGTTTGAGATAACAAAATGAATTCAAGAGTGAAAAGAAAAAAGTGTCTCCAAAAATGCCAAATGCCCACCAGTGCATTACCATCGCTCTAAGAGCACACTGCTTATAACTTTCATGAACCACAACCTTTCCATTATCAGAGCTGTCTTCATGAGGAGAATAACTATATTCTCAAATTAATATTTATAGTTTCTAAGGCAAATAGTAAGTTCCCATCTTTTAATATATTATATTGTCTCTTCTTTTTCATTAAAACTAACACGCGACAGAGATCAGATCTGATGATGAGGTGATAAAAAGTGAAAAATTGTAAATGTCAGATTCTTAGGTGGCCATAACAGCTTAATGACTGATACCAGTGCAGAAATGTGTATAGATACCATGTGTGCATTAATTAATGTTTTATCAACTGAAAGAATTTTACAAAATTACTTAAAAACAGGAATAAATGAAATTAGTTTTGTTATAAAATCATTTATTTCTAAAATAGTCTTTGCATTTAAATGTAGATGATATGTATAGTATATAAGTCTATATATTATAAGCAGAATATATTTAACAGTTAAAAATCATTATTAAAAAAACATTCTTCAATCATTGAATGACTCTGCCATTTGTTCAAAGTTTCAAAAAATTTTAATGCTATATAATATATATATATATATATATATATATATTCCCTGCATTCCTTTAAAAGATTTCCTTTGATTCTTAATTACAAAGTAAATTTAGTTCCTGTTGTTTATTTGAAGGTAACTATTTAATGAAAATAACTTAAATCTCTGTCTCAGTCAAAAAATTTTACATGATTTACATTAACAATAATTGAGGAAAGTGATCAAAACAATATTCTTTAGAGGAAAGCAGCTGTAGCATAGAGTCTGTGCTGGTGGTTCAATGGTGGACGAAGCAAAAATGCTTATTGGATCTTAAACAATGCAGCCAGATGAAAGGAATATCAAGAGTAAATCTCTATTTTTAGCATTATAAGAAGAACAGAAGTAATTATTTGAAAATAACTTCTAGTCTATAATATGCTACGTGCCATTTATGAAAATTTTACATAATACATTATTTCGGCACTATATCCTAAGTTAATATGGAGTTAATTTTACTCCATACCTGATTCTTTAGGTAGTTACTCTATTTCTAATGTGCCCCAGGCTATAAGAGCATTTTTAAATATTCTACCAAGAATGAAAAAGCACTGTCAGTTAATGATGGCACAGCTTTGTTTATAATACACACCCATTTTCAGGAATATTAAATATGAAATATGCAATCTTTGAATCGGTGAAATCTAAAGAAAATCTTAAATATCCACCTATTCTAGTCTTTTCATCATTCATCTCTCTACAGTGTCCTAGATTTGTTCATTTCCTACACTAAGTGTCAGAATGGTTTGTAGCAAGATTTCTTTACTAAATGCTGAATACGCTCCTCTTTCTGTGATAAACCAACAGAGCCTCTGCAAGGAGTATTCTTAAGGATATTTCTGAGTTTTTCCCATGACTGTTTCTCTTGTCTATAGCACATATCTATACAATTCCTGAGACTGAGGAAATTTGTGGTTTTCTGAAGTGCTTCCTGTCAAATGTCTGCCTATCATATTGCTCACCTACTGGACTGTTGTCAAAAGGAAATGTTAGAGTGACTGATAGAAAGTCAAGAAAGCAACTAACTTTACTACAAATAAAGGATGCACTGAGGCTGGGGTTGTGGTTCACTGGTAGAGTGCTTTGCTTGCACAAATGAGACACTGGATTGTATCTTCAGCATCACATAAAAATAAATAAAATAAAGGTATTTTTTTTTAAATAAGAATATACTGCAATCCCAGTAAAGGCTGAGGCAGAAGGATCTCAAGTTCAAATCCAGCCTCAGAAAACATGAGGCACTAAGCAACTCATGAGACCCTGTCTCTAAATAAAATACAAAATAGGGCTGGGGATGTGGCTCAATGTTGAGTGCCCCTGAATTCAATCCCTAGTACAACCGCCCCAGCCCCTGCCAAAACACACACATACACACACACACACACACACAGAATATAACAAAGTCTTATATATGCTATATTATATATATATATATATATATATATATATATATATATATATTCCCTGCATTCATTTACAAGATTTCCTTTGATTCTTAATTACAAAGTAAATTTAGTTCCTGTTGTTTATTTGAAGATAACTACTTAATGAAAATAACTTAAATATATGTCTCAGTCAAAAATTTTTACATGATTTACATTAAGTTAGAACAATCAGAGTAGGAAATATGAACTTCCCCAATCCTCAAAATTTACACCAGCTCTTGTAGACAATGATATTACCTGGTTGGAGTAAAAATTCTGGGATTTTCAATACCTTATCATCCACTCTACCTCTATTATGCTAAAGACCCTAGATATATGATGCCTGCTTGACTGAAAGATTCAATAAGCATTAAAACTTCAGCACATTCCCAATTACTGCAAAAACGAGTGAAGCAAAGGTCAGTTCCTAAGACACAACAATCCCCTGCCCAATGGGACAATATTTTGAACTAGAAATGGTTTATCCTTGTGTACATTCGATTTTTCCATTCTGTTTTTTGATTGTTTGTTATGTTTCGTGTTTTGTAGGGAGAAAAACACTTTTATTTATGTTGAATGCATCCAAAAATAATCTCTCTTTCTAAATGGGTATCGAGGTGAACTTGTTATATTCAAAATGACACAAGCAAGCATTGCCTGTTTACAGAAGCACAGGGCATTAATGTCTATGTCTTAACTATTTAAAATCTATTTGCAAGTGAAAAAACCTACAGAGTTCACAATGCAGAGTGTACTGGCTATTAGAATTTTGATTCCACTGATATTCCAATGGTCCTTTTTTTAAGAAAAAAAAATGGCCATTTGGAATCACAGAAAGTTCAATTCCAGTACCTACCCAGAGACGTGTAAAGTGGCTGATGAGAGAAAATTATGTTTCATAAGGAATACATGCTGCCTATGAATTCTCTCAGCTCACTTCTCACATCAAGAAAAATAATCATTAGGGATAAATGCCTACACTGTTTTATTTTTAGCTCTTTTGAGGAGAAACCTATTATTTCCTTCATTCCTTGGATGAGACAGGAAGTATTCTCTTATGTTCTAACATCATAAATAAATCTGCTGATTTTTCAAATTGTGGGAAAACCACTATATCTTATTATAAATGAGGGATGGATTATGAATCATAGAAGTAAAAAAAATTATTTCAGCTGAGGGGCAGAGCCGCCCCCCACCCCCCGCGCCTGCCAGGTAGGCGGAACTGTGACCACCGACAGAAAAGGCCCAATGGCCCGCGGAGGGGCAGAGCTTCCAATCACTCCTGCAAGGTAGGCGGGCCTGCGACCCACCAGCAGAAGAGGAGCAGAGGCCTGCTGAGAGGCAGAGCCGCCCCCTCCCCCTGCGCCGGCAAGGTAGACGGAACTGTGACCACCCACAGAGCAGGCCCAGCGGCCTGCTGAGGGGCAGAGCTTCCAATCACTCCTGCAAGGCAGGCGGGCCTGCGACCCACCGGCAGAAGGGGAGCAGCTGCCTGCTGAGAGGCAGAGCCGCCCCCGTGGCCTGAGGAAGGGTAGAGCTGCCCCCCCCCGCGCCTGCAAGGTAGGCGGACCTGCGACCCACTGGCAGAACAGCCCCAGAAGCCTGCAGAGGGGCAGTGCCGCTGCCTGTGCCTGCAAAGTAGGCAGAACTGCGACCACCGACAGAACAAGCCTAGCGGCCCGCAGAGGGACAGAGCTGCCGCCCGTGCCTGCAAGGTCAGCGGACCTGCTACCGACCGGCAGAGCAGGCCCAGCGGCCTGCCGGCGTGGTAGGCACATTGCCCCAATTGGAGGAGGGGCAGAGCCGCCGCCCGCGTCTGCGAGGAAGACTTTGCAACTATACAAGACCAATATAAATATATAGGAGGAAAATTCAATAGCACAACAGTTTCACCAAGTAGAAAGGAACGCGAACAGTATGAAGAGACAAGGAAAGAAAGGACCACAAGCAATGCAGGTCAACTCAACGTTAGAAGAGGTAATAGCTGCAGCAGATGGAATATCAGGTAAAGAATTCGGGATATACATGCTTCAGATGATCTGGAGTCTCAAGGAAGACATCAGACAGCAAAATCAGACAATGAAAGATCACTTCAACAATGAAATACATAAACAAATCCAAGAAGCAAAAGATCAACTATACAGGGAGATAGAGGTTATAAAAAACAAACAAACAGAAATCCTAGAAATGCAGGAAGCAATAAACCAACTTAAAAACTCAATGGAGAATACTACCAGCAGAGTAGAACACTTAGAAGATAGAACATCAGACAATGAAGATAAAGTATTTCAATTGGAAAAGAACATAGACAGCTCAGCAAGACTGTTAAGAAACCATGAGCAGAACATCCAAGAAATATGGGATAACATCAAGAGACCAAATTTAAGAGTCATTGGGATACAGGAAGGGACAGAGTTTCAAACCAAAGGAATGAGCAATCTATTCAATGAAATAATACGAGAAAACTTCCCAGACTTGAAGAATGAGACAGAATCCCAAATCCTAGAAGCCTACAGGACGCCGAATGTGCAAAATCATGAGACCCACACCTAGACACATTATAATGAAGATGCCCAACATACAGAATAAGGAGAGAATTTTAAAAGCTACAACAGAAAGGAAGCAGATCACGTTTAGGGGTAAGCCAATCAGGATAACAGCTGATCTTTCAACACAGACTCTGAAAGCTAGAAGATCCTGGAATAACATATTTCAAACACTGAAAGAAAATGGGTTCCAACCAAGAATTGTGTATCCAGCGAAATTAAGCTTCAGGATGGAAGATGAAATTAAAACCTTCCACGATAAACAAAAGTTAAAAGAATTTGCAGCTAGAAAACCATCTCTTCTAAACATCCTTGGCAAAACATTACAGGAAGAGGAAATGGAAAATAACAATGAAAACCAACAGTGGGAGGTAGGACAGTAAAGGGGGGAAAAATAATCAAAGAGGAAAACAAACCATGTTTAGTAACAGAAATAAACAAATATGGCTGGAAGAACAACCCATATCTCAATAATAACCCTAAATGTTAATGGCTTAAACTCACCAATCAAGATACACAGGCTAGTAGAATGGATCACAAAACAAGACCCAACAATATGCTGCCTACAGGAGATGCATTTGATAGGAAAAGACATACATAGGCTGAAGGTGAAAGGTTGGGAAAAATCATATCACTCATATGGACTTCGGAAACAAGCAGGAGTGTCCATACTCATATCAAATAAAATAGATTTCAAGCCAAAGTTAATCAAAAGGGATAAAGAGGGACACTACATACTGCTTAAGGGAACCATACACCAACAAGACATAACAATCATAAATATATATGCCCCAAACAATGGTGCAGCTATGTTCATCAAACAAACTCTTCTCAAGTTCAAGAGTCTAATAGACCACCATACAATAATCATGGGAGACTTCAACACACCTCTCTCGCCACTGGACAGATCTTCCAAACAAAAGTTGAATAAGGAAACTATAGAACTCAATAACACAATTAATAACCTAGACTTAATTGACATATATAGAATATACCACCCAACATCAAGCAGTTACACTTTTTTCTCAGCAGCACATGGATCCTTCTCAAAAATAGATCATATATTATGTCACAGGGCAACTCTTAGACAATATAAAGGAGTAGAGATAATACCATGCATCCTATCTGATCATAATGGAATGGAACTGAAAATCAACGATAAAAGAAGGAAGGAAAAAGAATACATCACGTGGAGAATGAACAATAGGTTACTGAATGATCAATGGGTTATAGAAGACATCAAGGAGGAAATTAAAAAATTCTTAGAGATTAATGAAAACACAGACACAACATATTGGAATCTATGGGACACATTGAAAGCAGTTCTAAGAGGAAAATTCATTGCTTGGAGTTCATTCCTTAAAAAAAGAAAAAACCAACAAATAAATGATCTCATACTTCATCTCAAAATCCTTGAAAAAGAAGAGCAAAACAACAGCAAAAGAAGTAGAAGGCAAGAAATAATTAAAATCAGAGCTGAAATTAATGAAATCGAAACAAAAGAATTCAAAAAAATTGACAAAACTAAAAGTTGGTTCTTTGAAAAAATAAACAAAATTGACAGACCCTTAGCCATGCTCGCGAAGAGAAGAAGAGAGAGAACTCAAATTACTAGCATACGGGATGAAAAAGGCAATATCACAACAGACACTTCAGATATAGAGAAGATAATCAAAAATTATTTTGAATCCTTATACTCCAATAAATTAGAAGATAGTGAAGGCATAGATAAATTTCTTAAGTCATATGATCTGCCCTGATTGAGTCAGGAGGATATAGACAACCTAAACAGACCAATATCAATTGAGGAAATAGAAGAAACCATCAAAAGACTACCAACTAAGAAAAGCCCAGGACCGGATGGGTATACAGCAGAGTTTTACAAAACCTTTAAAGAGGAACTAATACCAATACTTTTCAAGCTACTTCAGGAAATAGAAAAAGAGGGAGAACTTCCAAATTCATTCTACGAGGCCAACATCACCCTTATACCTAAACCAGACAAAGACACTTCAAACAAAGAAAACTACAGACCAATATCTCTAATGAACCTAGATGCAAAAATCCTCAATAAAATTCTGGCGATTCGGATACAAAATCATATCAAAAAAATTGTGCACCATGATCAAGTAGGATTCATCCCTGGGATGCAAGGCTGGTTCAATATACGGAAATCAATAAATGTTATTCACCACATCAATAGACTTAAAAATAAGAACCATATGATCATCTCGATAGATGCGGAAAAAGCATTCAACAAAGTACAGCATCCCTTAATGTTCAAACTCTAGAAAAACTAGGGATAACAGGAATATACCTCAATATTGTAAAAGCAATCTATGCTAAGCCTCAGGCTAGCATCATTCTGAATGGAGAAAAACTGAAGGCATTCCCTCTAAAATCTGGAACAAGACAGGGATGCCCTCTCTCACCACTTCTGTTCGACATAGTTCTCGAAACACTGGCCAGAGCAATTAGACAGACGAAAGAAATTAAAGGCATCAAAATAGGAAAAGAAGAACTTAAATTATCACTATTTGCAGATGACATGATTCTATACCTAGCAGACCCAAAAGGCTCTACAAAGAAACTATTAGAGCTAATAAATGAATTCAGCAAAGTGGCAGGATATAAAATCAACACGCATAAATCAAAGGCATTCCTGTATATCAGCGACAAATCCTCTGAAATGGAAATGAGGACAACCACTCCATTCAAAATATCTTCAAAAAAAAATAAAATACTTGGGAATCAACCTAACAAAAGAGGTGAAAGACTTATACAATGAAAACTACAGAACCCTAAAGAGAGAAATAGAAGAAGATCTTAGAAGATGGAAAAATATACCCTGTTCATGGATAGGCAGAACTAACATCATCAAAATGGCGATATTACCAAAAGTTCTCTATAGGTTTAATGCAATGCCAATCAAAATCCCAACGGCATTTCTTGTAGAAATAGAGAAAGCAATCATGAAATTCATATGGAAAAATAAAAGACCCAGAATAGCAAAAACAATGCTAAGCAGGAAGTGTGAATCAGGCAGTATAGCGATACCAGACTTCAAACTATACTACAGAGCAATAGTAACAAAAACAGCATGGTACTTGTAGCAAAACAGGCGGGTGGACCAATGGTACAGAATAGAGGACACAGAAACCAATCCACAAAACTACAACTATCTTATATTTGATAAAGGGACTAAAAGCATGCAATGGAGGAAGGATAGCATCTTCAACAAATGGTGCTGGGAAAACTGGAAATCCATATGCAACAAAATGAAACTGAATCCCTTTCTCTCGCCATGCACAAAAGTTAATTAAAAATGGATCAAGGAGCTTGATATCAAATCAGAGACACGCTGTCTGATAGAAGAAAAAGTTGGCTACGATCTACAGTCGGTGGGGTCGGGCTCCAAATTCCTCAATAGGACACCCATAGCACAAAAGTTAATAACTAGAATCAACAAATGGGACTTACTCAAACTAAAAAGTTTTTTCTCAGCAGAAGAAACAATAAGAGAGGTAAATAGAGAGCCTACATCCTGGGAACAAATCTTTACTCCTCACACTTCAGATAGAGCCCTAATATCCAGAGTATACAAAGAACACAAAAAATTAGACAATAAGAGAACAAACAACCCAATCAACAAATGGGCCAAGGACCTGAACAGACACTTCTCAGAGGAGGACATCCAATCAATCAACAAGTACATGAAAAAATGCTCATCATCTCTAGCAGTCAGAGAAATGCAAATCAAAACCACCCTAAGATACCCTCTCACTCCAGTTAGATTGGCAGCCATTATGAAGTCAAACAACAACAAGTGCTGGCGAGGATGTGGGGAAAAGGGTATACTTGTACATTGTTGGTGGGACTGAAAATTGGTGCAGCCAATTTGGAAAGCAGTATAGAGATTTCTGGGAAAGCTGGGAATGGAGCCACCATTTGACCCAGCTATTCCCTTTCTCGGTCTATTCCCTAAAGACCTAAAAAGAGCATGCTACAGGGACACTGCTACATCGATGTTCATAGCAGCACAATTCACAATAGCAAGACTGTGGAACCAACCTAGATGCCCTTCAATAGATGAATGGATAAAAAAAATGTGGCATTTATACACAATGGAGTATTACTCTGCATTAAAAAATGACAAAATCATAGAATTTGCAGGGAAATGGATGGCATTAGAGCAGATTATGCTAAGTGAAGCTAGCCAATCCCTAAAATACAAATGCCAAATGTCTTCTTTGACATAAGGAGAGTAACTAAGAACAGACTAGGGTCAAAGAGCATGAGAAGAAGATTAACATTAAACAGGGATGAGAGGTGGGAGGGAAAGGGAGAGAGAAGGGAAATTGCATGCAAATGGAAGGAGACCCTCAGAGTTATACAAAAGTACATACAAGAGGAAGTGAGGGGAAAGGGAAAAATAATACAAGGGGGACAAGTGAATGTCAGTAGAGGGTGCAGAGAGAGAAGAGGGGAGGGGAGGGGAGGGGAGGGGGGATAGTAGAGGATAGGAAAGGCAGCAGAACACAACAGACACTAGTATGGCAATATGTAAATCAATGGATGTGTAACTGATGTGATTCTGCAATCTGTATATGGGGTAAAAATGGGAGCTCATAACCCACTTGAATCAAAGTGTGAAATATGATGTATCAAGAACTATGTAATGTTTTGAACAGCCAACAATAAAAAATTTAAAAAAAATTATTTCAATTCTTCTAAAACTCTTCTTCGGTTATAAATAAAACCAATGACAACCTACTTCAGCATACAACAACTGGACATGGTCCTGAGACGTCTCTGGCACGGTTGGGCTATAGCTTTCTTTTTTATGATTCACTGTGGTAAACTGGAGTCAGAGGATATTCTAATTGTCCCGGGTCACTTTCCCACCTCTGTGGTGCAGGGAGAGTTAGCACCAACCAAATTACATTAAATGGGTTTCCCAAAAAGAAATGGGAGAGCTAATACCAGAAAGGATGCTGAGCAGATACAAGTAATCAACTTCATTCCCCTCAGTGAGTTTTGGTGATGCTTGGTTTGTCACTGGGGTATCTTCTACTACTACACCCTTCTGACATCAAGCAGCATATTAATACCCCTTCCAATGTCATTACAGTCAGTATGCCCTCCATGCATCTCCTAAGACGCGTGGTACATCACAACAATCTAAACATTGAAAGGAAAGATCATCAGCTTCAACATGATCCCAGTCACAATGTTGGCTTAGTATTTATAAATGGTTATCAACTCCTGCTCCATGAAATAGAAACATAGCAATACATTAACTTCGATTGACTAATTATTGTTAAATAATAAACATTAAATCCTCTTTAGATATTTGCCTTAGTTCTTAATTGTTATGCACTCTTACTGTTTTCAGTTTTAGGGAGCTTTATATAGAATATCCTTTAGACCAAATGCTCAGGGTGCTTTTAATTTTTGCTCTAGTTAGAAAGATATTTATGGGACATTGAGAATTACTTGACATACCAAAAATCTTCTGAAATTCATACAGACACACCATTTGCTTGTCTTCTGCAAAAGTTTGCCTAAATGGTTTTATATAGATTAAATGTAGTTTCACAAAAGCTGTTCAAACTATCATTGGTAAATAATGAGATATAAATTAGGAAACACTGAAAATTAACATAATTTCTAAATAGAATTAATTATTATTAATGGACTATTCATTTAGAAGTCCAAATCCATTTTATGCAACTCCTTGACTAAATATATTTTTATCTTTGTTATAAGAATATAATAGTTTACATGGCGGCGGGTGCGGAGAGATCAAGTCTCTGACCTCTTCAGCTGCGTGGGCATAGGGAGTCGTAAACCGTCTAAATGCTGTTTGCTGAGGATCACTAGGCAATGCTGAGCTGACGTGGATCTAGGGCAAACAGTCTGGGCCTCTCAGAACACACACCGAGCCCAGATCGGCTGAATTCAAGCTCCCATTTGCCTGCTTCTCGCAGACAAACTGCTGTGACTCAGCACTAAACGATCCTGCTGAAACAACTGGTCGGCCCTTCTGAACCTACAGAGGTTAATGACAACCGAGCCTTCATAGGCAGTGGCCACAGGATTGAGACGGGGCTTGGGAGAGCCAGTCAGGACCCACCTGTTGCACTGGAACTAATAAATGAATTCAGCAAAATGGCAGGATATAAAATCAACACGCATAAATCAAAGGCATTTCTGTATATCAGCGACAAAACTTCTGAAACGGAAATGAGGAAAAACACCCCATTCTCAATATCCTCAAAAAAAATAAAATACTTGGGAATCAACCTAACAAAAGAGGTGAAAGATTTATACAATGAAAACTACAGAACCCTAAAGAGAGAAATAGAAGAAGATCTTAGAAGATGGAAAAATATACCCTGTTCATGGATAGGCAGAACTAACATCATCAAAATGGCGATATTACCAAAAATTCTCTATAGTTTTAATGCAATGCCAATCAAAATCCCAATGGCATTTCTTGTAGAAATAGATAAAGCAACCATGAAATTCATATGGAAAAATAAAAGACCCAGAATAGCAAAAGCAACTCTAAGCAGGAAGTGAGAATCAGGCAGTATAGCGATACCAATTTCAAACTATATTACAGAGCAATAGTAACAAAAACAGCATGGTACTGGTACCAAAACAGGCGGGTGGACCAATGGTACAGAATAGAGGACACAGAGACTAATCCACAAAGTTACAACTATCTTATATTTGATAAAGGGGCTAAAAGCATGCAATGGAGGAAGGATAGCATCTTCAACAAATGGTGCTGGGAAAACTGGAAATCCATATGCAACAAAATGAAACTGAATCCCCTCCTCTCGCCATGCACAAAAGTTAACTCAAAATGGATCAAGGAGCTTGATATCAAATTAGAGACTCTGCGTCTGATAGAAGAAAAAGTTGGCTCCGATCTACATATTGTGGGGTTGGGCTGACCCAGCTATTGCCCTTCTCGGACTATTCCCTGAAGACCTTAAAAGAGCGTACTACAGGGATACTGCCACATCGATGTTCATAGCAGCACAATTCACAATAGCTAGACTGTGGAACCAACCCAGATGCCCTTCAATAGATGAATGGATAAAAAAATGTGGCATTTATACACAATGGAGTATTACGCAGCACTAAAAAATGACAAACTCATGGAATTTGCAGGGAAATGGATGGCACTAGAGCAGATTATGCTAAGTGAAGCTAGCCAATCCCTAAAAAACAAATGCCAAATGTCTTCTTTGATATAATGAGAGCAACTAAGAACAGAGCAGGGAGGAAGAGCAGGAGGAAAAGATTAACATTAAACAGAGACATGAGGTGGGAGGGAAAGGGAGAGAAAAGGGAAATTGCATGGAAATGGAAGGAGACCCTCATGGTTATACAAAATTACATATAAGAGGTTGTGAGGGGGATGGGAAAAAAAACAAGGAGAGAAATGAATTACAGTAGATGGGGTAGAGAGAGAAGATGGGAGGGGAAGGGAGGGGGGATAGTAGAGGATAGGAAAGGTAGCAGAATACAACAGTTACTAATATGGCATTATGTAAAAATGTGGATGTGTAACCGATGTGATTCTGCAATCTGTATTTGGGGTAAAAATGGGAGTTCATAACCCACTTGAATCTAATGTATGAGATATGATATGTCAAGAGCTTTGTAATGTTTTGAACAACCAATTAAAAAAAAGAATATAATAGTTCACTATTTTTCATGTTGATCCAGCTTTTAGGATTATAGTCTGTCTCTACACTTTAAACAATTAAAAATTCCAAATATTTTATTATATACCTATCTGTTTGGATAGTTTCAGCAGCAAATAAAGAACATCTAACTTAAACTGGCTTAGATACCTAATAATTTGTTGACTTGCCTTCCCAGGATAACAAAGTACAGTGGTTCTGGCTTGACTTAATTAAGAGATTTCTCTACAATCTTTTACAGGTCAGTGTAATATTCAGGCTGCAGCATTCTTGTGCTCACATCTGTGTAGGATGACATGTAGAAGATAAATCATTTCCTGGTTTCCCTAAAGAGCAAGAACAACCTTTGCAGAAGTCGTCAGCAAACTTTCATCACAACTGTCTATCCTGAATTGTATCAAATGCCCACTGATACACAAACAATTGATAAAAATAAAGAACTGATCATTTAAACCTCTACAGCTTGGCTGGGAGTCAAGATCTTAGAGTAATGAGCTGCATCAAGTCAGAGTTATGGGAGGGAGAAAGGGACAATGGGTACTAGGTAGGCAATCAACTACTGCTGTAGCATAATATTAAAGCAATATATTTTGCTAAAGAACATGGATGGAATCACATAGTTTAGAGAAATGTTCAGTGTTGGCTTTCCCAACATCCTAAATGCTACACTACCCTAATGTGCTATGGGAATCTGCTACAGCCATCATCCTTGGATCCTTGCCAACATTTAGCATAGATCTTCTATCTGGGTAGTATACAAGTGAGGTAGAGTCCCCCATCACCACTTTTTCCATTGATACATTTTTGTTTATTTGCACAAAGTACTCTGAATTTGGCCAATATGGTTCAAAGTCAGGGTATTTCAGAACAATGATCATGCATTTAACTTTTTTGAATTGTAGACAGAATTTTTTTTCACTGTAAGAGTAATGTCATTTAAAATCTTAAAAATCATTTAAAAATCACTAGTGATTCAACATCTTTAATTTTCCTTTTATTTTCCACTATGTATATTATAAAAATCTCTATATATTATTAGATAGTGTTTATATCCCTTATTCTTAGTATCTGTATAAAATCATGACAAGAATATGTATATAATGTAATACAATTCACAATATTCAGTTAGAAACAGTAACTCTAAAATATTTGGCTATTTTCTACATTTTTTATCACTTTAATGATTTGAGGAAACTAACTTTGCAACCAGTCCCAAAAATATAAGGTTAATAATGAAATACTTAGATATAATTTTTAAAAAGGTACAGAATCTTAATATGAAAAACTATAAAATTCTGACAAAAAAAATCAAAGAACTAAACAAATAGAGAGAGGAATATTCAATATTGTCAAGATGTCAGTTCTTTCCAACTAAATTTATAGATTACAATCCAAATCAGAATCCCAGCAAGTTATTTTGTAAATACAAGTATACTGATTCTAAAGTTAATATTGAAAAGCAAAATATCCAGAATACTTAGCTCAGTATTAAAAGAGAAGAACAAAGTCAGAAGACTGGTGCCACCCAACTTCAAGATTTACTGTAAAGCTATAGCAACCATGAAGACACAAATATATGAATGGGACAGAGTAGAGAATCCAGAAAATAAAAAAAAGGTCCACATAAAGAGATTTAACCTATCTTCAAAAACGAAGAAAAGGCAGTACAATGGAGAAGATAGTTCTTTCAACAAAATGTACTGGGACAACTGGACACACACACACACAAAAAAAAAATATAGACACAGATTTCATGTCCTTCAAAATGGATATTGATAGACTATGGGGGGGGGGAAGTATTGGGAATTCTCTGTCCTTTCCATTCAATTTTGCACTGAACTCAAAACTGCTCTAAAATGGTTTATTAATTATTCAAACATAAGATAATAAGTTATTTGCTCCCATAAGACAGCAATAGCAGTGTGACTGCTTATCTTTCACTTGAATACCATTTTAAAAAACTCTAAATCCAGAAAAAAAGCAAAAAAAGCACTTCATTGATATGATACAGATAAGGATATACTGATTTTGAATGACAAAAAAAATCAAGAACATCATTTGGAAGGGAAGTGTATTATAGACTATGAATCAGAATATACACTTCAATACAATGCTAAGGAAATCTCTTAACTTTTCAGATTTAGCCCATCCATGTTTGTCATCCAAGAATAATAAGGGAAAAGTAATCACTACCCTCCCTGATGCCAAGAGGTATAGAGATCAAGTTGATAACAATATGTAGTTATTGAAACTACCTACATTTCTGATTATAAAAAATTATATATGCCTATATATATATATGCTATTCTTATATTCAGGAAAAATATTAAAAAGTAAATATAAGCTACCTATAAAACTACTATTCAGAGATAACTTTGAATATTTCCTTTAATGTTTTAATGTTGTTTCTACAATTTGTACTTTTAATAGAATGCAGCTGGAACTATTAGTATCACAAGGTTTTCTCTCTCCCTTGACCTATTTTTGTAATTCTATACTTTTATCATTCCAGTTGTATACATAAGCTTAGTCTGGGTTGCAAGAATTTGGGTTGCAAATTCTTTATTAAATTTGTACTGTGACTGTTCGTGAAAGCAGCATGGTAGGATTTGGAATCAGAACTAAAGGCCAATCTTTATTCTATCACTCAATAGTTGTATGACTGTAAATAAATGGGTGAGTATCTTTAAACCTCAGTATCCTTGTGTGAAAATGAGTGAATACTGTCAAACCTTCTTGCTTGAGTTACTTTGAATTTTCATGAAATAATATTTATTAGAAAGTTAACTCACTACAATGCAAATGTGATCATAGCATCTTTGCTTAAACATTTGAGTGATTCCTCTCTCATTTTGGGATAAAGACCAAAATACTTATGGACACCTTCTTATCCTACCCCATTTCCATCCAGCCTTGTCTCCTACATTCCTCTCCTAGCACTCAACATTCCGTGCACACTAGCTGACATTATTGAGCCCCTTCATTTTCAAATATGAAGTAAGAGAAGAGGTCAATTTAACCATCTTTTCAAAACATCTGCTACCTGAAGGTAAAGCTTTCCTCCAAAATGGCCTTTTAGGATATACATCACAACTGGCAAGTCTATTCATGCTGTTCTGCAGATACTGAGAAAGATCCTTTGAGCACCAGAAATGTAAAATTAATATCAATAATCTTGTTATTATGGGTTTATATCTGGCTTTCATAAAACATCATTTGCTTATTTCAAAGCTGTAACTGTTCCTAAATCAACAGGTGTTGAGCCCTGTTTAGCTAATTCAGAGTGGAGTCAACAGCAGACGGAAGAACAGCTTGGCATCTGGCTTTGGCCCTGCTGCAGAATTGCCAAAAGAAGCCCAAGCATCCTACTTCACCTGCCTCTTCTGTTGTCATATGAAAGCCTCATTTTGTGGCTCCAGCAATGCTTGAAATTGACTGTCTGGTATCACAGAATGCCTGACCCTGACCAGGGGGCAAATGTCAAACCATGCCAGAATGCATGGCTTGGTTTTAAAATGACTAGCCAAATTCATTTCTCAGAAGAAGGGCATTGTACTGGTTTGGTGCCAACTTATTCTGAAACTAATCCATACTTGATTTAAAAGTTCACTTAGTTATAATTAGGCATTATAAATACGGAAATTATAGAACTGTTCCCCCTACTTCTATCTTTTCTTCTCTTTTGTTACTACCATTCATCTAAAAAATTGAATGAAAACACAAAACATTCAATGTAGTCTGCTTTTGCTGAGCTTATCTTAGATCAAGTTCCCTAGAAGAACTTAAAATGTGTATTGTTGAGCAAGTGATCTATTGAGGGAATGTTTTTTGAAAAACTGAAGAGAGCAGACAATAGAGGGGAAGAAGTTGGACAATGGTTTAGTTTCAAAAGTCTGGTCTCAGATTGGTCCCATAGGGAGCAAGCCAACATGAATTGAACTTCACAGGTAATGCCAACCAGAGGGAAAAGGGCTGAGCTGTCACACCTCCATGGCAGGCAGGCATTGGCTATGAGCCATTCAGGCACCTCCAGGCTAGCTGGCTCCTCTCTATCAGGACTCAATTCCCAGAAAAGGGTGCAGCTGTGAACGCTCATCAGCCAGCAGCTACAGAAGCTGGAGATGGAGGCACCAGCCTAAGAGAGGGAACTCAAGCAGGGCATCAAAGGTCATGTACACTTCACTAGTCACTTAAACTTATCCTATTAACTCTTGCTATCATAATTATTCCAATGTTATCCTGACCACTGTTCATTGTAAGGAAGCCTATATCCAAGTAAGACCTACCTTTGAGCTCTCAACCAGGTCATACTTATTCTAAACTCATAAAAATAGCAAGGAACTGAGAATTTGAAAAGAATGTAGTTAATTTGTACCTATACAGAGAGCGGATTGTGACCTATAGAAAACATAAAACAAGAGATCAGCCACACTCATTTTTTTCCTACACCATTTTATTTTCATTCCCCAGTTGTTATTGCAAAGGGTTATCCTCAGAAAACAAATTAAAAGATAACTTGTCCTTCAAGATTCATAACCTATGATGACAAAACAGTGATTTATCTCACCAGTTGAAATTCAGTAGAATTTGTTTATTTCATAGGAGCCAGTCTGGAATTGCAATCCTGAATATAAACTACAGGACTTCAGATGGCATTTTACTGAAAAATAATTTTATCATTAATGTCCAGTGACTTACAGAGTTTTTAGCTCTGGATTTTCTTTGAGAGCTTTCCAACACCCAACATCTGTTTGCAATGTTCTCTTATACAAATACTCAGAAGCATTTTTTCCCACTCTTTTACCTGTTTCAAGGCTAAAATAAATGGGCATTTTGGCTGTTACTAATGTAATGTTTTATTTTATTCAGCATAATATGCAGAGAATGCAAGGACACTAACTGGCCAGCTCCTTTTCAGACACTCTTGATACAACATCATTGCCTGAGGCAACATTGCAAGCATATCATACAGCAGAACTATGTAAGAGAATGAATTAACCACTGAATTGGAGGGGGAGCTAAACTGTTGACTAGTGAAGAAACTGTCTTCATGCCTTCCCTTTTCAAATACACCAGAAACAGAGGGTTCTTTAGGATAAAGATATAAAACATGAATTTCAGTGTCCTTCCTTTGCTTTTTTTCCAGACCAGAGCCTGGAAAGGAGCCCCTTGATGTTTTCTCATGATCATATGTTTTTTATAATTTTGCAAAAACAATATATTTCACATCCTTTTTCTTAAAGAAGACAATCCCCCCATCAAAAAAAATATATAATGATCAATTTTAGGCCCTATTAAGATTTGGATCTGCCAAGCTTACCCATTACCAAAATCACATTTCTTCCACCCAAGTAGCCAAGTTGGGAAGTAATGTGGAACTGATTCTCTAGCCCACCAGAGGTCCACACACCTTCTGAGACAAAGCAGAAGATTCAAAGCCTACCATCATCAATTCATTATTCTCTATGATCAAAATCTTCACTTGGAGATGCTTGTCATGAGTATACCCACCACACCTAAGAGAAACAGCACACCGCAAAGCATGGGATTGTGCAGCCTTCCTGGTTTCCTTTGATTTCCCTACCCCATTCGCCGCACATGCTAACATAATGATCAGGCAAAGGGCCCCCACACTTTTATCCAAAGATGCAAGACTATCTCTGTAATAGTGTATTTGTGGCACCTGAGTCTGCATATGCCATTTAAAATTAAAAGGCCACATTTCAGATTCAATCGTAAGGCTGCCAATTAGAGTAGCATTTTTCCTTGCATAAAAATCTTTTGGAGGTTGTTTTTCTTTTATGCCAGGCTCTTATTTACTATAAATTTCCAGTAGTTAGTAATGACCACAGCTGATCAACCTATTTGAAAACTATCCAGCACAGATTCATGCAAATAGATACTAAATAAATACTTGATGATATCAGATGATTTGGGAAAGATTTTCATTAAAGATATTTGACAGGGATAAAATCTTTATGAAAATGCTGGTGATTTGCTCAGAGTCCTGACTGAACCACTTCCAGATTCTGCAGATGAAAATTCCTTCTATTTACACCAACTCCAGGAATTACAGAATACCTCTGAAACCTGAATCCACTCACAGAGTCAGAAAATATGTTTAAAGTATAAGAGGAACTACAAATGATTTCTCCTCTAACAGGGAATTAGAAATACTAATTTTGCTCAAAAATTATCCATCAGTACAAGCTCTTCTTTGCACATTAAATTCTGCTTTTTTGACTATGCATATTCACTTTTTATTTTCAATAAAATCTATTCTAATATTTTAAAACAAAGAAATACATGCTAAGGCTTGGAACAATGAAGTCACTGTAAACAATTGTCAGGTAATGCTTATTCTTATAAAATAATAATGTCCCACTGTTTCTTTTCTCCACCCTAGAATGAGGAATAGGCCTATATTTCCTTAATAACTTTTTCTGAACTCTTTCTTCCCCTTAAGGATAGCTTGGATTTCATTTTGAAGTTCCAATAGTGAAGGCAATATGATTTTATAAAATCAAAGAAGGAGAAACCTGAATTTTGGGTTTCTTTCCCCCACCCCCTGCATTTCTAAAAAGATCTGCTGTTCTGCTTGCACAATCTGAACAGACTTTTTATAGCATAGATCTGTAATGTCCCCAAAGGCTTGTGTGTTGAAAGTTTGATTCCTAGCCCATGACACTGTTGGGAGGTGATGGAAACTTCAGGGGGTGGTGTATAGTCAGAAGAGTTGAGTGACTGAGGGTATGCCATGATGGGGGTATTTTATGTCTATATTCTGGCATGCTCTTTCTCTGTCTCTCAAACCCCACCCACCATTCCTACTTCAAGACCACCAGGAGGTGAGTGGTTTAGTTCCACCATCCACCACATGCTCTTTGCCATGATATTCTCCCTCACCACAAGCCCTCAATGATGTGGCCAAGTGATGATGGACTAACATCTTTAACACTGTGAGCTAAAATATAAATCTTTTCTCCTTTAAGTTGATTTTCTTAAGTCATTTTGTCACAATTGACTAACACAAGGCTCCTCCTGAGATGTCCCCCAAAAGCTCATGTGTAAGATAACACAAGAAAGTTTAGTGACAAAATGATTGAGTTTTGAGAGCCTTAGCATAATCAGTGAGCTAATCCACTGATATAAATTAATTGGGCAGTAATTGTAGACAGGTAGGGTGTGGTTGGGGAGGTCACTGGGGTTGTACCTTTAAGGTATAATTGTGTCCCTGGTGAGTGGAGCTCTCTGAATCCAAATTGCCATGTCCTGAGCTGCTTTCCTTCTCCATATCTATCTGCCATGATGTTCTGCTTCACCTCTGGCCCAGATTAATGAAGTCTGCTGTCTATGTATGGAGACCTCTGAAACCAGGGGCACCAAATAAATTTTTCCTTTCTTAAATTTTGCTTGTTAGGTCTTCTGGTCACAGCATCAAAAGTTGACTAAGATACTAAGGTTGTTTCCATTTCTTGGCTATTGTGAATAATGCTGCCATGAACATGAGAGTGCATACATCTCTTGGACATATTGGTTTCATTATCTTTACAGATATACCCAGAAAAAGGATTGCTGCATCATATAGTCGTCCTATTTTTAACTTCTTAAAGGACCTCCATACTGATTTCCAGAATGGCTATGGGGATATACATAGCCCCCAATAATGTCATTGCCTATTATTCTAACATGATACAAAAATGAGAAATTGAGGTATTATTTTTTGTCATAATATCTCAATTTGACCTAAAGTATATGTAAGTGAATTTTAGTAATCAGACTTTTTATCTATTGTAATCAACTGCTAATTAAGTAGCAAAGGATACTGTTTGGCACCTTTGACCCCTCGGGCACTAAAGCTAGGCTAGACAGAAAAATGCCCAGCTTAGCACAGGTCAGTTTCCAGGGAAAGCATCTGCTTACCACTATAATAATATCCCTTACTGTTGCAGAATGGGTCTATCTATAAGTTCAGAAATGCTAAATAAAGGTCAGTTCTTCTTCCCCAGGACTCAAAACTCTGGAAAATTATATGTAAAGCAAATGGCACAAAGAGGATGATCAGTCAGACAGTTTCTGGGTTATGACAATCCAAGAGCTTCGCAGTAATACTTTGAGGACCAAGTTGTATTTCTCCCCAAAGTCCTCAAATCCATGTTAACCCTTGACTGATGACAGATCCAAGTAAGAATATTCTGGAGAAAGTCAAATACTCTAGACTTTGAGGTAGCACTGACACAGAAATACAGGATATCTTCTGTACAAGTGATGTCTTCAGAGACACTGAAGCATTAGCCAGAAGCTTAGTGGGAAAGAGAGCTGTTCATTACTTAAGTTCTCTCCTGAGGAACCCAAAACACTGTTAGGAGTTATATTACCTATAGAGAACATGATTTATGCTGCAACTTAACAGTTCAATGTGAAGATATTTGACTAAGGTTTTCCTATGTAACGCATCAGTGCCAAATAACAATGGTAAAGATAATGACAAAAATGTACCAAGAGTTTAGTTTGTGATGGGAACTAGCCTGAGGGCTGTGTACATTTTTTTTTTGTTTGACCCTTATGACATTTGCATAAGATAACAGAAATACAACTGATCTTATGACTAGAATATTGAATTAATATCCTCATTTTTCCACTTCTGTATAGAGTGACCCTGTAGAATCTTGTATGACCTTCTATCACCTCTTAGCTTCACTTTACCAATATAAAAATTGAATGCCATTAGCACTTTCCATACTCCATTAAATTATTACCTTGTGGTGAGGGAGAATATCATGGCAAAGAGCATATAAACTAATAAGTGCACAGGTAAGATTATTATCTGCAAAATAAGGTACTTAGCAGGGTGCGGTGTCACAAGCCTGTGATCCCAGTGGCTCAGGAGACTGAGACAGGAGGATTGAGAGCTCAAAGCCAGCCTCAGCAATAGCGAGGTGCTAACCAACTCATTGAGAACCTGTCTCTAAATAAAATACAAAATAGGGCCGGGGATGTGGCTCAGTGGTCGAGTGCCCCTGAGTTCAATTTCCCATACCAAAAAAAAAAAAAAAAGTATTTATGTAGCCATACTTTGGACATCCTGAGAAAGAAATATTTTAATGCATCATTGTTTGCTTAAATTAGACAGCTTTCCTATTAGTATAAGCCATCAACCTCCCTTAATGTGATCCACCAAAATGGAGAATACAGAATCTAGATAGCATATGTGAAGATATCCATGAAGGGGGCTGGGGTTATGGCTCCGTGGTAGAGCACTTGCCTCACACGTGTGAGGCACTGGGTTCAATCTTCAGCACCACAAAAAAATAAAAAGTCTTGTGTCCATCTAAAACAAACAAACAAAAAAAAGATATCTATGAAGTATGTAAAAGCTTTCACAAAGGCCAAGAAGTTCTGTGAAAGCTGCAGGTGGTGAAATTATCTATTCCATCTAGGTTTTATTTTTAATAAGTTCCTTTAAAGATGGCTTTTTATTATGTCCCACAGCTATTTAAAAGGTGTTTTAATAAACACTTCTCTTTTATAGCTGCCAATCTTTTTCATCATCTCCCTATGTCTCACAGAAGTTACCAACATCCACTTGCCATCTCTTAAAAGTCTTCATTAACCAGGCTAATTATTTGAGAGTTGGGTCTCTTTTCTACTTCATGTCCTTAATCAATGATTCTGCAGAGAGTTATTTCGTGGTGTGGGGTTTTGTGGGCTGGGCATTTTTCCCCCTCCATTTTGGGTCACATGAGGGCTACTTCTGTGAAATTCAATTAGAACCTTATAATAGTTCTCTATAAATTTTATTACTTCAAAAACAAACGGTAAGATCTTGAAAGGAGCCTACAACTGCTGCAGAGAGTTTATTAACACTTTGTCAGAAAATGTGTTTTTTGTTTTAGGCAGATCAATCAAACCTACTTCAATTGGAAAGTCCCTCAGCTCTCAGTGTGGAAGAACACAGACTTGTCTAGTCCCCTCAAACAGGGTTAAAAACACCCCCATTCTTCACACCCACAACACTATTGAGGAAATTTCCCCTTTCATTTGGAAAAAAAATGAGTTACCTTTTATTTAGTATAATAATTATCTAGAGACCACAAACAAGTTAGAAAAAAAGGAAAAAAAATCAGATTATTTTAGAGTAAGGAGCCTTAAGAGAAAGAAAATTCTGTAATTTTAACAAGATTTAAACCTCATTTGCCATACTCTTTAAAAGTAAAGGGGAAGCAAGCTCATCAAATTATTGCAATTATGAGCATATTGAAAAACTACCACACACATAAGGGAAGCAAACTGATCAAAATTAGGTAATATCAGCATTTAAGATTTATCTCTGAACTCAACAACCTGCTGTTTGATTTTCTGTGATTATGTACAAATAATAAAGGAGATAATAATTTCATTTAAGAAATGACTATATTTTTAAAACTACAACTTTAAAGAAGCTAGGTAGTAATAACAGCAAGTAAAAGACAAAACAGAATACACACTTAACCTCTACTTCACCAACTTACAAGGTATTTTATTACCTCTGAGCCCTAATGAGCTCATTCCTTCTGAAATCACTGTAACATCCAACTACAGGTACTTGGGAGTAAAACATTAAGATTGAATGACAGCATCCTCTGGGCAGACATAATAACCTGCATGGATGAGAAAGGAGGTTGATAAAGAAATCTGACATGAAGAAGGGATTGGGAACACAGGAACCCTCAGATAGTCCTGGAATGTGGGGGAGGGAGTCACTACAGTAGCAATATGGAGACACTGAACAATTATCTTTATGAAATTAAATGCATCATTTAGAACAGCTAGAATTGGTTATGATTGTTGGTATATATGTTCCTAATACCCACTAATGGGACTTTGTTTGAGCTTTCTCTTCTTAAATTGTGAACTATTAAAAGAAATACAAGGTCTGTTTCTATTGTGACTAACTCCTTTGGAACTCCTGATTCAGAGCCCTCACAATGTTCTATAAAATTTATGAATTCATTTGATGGACTAGCTGGCTTAGCAGTATAGGAAAACATTTTTGTTAGTATTTACATGGCAATAAAATCACTAACAATCATGTTCATTTCTATTCACTGTATATGTATGGCCTCTACTTCAAAAAGGTATCACTTTTACTAGCTGAAAAGTATTATTTCTGTCTGCCTCAGGGTCATGCAAATAATAAATGATCACAAAATGAATTTATCTTTTATATGTTCTTACAATAAATATTTATGTGATGCTTTATAGTTTACAAAGTGCTGTTCTTGTATATTATCCTACTTAATCTTGCTTAATCCCAGAATACATTATCCAGCTTCTGTTAATTTTTCTCATATCATCCTTGTTTCTATCACTACCCCACATTAACCTTCAAGGGGCAAGAAATTTTTCCAAAGGAAAAAGAATACTCACAAATGTCTTCAATCACAGAATTACAATTCACACTTTAGCTCCACCAGCTAATTTGTAGGTTGTCAAGCTAAACTTAATTCTCTGATCATAAGTACCATTTTTTTATAAGTAAAATTCAGTAAGAATACCATCACAACACCCAAAAATATACAGCTAAACCATCAGGGGAAAAAAATCAGTGTGCAATGTCTTTGGTGAATCTCTCTGTGTTACTGGATTTTACTGGTTTTACCAGTTTTGACTCATAATTAGTCTTTTGCCAAAGTAATTGGATTATGCATTAAAAGAAATTCAAAGCTAAGATCATATTTAGAACTAAGGTTCATAACCTGAGCTGACCCTTTACAAATTCGTTAATAGATCTTTAAGTCACGCATTTGTCCCTATGTCTCTTCCAAATTTTGGTAACCTGTATGGACGAGCACGTGTGGATGGATGCGTGCATGGACGCGTATGTGTGTACACGTGTGTACATGTGTGTGTGTACTAGCGTGTGTGAGCATGTAGGTGCCCATTTTTAATATTTGAGACCAGTGATCTCACTGCACTCTTAAGATTTAATCAGTCTGAGTCTGCTTCTTTAAGGTTGATCTGAACTGAGTTTCAACTATGAAAGTGTGTTTACATTTGAATGAGGGTTAGCTGATATCTGATGATTTAAATGCAAAGAAAAGACTTTCATAATGGTTACTTCAAATGCACCCCTATGATTGTGTGGAAAACATTGAGGAATCATGCCCATAACACATTGCCATCCATTTAATACTCCAGCTACTCACAAGGTGGCTCTAGCTACAGGTCCAACACTGATGTCATCTATTCATTAAAATGTATGCTGTGGACCCAGCTCTCAAGAGTGTTTACAGGCCATGTCAGAATTTCTTGGTTGATAATTACCTCGGCCCTCTCTCAGAGGGATTTTAGTATACTATCTAAGACAAAGATCTTGAGTAATATAATCTCAAATAAACTTGAAAGATTCTATTCCAACAAAAACATAATAATAACTTAAAGGAAAATAAATACATATGCATATATATAAATATATACACATATACACAGTATGTATATGTATGTGTATGTATAAGTATGTATGCACATATTGATTTGAATGAGTGCTAAGGCAAAATGAGGAAGAAGTACCAATGAAGAAAAACTGATTCTCACTGAAGCATTGAAGAAAGCAAAAAGAGCTTGTAATTTGTTTTAAAGTTTAAATTTCCTTTGTAGGTGGAGGAAACACTGGAAGTCAGTCCATGAGATGGGAAATGCCTGGCACACTGGAAAATGAGAGTCACTGGGATGGGAGTAGGCTTTGACGTGAACTGAGGTGCATGGAAGAATGTAATATTTTTTCCTCTTTGGTTGAAAAATTCTTAGTAATTTGATGAGTTTACAGTCTACTGGGGATTTGCACTGGGGGGAGGGGGTACAAAGATTTAAAAACTGAATTTATATAATACTATATTTTTATTTATACAAAATTGAAATCTAGTAAGCTATAGCATAGGACAGAAAGTCAGTCTTACATTTACTAGTAAATGGATGGATCTGGAGACTATCATGATAAGTGAAATAAGCCAATCCCAATGTAGAAGATAAAGCACAATAAGGGGGAGGGGAAAGAATGGAAGTTCATTGGATTAGACAAAGGTGAATGAAGAGAAAGGAGAGGGATAGGCATAGGAAAGACAGTGGAATGAACGTGACATAATTTTCCTATGTATGTATATGAAAAAAAACCTAAGCAAATTCTACCATTGTGTACGTCCACAAGAATGGGGTCCTAATTAGAATAAAATATAAATATACATGTATAACTGTATCAAAATGGATTCTACTGTCATGTATAACTAAAAAGAATCAATAAAAAATAAACAAAAAAGAAAAGTGAGTCTTAGCAAAGTGATTGGAAGCATTGATGACGACTCTTTCCTTGTGGATTCATGTTCTTAATGATTTTGAAGAATTTCCTTAGGAAATTATAACATAAAGCTCAAAATACTGGTTAGGGTAAGAAGTGCTGAAAAGCCACACATGCGCAGAATGAGAACACCTAAACCAAGAGGGAGGGAGAGACTGACTAGCTCTTTTTCACCCCCTCAATACAGAATGGAAGTCTGAAGTAGCCATAATTTAATAGTACTAAGACCCTGAGAAATGAGGCAAAATGTATGCTGTCAGCCGGTGGGCAGAAGCAGACTGGTTTAAAGCCAGTGTTTACTGGGCTACCTTTGGAGAAGAACTACATGTTGCCAATAGTACTACCTTGAGAGTCCTCTACCGAGACAAACTATTCTGGTTTACAGCATAGAGATGAGGAAGGAGACACCATTTCCAGGGTTTATATATCATATATAATTCTTATTTTAGTGGCAGGGTGGAATGGCACATTAGTATGTAATATCATTTCAACTAGTCAAGAAGGCTACTTATATGTGGTCCCCTTGGAAGAATTTGTAAGCAATTCCCAAGTGTCTCAGGACAAAGATTTTTGCAGAACCATCCTTAATTGAGCTAGTCACTTGCCTTTCTTCCTTCAGCAATCCTCTTTTTTTCCTGAAATATTTTCTCTACATGTTCTTGATTGCCTCCTACTTCAATGGCTCTTCTTTCCAAATTCCTTGGTGAAATTTCTAAATGGTAGAATGCCCTGATCTCATTTCTTATTCCTCTTTATTTTCTTAATTACACTATCTTTCCATGACAGTGATTCCAAATTTTCCCTTGGAATTAGTAGTCATGGGATCAGCTGGAGTTATGAAAAACAAAAATCATTGTCCCCATCCTAACCCTACTGAATCAGGAACTCTAAGGTAGGACCTGAAAATTGGTGTTTCAACAAATCAGCCCTCTGCACAATTCTGACTCACACTAACATATGGGAACCACAACTGCTGAGTATCTCAATCACAAATAGCATCATTGTATGATTGTAACCCTTGGACGTCTATCTCTCTTCTGATCCCTCCCCCGGATTCCAGATGGAATACCCAACTGCTAACCTGATATGCCCACTGAGATGACTACCAGTATCTAAAACTTAATATGGCCTAAACAAAAGTCCTGATCATCCACTCCTCACAGGCTTGTCATTCCACTATTTCTCAGTAAATGACACCATAATTTTTTCAGTTGTTCAAACTAAAAACTTAGAATTCATCTGTGATTCTTCTCCTTCAACAAATTCATCAGCAAGTTCCATCAACTTTACACCCCAAATATATTCAGGTCTAATTATCTCTATCCCTTCATCTTCACTACTATCACTTTTATTAAAAGCACTATTCAATGGTATAGGAGCAACAAAGTCAGAAAATGAAACTAGGAAATAGAGATTTTAAGAAAAGAACCAGGGAAAACACACTATCGCAAAATTCAAAGAATAGGAGGTAGAAAGCAAACAATCAATAAAAATCTCCAGAAAACTCAAGAAAGAAAAAGACTGCAAAAAAGAAGTTGGTGATGCCTGAGAGGAAAAGGTAGGATTTAAAAATATAAATTGAATGCATATATCGAGAAATATTTAGAGGAAGAAACAGAAGAAACCAAGGGTTGACTTTGAGTTCAAAAATCAGTGCTAAAGCTAGGCGCAGTGTTACCTACCTGTAATCCCAGTGACTAAGGAGGCTGACACAGGAGCATTGCAAGTTCAATGCCAGCCTCAGCAATTTAGTGAGGCCCTAAGAAACTTAGCAAAATGCTGCCTCAAAAACAAAAGAAAGGGCTGGGGTTGTGGCTCAGTGGTAGAGCACTTGCCTAGCTTGTGTGAGGTACTGGGTTCAATCCTCAGCACCACATAAAATAAAGATGTTGTATCCACCGAAAACTGAAAAATAAATATTTTTTAAAAAATTCTCTCCTCTCTCTCTCTCTCTCTCTCTCTCTCTCTCTCTCTCTCTCTCCCCCCCCCACCCTCTCTCTCTCAAAATAAATAAATAAAGGCATTATGTCCATCTACAACTAAAAAAATTTTTTTAAATAAAAAAATAACAGAAAACATAAAGGGCTATGGCTGTGGCTCCATGGTTAAGCACCCCTGAATTCAATCCTGATATCCCTCCCAAAAATATCAGTGCTGAGGACATCTGCCAAGATAGAAGAAATGACTGGCGATTTGAAGAAAGAGATGAAAGTTTGAATAGTCATTGCAAAGAAAGACAAGTACTAAAATAACATAAGAAACAGAAAAAAATAATTTAACCTTACGGAGCACTGCCTTCTGGAATATGTGACCACCTCTTTCAGGAAAAGTGTCAAATAGAATATTTGTGATCATTTTTTTCATGGTAGATCCCCAGATGGTCAATCTGTCCATGTAGACTATTTAAAAATTGATATGAATCATCACATGAATTACTTTATTCATTGAGCTTGGCATCAACCACAAAGGAAATTGGGGCACTTGAACTTGTTAACACAGTTTATACCAGAAAATTATATCACAAATAATATAGACTCAGTGCTTAATTAGATGAGGCTTGTCTTGCTTCATTGTTGCCTATTTATTTACCTTGTTGTTGGTAATAACTTACTCTAGCTCATTTCAGAAAGATACTTTCTAACTAAATGTAAAATGATATGAGAAAACTACCCTGATCAAAAAGAAGAATTTCGTCATGAGAAGGCAGGAAAAAAATTTGCTTATATTGTGCACATATCTATGTACAAGAATAATGTATGAATCTAATATACATGTACATAAGTAGTTTAATGGACTTTTTGGTTGTTAGGTTTTAAGAGCATAAGCTGACCCAATAGAAAAGTAAATCGACATTGTAGCATACAAACGAACAACAGAATTTTACTCTATGCTTAAGGATTACTTGACCTCCATCTACAATAGCAAGATAATTGCTTCTTTTTTAAGTTAAACATGTTTTTCTATTTATTTATTTATTTATCTATCTATCTAACTAACATAATTTGAAAGTCTTCTATGTAACTGGCCTTGAGATAGGTGTCAGGCTATGGAGCTGGCACTTGTACCCACGTGGTACACCATAGGCTGAAAGGCAGGAGGAACCAGTACTCTCAGACAGCACTGCAGGTGTCACTCTGGAGCCAAAGGAGGGGCAGATTAGCCAGAATGGAGGAGCCAGAGATAGAGCTAATTCTTTGAAGGCTGAGAAGAACTTCTCAAGATGAAAGGACAGGCTACCCTAAATTTACTATATATATTCTACTCAAAGTGTGGTCCTGGGGCTAGCTATGACTGTTTATGATTCAAGGTGAAATATGAAATACAGAAATTAACAGTACACATTTAGAGATTTTTATAACAATTTGACAGAGTAATTATAAGTCTGTTGAGTCTAGTAATAAAAAGTTAAGGATTCTATTTGGTATTCGTTTGTCTACTTCATTATGTTAGTAATTCATTTTAATTTGTTTTTTAAAAAGTATTGGTCAATGATGATGAGAAACTGGGGGGGGGGGGGGCGTGGGGAAAGCCCTGAGCTTAAAACTTATGTCCACATATGGGCTGGGGTTGTATGTAGCTCAGTGGTAGAGGGCTTGCCTCGCCTATGTGAGGCACTGGGTTGGATCCTCAGCACCACATAAAAATAAATAAATAAAAATAAAAGATATTGGGTCCATCTACAGCTAAAAAATATTTCTAAAAAACTTATGTCCACATAAATATCTGCAAATGATGTTGATAGTAGCTTTATTCATGACTACTAAAACTTTAAAGCATCCAAGACGTCCTTCGGAAAGTAAATGGAGAAATAAACAGGTACATCCAAACACTGAGATGTTATTCAGTGCTAAGGAGAAATGTGCTAACAGGCCATGAAAAGAAAGATATGGAGAAAATTGAATTGTATATTACTAAGTGAAAGAAGTCAAGAAATCAATACAAAAAGGCCTCATACATTCTACATAATTCCAAGTACTTGACATTCTAGAAAAGGCAAAACAATGAGAAAAACATCAGTGGTTTCCAGCAGTTAGCAGGAAGGAAGGGATGAATACATGGTATACAGAGGATTTTTAGGGCACAGAAACTATTCTGTATGTAAGAGTGGATCCATGTAACTAAACATTTGACAAAATTCATAAAACACACAACACCAAGAATGCAAACCAAAAGAAAATTGTGGGCTTTCTGAGATAATGTTGTGTCAGTGAATGCCCATCAATTGTAACAAAGGTACCAATCTATTGCAGGATGTGCATGTGTAGAAATGGGGGCATTTGGTCAATTTCTATACCTTCTTCTCAATTTCACTATGAACCTAAATGTACCTTATGAATGTAACTTATACTTATGAACCTAAAATTACTCTAAAAAATAAAGTTTATTTTATAACACTGGTCCTTTACCACAGTTGGTTGAAAAGACACCATTCTAGTCTTATTACTTTTTATTCCAAAATCCACCGGCTCCTCTCTGACCATATGAAATATCATGAAAACACCCTGAAAGATCCAAGAAACAAGAGGGAATGGGGTAATTGTTCACAAGGCTTCTTGAAAAACTAATAGTAAAATAACTCAAATATATAGAAATATACAAATCAAAATATGAAATCCCATCATAATCCATGTTCCAGAGACAACAAAAATCAATAATACTCTGCTGTTTTTATCTTTGGGGGATAGTATTGTGTATACTCACTTGCAAATTTTCTATTTTATTTATCTTGCATGGGTTCCCATGCAATTAGAGAAAAATAGTAACTTCAATGAGTTCATATTTATTGAGTGTCTACTATTTGGCAATGTTCTAAATAGTTTACAGCACATTATTTATTTGCTCCCCAAGAAACCCTGTGAAGTAGATATTGTAATTATGATCACGCTAAACAGATGAAAATACTGAGACACAGAAATATAAAGATATTGTGTCCATCTACAGATACAAAATATTAAAATATATTAAAAAACTCATGTCCACATAAATCATCTGCAAATGATGTTCGCTTAACTTTACACAGCTATTCAGTGGCAGATCCCAGAAAGAAAAATAGTTATGATTGCACTTCATTCATTTTATGACTACTTAGCGTTCAAATTTTTAAATTTAACAACTTCCATTTTAATAGACACTTGGACTGTGTTATTTCTTTACTATTAAAAATAATACAGTAACATGGATGAGACTGGGCAGGCCAGAAAGACAAATACTGCATGTTCTTCCTTATATGTAGAAGCTAAAAAACTGACTTCACAGAGTACAGAGTATAATAGTGTTTATCAGAGACTAGGAAAGATAGGGAGAGGTTTGTTAATGGATACGGAATTACAATTAGTAGCGGGAATATGTCCTAGTGTCTTATAACATAGTCAGGTAGCTCCACTTATAAAAAAAACTTATTATGTATTTCAAAAAAGCTGGAAAAGAGCATTCTGAATGTGCTCACCACAAAAAATAACATGCGAGGTGATGGTTATGCTAACTAATTATTATTATACATTGTATACAGGTATGGAAATATAATGTGCTCTATAAATATGTATACTTATTATGTCAATTAAAAATAATATTTAAGGGCTGGGGATGTGGCTCAAGCGGTAGCACGCTCGCCTGGCATGCGTGTGGCCTGGGTTCGATCCTCAGCACCACATACAAATAAGATGTTGTGTCTGCCGAAAACTAAAAAATAAATATTAAAATTCTCTCTCTCTCTCTTTCTCTCTCTCTTTAAAAATAATAATAATAATAATAATATTTAAAAATATCCATTACATCTTCTATATATCATTTTATTCACTTAAGTTACTATTCTATAAAATAAATTCCTAGATGTTGGATATCAAATCAAAATATTTACTACATTTAATTTATAATAGATGTTGAAAAATAGTCCTCTAAAATGATAGCATCAATCGATACCCATGTGTATTAGTTATCAGTGATTTATCTTTAATGAGCCTCATGTATTATTACTTAACATTATTTTTCAAGTTCAGAATTTAAAATATCTCTTTAAAAATTATAGAGTTTAGAGTTTAAAGCAGCATTATTAAGATGTGATTCTTCTCGAGATAGTTGTATATGATATCTGGGCTAGACATCTGAGTCAAATTCTTCTTTCTCATTTCTGCTAAATTTGTTCTGTCTAGGGGAAGAAGTGAATGTAACCTCCCTGAGAAGACCTGGCAATGAGTTATAACCCCCAGGGTTTGGCCTGACCTGGACTGGCTCTTAGAATGTACCAACTCAACAATCATCCAACTTGCGGCAGTCAACCACCTGTCAGTCCCCCAGTGGTGGGCAGGCAGCTCTAGACTGAAAACTTTGCTGAGAGTTACACAGGGAAGAAAACATCCTAAAAGACCACTTGGACAGGCAGTGCTCATTGCTTTCCCTTTTTATCTCTTCCACCCTGAGCCCACCAAATATTTCATTTGCTTGACATTTCTTCACTTGAGATGCTGTTTGCCCTTTAAATAGCATCTTAGCATTTGAGGTCCTCGAGCTGTCTTCTTTCCCTTCTTCCTTGGGCTGACACCTTTCCTGGAAGTTTGTGAAAAGGCTTGACATTCACAAAGTCCAAGGTTTTCTGGTGATACCAAATGAAAACAGAAGAGGAAGCCTGATCCTGATCAGCACTGTGCTGTAACACGGTTTGGCTCAGGTTACAGAACCTGGGCAGCTGTAACAGACAGAGGCTGTGGCCATTTCCTTCTATTTTATGATCATCCCTGTTTCATTACTTTATGCTTTCACTGCCTCCTGGCCTAGCAGCCTGTAGCAGCAGGCTAGAGAGATAAGGCCTTCTGGTAATAAATAAAGTAGAAGGGCAAAACCACAAGAAAGGGGATCTGGGAAATTGTGATGACAAGGCCATATGTTTAGCCTTGGATACGTGCTCTAAGAATAGTTGGGAGCCTTTTCCCTCTCTGAAGAGGACTTCACATTACACTATACCTATCATCCAGACATTCATAAATGCAAGGGCTTCACAGCCAGGGAAAGAGACTCTTTGACAGCACTCATTTCTTGTGACATATTCTAGAGGACTAAATACAAATGACAGCCACAGTGCAAGTGGCTTTCACTCAAGATAAAATCTTATGGAGGTCTGGATCGTACTGAGCAAAGAAATTAGAAAAATATCAATTTACTGATGAATAATCATAATAGGATCATCCTCTCTATTTACCTTAGATCTCAAAATCTGTAGATAAAAAAGGTCTGCCAATGGGGTGGTATGAAGAGGTGTGGAGAGAAGAATTCAAATATATTTACTTAATCAAACAATGTAACCAACTAAATAAACATGAGAGGAGGAGAAATCCTTGCTAATATACATTATGTTATTTTTTGACACTTATGAGCTTGCATCACATCTGCAGGAAAAAAAAAATCACATAGTATATGGCACCTAATTTTACTTTTCACTAAAGGCCTTAACTATAAGCATAGATCTAAATTCCATTATTAAGGATGTATATTCCCAAAATTGTTTAGTAAATGAGAGACTAATGAAAGAAACATGAAGCCTTCTCCCTATGCATAGGAAAATATTTTTAATACAGATTTAATAATATTAAGAATTTTTTAATATTGTGAAGCTCAATTATTTCAGATACTTTTCCCCCACCACCTCACTACACTGCTTTTACATGTTCAAGAGAGAAAAAAATCAAGGTTGGACAAAAAGCTACAAATGAAAGGAGTGGCCTGGGAAGTATCAGATGTATTTACTAAAGCACGAAAGCTCCCCCTTGTGATATGAAGTAGCCAGCCGGGAGGAAGCAGAGATTTGAGCTGGCTTTCAGGTGTGCATTTGAAATATTACTCCATGGATCTTATAATTGGTTTGTAATTGGTTCAGATACATGTGAGTAATTATAGAATTCCATGAATCTAGATAAAAATAATTAAAAATAGCTGCAAGCATTTTATAGAAATTATACTAAATTCCAAACAAGTTGAAGATTTAAATGTAATAAATTACATAGTGAAATTTTGAGGGATGATATTAGGATCTTCACCTGGGAGGGACATTCTAAATGGGATATCAAAGTCATAAGTTATAAAAGAAGAAGCTGCTAGATTTTGTAACACAATTCCTAAATGTCATCTAACACAATTCCTTAAACTACATTAAAAGAAAACTAAGAAAAACATAGTTGCAACATGTAAAACAGACCGATAGTTAATACAATTACCAAAGAATGAGCTCTTAAAATTTTTTAAGAGACAAAATCCCCATATGGCTAATAAACACAGTAAGATACAACTTCATCAGTAATAAAGAATAAATAAACCAATGAGATAGCATTTTTTTTAATTTACTGATCATCTGGGATCAGATTTAAAGAATGATAATATCCAAGACTGAGTCTATAGAAGTGGTAATAAATTTTTTAAAACTGAAATGTGCATACTGTTTTAACCAGAAATGTAATCTTTATATCAAGAAATAAATATCAGAGAAGGAAGATGGCGGCGAGGGGAGTGCATTGTCCCCGTGTGCTGCTTCACTGTGTGGGAGTATGACAAGTCAGGACGGCTAAAGGATATTTTGTTAGGAATTTCCAGCAATAGTGGGGTGCTCCGGAACCTGGAGGAAGGATTTCCATCGCACGAGGATCGGCTACGGGGACTCAAACGCGAGAGGTTTGTCGCACGGAGGGTAACACTGCTTATTCAGCAAATCGCCCCGCGGCTAAAGTCTGGGATAGAGACGCAGGGTTACAGCGCTGCAGTTTCTGCCAGCCGCGCAAGCACCGTACTCAGGGCTGAATTCTGGGTTTGAGACGGGGGAAGGAAGCGGTCCATCTCGGTTCTCCACACCGGTCAGACCACAGAGGAGGCCAGCAGCCACCATGTTGGTAAACTGACGTCACCACCCCTGTTTTTGACTGACCGCAGCTCATTCAGCCATAGAACAGGTAATTTCAGGCTGCAATTCGCCTGCGGCTTGCAGACAGATTGCTAGGGCTCAGCGCCTGGGTGCTTCTTAGAACCTGATCTTATCAGAGTGAATACCGAGCGCGGGGTGGCCGAGTTCCGGCTTCCGGAACTGAGCCCGCGGGGACTGCTTCTTGGAGCTTACATTTATAGGAGCTTACACCGAGCACGGAGTGGCCGAGTTCCGGCTCCCGGAACTTCCCTGGCCTGGGGCTAGGAGCCCGCGGAAACTGCTTCTCGGTCCGGGTCCTGCTGAGGGCCAGTCAGGACTCACCCAGTGCTTTGGTTGCCCGGCAAGGGGAACGAAATGCTGCCATTCGCATAGGATACCAACATGGCAGAGATCTGACGTCTGCAGAAAGCGGCGGAGGAGGGAACTTCATCAATACCAGTGGTGACATAAGATGTTGGTCTCCTGGTAGGGGGGGTGAGGCACAGTCACCCGAGTCGCCTCAATTTGTCGTCGAGCCAGAGGGAAGGAGCCGGGCCGCCGCCAGCGCCCGGAGCAGGCCCAGCGGCTTGCCAGCGTGCTGACCGCGTGACCCCAATTGGAGAGGGGGCGGAGCGGAGCCGCCACCCGCAACCACAAGGTGGGCAGACCCGCGACCCAGTGGTACATGGGTGTGGTAGGAGGGGCAGGGCAGAGCCGCGGTTCGCGCTTGCAAGGTAAACAGACCTGTGTCAGCCTGGCGGGTCAGGCCCAGTGGCCTGCCAGTGTGGTACACACGTCACCCCAACTGGAGTAGGGGCAGAGCAGATCCTTCTCCCACGCCCGGATCAGGCCCTGCCGGTGTGGTGGTCACGTGACCCCAATTGGAGTGGGGGCGGAGCGGAACTGCCACCCGTGCCCGCAGGGTGAGCAGACCAGTTATCAACCTGCAGATCAGGCCCAGGGGTCCGCAGGCGTGGTAGGAGGGGCAGGGCAGATCCGCCGCCCGCGCCTCCAAGGTAGGCAGACCTACAACAGACCGGCGGATCAGGCCCAGGAGCCTGCCGGCGTGGTACAAACACCACCCTAATTGGAGTAGTGGCAGAGCAGAGTCGCTGCCCGTGCCAGGAACAGGCCCAGTGTCCTGCAGGCGGGGTAGCCATGACACCCTAATTGGAGTAGGGGCAGAGCAGAGCCTCCACCCGTGCCCGAAAGGTGGGCAGATCTGTGACCGACCAGCGGGACAGGCCCAGTGGCCTGCCGGTACGACAGACACGTCACCCCATTTGCAGTAGGGGCAGAGTAGAGCCGCCGCCCGTGCCTGCAGGGTAGGCAAACCTGCAACCGACCGGCGGATCAGGCCCGGTGGCCTGCCGGCGTGGTACACTCGTCACCCCAATTGGAGTAGGGGCAGAACAGAGCCGCCGCCAGCTCCCAGAACAGGCCCAGTGACCTGCCGGCGTGGTAGCCACGACACCCCAATTGGAATAAGGAGAGAGCAGAGCCGCCACCCGCACCTGCAGGAAAGATACGCAAGCAGTATGAAAAGACAAGGAAAGAAAGGACCACAAGCAATGCAGGTCAACGCAACTTTAGAAGAGGTAACAGCTGCAGCAGATGGAATGTCAGATAAAGAATTCAGGATATACATGCTTCAGATGATCTGGAGTATCAAGGAAGACATTAAACAGCAAAATCAGACAATGAAAGATCACTTCGACAACGAATTACGCAAACAAACCCAGGAAGCAAAGGATCAACTATACAGGGAGATAGAGGTTATAAAAAACAAACAAACAGAAATCCTAGAAATGCAGGAAGCAATAAACCAACTTAAAAACTCAATGGAGAATACTACCAGCAGAGTAGAACACTTAGAAGATAGAACATCAGACAATGAAGACAAAGTATTTCAACTGGAAAAGAACATAGACAGCTCAGCAAGACTGTTAAGAAACCATGAGCAGAACATCCAAGAAATATGGGATAACATTAAGAGACCAAACTTAAGAGTCATTGGGATACAGGAAGGTACAGAGCTCCAAACCAAAGGAATGAGCAGTCTATTCAATGAAATAATACGAGAAAACTTCCCAGACTTGAAGAATGAGACAGAACCCCAAATCCTAGAAGCCTACAGGACGCCGAATGTGCAAAATCATAAGAGATCCACACCTAGACACATCATAATGAAGATGCCCAACATACAGAATAAGGAGAGAATTTTAAAAGCTACAAGAGAAAGGAAGCAGATTACATTTAGGGGTAAGCCAATCAGGTTAACAGCTGATCTGTCAACACAGACTCTGAAAGCTAGAAGATCCTGGAATAACATATTTCAAACACTGAAAGAAAATGGGTTCCAACCAAGAATTGTGTATCCAGCGAAATTAAGCTTCAGGATGGAGGATGAAATTAAAACCTTCCACGATAAACAAAAGTTTAAAGAATTCGCAGCTAGAAAACCATCTCTTCAAAACATCCTCGCCAAAGCATTACAGGAAGAGGAAATGGAAAATAACAATGAAAACCAACAGTGGGAGGTAGGACAGTAAAGGGGGGGGGGAATAATCAAAGAGGAAAACAAACCATGTTTAGTAACAGAAATAAACAAATATGGCTGGAAGAACAACCCATATCTCAATAATAACCCTAAATGTTAATGGCTTAAACTCACCAATTAAGAGACACAGGCTAGTAGAATGGATCACAAAACAAGACCCAACAATATGCTGCCTACAGGAGACGCATTTGATAGGAAAAGACATACATAGGCTGAAGGTGAAAGGTTGGGAAAAATCATATCACTCATATGGACTTCGGAAACAAGCAGGAGTGTCCATACTCATATCAAATAAAATAGATTTCAAGCCAAAGTTAATCAAAAGAGATAAAGAGGGACACTACATACTGCTTAAGGGAACCATACACCAACAAGACATAACAATCATAAATATTTATGCCCCAAACAATGGTGCAGCTATGTTCGTCAAACAAACTCTTCTCAAGTTCAAGAGTCTAATAGATCACCATACCATAATCATGGGAGACTTCAACACACCTCTCTCGCCACTGGACAGATCTTCCAAACAAAAGTTGAATAAGGAAACTATAGAACTCAATAACACTATTAATAACCTAGACCTAATTGACATATATAGAATATACCACCCAACATCAAGCAGTTACACTTTTTTCTCAGCAGCACATGGATCCTTCTCAAAAATAGATCATATATTATGTCACAGGGCAACTCTTAGACAATATAAAGGAGTAGAGATAATACCATGCATCTTATCTGATCATAATGGAATGAAACTGAAAATCAACGATAAAAGAAGGAAGGAAAAAGCATACATCACGTGGAGAATGAACAATAGGTTACTGAATGATCAATGGGTTATAGAAGACATCAAGGAGGAAATTAAAAAATTCTTAGAGATTAATGAAAACACAGACACAACATATCGGAATCTATGGGACACATTGAAAGCAGTTCTAAGAGGAAAATTCATTGCTTGGAGTTCATTCCTTAAAAAAAGAAAAAACCAACAAATAAATGATCTCACACTTCATCTCAAAATCCTTGAAAAAGAAGAGCAAAACAACAGCAAAAGAAGTAGAAGGCAAGAAATAATTAAAATCAGAGCTGAAATTAATGAAATCGAAACAAAAGAAACAATTGAAAAAATTGACAAAACTAAAAGTTGGTTCTTTGAAAAAATAAACAAAATCGACAGACCCTTAGCGATGCTAGCGAAGAGAAGAAGAGAGAGAACTCAAATTACTAGCATACGGGATGAAAAAGGCAATATCACAACAGACACTTCAGAAATACAGAAGATAATCAAAAACTATTTTGAATCCTTATACTCCAACAAATTAGAAGATAGTGAAGGCATAGATAAATTTCTTAAGTCATATGATCTGCCCAGATTGAGTCAGGAGGATATAGAAAACCTAAACAGACCAATATCAATTGAGGAAATAGAAGAAACCATAAAAAGACTTCCAACTAAGAAAAGCCCAGGTCCAGATGGGTATACAGCAGAATTTTACAAAACCTTTAAAGAAGAACTAATACCAATACTTTTCAAGCTACTTCAGGAAATAGAAAAAGAGGGAGAACTTCCAAATTCATTCTATGAGGCCAACATCACCCTGATACCTAAACCAGACAAAGACACTTCAAAGAAAGAAAACTACAGACCAATATCTCTAATGAACCTAGATGCAAAAATCCTCAATAAAATTCTGGCGAATCGGATACAAAAACATATCAAAAAAATTGTACACCATGATCAAGTAGGATTCATCCCAGGGATGCAAGGCTGGTTCAATATACGGAAATCAATAAATGTTATTCACCACATCAATAGACTTAAAAATAAAAACCATATGATCATCTCGATAGATGCGGAAAAAGCATTTGACAAAGTACAGCATCCCTTTATGTTCAAAACTCTAGAAAAACTAGGGATAACAGGAACATACCTCAATATTGTAAAAGCAATCTATGCTAAGCCTCAGGCTAGCATCATTCTGAATGGAGAAAAACTGAAGGCATTCCCTCTAAAATCTGGAACTAGACAGGGATACCCTCTCTCTCCACTTCTGTTCAACATAGTTCTCGAAACACTGGCCAGAGCAATTAGACAGATGAAAGAAATTAAAGGCATCAAAATAGGAAAAGAAGAACTTAAATTATCACTATTTGCAGATGATATGATTCTATACCTAGCAGACCCAAAAGGCTCTACAAAGAAACTATTAGAGCTAATAAATGAATTCAGCAAAGTGGCAGGATATAAAATCAACACACATAAATCAAAGGCATTCCTGTATATCTGCGACAAATCCTCTGAAATGGAAATGAGGACAACCACTCCATTCAAAATATCTTCAAAAAAAATAAAATACTTGGGAATCAACCTAACAAAAGAGGTGAAAGACTTATACAATGAAAACTACAGAACCCTAAAGAGAGAAATAGAAGAAGATCTTAGAAGATGGAAAAATATACCCTGTTCATGGATAGGCAGAACTAACATCATCAAAATGGCGATATTACCAAAAGTTCTCTATAGGTTTAATGCAATGCCAATCAAAATCCCAACGGCATTTCTTGTAGAAATAGAGAAAGCAATCATGAAATTCATATGGAAAAATAAAAGACCCAGAATAGCAAAAACAATGCTAAGCAGGAAGTGTGAATCAGGCGGTATAGCGATACCAGACTTCAAACTATACTACAGAGCAATAGTAACAAAAACAGCATGGTACTGGTACCAAAACAGGCGGGTGGACCAATGGTACAGAATAGAGGACACAGAAACCAATCCACAAAACTACAACTATCTTATATTTGATAAAGGGGCTAAAAGCATGCAATGGAGGAAGGATAGCATCTTCAACAAATGGTGCTGGGAAAACTGGAAATCCATATGCAACAAAATGAAACTGAATCCCTTTCTCTCGCCATGCACAAAAGTGAATTCAAAATGGATCAAGGAGCTTGATATCAAATCAGAGACACGCCGTCTGATAGAAGAAAAAGTTGGCTACGATCTACATACTGTGGGGTCGGGCTCCAAATTCCTCAATAGGACACCCATAGCACAAAAGTTAATAACTAGAATCAACAAATGGGACTTACCCAAACTAAAAAGTTTTTTCTCAGCAAAAGAAACAATAAGAGAGGTAAATAGGGAGCCTACACCCTGGGAACAAATCTTTACTCCTCACACTTCAGATAGAGCCCTAATATCCAGAGTATACAAAGAACTCAAAAAATTAGACAATAAGAAAACAAACAACCCAATCAACAAATGGGCCAAGGACCTGAACAGACACTTCTCAGAGGAGGACATACAGTCAATCAACAAGTACATGAAAAAATGCTCAACATCTCTAGCTGTCAGAGAAATGCAAATCAAAACCACCCTAAGATACCATCTCACTCCAGTAAGATTGGCAGCCATTATGAAGTCAAACAACAACAAGTGCTGGCGAGGATGTGGGGAAAAGGGTACACTTGTACATTGCTGGTGGGACTGCAGATTGGTGCAGCCAATTTGGAAAGCAGTATGGAGATTTCTTGGAAAGCTGGGAATGGAGCCACCATTTGACCCAGCTATTCCCCTTCTTGGTCTATTCCCTAAAGACCTAAAAAGAGCATGCTACAGGGACACTGCTACATCAATGTTCATAGCAGCACAGTTCACAATAGCAAGACTGTGGAACCAACCTAGATGCCCTTCAATAGACGAATGGATAAAAAAAATGTGGCATTTATACACAATGGAGTATTACTCTGCATTAAAAATGACAAAATCATAGAATTTACAGGGAAATGGATGGCATTAGAGCAGATTATTCTAAGTGAAGCTAGCCAATCCCTAAAAAACAAATGCCAAATGTCTTCTTTGATATAAGGAGAGTAACTAAGAACAGTGTAGGGACGAAGAACAGGAGAAGAAGATTAACATTTAACAGGGATGAGAGGTGGGAGGGAAAGGGAGAGAGAAGGGAAATTGCATGGTAATGGAAGGAGACCCTCAGGGTTATACAGTGGAGGAGGTAGAGAGAGAGGAGGGGAGGGGAGGGGAGAGGTGTGGAGGGGGGGGGGATGGGAAAGGCAGCGGAGCACAACAGACACTAGTATGGCAATTTGTAAATCAATGGATGTGTAACTGATGTGATTCTGCAATCTGTGTATGGGGTGAAGGCGGGAGTTCATAACCCACTTGAATCAAAGTGTGGAATATGATATGTCAAGAAATTTGTAATGTTTTGAACAACCCACAATAAAAATTAAAAAAAAAAAAGAAATAAATATCCCAAAAATTGCCTATAATAATAAGATATTGTGAGTAATGTTAAGTGTTTGCTGTTCTAGATTTGAAAAAAAAAAAGTTTTGATTCATTTTCACAAGAGAATACCATGCAGCTATATAAAATAACAGTATGATCATGCTGTATGAGTCCATTAAAATAACATATAATTATTAAGTGCAAAGGGCAAATGCGACAGTCTTATTTTCTATGTGGTTTTGTTTGTTTGTTTCAGCAGGGAATGGGGGTGGTACCAGGGCTTGAACTCAGGGGCACTCAACCATGGAGCCACATTCCCAACCCTATTTGTATTTTTAGAGATAGTGCCTCACTGAGTTGCTTAGCACCTGGCTTTGGCTGAGGCTGGCTTTGAACTCTAGATCCTCCTGCCTCAGCCTCCGGAGCCACTGAGATTACAGGCATGTGCCACCAGGCCCAATCATGTTTTCTATGTTTTTTAAAATTATCAGCAATTTAAGTTTTAAGGAAAGGTTATCCTGGGCTGGGGTTGTGGCTTAGCAGTAGAGCACTCACCTAGCATGTGCAAGGCACTGGGTTCAATCTTTAGCACCACATAAAAATAAATAAATAAAATAAAGGTATCCAACTACAACTAAAAAATAAATATTAAAAAAAAGAAAAGTTTTCCTGTTGGAATGGGGAGGGAATTTGAAAAGGGAGAGTGGATAATGAGATTTTTCACTTTTTGATAATAGGTTTCTGTTTTCTGAGTTTTATTTAATATGTATATACAACTTTTATAACTATAAAAAATAGTTTTTCTTATAAGTATAAAATAAAGCAATCCTTAGTTTAGACTTTTTTCACTCACCCTATTTCTTTAAATACTTTAGATAATGAACTGGTAACAGCTAAAGAAATAAAGAGTGAAGGCTTTTAATCTACACTTGACAATTCCTAATCATGAAGGATTTGTACTCTAGCAATTGGTCCTGAATATAGATAACCATAGTACAAATAAAATTTTAAGATGAAGTAGACTACTTAAATTATTCCCTCAAATTGATCCACTTTATAGATAAAAATTTTGAGTTTGTGAAGATGAAATTCATTTGCCAAGTCATAAAACAATGGGCAGAAAGCCAGAGTGAACACTCAGATACACTCACTCCTGATCAATCTCTCCTTATGTGACTGAAAACACAATTTTGTGACTTTTATTATATATGAGTTTAGAAACAGAATTTAAGGTAGTTCTCATAGCATGCTAGTGTTTTCTTGGACAGTGATGTAAACAATGAATATTGACTAGTGTTCCCTTATTAGGAAGGACATAACCAAACTATCCATGACCCAAATGTGCCTTTGGTCAAAACAATCACAATGACAATAATAATGGCATCTTACCATTGAGCTATTGCAATGTGCAAACCAATGTTAAATGCTTTATATGCATTCTGTTACTTAATTTTCACAACTTAGAAACTTGGTATTATCTGCATTTTACTGATAAAGAAACCAAGTCTTAGAAGAGTAACCCACTCAAGATCATAGAGCTGATATGACATGCTAGAAACTCCTTGGTATATCTTAGTCTAACATTTAAAAATAGAGGACTTTTCATCATTATCTTAAATTGCCTCATAGAGAGGTTCAAGACACATCACGGTCTTTCTGATAGTAGGTTAGAACTAAGCTCCATTCTCATAATGTCCAGCATATTATAATGTGTTACAGGCAACATTGTAATATATTTTCATGCCTCCTTGAAAGAGTCCCATAAATAATGTGTTAATCAATAACCAACCTCTATAGTAGACCTAGAAGCAGTGACCCATCCCATATTCACCAGAAGACAGTGAGTCTTTCCACTAAAACTGTCTGCAGCACCTCAAGAAAAAGTGATGAGACTACCAATAAATTACTACATGGCACATATTCAATTATGCTCAGTCACTGATTTAAAATACACAGTAGGTATAAATCTTTAGAAGATCTGACCTTATTAAATTTTTTCTATTAATCTCCTTTCTTCTTCATTCATTCTTTTTTATTACAGTCATTTTACATGTTTCCTCATGACAGTATTTTAATTCTCTTTCATTATGTTTATAATTGTTAAAATCTTAAGACTACACTCTTCTTATTTCCCCCATCAATCATATCATACCATTCAGTCACTCAATACTTAGACCTATCCCTGGTATAGCAAAGATGAGCATCAAACACAAGCAAGAGAGGGGAGCAATTATAGAAATGCTAAACAGGCCAGAATTTAGAGATTTAACCCAATGAATGAACCAGTTGTGGAGTGATGAAAGTAAAGTGCCTGAGTCACCCCTCTCTCTCTCTCTCTAAGCTTAGGAGGAGGCATGACAGCGACAGGGACATTCAGCAAAAAGAAAGCCAGGAAGAACTGGAGGCACTTTCAGATCTAGTGCACAAGCATCTCCTTCAGTTTTCTGAGAGCTCTTGTCTTGTTAGTCACCTTTGACCGAGAGAATACGGTGAATGGAACTCAGAAGAAATAAAATAGTATACAACTCACAAGGTCTTGTTTTACACTCAAAGGAAAAAGAGAGAAGTCCTCAAGTCTAATTGATTCATCAGGATAAAAAATTTAGAAGAGAATGTCAGCTATGACACAATAAGTATCATCCACTTACACTTAATCAGCGTTTTTAACTCTGGGAGGAAATTGGAATACATACCCCTGAGTCAAAAGTAGCAGCAAAATGGAAGCAAACAGGAGGCAAATGGTCAGTAGGAGTGAAAGGTAGCTGTGACGCCAACATAGGGGACAGCACATGGGACTCCTATGGCTGAGGGCAGGAAGGAAGGGATGGTGTAAAATGTAATACAGTGTCATTTAGGATCAGCCAGCTGACCTAAACCCAACTGTCCCTCTGACCCTAGCCAGCTGTGTATTTGTCAGAGTGATCTTGGGCATTTCACTGGCATTATCTGAGTGTCAATAATTTTCCTTATGTAAGGGAGTAACAATATTGATCTGGCAAAATAATAATCTGAGTAAAATGCCAGGGATAGGTCTTTGGCACCTAGGAGTATAATCAGATTCAGAATGGGGTTTGTTTCCCTGCTGCTCTGGAATTGCCATTTGCATCTAAGGTTGACAGACTGACCAAATAAAAATACAGCATCAAATAAAAATATAGGAAGGCCAGTTCCTTCTTTAGTATAAGCATGTCTTATACAATATCTGGGACATAGTTATCTTTAAAATTGATGCTTGTTTATCCAAAATTCAATTTGCTCCACAATTATTTTCTGTCAATCCTCCAAGTTGCATTTAAAGCAAGACTTAAACAGGTCACAATATCCTGCCATTTTGTGGGGGGGGCGTGAGTGGGTACCGAAGATTGAACTCAGGGGCACTCAACCACTGAACAACATCCCCAGCACTGTTTTGTATTGTATTTAGAGGCAGGGTCTCACTGAGTTGCTTATCACCTCATTTTTGCTGAAGCTGGCTTTGAACTTGTGATCCTCCTGCCTCAGCCTCCCAAGCCACTGGGACTACAGGCATGCACCCCTGTGCCAGGTATATCCTGCCTTTTTAAAGCATCTACAAATAATTAAAGGCCAGAAGTCCCATTTTGGGACTCACAAGGAGCAATCTGGCTCTGCTATTCTAACACCCTAGAGAGTTGAGGAAACTCTTAGAGAGAGTGATTTTCACCACCACCCTCAAACCCTGTGGGAACATCTCTTTCTTGGAGTGGGAGGTTGGTCATGTGCTTAGGTTGCTGGCATACCCTCTGGATTTATGAAACTTTTTGTCATGGAAAAGCTGTTTGAGTTTACTATGGGTGAGGAAGCACTTCAGAAGGTAGAGGGCACCCCAGGAAGGGGATTTAGAGGGGTCCTGAGAGGTAAAGCCAGAAACTTGCTTGCATCACATGCAATACAGCAATGAGGCTCCAGGGAGCCTTCTCAAGATCTCACAAGTGAATCTCATATAAGAGATGGTATTTAAACACCAATTACACAGAAAACAGGGATAGCCAGAGAAGCCTCCAACAGACAAGAAAGAACTACATCCAAACCAGGTAAAATGAAAGACTTTGAACTCTTCTACCTCTGATCTCTGATCACACCAGAGAGACTCTTAAGATGCACTATATAATTACTTCTGATCACACCAGAGAGACTCTGAAGATGGCACAAAGGAAAAGAAGAGTCTACAACTCTTTTCTTCTCTAAGCCCCTCAAGCTGGCTCCTCACAAGTGCTGAGGAAGGGAAGATGAGGCCTAAACTAGATGCAAGATACAAACTAAATTGTTGAGAATGGGCTAATTTTTCTAATATCTAAAAGAAAACAGAAAGCCTGGGACCTATTCAAAATAACATGAAAGATGACAAGGAAATATAGATTGGACATTTGGTTAAACAGGTTTATGTTTGAAATAGTGATTGAAGAAAAATAACCATGTTCCATGTTTGCATCCTCACCACATCGGACTCTTCTAGTTGGCACTCTGGCTGCAAAGAGTAGGTAGTCAATTTGGGTGTTTAAAGTCTAAGAGCCCCCCTAAGACCAGGAAATCGGCTCTGAAAGTGGAGGCTAGTGAGGTAGATTTTAAAGCTACACTGCAATAGGTATATAAGGACATGCTTTTAATTACACTGCAATAAAAATCAGAAGTGCCAGGCCTCAGGGAAAGGCTAGTAAAAATGAGATAGAAGCTGATTCCAGTCACCAGGGCTACTGTTGAGATTTGGAGATCCCAAAGCCCAGGGCATCCTGGTATGACAAAACAGTGTTAGATTTTGAATTCTGCCCTACAATTTAGTGTCTGTGAAATATGAAGCTGCTCAGGAAAGGGAACATGGAAAAAACATTTCTAAACTGGTGAATGAGAAAACAGCTCTATACTATTGGGGCTGAGATTCATAGCAACAGGTAAAAACAAATTAGTCGCCCAGTGGCCAGAAGTTTACTGACAGCTTCACTGGCACTCCCTGGATCCCTTAAAACAAAGAATGGGGGCACAGGTGAATGAGGGACCCTCACTGAGGTATCACAGTCTCCACGCTCATATCACAAAATTACTCCTTCCTTTTAACTTTTACATCTTTTTTGTTTAAATTCTTCCTTTGACTCAGTCCTGTTTACACTCTCAGTACATCTCGGCTCTCAATTTTGTATTTTTTCAGGAGTAGTAGCAATAGTAGGTAGCATCTGTCCCCTGGAGAAAGATTGGCTTGTAAAATGAATGAGGAATCATGGTCATTTCCCCTTGCTATTTTTATTATTTGATATGTATTCAAAACTACCAATATATACCTCAAAGCACTATATAATACAAATAAATGCAGAATCATAGTTTCACTGGTTCTTGAAATAAGATTTGCTGATCGTCAGAGGGAGTTTGTCAAGTGAAGTTCAACATTTAAAATACTAAGCCTTGTTGAAATTTTTCTATTTGATTTGTTGAGTTTTTTAATAAAAATGAAAAATCAATAAAATAATCCCAAAGTCCTTCTAAAATACAGCCTATGAAGATGAAATAGCTAAGAAGGGAAAAAGAAAAAAACTTTATTCCAATTCAATTTGTAGAAAAAATTGTACCAATTCTCAAACCTATGTTCAATAGGGGCAGAGGCAAGGATCTGGCTATCTTTATGGTAAATGCACAAGGGCTTAGAATAGTTTTACCAATTGCCTGCTACTTGAAGAACCTAAATAAACAAAATACCCTCAATCCAATTTTCCAGGATTATATGTGGCAGATAGTGTAGACAGAATTCAAAGATGGCCCCAATATAATACCCACTATATCCTCCCAATATAATCCCCACTCCTTGAGTGTGAGCCAGACTCTAAATATAAGAGTTTCTCCCATGATTGGTCTATTTTATGGGACACAATTGGCTTTAAGAAAGGGACCTGACTTAATCAGGTTATCCCTTAATAATAATAAATAAATTGGGCTCTTCCTGATAAAAGAGATGTGTGAGAGGAATGGAGGTCTGGGAAGAATTGAAACAGGGGAAATCTTCCATTGCTGACCTTGAACAAAGGGTGGGTCACATGGTGACTAAAATTTCAATGAACTGAACTCCACTAACATCTGAATAAGAATAGCAGTGGATTCTTCCTCCAGAACCTCCAGAAACACAGTAGGAAGCCAAGCCAACACCATGCTTTTTGCTTGTGAGACCCTGAGCAGAGGAAGACCCAATTAACCCAGCCTGGACTTCTGACCTACAGAACTGCAGTCAGCAACATTGCTATTTTAAGCCTCCAAGATTATGGTAATTGTGATGCAGCATAAAAAACTAACACAGGGGACAGTGGTTATCACTTAAAATTGATTTGACAAAAGTAGATGAAAGTGGAATTAACCTAAGAAGAAAAGTCAAAGGATATCAGGACTCTCTCTAGTCATAAGGAGAACAACAGACAAAGCCAAATGGAGATGTAGACTACCACATACCTAATCCTAAAAACTCCCAAAGTCATGAAAAACAAGGAAGAACTGTCACAAACCATGGGAGACTAAAAAGACATATGACTAAATGTGATTTCACATCCTGAATGGGATCTTGGGGCAGAAAAAGAACATTCGTGGACAGGCTAAATAATGTCTAAAGTTTAGCTTTAAAATAAATAACTAAATAAATTAATGGAATCTGTAAAACATTATTAAGTATATAATGTAAGTGAATTTAGTAGTTATAAAATGAAACTTAAATATATTTAACTTAGTTTATCCTAAATGATGTTGTCTTGGTCATACATCAATTTGATAAAATAAGACAAATATAAAGTTTATCATCACTATGTTACTAAATGTACTTTGGATTTAAAAAATAAAAATGAGTATGTCGTGAAAAAATCAAAGTACAGCTCTGGCATACTGTTCTTTTCTTCTGGGCCTCAGTGCATCCCCAAGGTCAATCCAATGTAAAAATAAGAAATGTAATATCCATATCCTAAGGCTTTTTATATGATTCCATTGCTAACAAAGGTCGGCAATAGTCAGAAGATTATAAGATGTCACCCTCTAATCTGAGCTTCTGATACTTAAGAGATCACTGGAGAACCCACAAGTTTAAAGATTCTCTTCCAGAATGTTTAATGTGCTTTTTAAAGGTGAACTCAAAGATTTACCTGCAGAGGGGATAAAGATCAGGCCCAGGGTCCCGTAGCAGCCTGCATGACACTATTAACATCAAATGCAAGACATTCCTTATACTGCTTTAATTATCAATGCTAATAGGAGAAGCACAGGGCAATAAATTCAGAATTTAGTTGGCAAAGGAAAGCTAGTTTTCATGTTTCATTTTTAAAGACATTATATTCCTATTTAACTTTAAGTGTCCTTGCATGTTCTTTCAGACTACTTCTTGCAATATTCTACAAAGCTTTGATTGAAGCCAGGAAAAGAAGAAGCAGAAGATGACTAGGTTTTTTTTTTTTTTCAGTTAAAGGATGTTATTTATTTATTTATTCATTTTTTTTTTAATTTTTTATTGTTGGTTGTTCAAAACATTACAAATTTCTTGACATATCATATTCCACACTTTGATTCAAGTGGGTTATGAACTCCCACCTTCACCCCATACACAGATTGCAGAATCACATCAGTTACACATCCATTGATTTACATATTGCCATACTAGTGTCTGTTGTGCTCCACTGCCTTTCCCATCCTCCCCCCTCCCCCCTCCCCACCTCTCCCCTCCCCTCCCCTCCTCTCTCTCTACCCCCTCCACTGTATAACCCTGAGGGTCTCCTTCCATTTCCATGTAATTTCCCTTCTCTCTCCCTTTCCCTCCCACCTCTCATCCCTGTTTAATGTTAATCTTCTTCTCATGCTCTTCGACCCTACTCTGTTCTTAGTTACTCTCCTTATATCAAAGAAGACATTTGGCATTTGTTTTTTAGGGATTGGCTAGCTTCACTTAGCATAATCTGCTCTAATGCCATCCATTTCCCTGCAAATTCTATGATTTTGTCATTTTTTAATGCAGAGTAATACTCCATTGTGTATAAATGCCACATTTTTTTTATCCATTCGTGTATTGAAGGGCATCTAGGTTGGTTCCACAGTCTTGCTATTGTGAATTGTGCTGCTATAAACATTGATGTAGCAGTGTCCCTGTAGCATGCTCTTTTTAGGTCTTTAGGGAATAGACCAAGAAGGGGAATAGCTGGGTCAAATGGTGGCTCCATTCCCAGCTTTCCAAGAAATCTCCATACTGCTTTCCAAATTGGCTGCACCAATCTGCAGTCCCACCAGCAATGTACAAGTATACACTTTTCCCCACATCCTCGCCAGCACTTGTTGTTGTTTGACTTCCTAATGGCTGCCAATCTTACTGGAGTGAGATGGTATCTTAGGGTGGTTTTGATTTGCATTTCTCTGACAGCTAGAGATGTTGAGCATTTTTTCATGTACTTGTTGATTGACTGTATGTCCTCCTCTGAGAAGTGTCTGTTCAGGTCCTTGGCCCATTTGTTGATTGGGTTGTTTGTTCTATTATTGTCTAATTTTTTGACTTCTTTGTATACTCTGGATATTAGGGCTCTATCTGAAGTGTGAGGAGTAAAGATTTGTTCCCAGGTTGTAGGCTCCCTATTTACCTCTCTTATTGTTTCTTTTGCTGAGAAAAAACTTTTTAGTTTGAGTAAGTCCCATTTGTTCATTCTAGTTATTAACTTTTGTGCTATGGGTGTCCTATTGAGGAATTTGGAGCCCGACTCCACCGACTGTAGATCGTAGCCAACTTTTTCTTCTATCAGACGGCGTGTCTCTGATTTAATATCAAGCTCCTTGATCCATTTTGAATTCACTTTTGTGCATGGCGAGAGAAAGGGATTCAGTTTCATTTTGTTGCATATGGATTTCCAGTTTTCCCAGCACCATTTGTTGAAGATGCTATCCTTCCTCCATTGCATGCTTTTAGCCCCTTTATCAAATATAAGATAGTTGTAGTTTTGTGGATTGGTTTCTGTGTCCTCTATTCTGTACCATTGGTCCACCCGCCTGTTTTGGTACCAGTACCATGCTGTTTTTGTTACTATTGCTCTGCAGTATAGTTTGAAGTCTGGTATCGCTATACTGCCTGATTCACACTTCCTGCTTAGCATTGTTTTTGCTATTCTGGGTCTTTTATTTTTCCATATGAATTTCATGATTGCTTTCTCTATTTCTACAAGAAATGCCATTGGGATTTTGATTGGAATTGCATTAAACCTATAGAGAACTTTTGGTAATATCGCCATTTTGATGATGTTAGTTCTGCCTATCCATGAACAGGGTATATTTTTCCATCTTCTAAGATCTTCTTCTATTTCTCTCTTTAGGGTTCTGTAGTTTTCATTGTATAAGTCTTTCACCTCTTTTGTTAGGTTGATTCCCAAGTATTTTATTTTTTTTGAAGATATTGAGAATGGAGTGGTTGTCCTCATTTCCATTTCAGAGGATTTGTCGCTGATATACAGGAATGCCTTTGATTTATGCGTGTTGATTTTATATCCTGCCACTTTGCTGAATTCATTTATTAGCTCTAATAGTTTCTTTGTAGAGCCTTTTGGGTCTGCTAGGTATAGAATCATATCATCTGCAAATAGTGATAATTTAAGTTCTTCTTTTCCAATTTTTATGCCTTTAATTTCTTTCGTCTGTCTAATTGCTCTGGCCAGTGTTTCAAGAACTATGTTGAACAGAAGTGGAGAGAGAGAGCATCCCTGTATTGTTCCAGATTTTAGAGGGAATGCCTTCAGTTTTTCTCCATTCAGAATGATGCTAGCCTGAGGCTTAGCATAGATTGCTTTTACAATATTGAGGTATGTTCCTGTTATCCCTAGTTTTTCTAGAGTTTTGAACATAAAGGGATGCTGTACTTTGTAGAATGCTTTTTCTGCATCTATCGAGATGATCATATGGTTCTTATTTTTAAGTCTACTGATGTGGTGAATAACATTTATTGATTTCCGTATATTGAACCAGCCTTGCATCCCAGGGATGAATTCTACTTGATCATGGTGCACAATTTTTTTGATATGTTTTTGTATCCGATTCACCAGAATTTTATTGAGGATTTTTGCATCTAGGTTCATTAGAGATATTGGTCTGTAGTTTTCTTTCTTTGAAGTGTCTTTGTCTGGTTTAGGTATCAGGGTGATGTTGGCCTCATAGAATGAATTTGGAAGTTCTCCCTCTTTTTCTATTTCCTGAAGTAGCTTGAAAAGTATTGGTATTAGTTCTTCTTTAAAGGTTTTGTAAAATTCTGCTGTAGACCCATCCGGTCCTGGGCTTTTCTTAGTTGGTAGTCTTTTGATGGTTTCTTCTATTTCCTCAATTGATATTGGTCTGTTTAGGTTTTCTATATCCTCCTCACTCAATCTGGGCAGATCATATGACTTAAGAAATTTATCTATGCCTTCACTATCTTCTAATTTATTGGAGTATAAGGATTCAAAATAGTTTTTGATTATCTTCTGTATTTCTGAAGTGTCTGTTGTGATATTGCCTTTTTCATCCCGTATGCTAGTAATTTGAGTTCTCTCTCTTCTTCTCTTCGCTAGCATCGCTAAGGGACTGTCGATTTTGTTTATTTTTTCAAAGAACCAACTTTTAGTTTTGTCAATTTTTTCAATTGTTTCTTTTGTTTTGATTTCATTAATTTCAGCTCTGATTTTAATTATTTCTTGCCTTCTACTTCTTTTGCTGTTGTTTTGCTCTTCTTTTTCTAGGATTTTGAGATGAAGTATGAGATCATTTATTTGTTGGTTTTTTCTTTTTTTAAGGAATGAACTCCAAGCAATGAATTTTCCTCTTAGAACTGCTTTCAATGTGTCCCATAGATTCCGATATGTTGTGTCTGTGTTTTCATTAATCTGTAAGAATTTTTTAATTTCCTCCTTGATGTCTTCTATAACCCATTGATCATTTAGTAACCTATTGTTCATTCTCCAAGTGATGTATGCTTTTTCCTTCCTTCTTTTATCGTTGATTTTCAGTTTCATTCCATTATGATCAGATAAGATGCATGGTATTATCTCTACTCCTTTATATTGTCTAAGAGTTGCCCTGTGACATAATATATGATCTATATTTGAGAAGGATCCATGTGCTGCTGAGAAAAAAGTATAACTGCTTGATGTTGGGTGGTATACTCTATATATGTCAATTAAGTCTAGGTTATTAATTGTGTTATTGAGTTCTATAGTTTCCTTATTCAACTTTTGTTTGGAAGATCTGTCCAGTGGCGAGAGAGGTGTGTTGAAGTCTCCCATGATTATGGTATGGTGATCTATTAGACTCTTGAACTTGAGAAGAGTTTGTTTGACGAACATAGCTGCACCATTGTTTGGGGCATAAATATTTATGATTGTTATGTCTTGTTGGTGTATGGTTCCCTTAAGCAGTATGTAGTGTCCCTCTTTATCTCTTTTGATTAACTTTGGCTTGAAATCTATTTTATTTGATATGAGTATGGACACTCCTGCTTGTTTCCGAAGTCCATATGAGTGATATGATTTTTCCCAACCTTTCACCTTCAGCCTATGTATGTCTTTTCCTATCAAATGCGTCTCCTGTAGGCAGCATATTGTTGGGTCTTGTTTTGTGATCCATTCTACTAGCCTGTGTCTCTTAATTGGTGAGTTTAAGCCATTAACATTTAGGGTTATTATTGAGATATGGGTTGTTCTTCCAGCCATATTTGTTTATTTCTGTTACTAAACATGGTTTGTTTTCCTCTTTGATTATTTCCCCCCCCTTTACTGTCCTACCTCCCACTGTTGGTTTTCATTGTTATTTTCCATTTCCTCTTCCTGTAATGTTTTGCCGAGGATGTTTTGAAGAGATGGTTTTCTAGCTGCGAATTCTTTAAACTTTTGTTTATCGTGGAAGGTTTTAATTTCATCTTCCATCCTGAAGCTTAATTTCGCTGGAAACACAATTCTTGGTTGGAACCCATTTTCTTTCAGTGTTTGAAATACGTTATTCCAGGATCTTCTAGCTTTCAGAGTCTGTGTTGAAAGATCAGCTGTTATCCTGATTGGCTTACCCCTAAATGTGATCTGTTTCCTTTCTCTTGTAGCTTTTAAAATTCTCTCCTTATTCTGTATGTTGGGCATCTTCATTATAATGTGTCTAGGTGTGGGTCTCTTATGATTTTGCACATTCGGCGTCCTGTAGGCTTCTAGGATTTGGGATTCTGTCTCAGTCTTCAAGTCTGGGAAGTTTTCTCGTATTATTTCATTGAATAGATTGCTCATTCCTTTGGTTTGAAACTCTGTCCCTTCCTGTATCCCAATGACTCTTAAATTTGGTCTCTTGATGTTATCCCATATTTCTTGAATGTTCTGCTCATGGTTTCTTAACAGTCTTTCTGAGCTGTCTATGTTCTTTTCAAGTTGAAATACTTTATCTTCATTGTCTGATGTTCTATCTTCTAAGTGTTCTACTCTGCTGGTAGTATTCTCAATTGAGTTTTTAAGTTCGTTTATTGCTTCCTGCATTTCTAGGATTTCTGTTTGTTTGTTTTTTATAACCTCTATCTCCCTGTATAGTTGATCTTTTGCTTCTTGGATTTGCTTATGTAATTCATTGTTGAAGTGATCTTTCATTGTCTGATTTTGCTGTCTGATGTCTTCCTTGAGACTCCAGATCATCTGAAGCATGTATATCCTGAATTCTTTATCTGACATTCCATCTGCTGCAGCTATTACCTCTTCTAATGTTGAGTTGACCTGCATTGCTTGTGGTCCTTTCTTTCCTTGTCTCTTCATACTGTTCGCGTTCCTTTCTACTTGGTGAAACTGTTGTGCTATTGAATTTTCCCCCTATATATTTATATTGGTCTTGTATAGTTGCAAAGTCTCCCTCGCAGGTGCGGGCGGCGGCTCTGCCCCTCCTCCAATTGGGGCAATGTGCCTACCACGCCGGCAGGCCACTGGGCCTGCTCTGCCAGTCGGTAGCAGGTCCGCCTACCTTGCAGGCGCGGGCGGCGGCTCTGTCCCTCTGCGGGCCGCTAGGCTTGTTCTGTCGGTGGTCGCAGTTCTGCCTACTTTGCAGGCGCAGGCAGCGGCACTGCCCCTCTGCAGGCCTCTGGGGCTGTTCTGCCAGGGGGTCGCAGGTCCGCCTACCTTGCAGGCGCAGGGCCAGGGCGGCTCTACCCTTCCTCAGGCCACTGGGCCTGTTCTGTCTGTCGGTTGCAGGTCTGGCCTGTTCTGATGGTGGTCACAGTTCCGTCTACCTTGCAGGCGCGGGGGGAGGGGGCGGCTCTGCCTCTCAGCAGGCCGCTGCTCCTCTTCTGCCGGTGGGTTGCAGGCCCGCCTACCTTGCAGGAGTGATTGGAAGCTCTGCCCCTCCGCGGGCCACTGGGCCTTCTCTGTCGGTGGTCACAGTTCCGCCTACCTGGCAGGCGCGGGGGTTGGGGGGCGGCTCTCTCTCCATTGAGTTTTTAAGTTGGTTTATTGCTTCCTGCATTTCTAGGATTTCTGTTTGTTTGTTTTTTATAACCTCTATCTCCCTGTATAGTTGATCCTTTGCTTCCTGGATTTGTTTGCGTAATTCATTGTCGAAGTGATCTTTCATTGTCTGATTTTGCTGTCTAATGTCTTCCTTGATACTCCAGATCATCTGAAGCATGTATATCCTGAATTCTTTATCTGACATTCCATCTGCTGCAGCTGTTACCTCTTCTAAAGTTGCATTGACCTGCATTGCTTGTGGTCCTTTCTTTCCTTGTCTTTTCATACTGCTTGTGTATCTTTCCTGCAGGCGTGGGCGGCGGCTCTGCTCTCTCCTTATTCCAATTGGGGTGTCGTGGCTACCACGCCGGCAGGTCACTGGGCCTGTTCTGGGTGCTGGCGGCGGCTCTGTTCTGCCCCTACTCCAATTGGGGTGACGAGTGTACCACAACGGCCGGCCACCGGGCCTGATCCGCTGGTCGGTTGCAGGTTTGCCTACCCTGCAGGCGCGGGCAGAGGCTCTACACTGCCCCTACTCCAAATGGGGTGACGTGTCTGTCGTACCGGCAGGCCACTGGGCCTGTCCCGCTGGTCGGTCGCAGATCTGCCTACCTTTCGGGCACGGTTGGCGGCTCTGCTCTGCCCCTACTCCAATTGGGGTGTCGTGACTACCCCACCTGCAGGTCGCTGGGCCTGTTCCTGGCACGGGCGGCGACCCTGCTCTGCCCCTACTCCAATTAGGGTGGTGTGTGTACCACTCCGGCAGGCTCCTGGGCCTGATCCGCCGGTCTGTCGCAGGTCTGCCTACCTTGGAGGCGCGGGCGGCGGATCTGCCCTGCCCCTCCTACCACGCCTGCGGACCCCTGGGCCTGATCTGCAGGTTGTTCACAGGTATGCTCACCCTGCGGGCACAGGTGGCGGTTCTGCTCCGCCCCCACTCCAATTGGGGTCATGTGGCCACCACACTGGCAGGGCCTGATCCGGGCGTGTGAGAAGGATCTACTCTGCCCCTACTCCAGTTTGGGTGACGTGTGTACCACACTGGCAGGCCACTGGGCCTGACCCGCCAGTCTGTGACAGGTCTGTTTACCTTGCAAGCGCGAACGGCGGCTCTGCCCTGCCCCTCCTACCACACCCATGTACCACTGGGTCGCGGGTCTGCCCACCTTGCCGGTGCGGGTGGCGGCTCCGCTCCGCCCCCTCTCCAATTGGGGTCACGCGGTCACCACGCTGGCGAGCCGCTGGGCCTGCTCTGGGTGCTGGCGGTGGCCCGGCTCCTCCCCTCTGGCTCGACGACAAATTGAGGAGACTCGGGTGTCTGTGCCTCACCCCCCCCCACCAGGAGACCAACTGTTTCTGTCGCTGCTGGTATTGATGAAGTTCTCTCCTCCGCCGCTTTCTGATGACATCAGATCTCTGCCATGTTGGTATCCTATGCGAATGGCAGCATTTCGTTCCCCTTGCCGGGCAACCAAAGCAACGGGTGAGTCCTGACCGGCCCTCAGCAGGACCCGGACCGAGAAGCAGTTTCCGTGGGCTCCTAGCCCTGGGCCAGGGCAGTTCCGGGAGCCGGAACTCGGCCGCTCCGTGCTCGGTGTAAGCTCCGATAAGAGTAGGCTCCAAGAAGCAGTCCCCGTGGGCTCAGTTCCGGGAGCCGGAATTCGGCCACTTAGTGCTTGGTGTATGCTCTGATAGGAGCAGGGTCCAAGAAGCAGCCTCCGCAGGCTCCCCAGCCCTGGGCCAGGGCGGTTCCGGGAGATGATGACTAGGTTTTAACATTTTTTAATCTTCCATTATTTACTGCCAACCCTCCTATTGAAAGATTACAGAGTGTGGGTATACTTCCTTAAGATGGTAAGCATTTTATTTGATTTTTTGAACTGTTATTTGTCCATTTAAATATGTGTACATAAGTTTATAAGGCATTTCAGATGCTTTTTTTTTTCTTTGTATTTTACTCAAATCAAGCCTCCCAAGAGTTAGAAAGTATAGAAATCACTATTCCTTATATGCAAACAGAGAAATTAAGTTTGGGACAAATAGACTACAAATGGATTTGAATTCTGACATTTTGACCACTGGTCCAAGACTGCTTTGTGAATAAATGTGCTTTTGGCTACTTTCCATTTCCCTCTTTGCTATCCACAGCTGTATTCAGTAGGGACTACATGTCTTTTCTGAGACCCAGCTACTTAAATTCTCCACAGCGAAAGCCTTTCTGCTACGATGGCTGACTACCTGGGACCTCTTACCACTCCTCTCCATTGACTCAACAAAAATTCAAAATCCTGCTTGAACTATGTTCCACTACTGGTAAAGCCTTCTGATTTGTTCCAGGTAAGGCCAAACTTATGGATGGTCAGGGAGCCACTTGACCATGGACCTCACACAAAGGGGCTCAAGATTAGACTTGGGCACTGTCTGTGAATGAGGTTATGTGGACAATCAACAGAGACACTCCCATAGAAATTTAAACCCCAATCCCCAATTGCATAACCTATGTATAGAGTACCAACACATTTGTATCTTTATAAGTCCTATAATTTCCATTTGAATTACACAATTACACTGCATTGTATTTGAACCATAAATTTGTTTAAAATGAACATTTGTAAATCATTACCATTTTTTCAGAAAAACGAGAAACACAAGAAAGAGAAACATTAATAAAGTGAACTTTAGCAGAAGAGCAGGTGCAAGCTCTCCGTGCAAACATTTTGCATCTAAAATAATGTGAGTTGTCTTCTAGCCCTTCTCAAACACCCCTATCCTCAGCCAATTCATTCACTGTGTTCATTGGCCCACATGCTCTGTTCATGCCAAGACAATCTCCAGGGATTCTCTACTAGCTTTTCTCATCCATCTTATGCCTACATCCCTTCCAGTTTGTGTCACCTCCTAAGGAATCCCTTAAAGTTTTTTCTTGCATGAACATTTTGTCAGAAGGATAAACAATTACATATGCAATTATGTATAAAATTATGTGTACAATTACTCACAATTATGAGTACAATTGTGTGTACAGAAAACATGATGGCCAACACACACTTAGAAAAAGCAATAAAACTAAGACCTTAATAACTTTTCTAGAAATTCATACATGTTTTATTCAGAAAACTATCTTTCCATTTCTGCTGTTTGTCCTTTCATATCCAGCACTGTTTTTCTTTCTCTGAAAATCAACTGCAGCCATCACAGGTTGAGATTTCATTTGCATTTATCATGAATAAAGGTACATTTCCATTCCCTCCCACTGTTTGTAACTGCAAACATTGTACTATTTTTAATTCTAAGTAATTTGTTTTTCTCTTTTTAATGAAGGAGTCATGCTAACGGTCCTGATTTGAAAGTTTGCCTTCTTGAGGAGCTACAGCAATGAAAATTGACTCCAGTCCTTCTACCTAGAGTTAAAATTAAAAACAAGTGTCTAGACACAAATCAAATGTCCCTATAAGAAACAAGTGTACCCTTCCTGATACCTTATACCTCTATCTCTCTCAACATCTGCCCCTCAACAACCTTCCCTCTGTTTTGTTTTCATATGATTTTGTTTGTAAGGAAAGACAGTATGCTTTATCTAGGAAGATTTTTCTGCTTTTTGTTTTTGTTTTTGTTTTTGTTTTAATCTAAGAAGCTGGAGGAGAAGGTCAAGATCATAAGAGGACAAGTTGGCACAGTCACATGTGGCCAAAGGTAATGCACACTGGGTAGGCCAAATAGAAATTTTTCTGTAAATGGAAAGACTAATTTAGTAAGCCAAATTTTCCCCAGTGCCTGATGGAAGCTCATGAGAGCCCCATGGAAGCAATAGGGAAATAATTCTCCTTTTTTTTCAGTGATGAGGAAATTAATGCCCAAGAAGGTTTATGACTCAAGTGGCAATCTGTATTCCCAGCCCAGTTTTCCCTCTCTTGGACTAACCTGCCAGAAGTCAAGAAATCTAACAAAGATTTAAGCATTCAAAATATTTAAAATCATTCTAAGTGATTATTGAATCAGTTCACTATCACCTGGATTATTGTACTATATTTAATGGTGGCAGAAAATCAAAAAGACAGAGAAACCAAAATGTCGGCCAAACAAAAGGACGAGCAGTCACTGACTGCATACCCATGTCATATTTAGAAGCTCAGAAGCCAAGCAATAAGCAAGCATGTACCTTAGGCTAGAAGCAGTAGCAACAACACACATTCGCAGATTATGTAAAGGGCAAGATACTCAGAGTCTGCATTGTTCAGCACAAAGAATCCCCAAAAGCTTCAGAGACATGTCCTTTTAATGAGAAACAATAGTTTGCCTCCAAATGCTCCTCTCATTATGAACACTTTAGCACCAGAAAGAGGCACAAAAAGGGGCTATGAGCCCAGTACTTTGAAAATAAAGGCCTCTGTGGAGAAATGTACCTATTAATATAAATGATTCTGAATAGATTCAGCTTCTGCTCCAAACTGTCAATTAACAGAAATAAAAATAATATTTCTATGTCATTAAAAAAACAAAAATACAAGACATCAAGCATATCCAGAGACACCTAATTTTCTACTATGATCATATTTGTTGCATGAATATAAGAACAAAACATATTTTCTTAAAAAATACTGACATTTCTTAGCTTGGTTTTACACTAAAAACAAAACAGCTGACGTTATTCAGATTTGCAGCTGTTTTTACTATTGAACAGAAGTACTCTAAATACTACATTTCCATTTAGTAATGGAAATCAGAATATGAGCTTCATAGTAAAATTGTCATAAAAGAAACCTGAGTAAATGAACTAATGATATCACACTGCACTGGCAGTTTCTCTTTTCATACTGATTTGAAGAAATGGCAGTTTAATTGATACTTATCTATGAAATCAAAATCAAAACAAATATGTAATTATGATAAAGTATCATCAAGCTATAATACTATCAAAGAATTTAGAGTCAGATTGCATAGATTTAAATCTCAGTTCTAACACTCTTGGCTTCATGACCATGACATGTGATCCCACCTCCCTAAACCTTGGCTTCTTCAGCTGTGAAGTGGGCATAGTACAAAGGTGTTCATCATGGAGTTGTTATATGGAGTAAATGACATAATCCACATGGAGACCTTAACACAGACTGGGGCCTTTAATATACTCTCAATACATTAACTATTTTTATTAGCACCTATAATTCAAAGGCATTTTAGGAGAATTTGAGAATTGTCATCCAGGAATTTCACAAGTAATTTTACATTAGGGAATTGCAGTAGGTATTTTAAATATGTCTATAATATCAAAAAAATCAAATTCACTGTCTAAGCTATTTTTCCGTAGAGGTGCATTAATGCAAATTAGACAGAATGACTTTTCCCAGTTATAATTGGGCTGAAATGAGGTGGAAGGAACAGAAAGACAATTAACTTTAGCTTTTTTTTTTTTTTTAATCTCCAGCAGTTCGGAGTAGGTTTTAGTGCCTGATGGTTGTAGACTGTCAATGCTGCCAGCCGAAATTATTCAGAGACCTTCAAGGGGCTTTGTTTATCTCATTTTTCAATTAACCTCTGCGTTTTAACTTCATCATAATGCCTATGCCAATTCACACCAAAGAAGAAATAAAAAATCCCTGTTTGCTGTCATTATTTCTTTGCTTCACAAATCAAGTTTTATTTCTCCTTTTAATGCATAAAGAAAATGTATGGAAGATGTAAATTTCAGGTTGCAAGAGACCAGCAAAGTGGCAAATGATTTAATATAAATGAAGTTTTCATATTAATCTTTCCCCCTTTCTTTTCTTTTCCTTGATTCATCATGTAAGGGGACAGCAAAGTTCAGCACTGCTGAGAGCAAAGATCAAAGTATTACTGAAGGCTGGGATTTTGTTATCACCTTAGTTTGAGATTCCAGGCCTACATGAGTACAAGTGTGAGAAGAGACCAGAGTCTATTTCTTCTTTGTAGAGAGTCAATGTCACAGACGTAAAGCTCCTTCAAATACATCTTAATACAACTAAACCACCTTGTCCTGGTTTTTATTAAGTCAGGACCAAGAACAAATAGGTTTTAGATAAGCACATCCACCACGATTTTCACATCATCTGAAATAGCTTTGAGATTTTAATCCTTGAACTGATAAAATTCCATCCACACAATTAAAATTCTTTTTATAAAGTACCAATTGGTGTAGATAATGCACATCATTTTTAATTTTACTGTCTGGGGAATTTAAAAAAATATAAAATTTGGAATGTTTTCTACATTTAAAATCTTCTTTTTTATTTATTTATTTTTTAGTATACATGACAGTACAGTGTATTTTGACTTATTATATGTACATGGATCATAACTTCCCATTCTTGTGGTTGTACATGATGAAGAGTTTCACTGGTTGTGTATTCATATACAAACATAGGAAAGTTAAATCGAATTCATTCTACTGTCTTCTTTAGAAGCACAAAATAAACTTTAAAATGAATAAGACATGGTAGCAGGTGTTATGTAATCTTTGGGTAATTTAGCCATTTGAAAGCACTGAAGAAAACGCATAAACCACAGGATAAAGTTGCTTTTCACTAGAGTACCAGTGTCAACATTGTCTTGGTCTGCAAGGACCACTAAAACAAATAGCACAAACTGTCTTCAATAACAACTATATATATATATATATATATATATATATATATATATATATATATACACACACACACACATACATATATCTAGAAGCTCTAATATATATATTAGAGCCTTTTATTGAATAGACTCACTATATAAAGATATATATATTTTTTTTTTTCGCTGTTCTGATGACTGGGAAGTCCTACAATCTGGGTGCTGAAAGATTCAGTACCTAGTGAGGGTTTTTCTGCTTGCAGAAAGATCACTTTTTCTTTCTCTTTCTTTACCTCTCCCTTTCCATATCTCTTTCTTTCTCTTTCTCTTCCTCTCAATACTTTAACTATTTTTAGTTAATAGTTAAAATATTTGTTAAAAATAGTTAATGTACCATCAGGAGAGTCTCCTCATCCTCATGGCCTAGTCCAACCTAGTTACTTCTTCTTGTGGTTTAGATATGAGGTATCCCCCAAAAGCTATCTGTGAGACAATGAAAAAAGTTTTCAAGGTGAATGACTGGGTTTCAGTATCTGTAATCTAAACAGTGAATTGATCCCCTCATTAACTGAGTGGCAATTGTAGGCAGGTAGGGTGTGGCTGGAGGAGGTGAGTCATTGGGATCATACTTTTGGGGTATATATTTTGTCCCTGGCTGGTGGAGCACTCTCTGCTTCAGTGCTGTGTTCCCAGTTGCTTTCTTGTGCTATGCTCTTCTGCTATGACATTCTGCCTCTTCTCAGACCCCAAGGAATGAAATCCGATGTCTATGGACTGAGACCTCTGAAATCAAGAAATAAACTTTTTCTTCTCTAATTGTTCTTGTCAGGTCTTTTGATCACAGAGTTAAAAAAGCTGACTAAAACACCCTTCAAAGGCCCACTCCAAATGACATCACATTTGGACATCAACATATGAATTTGGAGGATGAAAGCATCCAGTCCATAACAAACAGAAAAAAAAATAAGTGTTAATGGAAATCTTTAGATAATGAGTCTATTCAATAAAATACTCTCCAGAAGCTCTACTTACAAGGGAAGCCATGTGAATATAATCCAATGAGTGAAAACAGAAATTTGAGTTTCTGAGGTGACCAAGTAGGTGTGGTCAGACAAGAACCACTCCTTTCTTTTGGGAATAAATATTTGTGGGACTAAGAAATGTCTTAATTATTGGAAAATCTTTTTTTCTTTTCTCCAGATTGGTGACTGAAATACAGATTTAATTCATATTTCCATTGACCTAATTCATTAGGCAACCTTGGCATCCTTGTGAACCAGCCTTAAGCCCTGTGAACCAGTCCTAAGTCCTGACTCAAGATGATCATGTCTCTATATTAGAAGTAAATAAAAATGTCTAAGTTCATTGCAATGTTTTTTTTTCTTTCAAGACTCCAAACTGAAATCATATTTCAATATTTTGTCACAGCATATACCATTAAAGTAAGAGTTATTGGACTTTATCACTTTTTCATCAGTTAGGAACAGCTTTTGATCCGTATAGGCCTGGGGTAGATCTGAAGTAGATGTGTAACCTACCAAATAAAACTCTCTCTATCGTATTATTCCTATGAGTCAGGCAGAAAAGAATTTGATGTCTAGTTCTTTAAAATGAAAAAAAAAATCACTTAAAAATCATAAGTTAAAAAATATACTTACTTTCCTGGGAAAAAAGAACTACTAAAAATTAAAGGCATAATTATAATAAAGAAATACTGCAATGCTCAGATACTTTTTTAAATTACAAAATGTTGAAAACAAAATATTAATTCAGAAAAATGTTCTGCACCTGAAGATAGTAAGACTCTGGATTTTATACTTTTAAAGGATTTTTAATTGTAAAGGCATTAGCTCCAAGGAATTTAATGTAGTATTCTCTTTCATCTTTCTGGTATTAACAAATTTTTCCTAACTTATACAATCAAACTTTTAACTGAGATATAGTAAGAAAGACTTTTCAGTTTCTATGAAAGTTTTAGCACATAATGATTTTACTAAGTTTCCATTTTGCTCAAGACAGATTGGCTTCCAAAGGACAATGAATTGTGACCTCTTCATTAGAGATCTCACTGTCAAGATCTCTGGGCTCAGAGATAGAACCCACAAAGTCTGTTAAAGGGGAGGAAAACTAAAAGACTCAAAGACACTCCAGCTGACATCAGATATTTCAGCATGGACAGTCATCCTTCCATCTCAAAAACAAAGAATAAGAAAAAACACATGAAAGTTTATGTTATGTTCTAGAAATATAAATATCAATCATTGACATAATCAATGTAATCTTTTGATTTTATTGATGCATAGAAAGTTGGCCATTCACATAGAAATATTTTATGCTTCCAAATATTGGTATACAAAAACTTCAGATATACATATATATGTATACATATGTGCATTATATATATATATATATATATATATATATATATATATATACACACACACACACACACACACCAAACTGAAATCACATTTTAATATTTTGTGTTATAGTATACAGACATATAAAACACTACAGTGTGTATATACATATATATACACACACTAACCAATACTTTGCATGTATGCTTGGTTTATACACTGAGAATTAAACTAGAAGTTGAAAAACAAGAAGTGTTCTTTACTTTCAGAAAATATTTCACATTGAACAAAGCCAAAACTCTAAATACTCTATAATTCAAATATAATATTTTTTTAGTTTGAAAGAAAGTATTTTTATTAATAATTTATATTTTCTAATTCTTTCTATGTATGAGTTTGAGTTTTTCAATAATAGTATTTCTATTGGTAAACATAATGGTTTGTATAAAGATCCCTTTTAATTTTTCCTTTTTACCATATTTACAAAAATCCTCATTAAAATTAGGCTCATAGGCTAGGTATGAGTCAGTGCTAAAATACTTATGTAGCATTCATGAGACCCTGGGTTCAACACTGGCACTGCAAAAAATAAATAAGTAAAATAACACGAGGCTCATTTTCCAATTACAATGGTAAGGCATGAAGGAAGATGAAAAGAGGGTCTGAGAATTAAAGGTGTGATGTCATGATAATTTTTAATAGGTCTTCTGAAAGTATTGTATCATTGCCTTCTAAAACTTCTTCTTAACATATACCAACAGCAATTTATCAAGCCCAAGTCTATATAAGAATTATCAGAATTTTAAAATGGTGGGGTGGTAAAATTTATCAGGCTCATCACCATAAATGAGTAAAGTAAATTCTTATAAAACTTTTTTAGAATTAAAATATAATGTTTATGAAGGATACCATTATAACTATACAGGTTAATTTTATTATTATCCGAAACCACAAATGAAACAGATACAATTCTCCTCTGAACTCTGCTATAAGAAAGAAACAAGAAAAATCGCTGGTGACATTAGTTAAGAAGAATATTTTTCTACTTAGTGCCATTGAATTTTTTTCAAGTAATTGACTTCCATAATTTTTGTTTCTCCCAATTTTACTAAACCATATTTTAAAATTATTTAAAAGCCAGTCAATAGGAAATGGCTCATGCATATAAATCAATAGCAAGTCTGGTATTGCAAACAGGTAAGTAAATCCTCACAATACTGGGAACATACTCAAGGGCTTTGTAGACCTCCCCCCACAAAAAAAAATTGAGCTCATCAGCAAAGGACAAGACACTCCAAGAGACACGTGAAAAGTAAAAGGACTCCATCCAAGAAAAGGTACTAATAGAATTCTCAGGAGAGCGGCAGGTGTCATCCAATCTGCGATGCTCTCAGGGATACAACATGCACTTATAATATGTACTGTTCAGGATACTTTTTAAATGTAGCCAATCAGAGTTGTAAAATAGCTTGGTAATATGTATTTCTATTTCATAAATAGAGATGGTTGTTTAAAGATCTTACAGATATAAAACTATTTGTATTTCAAAAAGCAGAAATTACAAACAACAAAGCCTAAGGGGTCAGCAAGGACTAAGGATGTATATTTCTGTTTGGGGATGAAGAATAGAAGAAAATACCCAGTTTGAAGGTACAGTTAAAAGGTAAAATGAGTGATTGGGATAATTAGGCATATTGGGAGGCATTACAGGGGTAGAAAATGGAGAAGGCAGAGGATGATGATGTGACCTCAAGGATCTCTCTCATCGGGATTCGGGGCTAATGGTCTTTCTGTCCCAGGCCAGGCTAGAATGTCTGGCCTAAGTTTAAGAATCCTCACAGTATTTCAAGAGCCTGAAGTTATAGAGCCCAGCATCAGCTAAAATGCAAGAGAAAACCATCCTGTCTCAATCTGTGTTTGGGAAGCTGTCTGTGGTCTTTATTAGGATCTCAAAGAAAATATCATAGTGGGAAGCTAGGGAAATTGAATATCCCTAGGTGTGGAGATTCATTCGTATGTTAAATTTTTAGGTAAACAGTATGTTAAAGTGTTCACAATAAAATCTTTTCTCTTTAATATTCATTCAAAGTCTGCGCTGACCTTAAAGTAGAATTAAATACAGCACAACTGTCCTGAGAAAATTAATCATTTCTTTATCACTAGTCAGGAATTGCTTTCCCAAATGTCAACTCTTGCCCTCTAATAATTCACTCTACCTTCCATGGATCCTGGTTGGATGCCTAAGCCCTCTCTGTGACCTCAGCAGGATGAGTTGGCTACAGTGCAGGCTGTCCTTGAAGACCACCTGGGAGCCTCAGATTGTGCCCAGTGTGGCAGCCTGTCAGAAACGGGCCACTGCCAGCGCGGAGCAGGGAACACCTGTGCCTCACAGTCTGCACTGGCCACTCTTCCACAATCAAATGTCTTTTAAGGTACAGGTCAAGTCTTTCCCCATTGTAATATAGCTACTGTTATTTCTCAGCTCGTCTCTGTATCATTGGGGTAAGTACTTTGGAAATGAGTAAAGGATGTCAGACGTTTGGGGATGAGTAAAGTTTCCTTTAGTTCCCAAACTGTCATTTATATAATTAGGATTTTATTCTCTGCCCCTACAACCATCTGAAATACTCTACTTGTAAAATTGCCCCAACACACACACACCATGTAAAGAGATAACTTATCTTGTTCCATATCTGGTACAATAGAGTTAACTGAGACTCAGTAACTATTTCCAAAGTATTGTCAAGTTTTCATTTTGTGTTTGGCACTGTGCTGGATGCTAGAATTAAAGGCGAAAGGCATGATCCCAGCCTTCGAGTACCTCACACTCCGAAGAGGAAGGCTAAGCACAACTTTGAACATTTAATAAAATTTACAGCAGTTGTGGAAATGCTAATGTCTATGAAGTTTCTTTCTCAAATCACATTTTTTGAAGATCTTTCAAGTAAGATCTTCCATCTATTAACAGAAATAGAGTTCATAATGCTTTGATTTTTCTAAATCTCATACAAAACTCAGCTTCCTCACTTTCCTTGATTAATTTTACCACTTGCTGTTTCGCTTAATATGACATCCATACATCAGTTTTCAAAATATATGGAAATTGTTTCTTACTTTAGAAATATTTTAAGATTTTCCTTTACATTCTGACTTTGAGTTAATGTAAAGAAAAGATCACATTTTTCGTAACTTTTTTGCACAGTTGGGACCTCAGTAAACATCCACTGTTCAGTGCTGCTAGATAGTCCAGTTTTACCAACTGTGGCAACATTCAGAAAGAAGTTTGTCTGTTTTAATCCTACATCTTTATTAGAATGGCTAAGAGAAAGAGACCTGACTGGAATTCTGGTCATTTTCATGCTTATCAAATGAAGGTATATTTACTCCTTTAAAAAATGGGAAAGCTCATAATCTAGATTATTTTTGGTTATTACTCAAGTGATATAAATAAATCATAATGTTTAGAACCAGATAACTTTTAACTTCAAAATTTCCTTTTTATCTATAAAAGCAGAGGTTTTGAGTAAGGTATAGTGCTATTTTTATTTATATTTTCACCAAAATTCAATTGTATTTTAAAAATATGATTAATTAACCTTGAGGTATTTATAAGACAATTATGACCATTCACAGTGTTTTAATATATTACCCCTGAGGAAGTTACTGAATTTCAACTACTACCAATGTAAGAAAAAGAAAATTATTTTATCAAAAAAAAATGACATTTGATGAACAGTTTATAATTAACTAGAAAATAGTGTAAAAACAACTTATTAGTTGGCCATGGTGACACATGTCTGTAATCCCAGCAAATTAGGAGACCTTTAAGGCAGGAGGATAAAAGTATGAGGCCAGGCTGGGTAACTTAGACCCTGTCTCAAAATAAAACAAAATATATATATTTTAAAAGGGCTGAGAATGTAACTCAATGGTAAAGCACCTCACAGTACCACACACACAAACACACACACACACAAATACACAAAAAAAATAATTAATGAGCATTAGCAAAGTAATTGTAGCCAATTTTTAAAATTAATAATGAGCATATTAAGATACCTGAACAGTGCTTTTGGTGTAGCTCAGTGGTAGAGATCTTGTTTAGCATGTGTGAGGCCCTATGTTCAATTCACAGCACAGAGAAAGAGAAAGAGAGGGAGACAGGCAGACAGAGCAACATGTGAAAAACTGGACCAAAGGCTTAGATTTTTAAATTTTGTTCCAACACTTAATGATAGTAATACTTAAATGTCATTTAAATCTTTTTGTATTTCAGTACTTTCACCCATAATATGAGGCTGATAATATTTATGAACAGGATCTTTCTAAGAGTTTAAGAATAATAGAAACATTTATTGGACTCTTATTATCTAACTTATTATAACACTTTTATTAAATACATTAACATAATCCTTGCAATTATCCTAAACTGTAACTTTTATTATTGATGTATCCATGATACAAATAAGGAATTACAAGGCCTTGAAAAGTTAAGTGGCCCAACTCAGGATGCCAAGGGCTCTCATGGGAGAGGATTACAGAATCACAGTCACAAGATCTATTCAGTATGCAAAACAAGGGACTGAAATCAGCTTAACTGGCTTCTCAATCACCAATAAAATGATCTTAGATGAATGATAGCTTACTTTTCCTCAGGGAATAGTTTTTTCACAAAGCATACTCCCCCCCTTTTTGCTGACCGCAATCACAAAGCATGTATGTTTAGGTACCTACCGATAGACCTATCTGTGTGCCTACATACATATTCTACTCTTATCTCAGCCCTAGAGATTTGTCCTCATCTTCTAAAGTTCTTTTAAAGCAAATCCAGAAAATAAAATAAAATTTGAGCAAAAAGAATAAGTGACAAAGAATAAGAGCTCCCCTTGTATTTGCACTGTTGAACTTAACTTATTCTGAGTTCCCAGACACTGAATCCCGTATTCACTTCTTTTGTATCAACTCTCAAGAATAGATAGACATTTGCCTTCCTGAATATTTCTCCTGGTCTTTTCTGAGCAGTAATACTCTTTTGCCCCTGTACCCTAATAATTTGATTTCCTTGAGAAGTATGGAGTAATGCGAACTATTAGTGTAAAAGATAAAAATTTTTGACAGTCCCAGGTCAGTTGTCATAAGAGATGCTAAATCAAAACTAATGTGTCCACATATAAACCATAAAAAATAAATGAAGAAACAATAGTTTCTTCATCACACATATCCTATTTTGGAATTTCTTTTGGAAATTTTTGAAAAATCCCAGAAATACACTTACAATATATGCTGATTTACTGTTCTAAGTCCTTTTATCTATTCTGGTTTCTTCTTTGGGTAGATTATACTTGATTCTCAAAAATAATGTTTATGTATCCAGAGTATTACTTTTAAAGATCAGAAAGTGCATTGAGACTACTTTTTCCAGCACCAGGATGAAAAGAAGAAAATCATGACTATTAGACAGAGACCACATAACTCCCCACAAAAGCCCAGTGAAAAACTACAGAAGTACAAAAGGAACTTAGCAATAATCTACCTGTGTCAGTTTTATACAAAGAGAATATATTCATATAATAATATAGAATAGTAACAGAAAAGAGAAACATAATAGCTTCAGTAATGTGTTTTGCTATTCAAAACCTATGATCAAGAACTGTAAATAATTATTTATAAGTAATTTTAAAAGAAAATATATATTACAAATGATATAAAAAATAGATGTAACTATAATGCTAATAGTTATTCCTTAATAGTCTTTCTCTTAAAAATATTCTGATTAGGGCAGCTTAAAACTAATCCCCTTTCACTGATCTTGGCAAAGGATTTTTAGCAAGTAATTCTATTTAAATTACTACACAGAATTAATCCTTTCCATTGCTTAAAGCAAAAAAAGAAACCAGAGAAAAACAAAGACTATAAACTGGGGTTGAGATAGTTACACTGAATTCTTTCTTTCTTAATTGAAAAAAATCATATGCGACATTTTGTATAATAAGTACATCCTTCCTCACATTCATTTTGCTTTCTTCTCAGGAAATAAAAGCTATGTACTCCAAGGTGGGTTTAAAATATTAGTCATGTAAATGAGTGAAAATATATGAGCATTTCCAAAAATATATAAAACCAAGATTCCTGTATCAACCAAAATTGAAAATAAGAAAAAAAAAATATTCTTCTTTTCTGATTCAGGAGAAATCCTCAATTTTCCTACTTCTACAAGTTTGATAAAATTTAGCTTGTGTAATGCTGCCTACATACTGATTGATCATATGTTACTTTTTTCAACTCTAAAATTAATTAGAAAACAATGAAAAAAGGATAATCAATCATAGAACTCTCATAGTCAAGAATGGTGGTTATTGACATATCTGGTGAAAAAATAGGTGAAGGGATGGAGAAGAGGCAAAAAGTGTACATGTATATGCATATCTTTAAGGAAGTTTTGTCATAATATTTCTGCCTAAGAACTATTGGTCCAAAATGAGTTAGAAAGCCATCTTCGAGCAAGGTAAACTAGGAAGTTCATTCTATATTGGGGTATGCTAAGCCCCAAATTGAGAGCTCTGTTACAGAAGAAGCAGATATCAAGAGGTACACTGACCCTTTGGCCACCTATGAATTGTCTCTTCTCATAAATGAAACCTATTTTGCCCTGCTCTAGGAGACCCAGAACCAAAGTCCTACCAATTTTCAGAATCTGACTCAAACTCTAATACAACTGGGTGGTAAAATGTAGCAAGTCTGGATATGATAATTCATGGTCTGACACCCTACACAATTAAATACAAAGTATTTGCCCCATCATGATATCTAATGGTGAAGTAGGAATAAGATTTCTTCATTGGAAAAAGAAGAAAATTCTAAGTATACAGCCATCACTGGTCTTTGACAATTATTGAGCCCTCTGGCCAAGAATTACGAAGATTCCCTTCTCTGAATCAGACTAACTTCTCTGAATAGACTATCTAGTAAATCCTGGTAAACCTGGATTTGTTTTCTGGGGGCAACTTCCTTGCCCATCATGTTGCCCTCAATCCCACCCTTTAACTTCTCCTTACCATAGTACACCCCATGCTCAAATGTAAGGAAGACAATCGAGTTTGCCCTTTGGGGTGGTTGCATAGATTTCATAGCCTGCTTCCTACTAATACAGCTTAGTGTGCTGAAGGGCTGCATTAGATATTAAACAATTATATGCTTTTGTGTCCTGTCGTCTTGGTTGGGTTAAAGATGTGCAGTGGTCAGCTTTTGTAAGTCCCTCAATAGTATTCACTTTCTAATCTATTTACAAATACAAACAACTAAAATTAAAAATATTGTCTAGGTATAGTTTTTAAACCTAAAGAATTTGGTTTTTAAATTACTAGACTCTAGTTTTTCCCACTCCCTCTCTCTTTTATTGCCAGCCCATGAGGTCACTGCCTTCGGTACATTTGCAAAGTAGATGTATTAGTTGGCTTGTGCTGTTATAACAAAATACCATACACTTAGTGGTTCAAATAACAGAAATTTATTTTCTCAAAGTGTAGAGGCTGAAAGTCCAAGATCAAGATCAGCGTTAATCTCTGGGTGGGGCCTCTCTTTTTGGCTTGCAGATGGCTATTCATGCTGCATCCTCATATCTGTGCACACATGGAAGGAGAGCTCCAGGATCTTTGAGGCTTCTTATAAGTATACTGATTCTATCAGATTGGCGTTCTATGCTATTGACTTTATTTAACTTTGACTACCTTTTGAAAAGTCCTAAAGTCAAATACAGTTATACTGGAGTGACGGTTTTCAATAGCCAAATTATGGCCTTGGGAGGAGAAATTCATTCCATTACAGTGAGCATGAGAGAAAAGGCAGGGCCTTTATCTGATCTTCACCACCAACTTTGCTCTTAATAGCTTAGAAATAGTTTTCCTGTTAAAGTTGCTGTCTTGTCTTATAGAAGCAGCTGACTATTTTAACCATGGAATGTTTTAAGTATGCATTCCAGCTAGAGGCCGAGATGGTTGAACTTAGTTTAGCAATATTTTCTTCATCACTTCTTGTGGCCTAGCCAATTTTACCCTAAGTGAATATCTTACTACTTTAACCTTATCGAAAGCAACAGAAACAAAAGCCCAGCACTTTGAATTACTCTTACCATTTTCCCTAAAGCTGATCATCAGCAGGCAAAATCACTGCTTTCCCAGGACCCTTGAGGATGGTTTTCCCACTGTTTGTAGTGACATAATATGGGACATCAGCTTTTCAACTTGCAATGATGATTTATTACCTGGCTGTTTAGACTTATCTAAGACTACCTGTTAATTGCAACATCCCATTTCTAAGAAAAAAATGAATTAAACTTAAATTCAACAACAAGTGAATAATAATAATAATAATAATAAACAATGTGACAGTTAATTTCTTTCTCATTTAAACTCCAGTGTGTGGCTGGTATCTGGTCCAGGACTGGTCAGCTAGTCTTCAGGGTCTGAGACCTAGAATCCTATGTCGTTGACTTTCATTGTTCTAGATTCCTTTTATTGACACCTGAAGTACATTCTACCTCCTTATTACAGTGGACAGAAAGCAGATGACTATACTTTCCAGACTCTTTAGCAGCTAGGTTTCTAGATATAATATTGATTGGGCCAATAAGGGGCATTCACAATTAATCTGGAAAGTGGAAGAGAGGTAGAGGTCATCTTGTCACAACAGCAGATACTTGTGGCCCGCAAGCAATTTCCAACAGATGTGTTTGAAGAAGCAATATTTTAAACACTATTCTGTAGTGGTATGAGGCATTCAAGCTGATTTCAAAGGGGACAAGAGCAGCAGCATTCTCCTGACCTCTCTGCTTCACAGGTATAATGATATGACCTTAAAACCGGTGTCCTGTAGCAGATCTCTGGCTTCTTTTCTGCTGGACCTTCTGATCATTTTTTTTATTTCCTCTATTAAATTTGTTTCTTCTTTGGCTACTCGGTGTGATTTCTGTCTGCCAGTCTAAACCTAGAGGATATACCTCCTGTATTGTCTTCATCCACATGTCCTAAGCTGAAGCCCACTCATCAGTCCAATATCTATCTTTCCATATGCAAAAAGAAGAATAAGGTAGTAGAGAGCAAGCGATTGCTCTCAAGAGCATGATCTGGAAGCAGCACACATCACTTCCCCTAACACTGCATGCAGCATAGTCAGTACAAAGCTGCAAGAAGTCCAGCAGGTACACACCACCAGGGCAAACACATGGTCAAACAATTCTCAGGGAATTTATTTGCTAAAGGAGAATGGGCTATTATAATACAAGTTAGAAGTCTCTTCCCCAAATCCCCTTAAGACATTACCCACTTTTCAGCATCAAAGCAATCATGTTCATTAATTAAGGAAGAGGAAAATGCTAAAAAGAGAATAAAGGGGTAGAGCCAGATCAGAGGATGTTAAGTGTTGCCATTTCAAAAGTAGCCAACCATGGACCAGAAACAGGAAAAGGTCACTTTGTCATAACTTTAATTCCATCAATAAAGCTGACCTAAATTATTGAATTCCTTTCCTCCCATTCTGGTCCATTGAGATCTCCTACAGCTTTCCGCACACATGTTCAGGTGACATTTCATAAAGTAAAAGCATTTCAGCTATCTGCTTTGTTTTAGAGCAGTCTTTTTTTCCCCCATATGTTCCAAGAGCACAAATTCACCACAGTCTTTGTTTAGAGAAAAAAAATCAGAACCATACACATTCAGGTATTTTATTTTCTTAAGAAATTTTTATTATGACCCTTAGTGATGACCTTTATGATTTTGTGTGCATACCCTCCCTTCTCAAGTGGTTCTGTTCAAAAGAGTCAGGCCCCAATTAAGACACATTTTCTTTGCTTCAAAGAAAGTGGTGGCATTTTCAAAGCTTTAAGCTTAGTACCTTAAAGAGTTTGGACAGAGAGCAGCACTTGAATCCTATAATTATACTGTGTTTTAGAGCATGGATTATGACAGGTGTGCAAGCAGGACCAAGTAATGAGAGAGTTGGCAAAACAGTTGAATGTTCACATAATTCACTGGTCAAAAGCTAATCATCAACAGTAATAACAACGGGTCTTTAGGAGAACCAGAGCTTCAATCTGGCTCCAAGTAATTTTTCCAATCGGAATTTCAGGCACGTTTTAAACAGCTGCCATGTTTTATCCAATCTTTTAGCTTTCAATTCTCCCAGAAAAAAGTCTCCCATATAATTCTGCCACATTTCTAACCATGGAACAGATAATTTTATAGACCACCTTGTTCAGTCTCCCACTCAGGAAGGAATTTACCTCTGATCGCTGGTCTATATAGCTTGGTGAGCCCTCAACAAGTGGTGTCCCAGCCTGCCATCTGTAAAACTGGACGAATAGAACCCACCTCAAAGTTTATTAAGAAGGCTCCTTAGTTACTTTCTATAGAACCCTTTGAATAATGGCTGAAAAGTATTAAATATCAAACAGATGTTTACTAAATCAAAGCAACCTACTCAATAGAAACTATGTGGAGCCATGGGAGTCCAGCACCCTTTAAGGAGCTCTTCTTAGAAAAACATCTTCTTCTGAGGCTCTGGGTTGGTTTTCACCTCTTCCTTATCAGCAGCTCAGGCTTTCTTCCCCTTCAATGCTCCTTGTGCCAACCACTGCGCACACTATTTATATTCTTTTAAGATCAAAATTAAACTTGGATTCAAATGTACAGAAAATATTGACAAGGAAAATAAATAGTTGATGGTGCTCCTAAAAGAAAGGCTCTGTTAGTTCTCTTTGCATAGTTTCTCACAGAAGATCAACCGAGACATAGATCATGTCACTTCTCAGTTCAAATCCACTCTGGGTAAAAGCTAAAGTCCTTATAAGACCCAATAAAATAAATATGGCCACTTCATACCTCTGACTTCTCTCACTAGCCTCCACTTCCCACCACACCCCACCCCATCCATTCCACTCACACCATCCAAAATGGGGGGGCTCTTCTGTTGCTCCAACATATCAGTCCCACTCTCACCTGAAGATACTTGCTTCTGCCCTTCCCTCACCTTGAGCACCTTCCTGCTTGGCACTCCTGTATCTGACTGATGCACTCCCTCGCTTTCTTCATCTTTTTGCTTACAGTCTGTAAGTCAATATGCCCATATAGTCAACATGCCCAGATGCCCAGCCCCAGTGGCACTAATCCTTCTTTGACAAACCAGATTTTCTTCTACAATTATCATCATTGTACATATTGCATATTGATACTGGTTTATTTGTATCTTCATTCTCTGCACAACCATCCCTGCCCTGACCACAGGCTGTGACTTTTTATGAGGACAATGTGATATCATCTATTTAAAATATTTAGAACTGTGTCCAGTGTATAATAGAAAATCAGCTTTACTTCTAGTATTGTTGCTATTATTATTAATAAAAGTCAAAATAGCCAGGGAGTGCTTTAGAGTGTCAAGAAGATTCAAACTGGGCTTCGTTTTCTGTGGAAAATTTAGGTCAGCAGATTTAAAATGCAAAAACATGAAAAGTACTCAAAAGACAGACCAGATAGGAGCAAATGGACATTGTACGCAGATGACAGCCATTGCTTTCCTCCCACAGAGGGACTCACTTTCCTTCTGAAATGGTTGACACTGGATAAATGTTAAGACTTCCAATAGCAAATAATCTCTGATTTTGGTTATGACAATGGGAAAGAAAATGAACAGATTTTGTGATGGAAGGAGGGTCTCCAACATTCAAAATAGTATCTCTGTTCACCAAGAGGGAACTCCCTGTTGAGTTTTAGAGGTTCAAAGTACAGAAAAATATGACAGTGACCCCTCGTATGTTGCCATGTGTGCAGCAACCAAGGAGGTTGCTGGCAAGAAATAGGCTTTCTTACTTTTCATTGTCTTATGAGTCACAGTGCTAGTTCTTTTAAACATTGAGTAGTGCTGAGCATCCCCAAGTAGCAACCTCCAAAGAATGAGTTCAGAAACTGTCTCTAGGTGACTCAAGAATGACCCATGCTGCAGGCATGGTGGCACATGCCTGTAATCCCAGTCGCTCCGGAGGCTGAGATAGGAGGATCACGAGTTCAAAGCCAGCCTCAGCAAAAGTGAGGCAATAGGCAACTCAGTGAGACCCTGTCTCTAAATAAAATACAAAATAGAGCTGAGTTGTAGGTTAGTGGTCGAGTGCCCCTGAGTTCAATCCCCGGTACCCAAAAAAATTTAAAAGAAGAATGACCCATTCTATTTATTCAACAAATGTTCCCTTTAGTACCAATAAAGTTCCCATTAGGATTCCAGGTATGTGAACCCACACATCAGTGAACAAAACCAAACGTCTACCTTCATTGAGCTACAGTTTAGCATCTTTCATAATTCTGCTTTTTAATCAAGATATAATTGGTAAAGAATGACTAACTTACTTACAAACTAAAGTGACCAAAAAAATTAAGAATAAAGTTACAGAATTAAAACTCCATTTAGTTTGGCAAATATCTTTAAAACTGTTTTTAACTAATGGTAAAAGAGAAAAGTGTGGGCAAAATCAGAATGTTTTTCATATGCCTCACTTATTCAAGAGCTATTTCCTTATTCAAAGAATCCCATAGACTCTGTCTTAGAAAACATTAAGGTAGATTAAAATAACTTGACTATCATTTGATGACCTCAAATAGCAACAAAATAATAAATAAAATTCAAAAGTTGTAATTTTTATTTTATCTTAAAAGATAAATCGAGGAAATAAGATAATTCTCCATTTTGTTTTATAAGTAATTATGTAGTAATAACTTTGGGGATACACTTGTCCCTGTATCTTTTAGATATTTAGTATAATTTTAGTATAGTGTGAATACTCAAGTAAATAATCTCTTATATTATTCTGTCTCATGCAAATCTATCACCCATATTCTAATTATTTCCACATGTTTCTTTTATCACTGAAATACACAGAACAATAGAAATCAATGGTCTATCCATATGTGCAGTATTGTAAGCATCTGGTTTATCAGATGTGTAAGATGAACTTAGACATACAATTCATAGATTTTTAAGACTGATTCTTTAGTGATTACTTTCTAAATATTTGTTAGGTTTTTTTTTTTTTTAATTTAACCTTTTCCTGAAAGCATTTAAACCCTTTGGTAACCATAAACTATTCCTACATGATGCTGTGTAACAACCTCAAAATTTGAATGCATACTGTCTTGTGCTCTCAGGCTAGCAAGGTGTGTCCTGGTCTGGTGGAAGCACAAGCTCAGGCAAGTAAAGAAGCCTGTGATCTGCCGACATCCCATAGGCCAAAGCAAAGAGTAAGAAATGCACTCTGCCCACCTCCAGGTTAGCGAGGAAAACAGTAAAGTTCCATGGAAAAGATTACAGATACAGAAAGAGGTAAAGAGCCAGGTGCGGTGGTGCACACCTGTAATGCCAGGGGCTGGGGAGGGTGAGATAGGAGGATCCAGAGTTCAAAGACAGCCTCAGCAATGGCGAGGCACTAAGCAACTCAGTGAGACCCCGTCTCTAAATAAAATACAAAATAGGGCTGGGGAGTGCCCCTGAGTTCAATCACCAGTACAAAAGAAAAAAGAAAAAGAAAAAAAGAGGCGAAGAGCTAGAGTCAATTCAATCTAATAAGATTCCATCTAGAACATAGTATGCATAAAATGAAATAAGCATTGGCTCCATTTGTACAAGTTCCAGAATCCCCATATAATAATAGCCTCGACAATCTCAAAAAATATTTGCAATGATAAGAGCTGAGTAAGAGAAGAAATGTATATATCTCTATAAATTTAGCAAAATCAGAAATATATTTTCACGTGTAATGACAGTTCATACTTTTCCAAATATACTCTTTGCTCCTCACAGCTACAGATTTTATTATTGTTATAAATCAACGTGACCACATGGTGGTGATGAAAAGAAAACCATAACACTGACTGTTTAATATGAACCAGTATATTAATCTGCTTTTTTTTTTTTTTGCTACTAACACATTACAAAGAAATTCATTTTTTTTTCTTACATACTGGTCCAAGTTGAGGGGTTCTACCTGTTGATGTCTTTCTTGCTGGCAAATTGCCAAGATGGTGCAGAGCACCATATGACAAGACACAGGAAACGTGGAGGAGGGAGGTTAAAATATCCAATGTCACTTTCAAAAGTAATTCCTTGAACTTCTGTTTTACACTTAGTTTGACAGTATAACCAGAACCAAAACAGTTTTAAAATGCCTTCTATGAAATCTCTCTTTGAACCAGTGGCATTCTCTATTCAACATCCTGAGTTAACTTTTTAAAACTGAATTTAGATTGAGTTTTTTAAGAAGCCAAAATATTTCAATGCTAATTCTGATCACAAAGTGATAGAACGTATATCTTTATGAAACTGAAAAAGATAATCCAAAAGAAATACTTCCTTACAGATTATCGTAAGCATGCCACTTATTTAAATATATGAATTATGCTGAATTTATTTACAAATATATTACATGAAAATAAAAGAATCTGACTCTATCTTACTTGGCTTAAAAAAAGAAAGATTTATTGAAGGAAATCAAGTATCTCTCAAAATTAATGAGAAGATTAAAGAAACAGCCCAACAACTGAGCAGGAATCAGATACAGCTAAATGACTAACAAAAGCCATGGCAGAATCAGCCACTGCCTCACGCTCTGTGCAGCTTGCTCCCTGCCAGTGACCCTGCCACCACTAAAACTGTTCCTGTTGGCATTTGTGTCACTGGAATCCCTGATGATGCTACTGAAAACTGGAGTTCTCTCCACGTGCCTCTTGCTCCTGATTGTGGTTGAGACGTGAGCATCCATTTAGCTAAGCAAGGGAAAGCCAGCAAAGTGGGAGATTTCTTTCTCCCTTGGGTCTGGAAAGGTAGGCAAGACTTGGACAGGGGAAAAGATATACATTGTTATATATATGCCTCTCCTTCAGTCATCTTTCTCATATCCTTCAAATTCTATTTTCTGTAATTCAGACAAATTCATACCACATTCATCTGATCAAGGTCCTTTTCTACACACTGATTTCAGTAATCTGTGAACTGAATCCCACAGAAGGTCTGATGACACAATAAAATAACAACCCCACATCAGATTGATGAGGAAAATTTAAGGCCAAGTGGTTAGATTTCTTTTTGCAAATAAGGAAACGTGGAAGTACTTTAAGCTGGCTTCATTTTCTCAAGAAAACAACAAGAATGCTCTCTTCCGTCCACCCAGTGACTATTATTTCCATTGCAATCATCAGGCTACTTTTACTTAACACTTTCTATGCACTTATCACTGCATTACATGCATTGGAAACATAATCATTCTGTCTTCTTAAAACCACTGCAAGCCATGTATTTTCATCCACATTTCACGCCAAGAAACAGGCAAGGAGGTAAAGTGTTTTGCCTAACAGTCCCAAGTCTGTCTGACCCACAGCCTAATTACATCTCTGTCATTATATTGAGTCTTATCAAAAGGAATTTCAAAGTGAGAGCCATTTGAAAGAAAATTCAAAGGAGATGTAAAAGTAAGAAACTACTCCTATTTACTCCATTCTTTCCACACCCCTAGGAATACATTAATATGTTTTGAACTCTATTATCTATTATATATTAGATAATTTGGTGTATCTTTTGATGACAATTGTGATAAGCAAAAGTTTAAGTTGGAGAAAATCGATGAAAAAAGAAAGAAATTATAAATATTTGATTTCTACTGCTGCTTTCAGTTGGGCATTTTATTTCTAAAATCCTAGTGGCAATGGTCACATGTTTAGCAGATACGTTAGGTACTACAGATAGATACAAAGCATTTCCTCCCCAGACACTTCATCTGAATTTAGGTTGGTATTACTTACTGAAAATTAATTACATCAGCAATAAGAAAACCTTATTTTCTGAACAAAGAGAAGCATGCATTGACATATTTTTCTGTGAACTAATCAGTACATACATACATAGGTGAATAAACTCAGGAGCCAAGTACTAGTAGCACCTTGTAATTAATTATTCAATATTTTTAGCCCAAATATGCAAAACTAGTTTAGCAACAAGTTTGTTAATCCAGGAAGTAGCCCTTTAAGGTATTATGACTTTGTTCCTCATTTAAAGTCTAAAGAGGATGAAGTTTTGAGACAAAGGCTCAAAAAGAAAATTCTTCATAGATTAAACACATTGCACTTTGGTATATCACTATGTATCTTGTGACCAGTATAGTCCATTTGGAAACAAGATCAACACCGTAACACTGTTAGTAGTGCACAAACAAAAACCTGAGAATCCAAATCAAGTCACTGTCCTGGAGAGCCACACTTAAATTGCTTCCCTCGACTTCTTAAAGTGAAATGCAAAGACCTCTCCTATTCCCAAGGAAATAAATTCAGTGAAGTTTTCCATGAAGAAATGTGTAGTTATATTTCTAACAAAGACCATAAAGTTATAAGAAAGATCAGACATCTGTTCATCAACTTAGAATATATGTAAGACAGAAAGAGGCCACAAGAAATGCTTTGTTAAAAGAATATATCTCTTTGTTCAACAGTCCTTTGCTGATTTAGCCAAATGGTGAATCTACTGGTTGGATGACAAACAATTCTTTCTCAAAGCCATCTGCTCCTATGAGTCAATCCTGTGGGAAAGAGTTTATACTAAATTTGTCACATCCTACCTTATTTCCAGGTCAACAGAATAGAAAGGGTAGAATTCCAAATCTTTTGCTTATTCTAACACAAAAATTAGGATAGCCCAGCAAGTAAGTTTGAAAAGTTTGGTAACCCTGGGCCCAGAAAACCTAATCAGTACTCTGTCATAGCACCAACAGGCACCTTTCCTAACAAGGAAATCTTTCCTATTGCCTACAGCTTTATTTGCCTAGGATTAGGCTTTAAGTGAATTCACTCCTCTCTTCCATTTGCAATAGATAAGTAGATTTAAACGACTACATGTTTTGTTACAAATGCAACAACACTATAAAAGGTGTATTCATGAAAATTCTTTTGAGAATGAGTTACTAGTGCCCACTGTAAATAATCCAAAGCCATGAAGGGACTTTATTACAGGGTTCCTAGGGCATTTTACAGAACAACCAAGTCAAGAAAATACCAGAGGTGAGGTTGGACCCCAGGAACTCTTGGAACCAGGGGCTTACATATCATGAGGACTCCTCTGTTTCTATCAGCTCTGTTTCTACCATAGCTTCATTCTTTACTACAGTAGACCTGCTTTATTTATAGAGTGGGAAAATGGCTACCAACAGCTCTTGACTTGCATATAAAATATTTTCACTTTTTAACATTTCCCAAAACAGCATGTTCCTTATAATTCTGGACAGTCATTGTGTAGTAACTGGCTTATTCATGTATATCATGGTCAAACAGTACTTGTGATATAGTTATTGTTGACAGTTCCTATGTTCCAAAGCATGAAGACCAAGAGTCCACAGCAGACTAAAAGCAAATGCTGGAGACATTCACAGAAAACTCTCAAAAAGTGTTATATTTCTATTGCTTATGATGATGTAGAATGATGTTATATGGAAAGCAAAGCAGATATCAATAACTCCATCAAAGAGCAATTCAAAACAGTTTAATTCCAGAGTGGAAACAATTATTAGGAATACTTTAACCAATTTCTTTCACTTACATATTCTTCTTTGTATATGCAGAAGAGCAATAAATGATTTTTAAAACCTTTGTAAAATAAGACTAAATGCATGTTTCATTAGCAGCATTTATTTCTTGGTGGTAAATAAAATAGTGGTGCAGATTACAAACAATGGCATTTTACATTTGATGAAATACAAATTACAACTCTCTCTATGGACAAACACGCATCTATCTTCTGCAGGAAGCATCCTATCTCAGGTACCTATTCCCTGGACCAAACGCCTGTGGTCAGGGAACAAGTCAGAATTGAAGAGCACAACTTGGATGAAGGTGTAGCCAAGAGTGAGGAAGGCTGAGGGTTGGGCAGACAGTCCCATGAAGACCTCTGAACTTTTCTTTTGTGATTAATTCTTCAATATTGGCTAGATGTATATCACTTCTAAAACAAGAAACTGCAAAACCCAATTCAGGTTTTGGCCATTTTAATGAGGCTCTATATAATCTAACTAAATCAGCCATTTGACCCTCTAAACATTATCAGGATGCATTCCATAAACCTCAGTATCAAGAGCAACTTTTCTTCTTTTCTACATTTTGCTTACAGTAAAGATATTCCCTGAAGTTCATTTTTATAATTATATTGTTATCCCTGTTTAATTGAATTCTGTATTATATCTTTTATCCAATCAGAAACTGGCATATTATGGATTCATACATAATCATGAATAAAGATATCATTCTAAACATAAAGAGTATTTAATAAAATATAGATGAGCACTATATTTTAATTACTGAGTTTTATGTAGGGCCAGTTTTAATTTTAGAGAACAATTCATTTGATTCATCCAAATAAGTAATATACTTTGCTGATTATTTCTTACCAACTCATCTATTGCGTCAGTCTCCTCTGTCTATAAAGTATAATTGAGCAAATGTAACATTAAATCATTTAAAATGTTAAATATATTTATGTATGTATAATTATAAATATTTTATTGCAATACTATATTATATATTTTCATATAAGATTTATGTGATAAGGGAATTATGTTATAAACATATGAAATGGTTTCCTGGAGTACATTAGGTTTTTGATAAAAATATTTATAAGGAGCTATGACTAAGAACTAAAATGAACCCACATAGAAAATTTGTTCTATAATATCACTACTTATTTGTTTTTAGGTTCCTACCCACACTCATTGAATTGCATTTTAATTTTTAGAAAGAGACAAGCATATTAATGGATATATATTGAAAACTGCACCATAAAAATTACATATTACAGAGAAAACCTAGTTCTAATTTTTAAATACTCTGAACATTCAGAAATAATGAAAAAGACACTCATGAACTTACCACCTGGAATTAGTTTTTGACAATATGTTACCATATTTGCTTCTCTCTTTTAAGAAAGAAGGATGAATCTTCTTTGGTGGGGACATATTTTACATAAAGCTTAAGTGACAGCAAATAATTTTAAGTATTGATTTAGAAGCTTAAATTATATTCAGAATGTATGCAAAATGTAAAAAACGTTTTTTCTAATGTTTATTTTCCCAAGCTCGTTTTTTAAAATGTTATGGTGTTTTTTTTTTTTTTTCCAAAAGAGTATTTGCATTTGAATCCAATTTATTTCTAAAACTAGAGTCAGAAGAGAGTTCTACCTTAGGAAAGTGAAAGTATCTAGTGCTTGACTGAAAATAACTTTTCCCAAGACATTCAGGATAATGAGCATAGCATATTGTTTTATTGCAATAGGGTAAGTTATTTATTCAGAGGTTAAATTCTTATTCTATTTGGTGGTAAGTGCAGTTTGTATGACAGATCCTCGTAGTTTCCTCAGGACTTGAATGGGGACAAGGGTGATAATGATGACAGCCACATTGGTAAATAGTGCCAAGAGTTTACAATATAAAATAAGATTGTGGAGAAGAATTCAGTTTCATTACAGGAGAATTTACATTATATTATGAATAAGCAGATATTATTATTTTTTTTAATATTTATTTATTTTTTTTTTTAGTTCTCGGTGGACACAACATCTTTGTTTGTATGTGGTGCTGAGGATCGAACCCGGGCCGCACGCATGCCAGGCGAGCGCGCTACCGCTTGAGCCACATCCCCAGCCCGAATAAGCAGATATTATAATGTATTGTTCACAAAACATTTTATCATATTTTAGCCTTTTATAGATGTTTTAGGCTTGATTTTGCAAGTTTTGTTGGTAATTTTTACTACCATAATGAATTACTTATTAAAATTCACAAATTATCTAAGACTATAAAGTTTATTGGTAGGGGTAATCACTATCTCTGAGCTTAACAACTATGGAATATTTTTTATTCTCAATAAAATATTCACATTCCTGAAAAAAAAAAATTAAAGTCATTCTTACCTTCAATCCTTTCTTCCTTGAAGTAATCCCTAACTTAACATTGTATTTTTTATTTTCATGCATACTATACTTTTTACCACAAATGTATGAAAGATATTTTAAATGTTTATTTTAAATAGTTTCAAAAACATATTTCATCATATGTATCATTTTACAATTTACTGTTCCCAGTCAGCTTTATCCTTTTAAAATTTATTCTTGAAAATTAGTACAACTGCTATGGAAACCAGCATGGAGGTTCCTCAAAAGAATGAGAATGGGACCACCATATAACCCGGCTATATCATTCCTTAGAATTTTCCCAAAAGAATCAAAGTGAGCACACTATAGAAATGCATGCAAAACCATCTTTATCACAGTCTAATTCATGATACATAAGTAATGGAACTAGCCTAGGCATATATCAGGAGATGAATGGATGAAGAAAATGTGGTACAAATAGACAAAGGAGTTTTATTCAGCCACGAAAAAGAATGAAATTATGTCATTAGCAGGAAAATGAATGGAACTAGAGATCAGCATGTTGAGCGAAATAAGCCAGACTCAGAAAGTCATGGTTTATGTGTTCTCTCTCAAATGTGGAAGCTAGAGAGAAAAAAAAATGTTAAAACAGGGGTTGGGATTTATGAAAATAGAAGGGAGACCACTAGAGCAGAGAATGGGGATGAGGGGGAGGAGGGAGGGAAAAGAAATTGGAAGTATTACAGAATGAAATTTATCAATTTACGTTATGTGTATGTACAAATATATCACAAAGAATCCCACTATTATATATAATCATAATATACCAATAAAAAAGATTTATCCATCTTGATACCTAAGATAATATCATGCATTGCACTTTCATTTTCATGCCTTCAATGATTTCTTGATTTTCTGATTTTTATCGACTGCACAGATTTTATTAAGTGAATTGCAAATCCCTAATGGGCCACTTAATCTCTGGGGACAGTAGTATTTAGTTTGTGAAAGTGCACTATTTAAAAGCAACAAGATATTTTTGCTACCCAGTTTTTCTAAAAGTCACTTTGTGGGTTCACCTGACTTGTTTCTAGAGATGAAAACTTCTCTTTCAGTGACTATATTTCACTAGTAAAAGCAGATTCTATTTGAATTACTAAAGTAAAAAAAATTTTCTCTGTGAGCTAGAGTTCAGATACTAGTCTTTCAATTTGTAATAGTTGCATGTGAATTGGAAAATGAAGTCATGTAGGTCAACTGCCGAGTTCTCAAATAAAAGTGCAGAGGAACCAGAGACGGTATGAAAGAGAAAATATAAGATTAAGAGAAAAAATGTATACAAAGAAAGCATTCCGGTTACTCACTGTGATTTGGGGTCAGCATTCAAATCATGTCCATTTTGCCCTGGGTCATTTTTCCCTTATCTACAACTGAGGCATCATTTAAGATTGCCCTGTGCTGCCTCTTCCTTTATCACTTCAAAGGCTGAACACTTCCAGCAAATTCTTCAGTTCTCTCCCCTCCTTGCTCTTTGTAAAACTTCCTGTACATGTCCTTTGTATTTCATATTTGTAAAGGAAATCCAGTCCCAATTAAAGTTGAATTTACTCTATAATAATGTTCCTTTAACAGTTTTCTTTCTTTCTTTTAAATAAAGTAAGATCCATTCTGACTGGAGTTTTTAGATTCCATCTTGCTAGAAGATAGGGATGGTTGAAATGAAGTCAAAAACTCCTCTTGAGTAATATGGTGTCATTTCTGAAGCTGACCAGATATTAAATCATCTATCAACAGGAAGATTAAATGAATCATTAATAGAAGTAACATTTTTATATCAATCACAGGATGAAAAATTAAAGTTTAATAGCTACCTAAAGAAAAAAAAAACATGCTATTCATTAAATTGCTGACTTAGACATATAGTATGCACATTTATGTGAAATTTGAAAGTATTCTTTTACCAAGTCAACATGTCTTATCTTTGTAGAGTTCTTAATTGACTACAACAAGTTTCCAAATTATAACCCATCCTTGAACCATCAGATGACATAAGTGGAAAGGATACTCTTAATAATTTATGAGTTAATTGATTTTACTCAAAGCTAGAAGCCTTACAGGTCACAGAGTAAGTGCAAGAATTAGTTCTGAAACTTAGGGCTGCTAATAACTGGTAAACAATGTGAAGATTTTTTTCCCACAGTCTTTTCATATTATTTGTTATGTCATCTGTATTGTTTTGTTTCATAACAAAGTACCACAAAACTGGACGGCTTAAACAACAGAAATTTATTTTCTCACAGTTCTAGAAGCTAGAAGTCCAGGATCTGGGTTTTGGAGGACTTGTTTTATTCTGAGACCTTTTTCATTGGCTTGTAGATAGGTTTCTTAGCCCTTGGACCTCATATGGTCTTTCCTCTGTGTGTATTTGTACCTGTGTTTCCTCTTCTCTTAAGAATACCAGTCATATTGATTTAGGGCTCACCCACATTATCATTCATAATAATTAACTTAATTATTCTTTAAAGACTCCATCTCTAAATGCAATCACATTCTGAGGTTTAAGGGGTTAGAACAACAAATGAATGTGGGGGGACAAAATTTAGCCCATAACAACATCATTGTCAAATTTCAGAATTAAAATAACTTGTTCAGTTTCCACCATGTTTGCTTAATAATTTCATTTTTCAACTTTTTATAGTCTTCATACATATTTCATAATTCTTACATAGTGTTATATTTTTTTAATAAATAATCCATGAGAAATGTACATTACTTTCTCATTTTCCAGCTGCATCTGCAAGGTCTAGCAATTTACCTGTTCAATTTCATGAATCCAATTGAATTGATTGAATGAAAATCAGTTGGGTTATATACACACACACACAGTTTCCCTTGGTACCCACAAGGGATATTCCAGAACCTCCTACGTATACCAAAAGCTGTGAATGCTTAAGTCTCTCATATGAAATGGCATAATATTTGCAAATGATCTATGCACATCCTCTCACATGTGATAAATGTGGATAAGTCATCTTTAGACTCTGTATCATAACTAATACAATGTGAACTCCATGTAAATAGTTACGATACTGTATTGTTTAGTCAATAATGACAAGAAAAATGTCTGAACATGTTCAATACAGATGCAACATTTTTCGAATATTTTCAACCCTTGGCTGGATGAATCTAAGAACATAGAAACTATGGATAAAGGGATATATGTATATGTGTGTGTACACACTTATTTGTATATTTTTTATCACTTCAGTTATCAATATTTGAATTTAGATTCTTCCAAATGTTGCCTCAAAAACTAAGAGTAATGACTTATACCCCATAGACTCTCAACAAATGTTGTTAAATGACTAAGTGAATGAAATCTCATATAAGTCAGTAGATTCTTTAAATGATGAAAGAAGTATTAAGCACGGTGCATCTTTTTGAAGTTGATAATAATTATTATTTGGCAAGTTATTTAATAAGACAAATACTTCCCTATAGAAGAAGGTACATTTAGATGTTTTTCTCTTACTTGACTCCAGCTATTCAAAAACATTATCGGTTAAACTTGTCCTATAGAATCAGCTACAAGCCGTTCATTTTTCCAACCAGTTCACTCACATTTACAAAGGAAGTATTATTTCTCTTGGACAAGCAATAAAACCAGCAGACAGTGGAACAGCAGCAGGAGACACTCTTTGGAGATAATATGTGGTTTATGTAAGACAGATGGAAATTGATTAATTTTAATACTATACCACGGCAGGGCAGTGTGGTCATTGCAGACTTCCCACGAACATAGCCCTTTTCTGAATTTCTCAATTATCCACATTAATTCAGTTTTAAGAGATAAACAGCAATCTTCTATTTCTTGTTTTGAAAACAACCTTATACTTGAAATACTAAAAATTTAACATAAAATCACAATTTTAGGTGCTTGAAAATGTACTGATTTATTTCCAAACAACTCATTATTGAATCTCACTATAATCTTCAAGGTGTATGTAATTTTGTTTATTTCTTTCATAGAAAGGGATTAAAGCTAAACAACATTAAGCCTACATGTCATGTTATTCGAATCATGGCTGTTTCTCTAAAAAGCCCATGGTCTCTCAAAATCATGGCTGGATCCACTGTTGTGGCCAACCTGTGAACTGCATGAGCACTCACTAGCAGTATCACAAATTCTCCAGCTGTCCTACACTATGAAAATAAGGAGGTTCTTACTATGGGGAGTTTTCTCCACTAAAATGAGCTGAGCTCTCTAAGACCCAGGCAAAACCATCAGAGTTAATCCTAAAAGAGCTCAAAAACCCAAAGATATGCTCAACACCTCCATCTGCTCCAACACCCACCAAGACTGGGACTATTTAGCAACATCATCCCTCTCACATTGTCTTCATCTCTCTTTCTTTGCCACTACAGGTTGCACCCCATGTTTACTTTACCTGGATTTTACACTATGTATTGTTGAGGCAAGTATAAGAAAAAGCCCTTAGAACTTGATTTTCCTGGATCTTTTGTCTGACATGTGGGGGTCATATCCTTGCAAAAACATGGGGTGCTATTCATTCTCTTCCCACTCAAAAAAATGCATATTCACAAGTATACCGGAAACTTTAAATAAATTCAGTGAGAAGGCCAGAACAATCACTTTTGGCCTCAGAGTAACTTTATATGGGTCATTTTTTCTTTAAAGAGTTAGAGAGAGAGAGAGAGAGAGAGAGAGAGAGAGAGAGAGAGAACTTTTTAATATTTATTTTCTAGTTTTCGGCGGACACAACATCTTTGTTTGTATGTGGTGCTGAGGATGGAACCCGGGCCACACGCATGCCAGGCAAGCGCGCTACCACTTGAGCCACATCCCCAGCCCTTTTTTTAATGCTTCTTAGAATCATTACGAATCTTGAACGTCAAGAAATAAAGTGGTTCAATCTGGAGGGACTGTACACATGTGCTTGTTTATAGAATAGTCCAGACAATTAAGGGCTTTAGAGCTAAATAAATAAATTCACCTCATAAAGAGTTTTTCTGTTAATAGGTCATTAGGAAATTCTGAAGTCAAGTTCTTTCACAGTAAAAAGATGAATACATACAGTTCACCTTATATCTCAGTATCCAATATCCATGTGAAAAGTAATGATGAAATATTGTTTCAGCTGAAATTTCCACTGTTCAACTGGTTTGTATTGTATAGTTTAAAACATCTAAGTTGTTAGTCTGTAGGTAAATATAAACTTTTTATTATACTAAACAGTAAAAAGGTCATTCTAAAGTTTAATATTCCTTAAAATACCATTACACCTTAAGTTTTAAAAGCATAGAAACATTCACCAATAATAAAATCAGGAAAATAGTGACTTCTGTTTTGTAATAAATTATAAAAAATACTCAAAAATCATACAATACCTACAATAACTCCAAGGACATAAAATCTCGGCAGAAATAAACTTCTATACCTACATTTCGATATAAAGTTTAGTTCAAGATCATTTACTCTTAGATGAACAGACACTTCTCTTTTCAAAGTAAATTTTTCTGCTAAGGTGGCATATTTCTTGAGAATAGTACAAGAGAACTAAAATTCTTGGGAGATGCATTGGGGGATTTAAGCTACATGATTGTGTCTGCAGATCCATATCTAGAAGGGTTTCTAAATGCCTTTTTTTTTTTTTTTGCAGTGTACCCTTCTTTAAAAAGAGTCACTAGAAATAAAGAAATAGTTATAGGTAGGAATATATACAATATGAATTATACATGACAGAAAGGCCACCAAAAGGTAAGACAGAGCAATGGATAACTTGGAAAGAAATCTTACCATATACAGATTTGCTACTTGTAGAATCCATTTCCCCAAATCTTTAGAGCCTTGAGCTGTATCAGATTTCATTCATGTGAGTTCATTTTGATTGACTCTTAGAAAAAAAAAATGTAGGTTCTTTCATTCCAGTGCAACAAACAATGTTGTAATTAAAATATTCAACTTTGTCTTTAAAAAGAAGCTATGAGTCTGTGGAGTCAAAGCAGTTTATTGCTTGCTCAAAGGTGATTGTTTTGAACACTACTGAATTTAAGGACACTGCTGTATCCTTAGAGTCTACTAGAATCCAATCTCCAGAAGATCAGAACTTTGTCTGTCTTAGTCATTAAGGTAACCCTAGCACCCAGAATCAACTGTCCCAGATAGTAATGACTAAATACTGGGATAATTTAACATCTCTAAGCATAAGTTTATTCATGTATAAAACAAATCAACTTCAAAGAAGGAATGTAAGTATGACAAAGTATCTGACCAATGTAACTACTCCATAGTGCTATCATATAACTAAAAATCAAGGCTTTTCTTAGATATGCATTTAAACACATTTCCTCTCTCCCTCCCTCTCCCCCTGCCCTCCATAATAGTAAGATCTCATAAAGTGTATATCCTCCTTCTTAAATTAATTTCTTATTATCATTTTAATAAAGTTACAGTCTATCCCAGATATTCATAGATCTCTCCTAGTCTCTCCACCTCAGATTTTTTTGCCTCTGTAAGCTTAAATTTCTTACTGTCTTAAGAATACTGCTAGCAGTCAGAGAAATGCAAATCAAAACCACCCTAAGATACCATCTCACTCCAGTAAGATTGGCAGCCATTATGAAGTCAAACAGCAACAAGTGCTGGCGAGGATGTGGGGAAAAGGGTACACTTGTACATTGCTGGTGGGACTGCAAATTGGTGCAGCCAATTTGGAAAGCAGTATGGAGATTTCTTGGAAAGCTGGGAATGGAACCACCATTTGACCCAGCTATTCCCCTTCTCGGTCTATTCCCTAAAGACCTAAAAAGAGCATGCTACAGGGACACTGCTACATCGATGTTCACAGCAACACAATTCACAATAGCAAGACTGTGGAACCAACCTAGATGCCCTTCAATAGACGAATGGATAAAAAAAATGTGGCACTTATACACAATGGAGTATTACTCTGCATTAAAAAATGACAAAATCATAGAATTTGCAGGGAAATGGATGGCATTAGAGCAGATTATGCTAAGTGAAGCTAGCCAATCCCTAAAAAACAAATGCCCAATGTCTTCTTTGATATAAGGAGAGTAGGAACGAAGAGCATGAGAAGAAGATTAACATTAAACAGGGATGAGAGGTAGGAGGGAAAGGGAGAGAGAAGGGAAATTGCATGGAAATGGAAGGAGACCCTCAGGGTTATACAAAATTACATACAAGAGGAAGTGAGGGGAAAGGGAAAAATAATACAAGGGGGAGAAATGAATGACAGTAGAGGGGGTAGAGAGAGAAGAGGGGAGGGGAGGGGAGGGGGGATAGTAGAGGATAGGAAAGGCAGCAGAATACAACAGACACTAGTATGGCAACATGTAAATCAATGGATGTGTAACTGATATGATTCTGCAATCTGTATACGGGGTAAAAATTGGAGTTCATAACCCACTTGAATCAAAGTGTGAAATATGATATATCAAGAACTATGTAATGTTTTGAACAACCAACAATAAAAAATTTAAAAAAAAAAAAGAATACTGCTAGTGAATAGCAAGAAGCTACATCTCTCTGCAAAACAAAAAGTCTCTATCTCTTCTATTATATTATTTTTTTAACTTAAGGTCTTTACTTCCCAAATTCACCTTTATTAGGAACTTTGGATGAAAATGCAAAGCTCACATTTTTCCCTCTGCTAAATAAATACCATGGATTTTTCAGTGGGTATTATTAAATTTATATGTTTCCTAGAAATTTTTCCATACTAAATTTAATTGTAAGTATTGCCTTCATAAATAGAAAATAGATTTTCTTAGGCTCAGGAAATATATTAACAATTATTTTTTAGGTCTCAAGTATAATTTCTGCTGCTAATAATCAAATCATAGAAGCTTTAAAATAAGAGATGAAATCAGCCATTTATAGTAATGATGATCAAAGAGACCTGGGTGCCCTTAGGAAAGCAGAAATGAACTGAAGTTGCAACTAAGAATATCTAGAATATCTATATACAAGTACAGTTGCATTTTAATCTCTAAAACAAAAAAAAAAGAATTTTCAAGATGGCCTTTCTGAAAGATGTTTCCACATCTGCCATTGAAGTATATGTGTAATATTCTGGGGTCTAGTGGCCCCAAAGCACAGAGCATCTTGACCCATTTACTTGGGACTGAATATCACAAAACCCATTCTCCTGATCCTATCCCAGGTTCACTGAACAAACTTCTAGTCATAATTGGACTGCGTGAGAAAATTTGCCACAGAGAGAAAATGTATTGATCAACAAACATGATTTCTGGATTCTCTTGATACATTCAGTTCTCAATGTAAATTAATAAATTAGTTTTTATTTTGGTTTTGATTTATCCATCTCTATTATTTTATTCTGTGCAAGTCTGCCCCCTGGCACATATTTGTTCTTGGTCAGTTGACAAACAATATTTTTAAGCCTGTCATGCCAGGGTCATACTCAGGAGTGGTTGAATTCTCTATGGTAACCTGACCTAAGTGTGTGCTTTTCCAATCAAGAAATTAATGGCCTGGTCATTTTATGTCCAATCTGTTATTTTTTTCCTCTCTTCCATCTCTATGGCTTTGACTAAGCATATATCTCTGTGCCTGCTTTTGAGTGTAAAGTTTCCAAGCAGTGTGATCATGCAGAATTATGCGCATAGGTTACATGTATCAATGCTTTTAGGGAGGACAGTTGTGAAGATGGGCTACAATGCCCCAGCCAGTTACTACTAGCCATGTGCTGCCTCTTTCATGCATCCTAGTATACTATGTTATTATTTTTCTATCACTTGAAAAAATATTGGGAAGTACTTACTTAGTCACTGTTCAATCACTTAGTAGATCCACATTGTTTTCATCAAAATAAGAAACACACTATGACCTTCAAGTCATTTCACAAATATCTCTTTTCTACTCACCCAACATTATCTCTAGACAAAATACAGGCATATCACCCACCCTTGTTGGTTAGCCAGACTATCTCCTGAATATACATTCATTTTCTCCCTAACTGCGATCCTCAGATCAAATGACTTTCCACTATGAATAACTGCTTTACTTCTGGGAACACTTAATTTGAGAAAGTTTCCCTAATGAAACTAAACCACAGGTTACTTTACAGCATAAGTAACCAGCTTAATTGTAAGTTGTACCCCAACATCCATTCTCTTATACTTAAAAAATAAGAAAAGTTTATGTAGGCACCCCTCCCCAAACAAAAATCACATCTCCAAGTCTTCTGACCATTGGAGTTTGAGTAACAGTAATGTTTTACTTATTAAAAATTAAGTCTACCTTAAGGGATAACCTTTCTTCCTCTGCCCTTCCCCAGTAATCCCCTGCCAATGACCAAACAAAAGATCAAGGGTGGCACTAATGATGTTTAAAGAAAAAAACAAGCTGTTCGTGCAGCCAAAGTGGACAGGAATATGGAGTAATTATCCAGTGAGTTTAGATTAAAGTTTCAATTAGTCCATACTCTGAGAGGTCAACTCTAGTTCATTATGCAGGTACTCCGGTCCCCGGTGCATCAATCTGGGTGAACCAGAGGACAGGGATTTAGAAATAATGCTGGAAATAAAGAACAGGCTGGTAAAAAAAAAAAAACATAGTTAGATAACAAAGTTGTGCACCCAGAAGAAGAAAAGAAAAACATTTCAGAAGAACAATTCATTTCAGAAGAGGACTCTTGATGCTTTCTTTCCTTTCTTCGGTGAATCTTTTATTTGCTTGTTTATTCTTCTCCCTCCATTTCCCCTGCCACACATACCCTACCCACGTTTATGTAACCCATAAGCTGATACATACAATCAGCATGATTTAAAGTGACTTATATATAAGTAACTCATTTTTATTACATCAATCCAAAGAAGTAACTGTAGCATTATTCCCATTCTAAAAAAGAGAAAATAGCACATAAAATGGACATATCCTCTCCAAAGTCCCATAGCCAGTAAACTTCATAGACAGCACTTGAATGTAGAAAGCCTAACCACAAAGTTCATGTTTCTCATCATTACACTTTTCACCTTAAGGTTAGCAACTTGTCATGTGATATCCATACCCCTCTCCATACCAAAAGAAATAGGAGAAAAATCATAGCCACCCACATAGGGATTTAGAAATTTTTAGGTCAGTGTTTGTTTCTTAAAATTGAGACTGTCATAGCTGCTTCTTTATGTCTTCTTGTTCTTCTTACTTGAAAGTTTTTCAAGTTAACTCAATGGTCCAATCCATACTTCTTAATGAAACACAATATTCCATTGAAAGGATGTACTATGATCTATTTGGCCATTACTCTATTCACAGGCACTCACTTTGTTTCCAGTTTGTTCCCACTACAAATATTCCTGCAATAAATCTCTTGTTCATAAATCCTATACATCCATGCTTTTATTTCTGTGGGCTCGATTCCCAGGAACAGGTCTGCTGATTAAGGGTATGTGCATCTCTTTATTTAGGAGACAGTTCCAGACTGTGGTTTGAGTCACATTTCACCAGCAGTATGTAAGAGCCCCCTTGTCTCCATCTCCTCATCAGAGTAGATGAAATTGTTCTTTCTAAATGGCACCAATCTAATTGGTATAAGTGATATTTCACTGTTACTTTAAGTTTCATTTTCTAAGTAGTGAACTTTAGATCCTTGACAAATGTGACTAGTCATTTAGATTTGTTCTTCTGTCAATTACAGAGTTAAATCTTTGTGTACATTTTTAATAGAGATGTTATGGTTTGGATATGAGGTGTCTCCCAAAAGCTCCTGTTAATGCAAAAAAAAAAAAAAAATTCAGAGGTGAAATTATTAGAGTGTGAGAACTGTAACCTAAACAGTCCATCCTAGTTTGAATAGACTGAGTGGTAACTACAGTCAAGTGGGGCATGGCTGGAGGAAGTGGGTCTCTGGGGATGTGTCCTGGAAGGGCAGTTCTTCCTGCCATCCCTTTTTTACCCTCTCTCACAGCTTCCCTTCTTGGTGCCCTTTCCCCAAGTTGTTCTGCCTTTCCTAGGGCCTAGAGCAATGGAGTCAGCCATCTGAAACAATGAGCCCTAAGTAAATTTTTCCTCCTCTAAGTTGTTCTTATAGGATGTTTTTTGGTCACAGATCTGAGACAGCTAACTAAAATAAAGTATGTTTTTATTATTCAGGGTTCTGTTTATTACTTCAAAATTCCATTCATTACAGATATTAATCTTTTTTCTCTCATTTGAATTTCATCTTTTTGGGGAGGGGGCAGTGCTGAAATTGAATCTAGGACATCACACATTCCAGGCAAGTGCTCTAGTGCTGGGCTTTACCTCCAGCCTATTCTAAGATTTTTAATGTTTATTTTTTACTTTTTAATCAGTTGAAGTCTTTGTATAAATGGGAGGTACACTTCTAATCTTATTCTCTCCAAAAATGGATAGCCAATTGTTCCAGAATCCTTTGTTAAGTAAACTGTTTTCCAATTGAACTGAATCTGTCATATACTAAATTCTTGTTATTTTGTAGGATATTTCTGGATCATATTCTGCTTCATTGATCTATATTTATCTTTCTGTGCCAAATAACACTGGGATTACCAATTATCTGAAGACTACATCAGTAGGAAAAGGAAATAAGCAGCAATTTGTGCAAAGTAGTACAAAGAAAGATAAAGCAAAAGCAGTAGTACACAAAATAAATACATAAACAAAATCAGATAGAAATATACCTGAAAATCAGAAGTACATCTGTTGTTGAACTAAATATGAATATTTTATTTCAAACTTTGCCACTATTGTCACCAGCATAGCTAGCAACAAATTATCAAATCACTGGGAGAACAACACTGAAGTAATGAATCGTTCTATACTGTCAATAGAAGAGAATATTTTCAAAAGAACATGGTTTCCTGACTTATATAAATATTAAGGCTAACTTTATGTAATTCTGAAAAAAATCAACATCACAGTAAAGCTAAATCTTCTTTTTTAAACTGGAGATATTAGAACAATGTCATTTTTATAATACACTCTGAAGTTACTGAAGTTAACACTGTGTTATCTCAAGTATGTTAATAGGCAACTGTCAACTAAGTGACAACTGCTAAGATTTTTGTGATGTCATTCTTTAAGCTGGGGGATATTGTAGGTGAAGTCAAATAAATGACAGCTACTCAGGCTACCATTGTAACCCTGCTGCCTTCTCAGCAGCTGTAACAAAGAGATGGATGAGTTTCAACAATCAGAAAATGGCTTAACCACTAAAACGTGCTTCTCCTCTTGCTGTTTTTGTTTCCTGTGGAATGGCTTATGTTCTACACTCTGCCATCTTTATAAACGTGTGAAATACTGTGGTAGCTGAAATTTTATTTTTCCTCCTGTGGATGTGGGATAGTGTGTCATTATCATCAGCATTTTAGAGTGTTATCTTGGGTACAGCACATTGTTTAAAGTGAAGTTGTGTGAACAAGCATAAAAACAATACCTATACAGTTCAGGTACATTTAGCTTACCTGCACTCAACCGATAGTACTTTGGCAATGTCAGACTTATGCAAGTAAAGCTTTCCTTCAGTAAACTCAGGGTCTACAGAACATATACCCTTTACTTAGTAAAATGGTTCATTAACAATACAGGGAAAAAAAAGTGGAATAATAGGAATTCCTGTCATTCCTCTGCATCTCATCGTGATTTCAGTTAGAGATTAAATTGCCTGATGTCCTCACTTTAGTAATTGCTGAGGCTGACTTTTATGAGGCTATCATGAAGTATGCTTCATGCTTTCAAGGGAGTGTCATTTAAAAGACAGAAAATTAGATGCTATGCCTACTGCTAATAATTAATTAAAATGAGTTTCAGTTAGTGAGTTCTTTAACATCCCATCCCTGCCTAAAAATGTTAATGAGTGAATCAACAGGCAATATTTGAGGCATTGTGGTATTGATACATATACAACTAATGATCAACATTATATGTCTCTTACTCTATGTTTAGTTAAAAAAAAAAACATAATCAAAAACATCTACTTCATGCAGAGGAGATGCTATCTATGCTTCTATCACCCTAATGGTGTGAAAATGTAATGATGTTTTCCTACAAAGGAAAACCTCTTTTCTTTGATGTTTGAGCTTAGCTTCCATTACCACAGCCTCAGTAAGCTTAGAAGAAAACATACATTACCCACACTATCAAAGAGGCCACGTCCATGCTGCTGACAAGCATATACCTAATTGCGAGATTCAAAATGATGTGTCTGCTTTTGGTTTTCTAGTGATAATTCTTTCCTAAAACAATACAAGCAGCACTACCTAAAAACAGCAGATGCAATACCTTATTATTTAATAAAAGCATCCACAAAGAAGGAGATAGAAATCACAAAAATGCTCAGTCTAAATGATAAATCTCTGTACTCTGTTTCTTTGTGATTTTCCTTTATTATGGACATCTAATTTAATATAAACTTTTTAAAATTGTTTGCATAAACATGAAACTCCCATTATTTTGAGAAACACAAATTAAAATAAAGCTTAAATGATTACTGGCTAAGATTTGCTCATAGATGCTATGGTTTTTCATAATTAAAGGGTGGTATTTCAAACAAAAATGGTCTCTGCAAATCACTCTTTCATACACACACATATACACAAAACATTCACTCAAACACACACTGATCATGGTTAAAAAAAGAATATTATTTTGTGAGGTTGTTATAAGTATTAAATTAGACAACACATTGAAAAAAACTTCATTCAGCATTAGGTAAACAATAGATTGTAGTATTATCGGTTTTGAAGATAAGGACAAATATAAAGTGAAGGTCTTGGGCTTGTAATATATTGTGGAAATCAGAGTAAACAAAGAGAAAAACAAAGAATAGACGTGGATCATGTTCAAAAAAACAAGGAAACAAAGAAAAAGAGCAATAATGAGTAAAAGAGAAGAAGAACTAAATGTGGAACTGGGTTCCATACTGGGTTGTGGCAGTGGGGACTCTTCCAATCAAACTCATTTGGGCTCCTTAGACCAGAAGATTTTTCATTCCTGAAAGATCTTAATATTTGTAACAGTGATCCTGACCAGACATTTTGGCAGAGCCCAAAAACAGAATTACTTATTAAAGCAATTGAATAAGCCTCCCCAGGAACTCAGGTAGATTAGTGTCTTCAGCTCTCCAGTGGACATTAGAATTCTAGGCACCCTAAATAAATTCTAGCTATAGAAGGCCACATTGTATGGATTCTTATTAAGGGTAGTAGACAGAAAGAGAAAGCAATCTGCTCTTTCAAGCTGATAGATTGGATACTCAGGAGATGGGATTGACCTAATTCTGGGAGTACAAGCTGCCTTGCTGAGAACTCAAATTTTTGGCAGGACAAGTCTTGCCAAAATTTCTAGACTGCTCTTCTGTCATGCAGACACAAAGCTCTCAGAATCATGTAAATTCCCTAAGGCTCCACAAAATAGGTCCAATCCATTAACTGGAGTAACTTTTGTCCAAATAAGACACTCCAGCTAGACCATGGTCCAAATCTATTTCTACCAGTACTTCCTGAGATATTTGAACGTCTTACTAACATATATGACTATAGGGATAAAAATTTTTATTTGCATAGAGAAGTAGAATGTGAACAACAAACAGAATTAAATTAGCCTCTATACTTTATATTGATATCATCCCAAACCCACAAAATTACCAAAAATTCATATTGGCTAAACTTGTGGATTTCTAACAAATGTCCAGCTTTTTCATTTTGGATATAAATGATGGCTAGTTAACAGGAAAATTTTTCCCAAGTATTAATATTTTCCCAAATATTAAGCAAAAGTTTGGAAAATATGAGCTATGAATATTTGGATCCATGGCAAAGCAGTAAGACAATTTTAGTATGTCTCCATAGCCTAATCTACTTGGGTAACCAGTTGTAATATTCATATAACTTGTCCAAAATTAGTGTTAATGTTATAGCATAAACATACCTGATACCTCCTTAAATATCCAAAGTGAAAAATGTACACAGAAGTGAGGAGGGGGTCCGTTGTTGAAGGCTAAGACTCATAAAGTTCCTTGAGTTCAATAATTTTCTATCAACAGAAAAATAATGTGGCTGCACCCTTCAGAATGAAAATTTTCTATCCCTCAAGAAGGATTTTTTGAAATGTAACCAAGAATATTAAAAACTAAGATACGTAATTATTTAAGATAATGACTGGTGCCAGCAAAGAAACAGTCACCTCCTGAAGGAGACCAAAGTGAATGCAAAGTGGACCAAAGTCAGTGGTCCCAAAAAAGTATCAACAACTAGATCATAGAGAGGTAAGATGACTTCAGGTTCTCACTGGGTATGGTGAATGGGTCCTGTGGGTTTACTATCTATATGCCATCTGTATGTAATACCTCACACTTACAAGAAATAAGTGTGATATCAGACATTCAGTTGTGTTCACCTGTACTAATCTCATTTTGTGGTGATGTGCATTGCCCTGTATATTCATTTCTACTCCTAAAATCTTAGAGGAATGTTACACAATTCAAGTACCACCTATTACAAATATTTCAGGACAAAGATTAGGCAACCTCTTTGGCCATATTGTTATCAATAATATTGAATATAGTCTATATCCCCAAAGCATAAGAATCTATAAAGCATACTTAAGAAAAGAACATTTGGAGAACAAAAAGTGGAGATTAAAGCCATAATAGCAATAATCCAAAACTCTATAGAAGGAATGTCTAAGAAGGATGTAAAGACAGAAATGGAAAATATTACAGAAAGTGAATATTAAAGGAACAAACTACATTAATTCAAGAAATGAGGAATTTTACATATATCATCAGAATAGAGTAAATTCATGAACAGAATAATTAAAGAAAATTTCCAGAACTAATAGACATGAATTTCCAAATTAAAAAGGGTCACTAAGCACCTAGAATAATGGATATAAAGGACACTGTCAAAGATACAGCCTTTTGACATTTTACAACACTAAAAACACAGAATCCCTTGAGAAAATGTCTTAATAACAAGACTGAAAGCTAAAAGACAAAAGGAGAAATAGTTTTAAAATTCCAACAGAAATATTTCCAGCCAGAATGTGATACCCTATCAAAATATTAGTCAAGTGTTAGAGTAGAATAAAGACATTTTCTGCTATTTTAAAAAATATTCTACATATATGTGGTAGAACATAAGCAAGATACCAGTAGAACAAAAAAGAGCAAATCTGCCCAGGAAGCAAGACTTCTAACCCAACAGAGGCAAATTTATATTTGTTCCTAACAGAGATCCAAAGATGAACCCAGATTTACATGAGACAAAAGATTCCAAGTGAGAAATTGCTAATAAGATAAAAGTGTTAGAATCTCTCATGATTTTCAACATACTGAGAGAATATTTACTCACCTAGAGAAGAAAGAGTTTAATCAATGATAAATACAAAGATAAGCACACAAAAAATAATAATTATTAACTCCAGTTAAATGAGAAATTGTGTCAGAGAGAAGAGGAAACATATACTACGTGGGTCAGTTACAAATACAAATGACTTGATCATTTAATGTAAATCCTGAAAATTGATCTGAACCAAACCAACATATAACTACAGCAGATAACTAAGCAAGTGTTACAATACTAACATTGAAAATTTGGGGGTTTAACACTTTTCTTTGCACTCATGTGTGTGTGTGCTTTGGTCAGTGCTGTTGCTGTGAGAGAAAAATGAAGCTTCATCTTCCAAAACTCTCCATTTATTTGGCCATAGAGCAGGAAACAAAAAAATATTTTAAAAGTAGAAACTAATAGCATCACAAAGAGCAAGAAATAAGAGAGGGAGGTATCAGTACTGGCAGGGACTGCTTAACAGGTTTAATTTGAATTAAAACTATTTCACATGTAACTTATAAAAATAAAAATGCTTTTAAAAGCAATCAAGTTAGGTTCACTGTAGTCCCCATCAACTCAAACCCAAGACTCTTGACCAAGGAAGGGGAGATTTCTGCCCCTCCATTAGTCCTACTTAACTAAAAATAGATGCTTTATTTAGCAGATGACAATCTTTGATTCTGTGCTCTTCAGAGTGAAACAAAACAAAATTTTGACTTTATACTCTTAACATTATACCTAGTCTTAGCATTATATTCTTGAACTGATTTATGATCATTGTAATATTTCCCTTTTAATATTTCATAACTGGAAGCAAGTGTTACAATACTAACATTGAAAATTAGAGGGTTTAACACTTTTCTTTGTGTCATATTTACTAAAAACAAATATGAAAACTTTTATTTTCTATTACTTTAGAATCTCTTTATATATTTATTCTTATGCCCAGTTTCCCAGATCTTCAGCATAATGTGTGAGTAGTCAAGATTTTTGAGAGCTGCAGCTAAATCGGATTTGAAATATTAATTCACTTTCTGGCTACAATTGATTTAATTGTCTTACAGTCAATATTTCTTCTATATTGTTTTGTTTATCTTTTATTTTCATTGGATCACTCATTCAATTATTGAAGCCCCAAAATTTATAGCTACTAAAGCCCTTTTGTGTATTAACTCCTCAAATTGATTTTGATTTCTTATATAAAGATAATGTGTTACATTTGTTTTGAACTTTCTCATACAGTGTTCAGACTATAGTAAATGCACAAAATTTCCTTAAATAAATAAGCTTTCTCTTCTTCCATTTTGATTCGGATAACACTAGGATATGATATAATATATGATATGATATGAGCTAAAGATCATTGGGACTATTCCATTCTACTTTATTTTACTAAATAAGCAGCTCTACTGGTCAAATGCAAAGTTAGTAACAATTCTACTAAATATCCCAAATGGATAAAAACAACTTACATAGCCACAATTCTATTACTTTGAATTAATATGCATCACAAGTGAAATATTCTTCCTATCCCACTTACTAAATTATAGCCAGTGTTGGTGGATTGCCATTGTTGCCATTTAAAATATTAACCCAACTTCAAGTTATCCTTAAATGACACACACAATCCAAACCACATGCAAAGTTAAATAGGCATTAGCAACAAAGCTAAGTTCATAAAAACAAATATGTGAATGTGACATAAATATTAATTCAGTCTTACAAAGACAGCAGATTTGAGAGGACACATGACAGGAACTCCTATAGACATTGGATGTATTGAAAGAGGATAATTAGGAAATGAAAACTTCCTAATGGCTGATGGATGTCAGCAAATTTTCTTTTCCTCTCTATTCTGATGATCTTTTATAAAACATGTAGCTTACTTTTACTTAAAAAATTACTGATGCCAAATCTTTAAGCTCTATGTACTTTTCCCCAGATATGTGTGGTTCATCAAACTTTGGCCATCCACTGGGGCATTGAGGATGGTTTATGTAACCATAAACCAGGAAGGTCCCCATTAACTACTTAAATACCACAATCCAATCAGACCCGAAGACCAATTGCAGCAAAAAGCAGATGTCAGAGTAGAGCAAGCTAAATATTTACTCAAAAGGGGATAGAAGTCAATAATCTGGTTATTAATTATATAAATTTACTTATACAAGTACTTTATCTCAAAAATTGCTTTTGTAATAAGTCTTTAAATATTTTTATTGGTGCATTAAAAGTATACATAATAGTGAGATTCATTATGCCATATTCATACATACACATAATTTAATTTGATTAATCTCATTCCCCAGTTCCTTTACTTCCCACCCCCCAATTCATTTGCTCTACTATACTGATTTCCCTTTTATTATTGTTACCATTATTTAAATTCATGTGTTATAATTATAGACTGCAGGATTCATTGTGACTGATATAAGTTGCTTTTGATCTGGCACTGACATCCAACTTTTCATTCCTTTAAGAAAATAAACTATGTTCACAGCCAAGCATTATAGGAAATCCAAACATCTACAAAATACAATTCTCCCAAAACTTAACATATAAAGGAAGATATGAGACAAATTTCTGAAATGAATTTAGACCATACAAGAGAACATCACAGAAATACTCCGATAATTTGCCACAGGAGTTTCAACAAAGAATGAAACTCATATTGGTGAACTCAACTTTTTTAGGACCTATAACTTGGATCATTTATATATTCAAATACTTTTTTCTTGTAATGCTGACATCTTTTGACTAGTAAATTAGAAAACCTGAAAAAAGAATGACTATGAAAACAAGATGAAAGACTTATTTTTTCTTATGTTTTATAAAATAGATATCACTTTGAAGTTATTTGTGAAATGCCTCAAAATAACATGTTATTTTACTTAACATTTTTTTGTTGTTTACCAAAAGGAGAGTGAAACTAATAATTGATAAAAAAATAAAGATATTTCTATTCAATTCAAAAGCCCTGAGATTTGTTATTCTAATAAATCTCTGCTTCAAAATGAACATACATCAGAGCTTACAGCTCTGAGAGCCTATTTTGGAAAATAGGTTAGTCTGATATGATATTCAGACATTTGAAAGGGTTTTTTCCCCTTAATAACATATTATTTGGCATTATATTCATTCTTTTTATGTGAAATTTGACCCAAATTTGCTTTCCTATTTGTATAAAATTCTTTTGATATTTCACTTGAAAGAAAGAAGATAATGACAGAGGAAAGTAGAATCCTTTCCACAATAAACAAGCTAGAGACTGGCATCTTTTGATTCTGCTTTATGATGTGCAAATCTTGATTATACAGGTTTTATTTTAAAGTACAGGACTCCAAAGCCATGACAGATATTAAAAATAATTATTCAGTTTGCAAACTGACTAAATAAGAAAATATACAGTATAATTCCTTAAATTAGTATAAAATACTTTGAAGAAAGAAAGAAAAGAAAAATACTTAATTGGCCAGGATTTGGTAATAATACCTCTTAAGACAACAAAGAAGAGATAATTATTCTCACAGAGAGCTCTAGGGTGCTTAAATTTTAAACTATTGGGAGTAACATTTCTGCTTCACATTGGATAGTGTTTTAAAATACAACATTTCCCTCTAATTTGCTAAGAAAAGGTACTGTTTCTGTGCCCTTTAAATTTGCTTCATTAAAATCCATTTGCCTTAAAGGTGATTCAGTATCAGAAAATCTATTCATATACTACACATAGGACAGGCTAAAATGTCTATCAAAATAAAAGCTCTTGTAGAATTTCAACAGTCACAAGAGAACAACGCCCACTGTTACCATTATTATTAAATTTTTTTTTTCTGAAAATACTGATCAAAGAAAGAGAAGAACTAAGAGAAATAAACATATTGAAATAGAAAAGGTAAAATTACATGACTTGCAGATGAACATTTATACACCCAGCAAGTCTCAGAAATCAACACAAAACTATAATAACTAAGGAAATTCTACAAAACCAATACAGTTTATAAAATTAAAACTGAAATTATCACTTTTCTAAGTATAATCAACAAACAGCTAGAAAATATGAAAGAAAATATCTCATAATAACAAACAAGATATCTAGAATAAATATAAATTAACTTTTTAAATATAAAGAAATTATGTAAAGAAAATATATAAACATTATTGAAATATAATAGAATTTTAGTCATGTAGTTATACTCAAACTTTTAAAAGTTTAGTATATACTAATAGGTTTATTTTTTATTTTAATTTTTATATATGACAGCAGAATGCATTACTATTAATATTACACATATAGAGCACAGTTTTTCATATCTCTGATTGTATACAAAGTAGAGTCACACCATTTTTGTCTTCATACGTGTACTTAGGGTAATGATGTCCATCTCATTCCACTGACTTTCCTACCGTCATGCCCCTTCCCTTCCCCTCCCTGCCCTTTGCCCTATCTAGAGTTCATCTAACCTCCCATGCCCTCCCAACCACATTATGAATCAGCATCCTTAAATCTGAGAAAACATTCAGCATTTGTTTTTTTGGAATTGGCTAATTTCACTTAGCATTATATTCTCGGACTACATTCATTTACCTGCAAATACCCTAATTTTATTCTCTTTTAATGCTGAATAATATTCCATTGTGTATATATACCATTTATTGTCTTTATTCCTTCATCTACTGAAGGGCATCTAGGTTGGTTCCATAGTTTAGCCACAGTGAATTGTGCTGCTATAAACATTAATGTGGCTGTGTCCCTATAGTATGCTGTTTTTAAGTCCTTTGGGTATAGACAGAGGAGTGGGATGGCTGGGTCAAGTTGTGGTTCCATTCCAAGTTTTTTAAGGAATCTCCAAATCGATTTCCATATTGGTTGCACCAATTTGCAGTCCCATCAGCAATGTATAAGTGTGCTTTTTTCCCCACATCCTTGCAAACACTTATTTTTGTTGTATTCTTAATAGTTGCCATTTTGACTAGACTGAGATGAAATATTAGAATAGTTTTGCTTTTCATTTCTCTAATTGCTAGAGATGATGAACATCTTTTCATGTATTTGTTAATTGCTTGTATATCTTCTTCTGAGAAGTGTCTGTTCAGTACCTTGGCCTATTTATTGATTGGGTTATTTGTTTCTTTGGTGTTAAGATTGAGTTCTTTATATATCCTAGAGATTAGTGCTCTATCTGATGTGCATGTGGTTAAAATTTGTTTTCAAATTGTAGCCTCCCTATTCATTTCACTGATTGTTTTCTTTTGCTGAGAAGAAGCTTTATAGTTTGAATTCATCCCATTTATAGATTCTTGATATTAATTCTTGCACTATAGGAGTCTTATTAAGGAAGTTGGGGCCTAATCCCACTTGATGGAGATTTGGGACTACTTTTTCTTCTAATAGACACAGTGTCTCTGGTTTAATTCCTACGTCCTTAATCCAATTTGAGGTGAATTATGTGCATGGTGAGAGGTAGGGGTTTAATTTCATTTTATTGCATACAGATTTCCAGTTTTCCCAGCACCATTTATTGAAGAGGATATCTTTTCTCCAATGTATATTTTTGGAACCTTTGTCTAATATAAGAAACTGTAATTAGTAGGTTAGTCTCTGTGTCCTCTGTTCTGTACCATTGGTCTATAAGTCTATTTGGGTGCCAATCCATGCCATTTTTGTTACTATTGCTCTGTAGTATAGTTTAAGGTCTGGTGTAGTGATGCCCTATGCTTCACTCTTCTTGATAAGGATTGCTTTAGCTATTCTGGGTCTCTTATTTTTCCAGATGAATTTCATGACTGCTTTTTCTATTTCTATGAGGAATGTCATTGGAATTTTTATTGGAATTGCATTAAATCTGCATATTGCTTTTAGTAGTATGGTCATTTTGACAATATTACTTCTGCTTACCCAAGAACAAGGTAGACTTTCCATCTTCTAAAGTTTTCTTTAATTTCTTTCTTTAGCATTCTGTAATTTTCATTGTAGAGGGCTTTCATCTCTTTTATTGATTCCCAAGTTTTTGGTTTTTTTTTTTTTTTTGAGACTATTGTAAATGGGGTAGTTTTCCTCCTTTCCCTTTCAGAGGATTTGCCACTGATATACATAAATGCCTTTGATTTATGGGTGTTGATTTTATATCCTGCTACTTTGCTAAATTCATTTACTAGTTCTAGAATTTTTCTGATGGAATTTTTTGGGTCTTCTAGGTATAGAATCATGTCTTTCCAAATACTGTCAATTTGAATTCTTTTTTTCCTATGTGTATTCCTTTAATTTCTTTCATCTGTTTATTTGCTCTGGCCAGTGTTCAAGAACTATGTTAAATAGAAGTGGTGAAAGAGGGTATCCCTGTCTTGTCCCAGTTCTTAGAGGGAATGTTTTCAGTTTTTCTCCATTTAGAATGATGTTGGCCTAGGGCTTAGATAGATAGCTTTTATGATGTTGAGATATGTTCCTGTTATCCCTAGTTTTTCTAATATTTTGAACAGGAAGGGGTGCTGTATTTTGTCAAATGCTTTTTCTGCATCTATTGAGGTCATCATATGGTTCTTATCTTTAAGTCTATTGATGTGATGAATTACATTTATTGATTTTTATATGTTGAACCAACATTGCATCCCTGGCATAAACCCCACTTGACCATGGTGTATTATCTTTTTTATATGTTCTTGTATTATATTTGCCAGAATTTTGTTGAGAATTTTTTGCATCTATGTTCATTAGAGATATTGGTCTGAAGTTTTCTTTCTTTGATGTGTCTTTGTCTGGTTTTTGGAATCAAGGTGATATTGGGCTCAAGAATGAGTTTGGAAGTGTTCTCTCTTTTTCTGTTTCATAGAATAATTTCAGAAGTATTGGTATTAATATAAGTTCTTCTTTGAAGGTCTTGTAGACCTCATCTGTGAATTTATCTGATCCTGGGCTTTTCTTGATTGGTAGGCTTCTGATGGCATCTTCTATTTCATCGCTTGAAATTGATCTGTTTAAATTGTGTATATCATCCTGATTCAATTTGGGCAAATCATAAGACTCTAGAAATTTGTTGATGCCTTCAATATTTTCTATTTTATTGGAGTACAAGATTTCAAAATAATTTCTAATTATCTTCTATATTTCTGTAGTGTCTGTTGTGATATTTTCTTTTTCATCATGTATGCTAGTATTTTTTCTCTCTCCTTCTCTTCATTAGCATAGCTAAGGGTCTGTCAATTTTACTTATTTTTTCAAAGAACCAACTTTTTATTCTGTCAATTTTTCAATTGTTTTTTGTTTGTTTGTTTCAATTTCATTGATTTCAGCTCTGATTTCTAATTTCATTCCATTATGATCTGATAGAATGCAGGGTAGTTTCTCAAATTTTTAAATTTGTTAAGAGTTGCTTTGTGGCATAATACATGGTCTATTTTACAGAAGGATCCATGTGCTGCTGAGAAGAAAGTGTATTCACTTGTTGAAGGATGAAATATTCTATATATGTCAGTTAAGTCTAAGTTATTGATTGTATTATTGAGTTCTATAATTTCCTTGTTCAGCATTTGTTTGGAACATCTATCCAGTGGTGAAAGAGGTGTGTTAAAGTCACCAGAATTATTTTGTTGTTGTCTATTTGACTCTTGAACTTGAGAAGAGTTTGTTTGATGAATGTAGATGCTCCATCGTTTGGGGCATATATATCTATAACTGTTATGTCTTGTTGATGTATGTTTCTCTTAAGCAGTATGAAATGTCCTTCTTTATCCCTTTTGATTAACTTTGGCTTGAAGTCTGCTTTATTTGATATGAGGATGGAAAGCCATGCTTGCTTCTGCAGTCCATGTGAGTAGTATGATTTTTCCCAACCTTTCACCTTCAGTCTGTGAATGTCTTTTCCTATGAAATAAGTCTCTTGAAGGGAGCATATTATTGGGTATTTTTTTTTCAATCTAATCTGCCAGTCTGTCTTTTGATTGGTGGCGGGATGGACTTGGGCCTTCCCTGGGCCCTAGCTCCCACGCAGTTCAGTGAGACGGGTCTGGGCTGGGCCTGAGCCCCAGCGGGAGTCTGCCAGTGGGTGCTCCTGCGGAGCTCTCCTGGTGGCAGGATGGACCCTGGCCTAAGCTGGGCCCTAGCTCCCATGCAGGTAAGTGAGCAGATCCAGGATTATTTTTTAATCTTTACATAATAGTACTAAATTTTACTTAAGAAAAACAATGTGAGAATATACAAAGGATCTAAAATAAAATTAATGAGGAATGCTAGTCCTACCAGATATTAAGATATATTTTGAACTTATAATAATTTATGTATATAATAGGGAAATATTTCACAAATTGCAAAGAATGTATATCTAAATAATATGAAAATATTGTTGAAATTAAAATGGTTTTCAAGTAAGAGGAAAGAAATTATTTAGTAAATTATATTAAGGCAATTGGTTTGTTATTTGAAAAAAAAATAAATTTAGATCTCTTCTTTATTCCATTCACCCAAATAATGAATAAATGCATTAAAGAGCAGAAATAATATCAAAAGTAAAAAGATTAAATGGAAAACATTTTTATAGGCAGTAATAAACACAGAACAAAATTCAGAGGTCATGAAGAAATGAATTAATATATTTGAATTCATTCAACCTTTCTATAGGATGAAAAATAGAAAGTCTAATAACAAATGAGGGAAATTTTTAATATTGTTTTTAAAACTATTATCCTATGCCAATCCATAAAAATGTAAAATGAATAAAGAAGTAATCAAACAAAATTAAAATAAAACAAGACAAAAAAAGAAGAAAATGAAACTAGCCAATTAGGAATAAGTAGAAAGTCATAAAAAACATTTTCTTTTTGGAGGGGGGAGGATGAGGTGGGTACCAGGGATTGAACTAAGGGGCACTCAACCACTGAGCCACATCCCCATCCCTATTTTATATTTTATTTAGAGACAGGGTCTCACTGAGTTACTTTGTGCCTCGCCATTGCTGAGGCTGGCTTTGAACTCATGATCCTCCTATCTCAGTTTTCCCAGCTGCTGAGATTACAGGCCTGCACACACTCACAACTATAAAAAAACATTTTCAATTTTACTTCTACTTTTATTCTTTCATTTTTTTAAATAGAGCTTTATACTTAAGACACATAGTAGAGGGGTCATCCCAATGAAATCATGCATGAAATTAGATTTCAGTTCACAATCCCCCCTTTTCCCTCCCCCTTTCACTCCTATTCTCCCTGTCCTCTAGCATTCTACTCCCTCTACCCTGTTAGACTTCCATTCACTCATTTATTTATTCATAATCTTTTTACTTATACATAAAGGTGAAATTCACTGTGTATATTTATATATGCACGTAACATGATTTTTCAAGAATTCATTCCACATTGCTCCCCCTTCCCTCCCTCCACTATGACTCTCCATCTCCTTCTATACTACTGATATTTCCTATATTTTGGAGTTATCCTAGCCTTCTCTCCCCCTTTCCTTTATTTTTATTTAGCTTCTGTATATGAGAGAAACCATTTGACCTTTGAGTTGCTGAATCTGAGTTGTTTCACTTAGCTTGATTTTCTCCATTTCCATTCATTTACCAGCAAATGCCAAAATTTCATTCTTCTTAACAGTTGAGGAGAACTCCATTGTGTGTGTGTGTGTGTGTGTGTGTGTGTATGTATATATATATATATATATATATATATATATATATATATATATATCTCACAATTTCTTAATCCATTTATCAGAGAGGCAGCTGGGTTGAAAACATAATTTACCTATTGTGAATTGTGCTGGTATAAACATTGATATGGCTTCATCACTATATTATGCTAATTTTAGTGCTTCGGGGGAAATACCAGAGTGGATTAGCTGGATCATAGATGGTTCCATCTGTATTTTTTTGAGGAATCTCTATACTGCTTTCCAGAGTGATTGTACTAGTCTGTAGTCCCACCAACCATGTACAATTATACATTTTCTCCCACACTCTTGCCAGCATTTATTGTTTATATTCTTGATCATTGCCATTCTGACTGCAGTGAGATAAAATCTTAATGTTATTTTGATTTTTCCCCCTCAATGTGAAAGATATTGAACATTTTTCATATATTTATTGGCCATCTGTGTTTCTTCTTTTGAGAAGTTTCTGTTTAGATTTTTGTCCATTCACTAATTGGGTGTTTGGGGGATTTATTTCTTTGTTTTGCTTTGTTGGTGTTGCCTTTTTTAGTTCTTTATATATTCTGGATAATGATCCTTTATTAGGGGAGTAGCTGGCAAGATTTTATTCTGTTCTGTAAGCTCTCTCTTTATGCTCTTAATCCATTTCCTTTGCTGTCCAGAAGTTTTTTAATTTGATGGCATCCCATTTATTGATTCTTCATCTTATCTCTTGTGCTTTGGGTTGTCTTGTTAAGGAAGTCACTGACAGCACCAATATATTGGAGTGTTGACCTTATGTTTTTTTCTAGCAGTTTCAAGATTTCTGGTCTAATTTTTAAGCCTTGACCTGAATCAATTTGACTCTACGCCGGGTGAGAGAAAGAAAGAAATCTAGTTTCATTTTTTACACGTAGTTCTCTTAGTACCATTTGCTCAAAAGATTATCTTTTCTCCAAAATAAATTTTTGACACCATTGTCAAATATCAGATGGCTGTAAGTACATGAGGCTTTCTCTGTGACTTCTGTTCTGTTTCATTGGTCTTCATCTCTATTTTGATGCCACTACCATGATGTATTTGTTACGATAGCTCTATGGAATAATTTCAGATCAGGTATTGTGATGCCTCCTGCATCTCTTTTCTGGCTGAGCTTTGCTTTGGCTATTCTGAGTCTCTTATTCTTCCAAATGAATTTGAGAATTGTTTTTTCTGAATTTATGAAGAATGTCATTGGTGTTTTGATGAGGACTGCAATAAATCTACATATTGCTTTTTGTAGTATATCCTTTTTGGCAATATTAATTTTGCCCATCCAAGAACATGGGAGATCTTTCCATGTTCTAGGATCTTCTTCAATTTCTTTATTCAATGTTCTATAATTTTAATTGAAGGGCTCTTTTACCCCTTTGGTTAGATTAATTTCCAAGTTATTTGATTTGTTTTGAGGCTTTGTGAATGGAATGGTTTTTCTGATTTCTTCATTGACTGAATCACTGTAGGAATATAGGAACTCTATTGATTTATGGGTGTTGATCTTGTATCCTGCTACTTTGCTAAACTCATTTATAAACTCTAGAAGTCTTCTGGTGGAATTTTGGGGGTCTTCCAGATTCAAGATCATGTCATCAGCAAACAGAGATTGTGTGACTTTTTCTTTTCCTATTTGTATCCCTTTGATTTTCCTTATCAACCTGGCTAATGTTTTGAGGACTACATTGAACAGAACAATAAAAGTGGACAGCCTTGTCTTATTTCTGATTTTAGAGGAAATGTTTTTACTTTTACTTCTTTCGGTATGATTATTAACTTTTGTGTTTGTGATAAACAGCCTTTATGATGTTAATGTAAGTTCCTTCCATCTCTAGCTTCTCCAGAATGTTTAACATGAATGGGTGATAGATTTTATCAAAGGCCTTTTCCACATCTATTGAGATGATTATGTGATTCTTGTCCTTAATTCTGTTAAAGTGGTGAATTACATTTATTGATTTGTGTGTGTTCAACCAATCTTGCATTCCTGAATGAAACCCACTTGGTCATGATGTATTATCTTCCTGATGTATTTGGGGCGGGGGTGGGGGGGGTGGAATTATGGAAGATTGAACATATGAACTTAGACCACTGAGCCACATCTCCAGTCCCATTTTGGATTTTATTTAGAGACAGGGTCTCACTGAGTTGCTTAGTGCCTCACTGTTGCTGAGGCTGGCTTTGAACTCATGATCCTCCTAATTCAGCCTCCTAAACCACTGGGATTACAGGCATGTGCCACCATGCCTGGATCTTGATGTATTTTTTAATGCAGTTTGAAAATATTTTATTAAGGATTTTTGCATCTATGTTCATCTAGGTTATTGTTCTGTAATTCTCTTTCCTTGATTTACCTTTGTCTGGTTTTGGTATTAGGATTATACTGGCTTCATAGAATGTGTTCCTCCCTTTCAATTTCATGGAATAATTTGGGAAAACTGGTGTTAGTTCCTCTTCAAAGTTCTGGTAGAAATCAGCTGAGAATCCATCTGGTTCTAGTCTTTTCCTTTTGGAGAGGTTTTTAATTGCTTTTTCAATTTCATTAATTGGTTTTGGTCTGTTTGGATTTTCTGTATCTTCCTGATTCAATATGGGCAAGTCATATGTGTCTAGAAATTTATCAATGTCTTCTAGATATTCCAGTGGATTGGAGTATAAATTTTCAAAACACTTTCTGATTGTCCTCTGGATTTCAAAAGTGTCTGTGGTGATGTCTCTTTTAGTCACTAATTTTGTTGGTTTGTGTCTTCTCTTTCTTTTGGTTAGTTTGGTTAAGGTTTTATCAACATCATCTTTCGAAGAACCAAGTTTTCCTTGCATTGATCTTGTGTATTGTTTTTTTTTAATTCCCAATTTCATTAATTTGGGCTCTGATCTTAATTATTTTCTATCTTCTACTGATTTTGGAATTAGTTTTTTATTCTTTTTCTAAGGCCTTAAGGTGGAGCATAAGTTTATTTATTTGGGATCTATATTTTTTTGTAGGCACTTAGTGCTATAAATTTTCCTCTTAGGACTGCCTGCATAATGTCCCAGAGATTCTGATATATTGTATTTTAGTGCTCACTGGTTTCTAAGAATTTCTTGATTTCTACTCTCATTTCTTCTTTGATCCATTGTTCATTTAGGAGATTATTTGTTCAATCTCCATGTATTTATGCAGTTTCTATTATTTTTCTTGCTGTTGAATTCTACTTTCATCTCATTATGATCTGATAGGATACATGGGATTATATAGATTACTTTGTACCTGCTAAGATTTACTTTGTGACCTAGAATATGGACTATTTTGCAAAAACTTCCATGAGCTGCTGGGAAGAAGGCAAATTTAGCTGCTTTGGTGTGAAATAATCTATAAATGTCTATTAGGTCCATTTGATTTATAGTTTTATTTAGATTGAAAATATTTTTATTGGCTTTATGCTTTGATGACCTATTAGCAATAAGGGTGTGTTGAAATTATCCAGTATTATTGTTTTGGGGTCTACCTTTGATATCATGGAGTGTTTTTTATGTAACTGGGTACACTGATATTTGGAGCATAAATATTTACTATCATTATATCTTCTTGTTGGATTGTTCCTTTACCAGGATGTAGTGGCCTTCTTTGTCTCTTCTGATTAATATATGCTTGAAATCTACTTTGTCAGAAGATAGATACTCCAGCTTGTTTGCAGAGTCTGTTGACATGAATATTTTTTTCCATTCTTTTATCTTCATCCTGTGGGTATCTTCATGTATAAGATGAGTCTCTGTAAGCAGCATATAGTGAGATCTTGTTTTTTGATCCATTCTCCTAATCTATTTCTTTTACTTGGGGAGTTGATATGCTTTACATTCAGTGTTAGCATGTTTGTGGTTTCCTGCCATTTTCGGTTTTTGCTATATTTAATACTGTTTTGATTCTCCTTTAGTATATTATTCTTCCATTGATCTTCCTCTATTTGGGAATTTGGAGTTTGTTTTTCAGTTCTTCTGTGTGCCATTTATCTTTGATTATTCTTCATAGTGCTGGCTTAGTGGTCATGAATACTTTTAGTTTATTCTTGTCATAGATAGTTTTTTATATCCCCCTCAAATTTGAAACTGAGCTTTGATGGGTACAGTATCCTTGGCTGGCAGTTGTTTACCTTATGACTTGGAAAATCTCATTCCAGGTCCTCCTTGATTTTAGGAAATGAGTAGAGAAGTCTGAGTAAGCCTAATTGGTTTACCTCTAAATATGTCTTTATGTTTCTATGTTGAAGTTTTTAATATTATCTCCTATGTTCTCTTGGGTATTTTGATTATGTTGTGTCTTGGAGAAATTCTTGTTTGATTGGGTCTATTTGGGGGTCCTGTACGAATCCTGCATATGGCTATCTATCTATCTCATTTTTTATATGGGATAAGTTTTCTGTAACTATCCCATTTAAAATGTTCTTAATGTCTTTAGTTCATATCTTCATGTTCTCTTCTATCCCAGTGATTCTAAGATTCGGTCCCTTGATGTAGTCCCAGAGTCTTTATATATTTTGATCATGTTCTATAACTTTTTATTTTTATTCTTATCTAGGTACTCAAGTTCATTTCCCTATCTTCAAGGCCTAAAGTTCTGCCTTCATGGGCTGAAGTTCCATTTTCTACACAATCTCATATGTTAGGGATACTTTCAAGGGAATTTTTAATTTGACTTGACTTTTATTACTAAAACTTCTGATTAATTTCCTTTTGATGTTTCTAATTTCTTATTGAAGTGATCTTTCATCTCCTGTATTTTCTTGCTTAATTCATAGCTTAGGTCTTCTTAGTTCATTTAACATTTTAATAATCAGTTTCTTACAATTTTTCTCTGGATTTTGTCTACTTTGATATGAGTGGGATCCTATACTGGGGGATTCTGAATTTGGGGGGATTCTTTTTGTCTGTTTCCTCATGTTTTCAGAGTCTTAGATTTGCTCATGGATTGAGATGGGTTCCCATTCCTATTTTTTACATATGACCTTTTTTTGTGTGTGTAATATTTTATTTGTTCTAGAATTTCTGTTTTCTATATATAAGATGTTAAGGACCTGAAGTCCTTTTCTGATTATTCCTCTTTGTATCCTGGTTGTTAGTTTGGTGGGGTTTCTTGGTCTCCTCAATTTTGAGTTGGAGTAATGTTAAGGAGTCAGGTGAGGAGGCTATATCATGTTTGGGGTGAGATTCACTGCTGCCCAGTTAAGATGTGAGTACATCTCAGCAGCTGGATCTGCACTCTGTATCTTAAAGTGTCCCATTCTCTTTCCAGCCCCTCTTAGAGGGAGGGGAAGCCAGTTTTGCCCCTAGTGTCATCAATGGATGTACAGCATTAAAATAAATGTTCAGTGTCTATTTTGACATCTATAATACTAATTGCCACTTCTATAGAAATGGTGGGGTAGCATTTAATAACAGTACCAACAAAAAACCATAAACTAGATCAGATATTCAACAGCAAGCGTTGCCTATGTTGACCACGTAATAATAATCACAACTTGAATGGGTTATGAATTACATAAACTACATAATTTCTGTTACTTTCTTGAGTAAAAGGAAATAGGGTAGGTAGCCAAGAGAAACATTTAAAGTGTTTGAAAAAGTGATCAGAAGAAAGGCAGGAGATGGGGAACAAGTGTCAATTGTAAAGAAGAAGGAAAAATAAATTAACTGACAGCAATGAAAAAAGAAAGAACAAGAGGAGCGGAGAACAGGAAATTTTGAATGCTGGAGGTGGGGGTGTGAAAAAGGAGAGAGAAGGGATCCCAGAACCTAGGTATGAACAAACCAGCAAATATAAGGTTGAAACAACTCCAACCCTCATATAATTGTACCTCACCAAGTCTAATCTAAGCTAAATAATGAACACATTAATAGGTCTCTCCTATTAATGCATGTTATATGAATAGAATAGACATATATATTCAAATTATCCACACAATGAGAGAATACACAACCACAAACACATACACACACACACACACACACACACACACAAAAGCACGCAAAATAAAAAAGTGAAGAATAGTATAATAAAATGTTTGAAAAACTTTTAAAAAAATAAAATTTAATAGGAGTAAAAAATGAGAATATGGAGGGGAAAAAAGAAACAAGGAGAAAAAATTAAAAAAAAAATCTTTACAAGAGACAGAGGGTTGTTTCTGATGTGGTGGTCAAATCTGTTGGCAGAGATGGGTTTTCAGTTTTTATATTTATTTTTGGCTCTGTATTTTTGGCCACTGTCCTTGTGTTCCTCACCTAGCTGCCAGCAGGGTGCAGCTCTCAGCTTCCAATCTCCCAGTGTTGGTTGGGATAGCCTGGCGAGTACTGATGAATCGTGTGACCCTGAGGCGGGGGTGAGGTGGAATTTTACATTCGAGTTTCCAGTTGTAGGGGTTTGGCCTTTGGTGACTTTTGGAACCCTGCAGGTGAGTACTGGAGATGGGGTTGACAGCCCCTATGAGTATGGAGCTCCCTCTCTCTGCTGGGCTTCTGGAAAAGTCCACTTTCCGGGCATAAGGACTAAGCCTGCACAGGTTTAACTTTCACGGATATGATGGGATTGACCGGGTACCCGCCCTGAAATGAAGTTGTCATTCTGTGGCAGAAGTGAGTGTCCTCCTAATAGCTCTTCTAAGGTGCCAGCCATTATGGGATTTTTTCTCCCTTGGGATCCAGAGGCTAAACGGCCCTGTGTGCCTGTTTCAGTCTCTCTGGTTCATTCACTCTATGGGAATGTTTTTGGAGGCTGCCATTGGCTTCCTTTTGAGTCCCCATCCCCCCCCCCCCCTCCTCCCTGTTCACATCTGTGCAGATTCCAGGGGACAGGTTTCAGCACCTGCCAGCGTGGCCTGCTCGCAGAGGGCTTCTGCCCCCACACAGAACACCTCCACCCCAGCAGAGCGCTGCAGATTGGTTTTCACTGAAAGGGCTTAGCCTCCCAACTCTGTGTCCAGAATAATCAGCATTCCCTGGAAACCACAGATGTTTCTTTATTTTTAAAATAAAATTTCTTTACCCCCTGGTCATGCATCTCTAGTCTGTGCTCCCTGCTCCGGCTGCTAGAGGCTGGAGCTGGCGCTTCTCTGAGGTATTATTATGCTTGAGTTACCGACTTGCTGTAGCTCTCTGAACTTTTTTCTTTTTCTTTTTTTTTTTTTTTTTTTTTCAATTCGGTATTATATTTCGGTGAGGTTCCTTTTTTACTCACCTCAATGAGGAATATTCTTCCAGCTTTGTTAGTGAGCTGAGGAACTGCTGGGCTGTGCTTCCTTTCTCCACTCTGCCATCTTGTGTCTATTTTTTTTTTTTAACTTAACCCCTCCAATATGCCCAGGGGATTTTATTTAGAGACAGGGTCTTGCTAAATTGCTTAGGACCTCACTAAGCTGCTGAGGCTGCCTTTGAACGTGCAATCCTCCTGCCTCAGCTTCTCAAGCCACAGGGACACAGGTTGGTGATAGTATTTTAATTTTAATTTTGACAGGCACATAATATTGGTGCATAATTGTGGAGTACACTGATGGTTTGATTCATGTGCACATTGTGTAATAATAAATCAGGATAATTAGCATAGCCATCAACTTAAACATTTAGCAGTTCTTTGTGGTGAGAACTTTCAAAATCCTCTCATAGTTATTTTGAAATGTACAGTGCATTATTGTTAACTATCACCACCTTACAGTACAATGAAACACCAGAATGTAATTTTTAATCACATGCTTTGCTATATAAATAACAAAAGAATATTTGAGCATGAACAGTACAAAACTACTAAATCTTTCATAGAAACAATTTTATAAAAATATTTTTTATATTTTAAAATGTAAATGTTAGGTTTATGAACCTATTATCCACCACCCCCACCCCCAAAATTGTCCCAAATTTGAGTAATATTTATTCTACTGGAGGCTTTTATATAGTTAAAGTGTGTCAAATAACAGTGTTAAGGCCAAAACACAATGCTCCTATGGCAGGCTATGTGAACTTTACATAGAAAGTAAAAGACAAAGTCAAAAGTAACTACTTTATAAGACAAGACAGAAAACAGATGCCACAGAAGTGATGAGAACAGCACATTTGGTGGGGATATTACTTCCTAGGGGGTTAGGGACCAGACAGAAGAGCAGGAAGTCTCCTGGAAGATGAAGGATTTCATAGTCATTGTTTACTTTCAACCTTTCTTTCTCACTTTGAAGCTACACAAACACGGGGCATTATTGATGTGGCGATATTCCTTTCTTGTCTGGGAAAATACAGAGGGCCATTATCCTAGTCAACAGGAACTATGAGACGTGCAGATTTCCCAGGGAGAGTTACTTGCAGATGCTGAATCTCCTAACTCATTGCTCTATCACCCCAATATAAAAATGTTTATTCTAAAATAAACAAACAACATTTTTAATAAATAAAGCTCTTCTATGTTTCATAACTCAAAAAGTTAGAAAAATATAGACAAGTTTACATTTTCAAATTCATAGGTTAAAAATATTCTTGCCAATTTTGCTGCTACACAGTAGAGATTTTCAAAAAAATCATTTCAGTTTTGCCATTTCATATCATCTCAGAATGTTTTGCAAATGGAATCCATTTATCTATGTGTGTCTAACATTATTTAAATCTGAGAAAGTAAATACTAAAGAAGTATCCAAAGGAAAAGAGATTTACTTACCTTTTATTATTATTTAACTTCAGTTCTCTCTTTCCTCTGCTTCAAACTTTCTGCTTTATCTGGGGATTTCCAAATTGTGAGAAAAGAAGGAAAAGTCAATAAATACAGATTATTTTTTAACAACTGTCTTAGTGATATTTTAGTGCCATCTTTTAAATAGCATTTCTAACAAGAAAATATACTAATCTGAAACTATTATTGGGGAGATTTTATATGCAGAGAGAGATTCTCAAAAGAGGTGAAAAAATATAATTCTAGAACCCAGTTACTTATCACCTTTTCCATTGCACATGGAAAACTACAGAAGGGAAATGCTCTTTGAAGTCTGCATAACTGACCAAAAGATAGGGGATCTCTTGTTGGTAGGTTCCTGTAATAAAGAAGTGAAATTAGCTTTTTTATCTCATACTTGGAAAAGAAACAGAAAATCATGGGTTTGATGTTTTCTTCACTTTCCAGGCCTGAGTGTCCCAGGGGCAAAAGGATTATTGCAGTATTTACACAAGTCAGTAGAACTAAATCCTGCCCAAACAAAGAATTAGAGGAGTTAATAGTTATTTCTTAAAAACTCTAACTCTTCGGTAGCTCTTAAATTTTAGAAAACCAAGTTTGTAAATAACATTTAAAATGGTATAAATAACCTTATATATCATTGATTATTGATTTACCATGACAAAGTATTTGCTTCTCTCTCAGAAAAGGATGAATCTTATTGGCAAAGCAAGGAAAAATGGCTCCAAACTGGATATGTCCAAATACATTAGACAGGAATCATATGTATTGGACATCAAAAAGGCTTGTGGCCCAGATTGAGCACTATTACCTTAACAATCAAAAATAATGTGTTTCTATCAGCACAGAGTTAGAACAATTAAGATCATACTATAAATTCTATCTAAAAACACAGCAAAGAAAGAACTCATTCCCAAACCTATCTGGTGTATTTCTGAAAGGATTTTCATCAATAAACTAAACATAGGTGTTAAAGCATAAATCATAAACTGATTTGCTTTGGATTTTTCTTTTACCTTTTAATCCCATCGCCTCTCTTGTACCTACCTCTCCTGTGCTTGCTTACTCTTCATTCTGTAGTGAGCTCATTCTTCCTCCCTCCCTCCTTCATTCCCTCCCCCCCATCCCGACTACCTCTATCTTGCCTAAAGATAACCCAGTTTCTTCTTTCCTGAAAATGTGGTCTCTAAGTCACTTACTGTGACTGTCTTCCTGATACACTCCCAAAGCAACCATAATTATCACAAATCCTCCCAGTCCTTCTTTTCTTTCTTTCTAAACATTCTATTTAAAAAAAAAAAAAACTCACAATAGCTAGAATGTGGAACCAACCTAGATGCCCTTCAATAGATGAATGGATTAAAAAAATGTGGCATTTATACACAATGGAATATTACTCAGCACTAAAAAATAACAAAATCATGGCATTTGCAGGCAAATGGATGTCATTAGAGCAGATTATGCTAAGTGAAATTAGTCAATCCCTAAAAAATAAATGCCGAATGTCTTCTCTGATATAAGGGGGGTGACTCAAAATGGGGGAGGAAGAGCACGAGAAGAAGACTACCACTAAACAGGCAAGAGAGGTGGGAGGGAAAAAGAGGGAGAAGGGGAGTTTCACAGAAGATGGAAGGAGAACCTCATTGTTATACAGAATACATATAAGATGTTGTGATGAGAAAAAGAAAAAAAAAAGTGTGTCACATTAGATTGGATAGAGAGAAAGGATGGGAGAGGAAGGGAGGAGTAGGGAGGATAGGAAGGACAGCAGAATAGAATAGACAATATGATTGATGTATGTACATTCCATGTATGTATTATATGTCAAATGCATTATACTGTCATGTATGACTAAAAAAATAAATAAAAATTTAAAAAAAAACTGTGTCAGATGTTAGATAGTAGGCCACACCCCTTTTCACTCAGTGAAACTTTTCATGAGTTCTTTTCATGAGTTCTCATGTTAACTATTGTCTATGTTAACTATTTTGAAATTCATCTTTTGAAATAATCTCACTCTGCCTAGCTTTAGTTGTGTATATGACTTGTTTCCTTATGTAGGTTATAAGCATCTTTATCTAGCACAATGCCAAGGAAGTGTAAGTACTTGAAAACTATATTAGTTTGGTTTTTTGACCTCTGTGATTATTTTCTTCCTTGTCAACCCTGGTGTAACTCTAGTAAGTTTGGTCATTTAGCAAGATTGATAGTTTCCAAATTGTGCTTCAAAGAACCCCTCAGAAGGCTGGGGCTATAGCTCAATAGTAGAGCACTTACCTCAAGTGTGTGAGGCACTGGGTTTGATACTTGGCACCACATAAAAATATTGTGTCCATTTACAACTAAAAAATATATATTTTTTTTAAAAGAAACTTCAGAAATTAAAGGAAAAAAAGAGAGCCACAGGATTTAGGCTGTTGTCCTCATCTGTGCCAAAACAAAACAAGTAATAAAGATTATAGATCACTAACATTGATAACCAAATTATAAGGTGACTAAATCACAGGACAGAGATGCCAGCCTCTAGGAACTCCTCACTTCCAGTAGGGAAATAGGGGTAAAAATATAAGATAATATAGGTGAACTAAATGAATTAGCAAAACCTGTGTAATTTTGCATGTGAAAAGTTGTGGAGACTTAAAATCATCTTTAATTGCCTTTAAATTTGAAGATTTCACTAAAGCAGAACATCCATGAATACCTGTTGACTAATGATACACTTTCCTTTTCTCCCATCTAAGAGTCCCTGATTGTTATCTTTCCGTTATGGATGCATCAGAGATTTTTTTTTAATGAAATTCGTAGATTTGCTTAAAGAAGGAAATTAAAATCTGGCTTTACTATCATGTAGTAATTAAATCTCAGCCTGTTTAAATTAAAACAAACAAACCATAGATTACAATCTATGGAATTCTTAAGTTCTTAGCCAATGATTGTAATTATCTAAAATTACTATCGCTTTCGGTTCCAACAGTTTGTATGTACTTTCTTATTCCTTTTCTTGATACATGAATTTCTTCTACCAGTTAGCTTCTCACTCTAGATGATACTACTAGCCAAAATAAGGAACATAGCTCTGTTCACCACAGAGCTTAGCTTAGTGTCTAATATATAGTAAACATTCAGTAAATACAGATCTCTTGAATGGATGAGAAATTTAATGAATTAAAGTCTGAAAATAATCTTTATTAATGTTAGTAGCTTCCAACTACAGACTAGTCATGTTCAAACTGCCTCTATTTAATATCTGTCTTGTAATTTTTTCTACCATATTTCAGACACTCTTACTTCTCCGAGAAAGACAGAGTAAGACACTGATAATAATAAGCATGAACTTCATGTAGTGCTGAACACACATCTACACTCTAACACATGAACTTAAGAAATTATCAATCAAATGTCTATGATTTGTAGACATAGTCTCCTTACTTGCCTTTGAGGATTATTGCGCATATTAAATTTATAATACATATGAAAATTCACATCATAGCACTTGTCATACAATGTTGTACATCAATAAGTGTTGTACTTGGTTCTCTCTGCAGAACACTGCTTTGTTTCTGCTTCACCTGGATCTGATACCTGCAAAAAAATTGAATTCCAGCCAAAAGAGCTTTGCCTCTGGAATCCAGTTCCTCCACCCCAACCAACATTCAACATAGTGCCCTTACCATCTCCCTGACCAAGGGTGATCTCATTCACTCTGCTAGCAGAGGAATTTAGAACATAGGAACCAGGAAATTTTATTCTCACTACTTCTTTCATTTCCTCAAAACTTCTGAAGGAAAAACCAAGCATACCAGCACCAGGTCTTAAGTTCTTTGTATTTAATCAAAGAATGCATTATAAGGGTAATAGGAAATTTTATCTAATTAACACTATTTTCTCTAAAACAGACTTTTAAAGTTAGCGGCTTAAATTTCCTCCTTGGGTTTTATTACCTTTTGAAAACAAAGTAATTTGAAATCTTAGTACCCATTACTATTTCATTGAACATTTCTTCAAAATCTTAAGTAACTCAATTTCAGCATAAAGTATTAATTAGCAATTTATACCTTCACAATGTCATTAGTGACCTTTATTCAGAGGTTGTTGAGGTAATTCTGTGATGTAACCAAATTAAATTTCAACCTGAAGTATGGGCAATTATTTTAAATCAGGTCTTTTAATATTGGCTAAATGGGTAATTGCTCAACTTATGTAGTAACTCATTTCCCCACAGAGAGTTAACAACTGTTGTTTTATTTTGGATGATCATCATGCTTAAGAGTTTTCTATACAACCCAGTCAAACTTATGCTCACCCAAAAAGTGTGGGAGTCACCCAAAGAGTGGGGGAGTCACTGCCTATTCCCACAACATAATATTTAATTCCACTTTTAGATAAAAGTAGCTCCGTTTTGTCCAATGAGATCTTCTGAATTAGTTTTTTCCTGGATTTGCTTGCCTCCCTTCCCTTTGCCTTTGTTGCTTTCATTTTTCCATCTATTCTCTATTACTAACTATACCCTTTATCTATAAATTTCATTCACTATATCATTAAGCCTATTCTAGGATGATTTTTCTCTAGCTCTCTCCTTTATGTTCATTTCTTAATTACTTGTTTTCCTAAAGAGAAAACACAGGAATAATTTTTACCAAACTGGGATTATCATGGTAATATGCCATAGTTTATAGACACCCTAGCCAGATGCTCCAAAGAAAGGCATTAAACTACTCGAAATTCTATAACAACATTCAATGATTCACTTATTCATAAACTAAAATATTTAACATTTCAATGAAAAAAAATGACAGACTTTCCATCATTCTATCTAGTCCAGAAAATAAGAATGAAAGTCTTTGATTTTTAATAAAACTAAGATGACTTTGTGTTGCACTCTTCTATAGTTATATAATTATTTTTAGAAACCTATTACTCCAAAAATGACTAGATAAATACACTTAGGTGAAAAGTCTTGCTGCTCATTCTTAGTTCTCTAAGGATGTAAACACAGCAGTTTGCTGTCATTTCACTTAGCTGGATTTAATTCTACTTTTTTACTCCACATGTATTTATTGGGCACATACTGTGTTCTGGACACTAAAGATTTGAGTAATACTTTGGCGAAAAGTCAGGGTTGTTTCTGTTCATGTCTTATACTCTTATAAACTCTAAAGAGTGAAAGCATAAGAAGATTTGAGAGAGTAAGACTAAGGGTCTTGGTTTAGATTGGGGTGTCTGGAAAGACATTAGTGAGTAGGACTTGTGAAAATGAAATGAGATAGTAGGTGCAAAGTTCAGCTCCCAATTATTGGATCAACATGCCTCAAGTGACTATCTTCCACAGGGGAAACCTGTAGAAAAGTGGGGATCTGGGATGGCAGGAGGAGGACCACGGACATTTCATGGTATTAACCAGATATGGTGTGTGTCTGGAAATGGAGTGACATCACCACACACTGGCAGCTACACAGGTGTTTGAAATAACCTCCCTTCACTGCAGCATGGAGGACACCAGTCCACAAAAATACTACACTGCTTTTGCATCACCTATGAGGCAGCACTTTCTCTAAGAAACAGTTCCAAAATTAGAAAACCCAGAATCTACCCAGAACTTTCACAGTACTAAAGTGCCACTGACATGTTTGTCCACTGCTCACAAGGAAAGGGTAAGAATCTCAGTGAATGAGATCTCAGGTTATTAGAAGATGTGAGATAAATCGAGGAACATTGGAGAAGTTACAAAGTGGGGAATCCTAGTTCATGTGCTATAGAAAAATCATTGCTCATATTAGAGAGGCCAGTGGTGTAATGTACACCATGAGTTTCCAAGTTTTCTCAGACTCTATTGGTCATCTCTTATTGTCCTGAAATCTCAGGGGACTAATGTAGATTCATGAGTAAAGGACCTGGAAGGTACTGTGCTGACAAGATTTCCAAGTAATTTGGATTTTTTTTAGCCACATTTAAAAAACCCTGTTATAGAGAAAGCTATGCAAATTTTACAGCCCTGGACTAACCAGGTGAAGAATCTTACATGACCTGTGAAATTTATTTTATCTTTGGTTACAAATTGATAAGAAAATTTGAACTTCAAATATTGCATTTTGAAACCGATAAATTGGTAAAAGGTTTGTAGGGATTTAATTCTGACTTTTTATTTCACCTTGATATTTTCTTCTTTTGTCAGATGATTTCCACAAACCCAAGACAACAGGAGTGTAAGTTCTATAAAGCTAAACAGTTGATTTGGTTTGGGTTTTTGTTTGTTTTGTTTTGTTTTTTGTTTTCTTGTGTGTTTTTGTTTTTTTTTTTTTTTTTTGGATGCCCCTCAATATTTTCTTCAATAATTTGTGTATGTAAAATACTTGTTAAACAAATATTTAAACCAGATTTAAATACAAAGCCAATTGCTGCCAGTTACAGTTACATTGCCTCCTCACACAAGTTAAAAGTTCTTTGGGGTTCCTAAGAAATGAGCAACCTTACTTTTAGCTTCATTTTCACAAAACAATTTACTCTTCGGGCTGTCAAGTTCATAAAACGAACAGCCTCCCTTCTTCAATTTTATTCTGGAACACTCTTGGCCATTTCTCTTCTTTGCTTGTCTGGGACTTCTTCTTATTTTGTTTTACTCTCTTATCCTTAGCAAAGCATCACCAAACAAAGGACAAAATAAGGGCAATGAAACAATTGTGCAATGACTTTTATTTCACAGCTCTGCTCATCTGCTGCACAAATAGCAGAACCCGTGGTTAATCACCGCATACCTCGGTTCCCAGGGCACTCGTGGAGCGTCCCATATGGTCTGTTCAAAATGAGGACTCACACATATATCAAACACAAATTATGCAAAGAAATGTGATCATACAGTGGAACCAAGTCATAAGAGAAAAATACCTGTTCAACAAAAACAGAAACCTACTTAATAAACACTTCACATTTCTGGTTCCCAAGGCAAAGCAATAATGTGCACACTATATAAATCTTCATCCTAACATTAGCGAGGATAATCTCTCCGACATACTCAACTGGAAGTTTTCATCTCCATTCATCCAGGCCAAAGGAGAAAAGTTTAATTGATTATTTCCATCTTCTTGTTCTTTAATGTTGCAGGCTTTTCAAGTCTCGCTGACTTGGTCACTTAGTAAAGTTGTAAAGTATTTTTTTCCCAAAAATTTCATCTCTTAACTTTTAATCTGTACCTTTTCCTCTTGACTTAAATATATTTTCTTAGCTTTAGGATGGGTAACCACATGTTATGGTTTGCATGTGCGGTATCCCCCAAAGGTTCACCTGTGAGACAATGCAAGAAAGTTCAGAGGAGAAATGATTGGGTTATAAAAGTCTTAACCCAATCAGTGAATTAATCCCTTGATAGGAATTAACTGAGTGGTAATTGAAGTGGTAGGTTATGGCTGGAGGAGGTGGGAATCATGGCGTGGCTTTGAGGTATATATTTATATCTGACAAGTGGAGACTGTCTCTGCTTTCTGATCACCATGTGAGCTGCCTCCCTCCACCACTTTCTCCCACCATGATATTCAGCCTTGCCTGAAGCCCTGGGATATGGAGCCAGCCATCTATGGACTAAAACCTCTGAAACCATGAGCCCTCAAATAAACTTTTCCTCTCTATAGTTGTTCTGCTCAGATCCTTTAGTCACAGCAGCAAAAAAGCTAACTAAAACACGATATAAACTAGAGCACTTTTGAAATGGAAAGAGGCACTAAACAGAAAAGACACTACAACAACAAATGAAAATAGAGACTGTTCTGGGAAGACTGAGAGTCACAGTCATCTTTTCTAAGGCTTTGCTTTTTGACTAACAAAAATCTTTTTCACTTACTTTTAAGGTTGGTCCAAAGTCCAAGGTTACATAAGCTGAAAACCATTTTAACTGCTGATCCTACTGCAACAAATTTCATATTCCACATGAAAGGCAACTGACAAAGGCTGAAAAATATCAGTTTTCAGGAGCTTCATCCAGTAACAAGAAAGCATAGAGAAGGAAAGGGGAAAAAGTCTTTTGGGTATAATTATATGCAGGTACCCTAAGAATGGAGAAAGAGTGAAAGCAAGTGATTAATCACATTAATTCATAGGTATTAATATTCCCATTTTTTATAAATCAGAGACCTACACATCAATGATGAATGTGTGAATTACTGCAACTATTTTTGAAAAGTAACCTACAATATCTATTCAAAAATTTAAAGCACCTATCCAGGAAACCTTACTTTGAATAACATCTTCAAAAACTTAAACCACCAGTACATAATGGCGTATGTATGGGGACGTTGTCGCAACATTGTTTTTAAAGGCAAAAAAAAAGTAATCAGAAATCACATCAATGAACAATTATCAAGAATATAAGTAATGGGCTGGGGTTGTGTGGTTCAGTGGTAGAGTGCTTGCCTAGCACACATGAGGCACTGGGTTCCATCATCAGCACTACATAAATAAAAAACAAAAACAAAATAAAGGTATTGTGTCCATCTACAACTAAAAATATTTTTTTTTAAAAAAAGAATACAAGTAACAATAAATGGTAGCAAGGATGTAGGGGAAAATGTACACTCATACATTGCTGATGGGACTGAAAATTGATGCAACCACTCTGTAAAGCAGTATGGAGATTCCTCAAAAAACTAGAAATGAAGCCACCATTTGACTCAGCTATCTTACTCCTCAGCATATATCCAAAGGACTTAAAATCAGCATACTATAGTAACACAGCCATATCAATGTTTATAGCAGCTCAATTCACAATAGCTAAACTATAGAACCAATCTAGGTGTCCTTCAACAGATGAATGGATAAAGAAAATGTGGTATATATACACAATGGAATATTTCACAGCCACATAGAAGAATAGAATTATGGCATTTGCCAGTAAATGGATGGAACTGGAGAGTATCATACTAAGTGAGATAAGCCAACCCCAAAAAACCAAGGGCCAAATGTTCTCTCTGATATGTGGAGGCTAACACACAATAAGGGGATGGGGGTGATGGAAAAATAGAAGTTCATTGTATTGGACAAAGGAAAATGAAGGGAAGTGATGGGGGGATGGGAATAGGAAAGACAGTAGACTGAATCAGACAAAACTTTCCAATGTTCATACATGAATACACAACTAGTGTAAGTCCACATCTTGTACAACCACAAGAATGGTATTCTAATTAGAATAAATTATACTCCATGTATGCATGGTATGTCAAAATACATTCTACTGTAATATATAACTAAAAAGAACAAATAGAAAAGAAAGCAGAATAATAAATGTAACCTGATCTTATTATTTTGAAAAGAGGAATACCCCTATGTGTAATGTATAGACGATTTACTTTATTCATTCAATCTGCTCTATGATTATATTGATGTGTACTTGAAGGAGCATCTGAATTAAATCAGGATGATGGTACTGACTAGGGAAGGGTGAAGATAACAGTTCTCTGTGCACCTTCAAACTTTTTTGACAGGTTATAAAAGTATGTGCTACTTTTGTGACTTTCACATATCCAATTAAGAAAGGAACTGTGCATTTTACACATGCAAAAACAAAAACTCATTATTCTTAAGTAACTAAATGAATGAACCTCCTGACACTAGGATGTGGTCAGTTTGAGCTCAGATTCAAGCCCAACTCCAAAGCACCATGGCAACAAGTCTCTAGGAGAAACTATTGCCTTTAGAACAATTTACTGTTCAGCAATCCAGCAGTTCATTCAGGATGAAACAAACTTAGAAGGAAAAGGAAAGACATATGAAGTAAGTTAGCCTTTTCCACTTCAAGAATAACAATGCAAAGGTAACATCCAATGCCATAGGCTCTTAGATGTTCTTGTTCACTCAGGCTCATTTGAGATTCTTTCATCATTTTGCCAACTGTGGTCCTGATTTTCCTAATCTTCTAAGCTCTCTGAAAGGTATTCTTCCACAGAGTCTAACAACTCAAAAACTGTGAAAAGGGCAAATAAACAAGGTTTCCCTAGGATTGTAACCAAGGTCATCTCTGGACACACACACACACACACACTCATACTCACTCCCCCCCATTGAAGTCTAGCATTAACAGTGGACATTATATCAATCCCACAATTATCAGTGGAGTCACAAACCATACTCTTCTCACAGGTATCAAAGTTATAAAACCAGACTAGGTGTTTGTCAACAGATGAATAGATAAAGAAAATAAAGTCTATGTACATGGTGGAGCTTTGTTCAGCAATAAAGAGCCAAATTATATTGTTTCCAGGAGAAAGGATGGGACTGGATAGCATCACAGTAAGCTTATTAAGGGAAAGACAAGTGTTTGTAGGTTTCACATATGTGAAAACTAGAGAGAAAAATGAAAAATAAAGGGTTTCATTAAATAGAAGGGAGACCGAGAAAGAGGATGAGAGGGAGGGAGCAGGGGAGAGTAAGGCTAGGTACTAGGGAACAAAACTGATCAAAGTATGCTATGTGCTTGGAGGAATATGCCACAATGAAACCCACTATTCTATACAATTATTACGCAGCAATAAACAATAGTTATTCTATCAGGAGACTCCAGGAGAAGTGATAGACCAAGAACTGAACAGAACACAGAGCAAGTGCTGCTTGAGCCAAACAACAGGGCTGAGGGAGAAGGGCACCCAGAATAAGAAGAGATCATGAGCTCTTGATCCAAAACTACAAGCAAAGTATCATCAGGTCTCAGGAGCACAAGAACTAGGAATTGGAAAGTCTTTGGACCAAGCCTGTCCCATCCCCTCATCCCCTGTCTTCCTGGCTGTCTTCTCCCTAGATTTTTGTGCACGCTGTTCTTGGCTCTCTCAGCAAGCCTCTTAGCCAGCTCACTTTGTGCAGTTCTCAAGAAAGCTTCAGAGCTCCATCATTTATCGTGGCCCCCAGCTCCAGCAACCTCCTTTGTTAATTCAAATTTTCATGGATACACAATCTGATTGGCTTATCACAGCTGGTTTAGTAAAAGCACTTTTAAAAAAAAAAAAGCACTTACAGCGTGTCATAGCCCCTGGTCAGCATGTGAAATTGTTGTCCAAAAACTGATTGCTCTGACCCAATTCCATGTGGACCACAAACGTAAGTGGACACCGTGGATACAAAAAAACCTAATAGATAGACCTGTCTGGCCTAATAATAGGACAATATGATTAACAGGCACATATCAAAGGTTTATTTGAATTGTAGAGAAAAAAAGTTTATTTGGGGGCTCACAATTTCAAAGTCCATAGAAGACCCCAGCTCTATTCCTTGGGGCTCAAGTGAGGCGGAACATCATGGTGGAAATCTGTGGGCGAGGGAAGTGATTCACATAATGATCGGAGAGCAGAGAGAGACTCCACTCAATACAAAATATATACTCCAAAGCCATAACCCACCTCCTCCAGCCACACCTTACCTGCCTATGGTAACCCCTGCCTATAGTTAATCCCATCAGAGGATTAATTCATTGACTTGGTTAAGGCTATCATAACCCAATCATTTCTCCCCTAAACCTTCTTGCACTGTCTCACATATGAGCTTTCGGTGGACACCTCAGATCCAAACCATAACAATTTGCTAGTCATTTGGAACTTAGAACTTTTTTGCCTCGGGCAAAAGTCTCATAAGGGAGAGGAATAGACATCAATTGTTTATTTTGCTAAGCAGAGTGATAGGACTTTAAATTCATTTTCTAATTTTGTTTCATTCATTCACTAATCCTCTAAGCAAATTACTATCTCTACAGTGGTCTAGGCATTATAGTTAGTCTCCAAACATAGCTATCAATATCTTATTAAAATTGAAATATATATTCACAACATCTAAAATAGGATGGATGATGTTCCAGTAGGGTCTGTTAATAGCACATTCTCCCCCCAGCGGGAGTGATAACTACATCTCCTACCTCTTCTGGTATCTTTTATCTAGAAATAGGGCAGGTCTCACTCGAGGCCATAAGTGATGGGAGACCCATGGCCTGTGAGAACAGATCTGGAGTAAAGCACAGGCCTGAGAAGCAGGCAGTTGGCAAAAGTGAAATACAAAATATATACTCCAAAAAATAACAAAGCATTTATGAGGGCTTAGGAAGAGGACAGGGCAATAAGAAATAAAGTTTGTACTGTTTTTTTTTTTCCCCTAAAGCTTCTGTATTTTTATCCTAGTTCTCACTATTTCTAATGTCTTAAGAAATTGTTGAGTGTGAAGATTGGGCAGCTGAGAGAGCTTGACAGGTACAGACTGCCACAGCCTGGAAGGTGCTCCATCTGTGAATGAGTCACAAAGGGAGAGGGGCAAGCTGAAGGGAGAACTCCACTGACCCTCTCTGGAGAACCCATTTGTAAATGCAAGGACATTCATAAGTCAGGCGTATGTAAGTCAGGGATGGTGTGTAATTGGATCATATAATATGACATTCATCCCTGACTCTTTTCCCCTCACCTAGTCTCCTGGTTTTATATCCTACTTTGATGTGAGATAATATGGTTGTACATGAGTGACCTGAGTTAAAAAATAGACGCATAAAATTCTCTCAAGCTAGATACTCAGCAACTTAAATTGTGAGGCACACTTTAGCCAGAGACAATTTCATAGAGAAGAGAAATGTGACACTGTATTACACAAATGGAAAACAGCCTTTATTCCCTTATTAAATTTTCAAGGAGTTGCATGGAGATTTAACCACAAAGCTCACATTATTTAGAGGATTTAATTATTGTTTGTTTCTTTCCTTCATTTTCTGTCTTCAAATAAAAGCATATTTCATTACATGGTGAGCGTTAATGCTTTTAAGAAGGTTCAGGGGGGGAAAATCAGCTTTCCACAAAAACAAAACCATATTCCTTATTATCTACACAAATTAAGAAAAGCCATGCTGCTGTAGGATTGGACAGAAAAGAGGGGGAAAGTGTTCATGTGGCATCTTTTCAGGTTAATTTTTAGCAGCCAGGCCTCTTACATTTTGGAATTCGGGAGTGCCAAGGCTGATCTCAGAGTAAAAGACACCACAGGCCTTGAAGTAGTGGTGCCTCTGTACAAGGTGCTCCAGAACCATCCAGGGAGACTTTCTAAAGCAAAGATTACCCAGGGCTCAATCCAGACACTTTTGAAGGCAGCCCCTGAAAATTTTACCTTGAAAAGTACCTTCCTTGGAATCATTTGCAGCTTGTAGGTACTAGGCAGCCACTACGTACAAATGAATACACACACACACACACACACACACACACAAATACACACTATATTTTAGAAAAATCATTGCCTTGAAGCAGCTTTTTCCCCCTCAAAATATGAGCCCTGTACTACAGCTTGAGTATCCCAACTCCAAAATACCTGAAATGAGAAGTGTTTTTGATTTTGGATTTTCAAATTCAGAATGCTCAATTTGTAGCTCTTAAGCAGAACCACGTGGCATGTTGGTAAAAAGTTCAGATTTTGAGATCAACTGGGTCAGATTCTCTGGGAGGCGAGATGCAGGATCCTTGCCTCTTAAGGAGCACTCCAGTTAAGTCTCATTCCTATTGAAGTTTAAGAATCCCTGCCCCAGAGGCTTTCAGCTAGAAATAGAATAGTATCTATTTTTCTTCTCTACCCCATTGTTAATTCCTTTCTTAACAAAAAGTATCCCCTTTTTATATTTTAACTGTTCAATTAATAACAAAAGAAAGAAATCTCTTCAATATATCCCCACCCAACTTGAGATTTTGCTAGATGTGCCCAGAAACCTGAGGAGTTCTGCACTGGGAAGCTGACTTCTGTCCATTTTTCTTTACCAATCCTTTCTTCATCCATGAGGAAGTGGGACTTAACAGGTGACTCTCAGTGAGCTGGATCTTGAGGTTGTAAGGCCTCCTCAAGTACTAGCTACCACACAGCAGCCCCTACCTGCCCCACTTGTATTCTGTGTATTGATTAGTTCTTACCACTAGAATATTAACAGAAGTGGCAAGTGTCTCTTCCAAATCAGGGACTTGAAAAGCCAGGCATTCCTTGCCAGTACCCCTCTCACCATCTTCCAGATGTTAAGGACTCCAAGACCTTAAGGGATGGCAGAGCCACAAGTAAAAACACTCAGGTTCTCAAAATCATCAGGTAGAAGGCAGCTGATTATGGACAAGGAAGATCTACATCAGATTGTTAATAAGCAAAAGAATATATTTTTATGGAGCTAATCTACTAAAAGTTTGGGATTGATTATCTATAGCAAATAATACTATCTTGCCAGATATCTGGTTTCTTCTGCTTTTAAATGTAAACAAAGTTAATGCAAAATAAGCATTTTCTTATATTTTAGACTTAATTTCTCAGTCTGAAGTCCAATTCCTTTAAATAACAGTTCTGTAGTTTTACAGAAATTATTTCACTTCTTTCTGATGGAGTGCTAAAAAATTTCTGAGGCCTGATTAACTAGAATATATATCTTCCTTTTTAGCAAAGAGAGAACATTAGGTAATCTGTTAACACCTATTAAATGCAAATAATTATTTCCTTATTAAAGCACAAATCCTTTGTTACTGGAACTGCCAACCCAAAGAATTGCAAATTTTAATAAGGACTTAAGACTCCCCACAAGCAGTTCAGTCATTCTTCTGCAGATTACATGCATGTTTGGTGCTTTAAAGTCTACATTCTAGTACCTATAGGTACTATATACTTTCTTCAAAAAACAAATACATGTTTCATTACATAGCTGCAATAGGGAAAATATTCATTAGGAAATCACAGAAAATGGGAATTATTTCTTCAGTACTATCCCCAAAATACATTGAAAATAGATAATGTTCACTTTTTAAATTAGGAAACCAACAAATACATTTGAAATTACAATTTTTTTGAAATAAAATTTTCATTTCATGTTTAGGAAAGGGTATCTTTACCTTTGGCAAATCAACATTGAGTCTGTAAAACATGACACCCACTCATAATGCCATGCATCTCACTCACAGTAATTCTTTCTTATTAACTGCTTGGGTACAATTTATTTTCCTCTCAGGCTACAACAGTGCATGCAAGTGCAGAACACTCTGGCTGGAGCTGATAAGCCAGCCCACAGCAGCAGCACTGCTGGCCTGATGAGATTTGTAAGAAGACAATATTCCATTGGCTCAGAAAACTATGCTGTATATCAAACCTATCAAAAATTATATCTACAAACAATGCCTTGATGCATTTGCCAACTCTCACAGAAAGCTCTCTGGTGTTCTTCTGAAAATATAGCTTTATTTTTTTTCTATTGTAGTGAAGACATACAGACTACTTTTTTTTTTCAAGATCCTTGCTTTTGTTTACATTTTTTCAATAAGCATGGTAGTCTAAGGGAACATTTTTAAATCTTGACTTTGAAATAGACATTGCTATAGTTTCAAGAAGAGGATGGATTACCCATCCTTGGGGTTAGGACAGTTTATTTCATAGAAGAGTAATAAAGAAAGCAAGCAAGGGCCAAGAGAGAAATACATCACAATCACACCAGCTGAAATTCACACAAAAAAAAGTTTTCCAATGCTTTTTAAATGAAATGGTTTTCACTAAAAATGGCAAATGCCCTCTCCCTGAAAAAATTTACTTCATTCTCTTAGAGCAACTATTTAATATTTACATTGTTTTAGCATCACATGCTTGGTTGTTTCAAAGGCATTTTAACCTGATATATTACCAGAATCTTTGTTTCAAAAAAATTGATGACATTAAGGAAAAAAATTATTTTAAAGACCACTGTAGGAATCTAAATACATGATGCAATAAATATATTAATGTACATATTGTATAATTTAAAGGAAAATGAGCTACAAAGATAAGATTATATATAGATAATGCTTTGCAGTTCACATTTTCCAAAATGCTGTGAAGTGGATATGACTAGTACTAGAACTAACTTCCAATGCCAATTGGCTGTCATTTATTGAATGTTTGCTGAATAATCTATGCTTCAGATACATTACCTCATTTAATTCACATAACAAGCATGAGATTTTATAGCAGGTGATATTCCATTGGGGCAGACAAATCCCTGCTATATGTCAAGCTTATCCAAAAAAACCTAAAACAATGCTTTCTTCCCAACTTTCACTCATAAAAATATGTCTACTGTATGCTGAATTATAGGTTCTTTTTTTTCGTTATTAAGGAAAGCAAAAGTAAGGAGACAACTATGTGTTTTGAGCACCATCAATGGATGTACTATTTTGAAAGCAATGCATGTATCAGCAGTCTGTTCCTTTTCATTGTATTATAGCTATATAAATATGAAAAAAATAACACGTGGAAAATGTAAGTAACTTTCCCAAAGATAAACATTCAAAAACTAGTAGGGATGGAATTTAAAAGCATGTCTGATTCTAATGCTTGTGTTTCTTCAGCTAAGATTGAAAAATAAAAGAAACAAATTGAACAGAAAAACAGGTTTTCTGAAACCATTAAGTGTACTGAATGTATTATCATTGAAAGGAATGTAGGTGGAACACAGCTACTGCAAACGCAGAAATTCATTAGTACTCAAGAAGGGAAGCAATTCTTCCTGAAAATTCTAAGTAACAATGCTACTCTGCATTTTTATTTTAGAAAACATAAACTTTCCAGTAATTTAAGTGTGATTTTATTCCTTCACTATGTTTCATTTGAATGTTTAAAAAGTATTCAGTATGAGATCCATATGGTGGTTTTTAAGTATATTGTATGTCTCTACTTTAGAAAAACAAAACCTGAGAGTTAAACAAAGTAGCAAATTTACACACAACACATGATCAGTGAGGTGAATAGGTAACATCAACATACTTTATATATAATCAGAGATATGATAAATTATGATATATTGGTGTATTAAGAATTGTAATGCAAAAATAAATAAATATTTTAAAAGTAAGTAAATAAATAAATGCTATTAGTGAGGGGGGAAAAAAACAGAAGATTAGTCTAAAGCAATTTTAACCAGCTTAATTCAGCAACCAATTGTTCAGCAAGGGCTACACCTCTCTGGCTGCTTTCTGTTCCCCCACGGAATCTACAAACCACAAGCCAAGAAGCTGCTATTCAGGGTTGGTGGTGGGTGCTCTCCAGAGAACAGCCACACAGCTTTCCTGGGAAGAGAAGCAACCACTGCAGAGTGGCACAGCACCAGTTTCCCTCTGAATTATTAGGCAACTTTTTTATCATTGTGACCAAAAGACCTGATAGCGGTAGAAGAGGGAAAGTTTATGTTGGCTTATGGTTTCAGAGATCTCGGTCCATAGTGCCCAACTCTGTAGCTTTGGGCAGAAGTGAGACAGAACATCATGGCAGAAGGGCATGGTACAAGAAAGCAGCTCAGGACATAACTCCCAGGGAGCAGAGAGAGAACTCCGGTCCCTAGGGACAAAATATCAACCCTAAAAGCACATAGTGCTTGCTCTAGTCATACCCTAGCTGTCATCACCCAACTAATCTATATCAGTGAATTAACCCACCAATTAAGTTATAATTCTCATAATCTTATCATTTTACCTCTGAAAATTCTTACATTATCTTACATGAGTTTTTGGAAACACCTCATATCCAAATCATGACACCCTGTCACCCTCTTTTCTGCTAATATTGAGCCTCTCCCTTTCATGGTAGTCTTTCCTTTCCAGCAATAGCTTGAAAGTTGCTTTTTAAAATTGTCCCATCATTTTTTTATGCCAAGTTTATTGCTCTTAACATGTCCTACAGAATCTGCAAATTTCATATTCTCCCATAGTTTCTTCTTCTCATCTTTTGTATACACCCTTTTAAAATCTAGATTTTGTAGCCACAGTAGGATGTTGAAATGTTTCCCTTGTTGCCACCTGACTGGGATAAGTGTGTTTGTGCTGTTGGAATATTGCTTTTTAGAGCCTTCTTTCCCTCATGCCTCTTGAACCACCTTTCCTCTAGGTCCTCAGAGTTTAGGCACAGGTAGCAAAGCAAGTTCAATAGACCATCTTCAATCAAAGGAGAAATGAGGTGTCAACCAGTTATCTGGGAATGGTAGAGACAGAGGGAATCCATTTATTGTAAAGGTACACTGAGCAGAAAAATCTCAGAACCTGAAAAAAAAATTTGTTTATTTTATAAATTTGCTACTTAGGGAAATTTCTTGTTATAATTGTACATAATTTAGATGTAAACAAATTAAACATACTTTGCTCTAATTATAACCACCTGTAAAATCAGGAAAATAGTGCTTACTGAAGGAACCCTACCAATTCATGCCCTGCACCCACCCCAGAACACAGAAACATTTTGCAAGAAGGCAACTCCCAAACAAGTTGATTAAATGACCTATTACCAGTCTCTCAGGGACATTGCCTTCCTTAATGCTCCAGTGGCTCCTTGAAAAGAAATGTTCCCATTGTCATAAAAGAGCAGATTTTTAGTCCCAATAACATAACCAACAGATGTCTCCAAAATCCTAAGGCAACTAGGATGGTGGCAATTTGTGGTATTTTCCCATCCCTTATGGTGCGTTGAAAATATCTGTGCAACCACCTGGTTCTTACCTTTTGTGCATGCAATCAAAGCTGTTTCATAACAGAGCCAAATTAAACAACAAAGGGGCTCCAAGGACTCAGAAGTTTGTCTTGTAAGTGACATCTTTCAGAATAATAGAAAGGTGAATCTTAAGAGCTTAAAAGAGTATATTTAGACTCTTAAGCTGGGTGTCCTTTGTTGCAAATTAACTTGCCTTGTGTTAGTCAAAGTTTTCTATCAATGCTTACATGAAAGGAAAATAACCCATAAGTTATTACTCCGTGTTCTATCAAAATATCTTTATGCTATGATCACAATATCCACATTTCATATCCATTACCTCATTTAATCCTCACAGCCTTACACTGAAGGAGGTCTTATCTTTATTTCACAGATAAGTAAACCAAAATAGTCACTCTCAGAAAATGAAAAAGCCATTTTCATTATTCAGAACCACAGCTGTCTTATGCCTAAGCCTATGCTTGCTCCACCTCCACATGCTGCCTCTACTAAGCAGAGTCAGAGAAAATCTGAAGTGCTTAAAAAGTACTCACCATCTCTTCTTTGTAAGTTTGTTTTTTAAAATTTAGGGATTCGATAATAAAACATCAGTAAAGAACTCTGGTGTCTACCAGCCTTTATATTCCAATATATTGTATGCTGAACCATATTGTTCACAAAACAATGTGAAGTATAAATTACTCATTTACATGGAGAAGAAAATTTTTTGAAAAGAAAAAAATCACTTTAAGCTGCATTTTTATTCCCAAAAGGAAAGCCTTTTGCTTTAACTTCTAAAGTAAGTCCAGATATAAGTACCATTTTGCCAACATGTCTACACAGAAAGATCACAAAAAGAGGCTAACCTACATTCTTCACTGGTTCCTATGCTAATTTTAGCCTTTTGTATAAAAAGCTTTGCTGAACAGTTGTGCCAAGTGTGTGGTAGTGTTGTGATATAACCTTTAGGCCATACAGAACTCAGCCAAAGTTACCGAAATAATTTGATTCAACAGAATTTGGATTTGGTCCCTTCATAAATAAAGAAGATCTAAGAAAAGAAAAAAGAACCTGGTCATTTTAAAGTAGGGAAACAATTGCTAAACCACAGGCAGCCAGAGTCTAATTTTACATCATAAAAGATAGTGATGCTGGTGTACCTTTTCCAAGTGTACTTCAATAGGATGTAAAACTTTCTAGTTACAGATACCATTATTATAGAATTAGTCCATAGAAATGTGTCTTGGGCTCCCCTCCTTTCCTTTGCCTTACTCTGTGTGTTTTTGTTCCCATTGTCATTAAAGAGCAGATTTTTAGTCCCAATAACATAACCTGTCAGCTCCATAGGAATATTCCACAGAGTAACAACTGAATGCTTCAGAAATCTTGAGTAGCTCCACACTATCCCAGCAGAATTTCAAACAGGTAATGAGGGTACTAAAGCGAGTTCATTGTTTTACTTTCCAAACCCATATTCCTCTGCGCTCCCTTTTTTGCTTTTTGCACCATCAGTTACACAAGATGCCACCTTTGGATCATTTGGACTTATTTTTTTGTCCTTTACTTGTCACAAGCAAACACTCTACTGCATGAAATACTCTTGAGTCTGTCTCCACGCCCTGTTTCCACTATCTATCCTTCCCACTGCCGCATGTGTTTTTCAGGTTCTCACTAACTCTCATCTAAATTTGAAGTCACCTCTTTTTTTTTAATAAGTTTTTTTTAGTTGTAGATGGACACAATATCTTTATTTTATTTATTTATTTTTACGTGGTGCTGAGGATCGAACCCAGTGCCTCCCATGTGCAAGGCAAGCGCTCTCTACCACTGAGCTACAACCCTAGCCCCTGAAGTCACCTCTTGATTCTTTTTTTAATCTTCTCTCAATCCACTAAAATCCATTTTACAAATTATTGTCATTCCCTTCAAAACCTTTCAAAAACTGACAAGGAAACAAAACAATTGATCCTGATTTCTAATTACTGCAAACATGGAAGTATTATAACAGCTAACTACAGGAAAAACTGAAATGATGAAGTTTAGCATTCAAGTTTCCAAAATTTCAATTGCTTCATTTTAAATAACATTGTAAAGTAGGTCAGATCATTCAGTAACTTGGGGAGATACTTGGCAGCAATCTCTTGTGGCACATCAGGAGGCCACCCTTCTCAGAATTACACATGTCACCATATTACTGAGGTTTTTACAGTTAAAGCAAACAACTTCTAGATATTGCTACAAAAAAACTTTGCAGAAACAAACCATGCTCACTGTACTTTACTCTCTCAAAAGACTCTTTGATTTTTTCAGATGGAAAATCCAAATACCAGAGCAAATTCAAAACTGCTTATTGAGGAAACTCCCAAATTCACCTGCTCGCAAACCATAGGAGTCTGTCCTCTATATGCATGAAGAATATCAAAGTGATTTCCATATTCCACTCCAAAGCCCAGATAAAAATGTTATCTGTGGAAAATATTCTATAGGATATGCCATCCATGCATTTAATTCACTTACTGTATTTTCTGAGTGTCTCTTATGTGCCCACACTCTTCTAGACACCAGCAATACATCAGAAAACAAGATACACATGTCCTACCAGGGTCTCATAGGTTAGTAGGAAGGAAAAATAAATAAATAAACTGATTGTATAACACATAAGGCTATGATAAGTACAGTGGGGGAAATAGGACAAGGAAATCTTGAGTGCCAAGAAAAAAAAAGAGTGGCTATTTTTACTGGATGGGTTGGGCTTACTTCAGCAGCAATTTGATGGGAGTAAAGAAAGAATCCTGCATCATATCTATTTCCTGGAAATGCTGTAGCAAATTGCTATAAACTGGGTGGCTCCAAATCACATACATTTCTTTTCTCACAATTCTGGAGACCAGAAGTCTGAAATTGATGGGCCATACTGCCTCCCGAGGCTCTAGGTCCAACCCCTCCTTGCCTCTTCCAGTATCAGGTGGTTCCTGGTGTTCCTAAGCTTGTGGCAATCTCTCCCTTCATCTATACGTGGACTCCTTTCTAGGTTTCTCTAGCTCCTCTCTTCTTAGAAGAAAACTAGTTATTCTAAATTTAGGATGATTTCACTTTGAGATCCTTACCTAATTACATCTACAAAGACTCTACTTCTAAATAAGGTTACACTTTGAGGTTCTGGATTAATCTGAATTTTGGTCAAACAACAGGCATATATGGGAATCTGGGGAAAGAGTGTTTCAGACCAGAAAATAGTGCAATGATTATGAGATAGCAATGTACTTGTATTATCTAAGGAATGGCAAAGTGGATGCTGTAACTGGGACAAAATAAATAAAGGGGAGAGTGGCAAAAGATGATGTCAGACACAAAGGTGCCAAAAATATGCACTGGAGAAAACTGGATATCTATATTAGAAAAATGAAACTAGATCCCTATCTGTCACCCTGCATAAAGGTCAACTCAAAATGGATCAAATTCCTAGGAATTAAGTCAGAAATGCCACAACTCCTGTAAGAAAACAGGAGAAACACTTCAACACATAGGCACATGCAATGATTTGCTGATAAGACTCCTATAACTTGGGAAATAATACCAAGAATTAATAAATGCAATGGAATAAAATTAAAAAGGCTTCTACACAGCAAAGCAAACCATTAATAGCATGAAGAGACAGCCTAAAGAATGGAAGAAAACCTTTGCCAGCTACTCTTCTGACAGAGGATTGATATCCAGATTATGTAAAGAAATAATAATAATAATAATAACCCATTCAATTTATTTATTATAGTGTTCTCATACCAAGGACCCAAGCTCCTTCTACCTCATGCTTCACCATAAAGAGTGTTCCCTTCAGAGTCTGAGAGGGTCACTCAAGCTTCAGCCATAAAATACAGGTTATATAAAATACACTTATTTTCATCCCTATTATTATCTTCCCATAATATTTCACTGGTTATTTGGCCACCCAGATGGAAATCACATTTTCCATCCTTCCTTGTAACTGTACGTCATAATATAACTAAGCTCATCCCTAGGGATGAAAATAAGTAGTAAGCACGATTTTTAGCAATTGCCTTTTAAAAGAAAGGGACATTTCTTCTCCAACCTTCCTGTCTATGTGCTGAATCAAACCTGTATTTTATGGCTGAAGCTTGAGTGACCCTCTCAGACTCTGAAGGGAACACTATTGTGAAGCATGAGGTAGAAGGAGCTTGGGTCACTGGTATGAGAATACTATACTAAAGCTGAACCCTCTCTATCTGGACTATTTAGCATGAAAGAAAAACAAAAACTCTTATTTTGTCTAAACTTCTATTGTTTGGGATTTTTTCTCAAAAATAGCAATAACTGCTAGGCATGGTGCAGCTCAGAAGACTGAAGCAGGAGGATTGCAAGTGTAAAGCCAGCCTCAGCAACTTAGCAAGGCCCTAAGCAAAGTGAGACATTGTCTCGAATTTTTAAAAAATAAAAAAGGGGTCTTGGGTTGTGGGTCAGTAGTTAAGCGCCCCAGGGTTCAATTCTCAGTACCAAAAACAAAACAAAACAAATAAAAAATAGCAACACCTAAGCCTATGTGATACAGGGAGAAATACCTATTACAAGTCCATTTCAATAACCCATGTGAGACAAGACAATGGTTTGGATTAGGTGATAGCAGTGTAAGGTGGTAAAGTATATGAAGACAACAAAAAATTTTCAAAGTATAACGACAAATATTTACTACTGGGCTAGACTTGATATCTGTCATAATGAAAAGGGATAAGTGTATTTCCAAGACTATTGGCCTGAGCAAACAGAAGAAGGGAAATTCTACTAAGATGGGAATGAGAGGGAGATCAAGTTTGTGTTACTAGAACAGATTTAAGAATGAGGGAATAGCAAGCAGTGAAAGTGTGTACAGTTTTTAAAAATCTCATCATAAAGAGAAACTGAGAAAGCAGACAGTACCTAGAGGAACATATGGTATAAATAAGATTTTTTGTTTTTGTTGTTGTTGTTGTTTTGGTTTTGATATGGGATGTTTTTATGCTCATAGATATGATCCCATATCCTTATGGTAATGAGGGTGCAGGAGAGAGTGAGGATAATACTGAAGTAGTATTCTTGATTAGATCAGAGGGAATGGGATCTAATACACACATAGAGGGATTGACCTTAAGTACTTATTATCCTACTATCAGAAAATGCAAAATAAGTACACAGCACTGGAGGTCAACATATCCATGTGGGTTTGATGATATACAGATGCTCTCTTTGGATAACTTCCATTTCCCTAGTAAATTAAGGAGAGTCATCAGAGGTTCATGAAAGAGAATGTTGAAGTTTTTGAGAGTGGAGAAGATCTGAAGTAGTTAGTATTTTGGAAAGAGAGAGTTTGGATGAAATAAGAAAAAGTACTAGTATTGCAGTTAAAAGCTGCAGGTCATGAATTTTAAATGAGATGATTCAGAGGGTTGTGTATCCAGCCACATTCAGCTATGAAGATAAAGGTAACAAAATCAGCAAATCAAAGAATAAAAGTAGAACTTGGGATTTTACAGGCAAATATGACAAAGTGAAAAAGGAGTAGGAGAAATGAAGGGGTACAAAAGTGGGAACCATAAGGTCCAAAATGGGTGAGAATGGATGCAGAGCTTCGATTGTTTACTTCACTCAAAACCAGATGAAAATGGATTAAAAGTGCAAAAATTTTATTGGGGAAATGTCTATGTGAAAGGAATAGTGCTAGGAGAGAGCCAGGAGAAATGCCAGATCGTGACACAAATCTGACTATGAAAACAAAATTAGAGCAACAGAAAGTTGGGTGTAATCATCCTAGACTATCACAATCTTCCATCTCTATCTGGACTATTTCATGTGTAGGGAAGGTGCACCAAACCACCTGAGAGCCCCTGAGCCAAAACTGGCAGACAAAGGAGTTCTGTGTGTCCCAGGAATGGATCTGCCCTACAATGTCCACTACTAAGTCATTGGCCTCAGCACAAATGCAGCCACCAAGGTCCTAAGTCAGTTTGCTCCTTATATAAGGAGTAGTCTAGGAGGTGTAGGAGGAGGTCTACAAGGTTCAGTCTCATGACCACCAGAAACAGACAGTTAAACAGCAACTATGGGTCTCAGTATATGAACAAAATTTTTGGAAATAGATCACAGAGATGAGTAGCTGAGGGAAGAGACAAGATAACTGAAGAAGGAAAAATCAAGAAGACAAGGACATTAAAGAGATCTTCTGCTTAGAATATTGAACCCACCAAAAATTATGGATGGCATAACATGGAGAGAACAACCACAAACACATATTGAAATCTTCAAAGAATTAAGGGAAGCAACTTGGAATCTCCATAATAGTATGTAAGGTGAACAAGTGAGTATTGTAATCTGATGGTGTAAGTTTTAAAGCTATGATTCCTTAGAGAAGGTAGAAAATCTTGATAACAACTATGAAAAGTAAGTAGTATATCTAAACACTTTCCAGTCCAGGGATTCAAAGAGAATGTGAAAGAAAGCACTCACCCATCTAGATGGATGAAAGCTAAATATTGTTGTTGTTTTTTAAAATTTTTTTAGTTGTTGACAGACCTTTATTTTATTCATTTATTTATATGTGGTGCTGAGAATTGAACTCAGTGCCTCACACAAGCAAAGCAAGTGCTTTACCACTGAGCCACAACCCCAGCCCTGAAAATTAAAATTCTCGGTATCTGATTTTAACCATTAGCAAATGATAATAATAATAAAAGTGAAAGAGGCAGATAAGATATTAAGTTTAAAACTTTGGTATTTTTGCTTTGGGCAAACTTATTATATGGGGCAGATAGATGGATTTTCAAACGTGAATAAATTGGAGAGATGAAACTAAGCTGAAGAGCTACACAGAGCCATACAGGGATGAGAATTCACGTAATAGTCCCAGGGGAGCTCTGGGTTTCATGTGGTGACTGATGTAAATGAGGATCCAGGCCTTGATGCAGGTGATATTTGTTTGGCAGATTTTGGTAGTGAAGACCTTTTCTAAATAGTCTGATTCTGTTCTTAGGTGAGATTAGGTGGCTACAGTTTACATTCTTTAAACCTAATAAAATCACCTTTTTTAGAGTCTGTATTTCATTTTTTAAAAAATTTGTAAAGCTTTTATATAGACTATAAAGAGTTAAGAATGTTTAGAGCAAACACACACACACACACACACACACACACACACAGAGAGAGAGAGAGAGAGAGAGAGAGAAGTATAAGGATTTATGGCAAAAATAAATAAATAATAAAAAGCTAGGCTTACATTCAATCAAATATAAAATATTAGTAGTTAGGGGACTAAACATTCTTGTTAAAAGGCAGAGATTGTCAAGTCATACAGGGGCAATAGCTGTATCTTTATATAAAGACACTAGATTGAAAGTAAACAGTAGGAAAGATATACCATGCAAATTGCAAGCATTAGGAGATTGGAGTTCCTATAGTATTATCAGATAAAACAGACTCTAAGGCAAAGAGTATTACTAGAGACAAAGACAGACAATTCATAATGGTAAATGGGTGATTTCATCAGTTAATTTCCCACTTAAGGCCCTTGCCTCTCAAGAAATCCCATAACTAGCTATTGTCTGGCCAAGGCTCAATGAAACCGAGAGTAGCCCTGTTCACAGGGCTACAAAGTTACATCATCTTTCTTCAATTCTCTTTTCCTCTTATGTACCCATCCATTAAGCCCTACTCAAATACCATCTACCTCTTCGGGCCTTATTATTCATTTTATTTTATTTTAATTAGCACTATATCTTCCAGCAGATTGGTGATCAAGTCCTTGCCATCAGTTCTCCTTGAAGAAACTCTTGTTAATCCATCATTCGCAACACATTGCCAGACCTGTTTTATACCTGATTATTTTGTGGAAAAACTAATGAAAGTGGTTTCTCAATTTCTTTGTACTGCTCCTTATATTCTACAAGTATCTGAATTTTCCTTTCTGTATCAGTCCTTCCCTACTATCACAGAAGATAAAATACATGTCTATACTGCACCCAATTAAGAAGAGAAACAGAATACCTTCATATTTCCATACAAATGATATTAGATCGCAATTCCAGAGGGAGTTATATACTATCAGAATGGAATTCCTTTTCTTGGAAAGTTGGAAATTTTCTATAAATGTGTTCCTTCTGTTTGATTATTTGCAGCTACAAAATGCTAGTAGACTGCTTTGTAGAAGAATCACCTCAAAAGATAAATGTGGCAAGCCTCCTTCTGTTGTGCCTAACAAAAGAGTTGCTAAAAGATAACTGTCCTCCCTGGGAAGAAGGTGAAAATATATCTCCAAATTCTTATTATGGATCAAACCAAATTGTAACAAATTATAGAACAAAAACATCAAAGGAAAGTTATCAGAATAGAATGCTGTCAGCTGCTATCCTCAGACCAGAACACATCCATAGAAGATGAATAGATAAAGTTTTACTTGTTTGCTACAATTTCAAAAAAGTGAATTTTACTGTATTAAAGCCATCAAATGAGAAATTTTTCTTTGTTGCATTACTAGTTTCAAATCAGTGTGTGTGTATATGTGTGAGAGCACGCGCACATGCGCACACTTCTCTTTTAAAAGCATAACATTGGTGATCAGGATATATGTACAATTATCCTTACTTTGTTCTCCACCATAATTTTTCTTATGAAAACAAAAATTTCAAGATCTGTTGTTTGCTAAAACTCTGTAGGATTTTACTTAAAATCAGCCCCAATATTTCTAGTTTCATTGCAGGAAATAAAGTTTCAAAGAACAATCTATCCTGTTTGGAGCCATACACAGACAGTTAGAATTAAAATGGCAATGTATTTGAGACTAAGAAAAAAGATTTTGCCCTTTAAGATTACCTGCATCATTTCAAAATTGACAGTTCAAAACAAAGAAAAATTTGTGTTAAGGGAAATGATGTAGATTTAGCTACCAAAAATCCATTCATTTTGGTCACTTTCCTCATCAACTTAACAAGTCCTGCAGCAATCCACATTGATCAGGGTTAAATTAATAAATAGCTAGGTTCCAATCTATTTATTTCATCAATATAGCCAAAAGGAGAGTAAAAGAAAAGAAAAATAAAAAGTAGCCTCTGTTTCATTCCTTTGTTTTCACTTGCGATGAAGACCCTTGGAGGAAACTGACACTAGTATGGCAGTATGTGTAAACGTGGCTGTATAACCAATATGATCCTGCAGTTTGTACACGTGGGAAAAATAAGAATTCATACCCCATTTGAATCAAATGTATGATATATGATATGTCAAGATCATTGTAATGTTTTGAGCAACTAATAAAAAACATTTAAAAATTTAAAAAAAAAAGAAATTGCCAACTATATTTGGGTGCTATTTTGAAAAATAAATTTAATATTAACAACTAAAAAAATGAACTTGCTTTATAAAGAAAGAAAACAGCTGTGAGCTGTCACTCACCCCATGGTCCATGACATAAAGGAATCTACTAGCAATTGAGATACCATTTATGTGGATCATTATCCTCCCCTTATTAACCAAAGAACGCTCCTCCAATCCACTATGGCAAGCACAGTAAAACAAGTCACTTCAACGTAAAGAGAATAGAAGTGGTTCATTGTAGAGGCTGCAGTGAAACCAACATATTGGCTTGATGATTTTATTCTTAAACAACAAGAAAATTAGCATTTCTTGCACAATTTCTGCATATTAATTCTCAAGACATTCACACACACACACACACACACACACACACACACACACACACCCCTTTAAAGTATTCTACTTGCTCAGAGAATGAACATGGACATATTTCTATTCCCAGATTCTGAGGAATACTGTCCACTCTTCATCCACTTTTTATTCATTCTAAAATATAAAAGTTTGTTCAACAAATGTTCCCAGAGTGTCTATCATATGTCAGACACTGGAAAAGGAGTAGGGTCTATTGATGGTACTCAGTGGAAGTATGGGCACGTGGCGATCTCCCTTTTCCTTCATTACCTTTACTGTGCATGTGAGGAATCTCAGCTTCCACTCTGCCCTTCTTGGGCCTTTATGTGAAGTATGCCCCCAAATTAAGCACAAATTCAACCCACAAGTTGAGATTGTAATTGTATTTTTATCAGAAGATAGTAAAGAAATTATATTACATCACAGAAAAATTTAAAAAAAAAATTCTCCCACAACCGCATCAAGCCCTGCTACTTACTTCTATTTCCCCTTCCCAACCAGATGCCCCAAATTCTCCAGCTAAAAGGAATACTCTACTGATTAAAACAAACGGCCCATCACATTCCAAACAACTATGATTAATGAAGCCCCAGTCTTTTGCCAAACCATAAACAAGGGTGTTTCCATGTCCCTAAAAGCCTTCAATTCATATTTATGTGTATTTTAATTTATTTACATTTGTTATAAATATATTTATATGTTATAGAAATGCGATATAAATAAAGATAGATATGTGCCTATCTCCTATATCTACATCACATTTCTTTTCATTTGAATCCTGGCCACTAAACTAATGGCTCATACAGTCTTTGTTTACCATACCATTTACCTGAGTTCACGCACCTATGGTCATAAATTCCCAATCGAGGAAAAAAAAAAGTCACAACTGAATTCATGATACACAGTGTATATCCAAGCTATAAACAGTCCTGGTTCTGCTTTGTTGCTCAGCCTAAACTTGCTTCAAAACAGAAGTCCAAGTTGGACACTGAAATCAAAATTTTTTTCCATTACGTAAATGCTATACAGCCTTCTATCTACATAACTATCCTTGCCTAAATATACCCATTCTTCCTATAACCACTCCCTTTCTCAACCCAAAACTTAAATATAATTCCCCAAATGCATATTCAAAACATTTTCTGAGCTCTTAGGTACAAATTAAAGAGAAATAAAAGCAGAACAATTAAGTGAAATAAAGTAGGAACATGCTACATATACATAAGCCATTTGCCTCACTTTTTCAAGTCATAAAGTTGTATATATAATGTTCATAAGAAACAGAAAAGTCCTCAATAAGTGTTAACTGCTATTTTTTTGTGTTTGTTGTTGTAAATATTATATCTATTTGTTCCTCTGTCAAGTAAGAGAAAAGGGAGCCAAATCAAGTTAGTCTTTAAAATTACAGACTTGCTCTACAAACAAACAGGAGGGAGAGGGACTATCCTTGCCAAGGACAAGTTTTAATTGATGATGGCTGCAGCACTAATGAGGCTGCCTCCCATCGATATGGCTCCTGCTCCAAAGTACCCCTCAGAGGGACAGCCATAGAGGCAGACAGAAATGACCCACTCTGTTGCCAGAACCTCCATGTGGCAGCATCAATAAACAGCGCTGCACTGAACCTCCTGTCTTCAAGTCCACGTTGTCAGCTCACACCATGCTTAGGGAATCAGACTCTCCAGGGAAATAACAGTTAATGAAATAAATAGAGAGGAAATAAATGCTATCCTATGGTGGTTCTTATGATAGATGAATAGCGTACTATTAGGAAAAACTAGTGATACATAAAACATTTTATTCAAGTCTCAAGAAAAATAAAATTTTCAATGGCAAATTTAACAGTTTTAAGCAAATAACATTTCTACATAGTTTAAATTTTATCTGTGAGCAAGATATTTAAAACATAGACACTCGCTTCTGTAAAAGAGGTAAGACACTTAAAAGTTTTGAACTTGAGTAGAAAAAGAAGAAACTCATCCAGAGTAAATATTGAATATCCAGATGTGAAATGAAAATCTTTTTTTGTTTCTCTAATATCTAGGTTGGTAATTTGAAATCTTCGCCTTATTAAAATTTAATAGTTGAAATTGAATTTACCCTGTGCCATGGTATACCAAACACTTCAGGTGAATGGCTTCATTTTTGTCACAACATTATGAGTAGTTGCAATTATCAGAATTTTCCAAGTGAGGAAATTGAGGTATTCCCCAAGGTCACATAACTAACACTAGAAGAAACTGGGATTCAACTTGTATGGTCTGGTTCCTAAACCTTTAAATTTACTTGCCTTCCTTTAATTTTTCTCATTAAATAGAACTCAGCAAATAAGTCTACTTAGGAGTAGAAGATCAAACATTTAGAGACAAATTTTCTTCCACGTTGTCAAATTAAATCTATACAAATCAGCACATATTTCAATACTGCACAATTTTACAGCATCTTTTATATCACTGTTACTATCACTCCAAATCCACCATTAAGACCTGTCATTTCTACCTCCCAAATATCATGAATCTATTCCCTACGGCTGACGCTTCATTCTCAGCAAATGTTACCCTCTTCCTGGCTTATGGCAATAGCCTCCCAATTTGCCACCTATCTTGCCATTTGTGTTTCCTAAAACTCCTTGAATATATAGTCTCTACACTACAGGATGATTTTCATAAAATTTAAATCAGATCACATTCCTCCCATGCTTAAAGCCCTTCAGTGACTTTACACTGCTCTTAGAATAAAATTTAAACTTTTTCACAAAGCCCTTCTCCATCTGGTTGCTACCTTTTTACTCAACCTCATCTCACACAACTCTACCCATTGGGCTTTAGCCACTCTTCTTCTTTCTGTTCTTTTATAACAAGCTCTGTAAGCCTCAAGCCTTTGTACTTACTTGTCCTGAGAACAGTCTTCCTCTGGACACCTTCATGCATCTCATCATGCCTCCATCTCATCATTAAGGCTCAGCTGAATGTCACTACCCAAAAACACTTTTCTTGACTCCTTATCTAAAGTATTTCACACATGCACAATGTCCTCTTGACTTGCCCTTTACCATCAATCAGAGCCTACTCTATTTCCATTAAAGCATTTACCAGTATGAGCAGCCATTATCAGCTTTCTCCATTAACATGTAAGTCTAAGAGGAGGGACTACCACTTTCTTATCTGTTGATGTGTCCCAGGCCCAAAAGAACATCTGACACATAGTAGAAGCTCAATAAACACTTTTTAATAAATTAATGAACTCTCAAACTTCTTGTTCTTACGCTTTTTACTTTTCCAGTTTTACTGAGGTATGATTTACAAATTCAAAAACTGTATATGCTTAGGTGTACAATGTGGTGTTTTGATATAAGTATACCTTGTGTAATGATTTCCATAATCAAGCTAGACAATATATCTATCCTCACAAATTTCCCCCCTTCGTGTGTGTGTGTGTGTGTGTGTAAAATTTAAAATCAAATTTAAAATTTAAATTCAAATCTTAGCAAATTTTAAATATACAATATATTATTACTAACTATATACACCATGCTATACATTATTAGGTCCTCAGAACTTATTCACCATATAACTGAAGGTTTGTAAACTTTGATCAATATCTCCCCATTTCTTCCACCATTTAGCCGTTGGCAACTACTGTTCTCCTCTCAGTCTCCCACTGTGACATTGCTCATAATATCCAAAATGTGGAAACAACATAATTATCCACGGACCTATCAATAGATAAAAAGACTATAGTATTTAAATATATAAGAGCATATTACTCAGCCTTAAAAGGAGAGGAAATCCTGCCATTTACAATTGTGCAGGTGAAATTGGAGGATATAAAGATAAATGAAATAAGCCAGACACAGAAGGATAAATATTGCATGATATCATTATATTTTGAATCTGCTGCCTTTTAAATCTAACTGTGGAAATTCCTCTTCAATATTCAGAAAATCAAGGGACTAAAGAATATCAGGTCAGACTTAAAGAAAGTCCACACATAAACATATACATCAAAAACAGCTGAAAATGTTGCCATAATATATATGCCACCAATTGTAATCATAAATCTAATCAAAAGAACAGCCAAAAATGGCATAATTCTTCTTAAAAGTCATAAACTTAATTTAACATCACAAATTCTAAATAGTTTAAAGTTGGGAAGAAAGGAGGGAAATTTTTAAAAGATCAACCTCTTCTTGCATATCTACATGTTTCTTTTTAAAAAAAACTAAACTAATAGACTAAGATAATTACAAATTCTACTTTGTTTTCATATCATTTTTAAAGCAACTTTTTTCTGCTTCCTTAGGAAAGGTATAAACATTCTCAATAAATCACAACCAACAAGATGATTTCAGTATATGTCAGACAAGTGGGTACATTTTTTGGTTACCTGTGTCAGCAAATGTTTTCCTTGGCCTGTAGGCAAAAGTATTGTCTATCTTAAAAAGATTGGAAGGAAACCATATTTTTAAGGTATAAAGACTTTAAGGAATATGTTAAAGCATGAATATACTATAAGAAGAGAGCTCAATGAAAAATATAAAGCAAAGTGGTCAAAGTAATACTCAGATTTCAAGGTCTAGGTTATCTTCCATGAGAACCATCAGTTGATATTTCCTGCCTCAATGATTACAGCATGTAGCCTAAGATTGCTCTGGATTTTTCCTTAATACAACATTCATTGATTTCCTGCTATGTGCAAAGCAAAATTTGTGAAGTTGAATAATGTCGAAATATGATTCCTATTCTTTAACTGATTATAGTCTACCAAATTAAGCACACCAAATTAACTAATGGTTCACTATCTCCTCCTCATAGGTAACAGGTTCCAACTGCTTCAACAGATTCAAACATCAGTTTCTTCAGAATGATGCTGCATTTCTGTATTTCTAGGATACTTTCACTATGGAATGATAAAATATAACTACTTTATTAATTTATTCTATCTCACCTGCACACTGCAATTCATTTCAGATATACAGCAGCATAATATCTGTGATGAACAATGAGAATTTATACACTGAAGTATGTGAACCAAAAGTACTTCTGACTTGATTCGAAGGTCCTGACTCAGCCAAAACTCAGGGACTTGTGCACAAGTGCAGATGACAGAATCATGCCCTCAGGAAGTCAGAGTGCCTCAAAGTGCTAAATCCAGCTAGCAGTTGCAATATCATCTACTGCCCATCTATCACATTACCTGACTTTATGAGATAAACCTGAACAGAATTTCCGTTTTAACATCAATTTAATGGAAAACTGAATGATATCTTAAAAGCACTAATGTCAAAAATACTGGAAGTTGGAAACTGACTCTTATTCATTAAAGGATAAATATTGAGTGTCTATTGTATATCTTTCTTGTGCTAGGCACCTGATGCTTTTTTTTTAATTAGATAACATTTGTACACCATTTACTTAAGTTATGTCCACACAGACAAATATATGCCAAAGAGAAGTCTGCAATATAATAAATGACTTAATAAAATTTTATACCACTCTACAAGGAATAGCTCACCTGCCTTCTATTTTATTTAATAAAAAAATTGTAATAATCAGTGGACTACAGTGAACTGGAGACACAAAGTTCTTTTTTAAATTTAAGAAAATTTGGTGTTTGTTACTTTTACCTTTTATGAGTTGCCAGCTCTCCCGTATTTGGCAAGACAAATAGAATTACATACTGTGAGTGACTCAGAACAGAACTTCACTATCAATCATCTGCCTGGCTCTGCACAAATTCTGTAGGGCATTCAGGACATTTTGCTGCCTATGAATATTTTAGACAAGAAGAATCCCTGAAAGCTTCCTGATGGATTAATACAAAAAAGGAGGACGTTTCCATGTTTTATAGCTATTTGCTAAAGTACTACAGCCATTTCTATACTCCAATGAAAGACTGCCTCTTTAAACAGAAAGAAGCAGCAGTGTAAAATAGTTCTGGCTCCCTTTATCATATGCTGATTTCAAAATAATGATATATAATATATAAATATTGCATGCACTCTTCTGCAGAAAATGAAATGCTGTACTAGTGCCAGAACTTTTACACCTAGCAATAATTGTGGAAAAAAAGGGGGGGAGAGATAAAAATATATACTAACCACTTAGTAATAGTTTACTCATATACTTTTTTAGTTTTACCAATAAAATAAAATGCAATTAATTAGCTTCTTTATCATTTTACTGTGGAATTCACACTTATGAATAAACAGCAGAGCATAATACTCAATAGCAGTTCACAACTTCTCAAACAAAACTTATAGGTTTTTTTTTTAAGGTAACAAAATTAAAAAAAAAGAAAATGAAAAAAAAAGAACAAAGAAACATTCAGTTGTTGGTCCACTACTATTGATATTTTCAAGTACTTCATACCAGCTTTTAATGTATTCTTATATGCAGTGTTCTATCTTAGCTTTTCTTCAATATATAAACATTTCTAATATTATAAGGTCTTCATCAACATTTTAATGGCTTCATAACTATCCATGAATAGTATTTAACAAAACTGACACAATACTTGATCATTACCAGATATTTAGAAGGGTTCCAATTTTTTTACTCTTATAAATATTATTTAGCATTATTATTTTTACATGCTTATCTTGTCTTTGATTACTTGAACTTTTTATTTCTAAATTAATCAATATCTCTTCCAACCATAAATGGTGGAGGATGCACACAACTGGTTTTTGTTTTTTTAAGCACCTTTTCTGTTACCTTAAGGACAATATGTAGAAAATTCACATGTATAGAGAGACTAAACTAATGACTACCAATTATAACATGCTCTGCAGATTACCAACATTGTCATGGATTGCCCTAGGATTAATATAATTGTTATCTCACTTTTCAAATTAATGAATTATGGGTAAATAAGTTTAAGTGCCCTACTCAAGTTCAGGCTGTTAGTAAGCCATAGGGCTGGTATTTGACCCCCATTTTTTCTTTTCTTTTCTTTTTTTTAACTCCATAGACCCCCTCCCTCTCCTTTCATCACATCTCCCTACTCAGGATGATTGGGAGGGTGGGGGTGGACTCTAATTGTTCTGAGCAATAAAATTAAATCTTAAAATTCAGTTTATTAAGTACATGATTCATGTCTGAAGTTGATTCTTTTTTTTTTTTTTTTTTTTTTTGCAATTTGGCTTAAGTTTTCCATACACCTAATTAATATAATCTTTATATGTCTTTATATACATTTATATATCTTTATATATTAATATAACTTTATATAATCTGTCCCTTTCCCCCCTCTCTAGTAGACAATTCCCCTCCCTTATAAGTAAGTGTGAAACAAAGCCACACTGCAAAACCTTTGCCTATGATCTAAAAATGTATTAAACAGATTACTTTTTTTTAAAGAGAGAGAGAGAATTTTAATATTTATTTTTTTAGTTATCGGCGGACACAGCATCATTGTTTGTATGTGGTGCTGAGGATGGAACCCGGGCCGCATGCATGCCAGGCGAGCGCGCTACTGCTTGAGCCACATCCCCAGCCCCTAAACAGATTACTTACCCATATTCACACACATTTGTTAAGGACTCAAATGAACTGATTTAATTACAACTCCAATAAGAAAAATGCAGTACAAAAACATTTTATACAGTTTGAAAGAGATTGTCTAATTACAATCTACATGCCTACATACCACATACCCACATGACTTTGCGCAAGGTCTATCACATACTCAGCTTTAAAAATAGTGGTTAAGGTATGATTATGATTTGGGTTATGCTCAGAATGCACTAGAATGAGAGCATTGAATAACTTTAAAAAATTAATTAGACTCCTTGCTAATAATAGAAATCAATTATATTTATGTCAAGAGAAAAGTCTTAAATTTGAAAATAAATAGTAATTCATGACAAAAAAAAAGTGGCAAAGAAAATGGTATCAGAATAAGTTTCAGCAAGAAAAATTGAATCAGTCAGGGTTCAACTAGGAAACTGATTCGCCATGAGTTATGGACTAGGGACTTATTACAGGAGTCAGGACTTAGGGAAAGGGCTGGGCAGATGGAAGTCCAGAAGGGGAAGCTGGATGATTAGTGAGAATAACCAGCCAACCAGTCTAAGAAGCCAAGAACATCCAGCCACTGAAATGGGCTATAAAAGGAAGGCTCATGAGAGGTCAGTAGAAATGCAACTACCATTTCAGTGAGTTCATATAGAGTCTGGGACTGAGCTTGAAGCTACTGTGACTCATCTGGGTTGTCAGTCATGAAGAAAGGCTGCATACACAGCAAGGACCAGCTGGCTGCTGGCATCTCTGTGGCTGTCTCTTGGCTCATCTAATCATGCCAGCCCTCTAGAGAGATGGTTACTGCTTCACTTCTGCCTTCCAAATCTTACTCAAGGCCCTTTTGAGTCAATGGTCTCCTAAAACTACACAGGGAGGAATATTCTAATACATATGGCTCCCCAAATGACTAGCATAGTACAAGCCACCACAGGAGTTTGGATTAAAGGGACAGGCAGCAAGCATTTCAACACAGCATTCCTTTTCTAACAGTTCTTGTAATCATAGAAAAAAAATATGTGGTGGTTGGCTGTAGCTCAGTGGTAGAATGTATGCCTAGTATTTGTGAGGCCCTGAGTCCAGTCCCAAGCACCTGCCCCTACAGGAAAAAAAAGAAAGAAAAAATGTTAAGATACTTCTATAAGGGAATATTGAAAAATTAGCAGAGAAAAAAGGTGAAAAGCTTTCTTTCCATACCATACTTAAAAGGAAATAAACAAATAAAATTGTCTACATTTGCATGTTTGAAGGAGAAATGATCTAGTAAAATTACTCATCTCATTTTAATAAGAAATTTGTTTCCTCATTAATTATCACCATCATTAAATAAGATTCACTTGGAATATTTGTTATTTGTTTTTTATAGTTTCCAAAAGCAATGCAGGACTTTTCAATTTTTCTGTTCAAATTTGTGAAGGAAAAAATAAAATTTAAAAGGTCCAAAATATTAAAAAGGAAGAAGCAAAAGAAATACTAAATGATTGCACTCCATCAATCTGAATGAGACTGATGGAATGTGAAATAAGTTCTAGGACAAAAATGTGTCATGGAACAATAGGAAATGTCAAATGTTATTTATCTGTTTAGCATTAAAAGGCACAGGTAGAAAGGAGAAATGGAAAAAAAAATGTTTCCGTTAAATGAAGTATCTAAAATATTCTGGGCACTGAAATGTATCCTACATCCCCCAAATAATAAATACAAGGCCTTTGTTGCTTTGAAAAAAATGCAATGTTCTCTAAAGAACAAATGATAATGGTAATTATAGAATTTCACAGTGAAGTTAGTTTACAAAATTAAATTTAAGTGATACATGATAATCTAGTAATAGATGGTCTACATGGACCAAAAGGAAGGGGATTTTTGAATCTGAATTACTCTCATTCATTATTAAAACAATTTTAAAATTCAATTCAAAATCAGTTATTTGTTATTTCTTATATGCTCCCACTACATGAGGTGCTAAGTATACAAAAATGAATAAGAGCTTTGTAAGTGGAAATCTGCCACTGTGTTAGAACTCTGGTGTCTGAGTTCATTTCCTTTTTTGTTGGAGCAGGGAGTCTTCCCTTTATTAACTTGGCGAAAGGGCAAAAGCTTCTTCCCTCAGAGAAGCTGAAAATATTCGCCCTCAGACACACAGTCATTCCAGCAGCTAGAGAAAAGCTCAGGCTCTGGCAATCAATACACCGATGGCAACTCTCATTCACACTATCTGCTGACTTCATGAGGGAAACTGCAAGGCCTCAGTGGACACACAAATGACATGGGATTGCAGTTGTAGTAAAGCCAAGCATTTCGCACTAAAGAGGTAGCACCACATGTGACACCTTGTGTTCTGCCACCGCTGCAGCTCTGAGGCATAATTTGGGGCTTTGTTCCTCGAAATAGTGTTCCTCATGACTAGTGCACCAGCTTTCCCTTAAACCTGGGAGATACCCAAAATCTTTTCAGTAAACTCCTTTTAGCTTAATTGCAGTCAGCATCTGCTGCCTGAAAATAAGAATGTTGAGTGATATAATGCTTCCCAGCCTCAAAGAGTTCACAGTCTCAAAAAATATTAAAAAAATACCAACAGCTGGGTGTAGTGGCACATGCCTGTAATCCCAGCATCTCAGGAGGCTGATCAGGAGGATCATAAGTTCAAAGCCAGCCTCAGAAACTTAGGGAGACCCTATCTCAAAATAAAATTAAATTAAAAAGGCTGTGGATGTGCTCAGTGGTTAAATGCTCCTTGATTATATCCCCAGTGTGAAAATAGATGATAGATAGATAGATAGATAGATAGATAGATAGATAGATAGATAGATAAAACACATAAAGATATAAACATTGATATGCATATAATTGCCAATCAATAGCTCTGCTATGTGATCTCAAAGTTACTTCAAACTTAGCAGGTCCAAAACTAAACCTCACACTGGGTCCTATGCCAATTTATTCTGTGATTGGCACCCTCTACCAGTTGTTTAGGAAATAAATCAGTAAATTTGAAATTGCCTTCTTCCTTACTCTCAATATCCAACACATCACCAAGGCCTGTCAATCTTGCCTCCTTCATATCTCTGTAATTATTCACTTCTCTCCAGCTTGATCAGCATCTCCCAAGTCCAAGCTTCCATGATCTCTCTCCCTCACTGGACTGCAAAATTAATAGCCTCCTAATAAATGACCTACATTCTGGCTTCCTTCCAAACCACTGTTGACAAAGCAAACCATTAAGTCCCAAGTTTTTAATTAAACATAATAATTATTTCAATGTTACCATAAATGGTATATTTATTACTCAATTTCAGTTTATATTAATGTTACACATCTGAGATGACAGAACAAAATGGGTTTTAAAAATCATATCAAATCGTATCACTCAACTGCTCAAACTTTTCAATACTTCAAGTTTGTATGCTCTGACCCCTGCATGTCTTTCCACTCTGATTTCTGGCCATCTCATGCCCTAGTGCTTGCATCCCAAATATACTAGCTTTCTTTCCTGTCCTTATTGCCCATTGTTTTCCCTGGAAAGAGATATCATTAATTTCTACTCAGCTTTCAAATTTTTGTTCAACTATCAGAGCCTCAATGAAGTCTGCTGGAATGTTAGACTATATCCTGTCTTCTTGTTATACACAATCTTTGTGTGTGTGTGGGGGGGGGTGTACCAGGGATCGAACTCAGGGGCACTCAATCACTGAGCCATATCCCCAGCCCCATTTTTGAAATTTATTTAGAGACAGGGTCTTACTGAGTTGCTTAGCGCCTCAACACTGCTAAGGCTGTCTTTGACTCATTATCCTCCTACCTCAACCTTCTGATTCCCTGTACTTTTATTCAAAATTCTTAGCACAGTTTGCAATTTATTTATGTGGTTACTTACTATTTGGCTGTCTACTAGAGCCTAAGTTCCACAAGGGCCAAGAATGGTTGTGTTCACCTTTGTGGGACCAGCGCCTAGCACGTTGAAAACATACTAAAAACACTATTTGATAAATGGAAGAATGAATTATGTAAAAGCAAGAAACAGATCAATTCATTCTAGTAGACAGGGAGACAAATGAGAGTAAGGATTTGCAGAAACTGTGATTCTGATGTTAAGGAGTGACTGAGAATCTCACAGACAGAAAATCACTGTGTCATCGTTCACTCGCCCTTGCTGCTGTGCACCCCCATATTCATAGAGGTATTCAAGGGCAAAATGCACAATGAATTCATGTTGGAACTCCATAGTTTTTTTTAAACCCTTAACAATGATAAAAAAAATTGTATTTTTTTTAATTTCTAAAGACATAGCCACACACAAAATCAAAATAAGCATCATTATGATCCAGAAATGGAATAGAAAAATAGAGTAATAACTAGAGCTCAGTTGCATCACAGTCCCCCAAAAGGTGGACACCCCTGGTTAGCAGAGACTAAAGGTTCCCAGGAATATCCAAGGCTCACTCTGTAGAAACAGACATTGAAGGAGGACTGCTCACTGCCACAGAATCCTGGAATCTCCCAGACCTACTGCCAATAGTATGTGCTGAGGAATGTTTAAAAACCATCTTACCTGAAGGGCAATGAAAGCAAGCATATATACACTCATAAGTTCATTATAAACTTGATTCACATAAGAATGTACAGAAATTTATAAATAAAACATACAATTCTCTTTATTGTAAATTCTATATAGCCAATTGATTCTCACAGAATTCTTTCATTGATTTTTTTGTTGAACTCTTCTATCACTAGATAACCTATAGTTAAAACTGACAAACTAGTATAACAACAATATTGATTCTGGTTGGCATTTCCTTTAACATTAATAAGTAGGATAAAATGATAAAGATATGGAAGTGTATTTATTCATTATTGAGCTTAAGGACTTCTTTAAAAATAGTTTAGAATACTGGAAAAATATTTTCTAATTTTTTGTGCTATTCACTATTCAATGACCATAAACAGAACACATTTCTAAGTTTAATCTGCCATACTGATATTTTCTTCCTTACTATTTTAAGTCTGGATAATCAACAAACAATAAATGAAGTCCTGATTTATAGAGTTTACTAATTTTTGTGGGAAAATACTTCCACCAAGGCCAATTGCAAACTATCAACAAAAGGTTGGGGAAGGTACACAGTATCATGTCACTGTATGGTATTTCCACCCTATCAAAAATACAGTAGACATTAGCAACCTGAGAGCATAGATAATAGTAAATAGACTGAAGTGAGTAGGAAGTGGTATCTTGAAGATTTATTATCTTAGTTTTTAATATATTTACAAGTTCATAGAACAATTTTTAATATTGCCGTGTTTAATGACTAACTTACAATAATCTCTTTACACTTTAGCAATTGACTCTTGCCAGACAATGAAAGATGGATCCAGCAAATCAGGAGCACCACCTGAATGAAGTTTCTGTGTACTTGCCATAGAATAAAGAAGAGACAACTCTCTTGGTTGGAGTGACACAATGTCAACACCGTATTTTTTCATATAATATTGAAATACTAGTATCAATACTGGGCCTTTTTGTTCACAATTTATTAAAATTTTTAAATCACTGCAAAAATTTTAACTTGTTTAAAATATTTAAAATATAATTTTTTAGCTAGGCATGGTAGTGAACACTTTTAATCCCAGTAATTTGAGATCACAAGTTCAAGGACAGCTTGGGCAATTTACAGAGACTGTTTCTCAAAATAAAAAATAAAAAAGTGTGGGACGTAACTCAGTAGTAGAACACCCCTGGATTTAATACCTAATGCCACAATAATATATATATATATATATATATATATATATATATATATATATGCATATATATATGGCCACAAATATATATATATATATATACACACAAATATATATACACAAACATTTGTATATTTTTATATCTGTATAAATATTATGTATTAAATATAAATAATATAACAATATGTATAACTATATATACATGTATACTTTATAAAATATCAATTGAAATGTAAATTTGTTAAGCATAAACTCCTATATTTTCTCATTCTAATAAAAATCATTGACACATAAGATAATAAAATAAAACATTTTTCAAACTAACAAAATGCCTCATTAAAATGAATAAATTAAATTATGTAAAATTGAGGAAAAAATGCCTTTTTATAGTTTAAAAAATATAGTATGTCACCAGTGGCATCGTTAATCATAGATATGTCTCTGGAGAAATTCTTCCAGCTACTGTAAAAGCTCTTTAAGACTCAAACATAACCAGAAAAATAAATGGTAAAGAGATAGTGATAAGCTACTTCTGAATACTTCTCTCTGATTCTTCTATCTTCAAAGAACTTTATCTTTTTTACTTGATAAAAATATTGATAACTTTGAAGAGTTCTGTTTAAAAAGTTTTTGGCTTTTTTGTGTGGATTGCACTTCCTCATTTGATAGTGATTCAAGGAAAGCAAGTCATATTCCATGTCATCATCTCTAATTTCAAAATGGATAGATGAAGATCCCAGGACTGAAGCACTGATGTAAATGTCAGTGCTCTCATGTCCATACCCTAGTTGTTGGAAAAATCTTTAAACTAGAATAAGAATTAGTCTTGCAAAGAAAGCATTGCTTTGTTAGACTATCATTTGTATCTTCCTCTTGAAGACTGTGAAAGTTTAAAAGAACTCATTTTAAAAAAAATGTATTTTTGCTCAATTTATATTTTTACTACTACTGATTTCAGTTAAAAAAAAAGGAGGTTGTTCAGCAAGTTTTTCTTCTCTACCTGTGTTGAGTATCTATGTCGTTGATGATGATATCAAAATGTGAGTCAGCCTTACATAGCCTAACTGAACTCTTAACCCTCTGGCAGCCTTTTTGTATGGCCTTTTTGATTCAGTTCCCTCCATCCCAACCTATGCCCAGAACTGCCATCACTGTTACTGTAGGTAGCATCAGAACTTCAATACATTCCTCCTAGGTGTAAATGTCTTTGTGAAATACTTTGTGACCCACCTTTGGACAGCTTCTATGCTCAAGTTTTGCAGCAATTCTGATTTATCTCCAGGTTGTCTATAATTTAAATAATCTCCTCCTACCAAACCAATATTCAATGTTTGTTTTGTCTTGTTGCTTCACTGATGACAAAGGACAAAGCTAAATTGTAAAGAGGAGCTGTAAAAGGGATAGGATAAAGAAAGAGAAGCAAGAAAGGACGGTGAATAGATTTGAGAAATATCTATAGATTTGAGAAGTATGAATGAAGTTACTAATTAACACATAAAATAACAGTATTCTCTAATAAGAAATGCCAGTCTCTCAGTACATAATACTAAATTAGTACACAAGAAATTAAAATAAGGGGGAAAAACAGTGTTACAAACATCACTACTAACTCAGTGACTGGAGCTATGACAGCACTATCAGCAAAGGACAGTCTCTCAAAACGGACAAAATAAAATCTTTTTCCACTTACGCTTTCTCTACAAAAGAGCTAGGAAAAAAAAAACGAGGTAGATACAGAGAGACAAAAGTTTAAAATTACCTTTCAAAATAAACCTGCAAACTAAAATTCCAAAGCACAGGAAGAAAAACCAAAAGGAAGTCAACTAATAAATTCAAAAATTGGGAGATAAATTTACTCTCGACCTCTGTTAAATTATTTTAATGTAATTATATTTAAGAAGGGATAAAGAAACACTATTCATCAAAATAATATGATCATCTAAAAAAAAAAAGATTGAAATGACAAGAAAAAATTATAAATACTAAGCTACATTAATGTTTTCAATATAAAATAATAAATGAAACAATAAAGTAATAATAGAACACCACAGAGAAACAGAAAAGATGAGTAGGCTACTTTAGGACTTGCAAAATAAAATATAACAATTGTCAATATTAATCTAGATGTAACACAATAAAAGAGAAAATTTAATTAGAAGGTGGTTTTAAGGAATTTATTCATCCAGAAAGTACACAGTGAAAGATATGAAAAAGAATCCTCGAGCTATGAGACACAGACAGAAAAAGTTACCATTATTTACCTAAGACATATCTAGAAGAAGAGAATAGATACAATAATGAAAGCAGCATAAAAAGAGATTGCTGGACACAGAGGCACATGTTCATAATATCAGCTACTGATGGACACTGAGGCAGGAGGATCACAAGTTCCAGGGCAGCCTAGGCACGTAGGAGAACTATGCAAGTTTAGAAAAAGAATGAGGAAGATCTCTATGGAATGATACCCAAGATAAAAAGCAAAGTATAAAATAAAATCTAGAAATCTATAGTCTTAACATATTTTATGTAAAATGGGGAAAATATAAGAAAACGCATATGTATCTATTCATCTGTGTAAAATAAATACAGAAAGGATAAATCTGAAATTGAAAAGCCTGGTTACCCATGGGATTTGGTGGGAAAAGGGTAGAGAAAAGGAAAGAATGGAATCAGAGCAGCAGGGATAATGACGATGTGATATATGCCTGAGTATATCTTTTTGTGTGGCTCAGACTCTTAAAACATTGCAATGCTTTACAGACTTCAGAAAATAAACAAGCAAAACCAATCAGATACGGTGGTGGGTGACAAGAACGCCAAAAGGAATACAATGCTAACAAATGATCCTCACCCTATTAGAAATGGCCAGCATAACTATGCAGAAAGGGATAAGGAAGAAAATAATTCACTTAAATAACTGTGGAAAATAGCATTTTTACAGGATACAGTATAGCTAATGACAAAAAAAATGTACATGAACTCGGTACTTGAATCTAGTTTTAAAAGATGTTTTTCACAAGGATATGATTTAGTCAGTCGTTCTGTATATCCTGGAATTGAAAAAATATTTAAATATTTTATAGATAGGGAGAGTCAAATTTCTCACTGTTGGGGGGGAGAAAAGTCTATAAATAATACATAAGGGAGAAGGCCAAAATAAACCTTATGGGTTTTTTTTTATACCTTTATTTTATTTTTATGTGGTGCTGAGGATCAAACCCAGTGCCCTGCATGTGGTAGGAGAGCACTCTACCACTGAGTCACAACCCCAGTCCAACTTTATGGTTTTTGATTGGATTCAAACATGTCAGTATAAACTCATGATATTTTAGATAGATAAATGATTGATAGATAAATAGATATGCATTAATATACTTACATATTTTATAATTCTTTCTGCTAAGAAAGCCTAGAACTAGAATTTCTAGGTTTAGCAAATAAAAATATAATATACACAGTTAAAACTGAACTTCAGAATAAATACAAATAATTTTTCAGTAAAAGTATGTTTCATGCACTAATTGTACTAAAAAAAATCCATTGGTGAGTTAAGACTTAAGTTTAACTTGGATTCCAATATTTTATCTGGCAACCATACTCATAACTACTTATATTCCAATAACTATGACCACAAGTAGCACCAGATTTTGATTTCTAAACACCACTCTCAAATAAAAAGGGAAATTTGAAAAAGTGTTTGATTTCATAGCAAGGACAGAAAAATACTAGAATATCTAGGAATATTTTGTGGTGTCAAAAGGTAAGGACAGGCCGGGCGCAGTGGCACACACCTGTAATCCCAGCAACTAAGGAGGCTGAGACAGGAAGATTGTGAGTTCAAAGCCAGCCTCAGCAATTTAGCAAGGAGCTAAACAATTCAGTGAGACCCTGTCTCTAAATAAAACATAAAATAGAGCTGGGGATGTGACTCAGTTGTTGAGTGTCCCTGAGTTTAATCCCCAATACCTACCCACCCAACCCCCAAAAAAGGTGAGGACATTCTCAAAAAAAAAAAAAATAGTTGGAGGTTTATTGAGAGTCAGAAGCCAACATGAAGAAGGTGATAGAAATTACCATATCTTCAGTAGGATGGTGGTTACATAGACATACACATTTGCCTAAACTCATTTAACTGTACACCTAATCTTTCCACACTTTAGTATTTATAAATTATAACTAATAAACTTGATACAGAAAAAAAAGCAAATTAAAATTGCAACATTTCAGGTGGAGAAAAATCAAAAAATTTGGGAACTTATACTATTGATGAAGACATAGGGAAAATACATACATACATACATACACACACACACACACACACATCCACACATCTTGCTGGTGGGAATGCAAAACAGTACAATCTTTATTTTTGCAATACTTAGCAAAAGTACATTCAACCTTTTCACTCTAAAGGATCTATTCCAGATATAAAAACTAGTGGAAATTCAAAGAGAAAGTAGGAATAAATTCTTTGTTGCAGAATTGTGATATCTACAGACTGAAAACAACTGTCTTCATTAATGTAGAACCAGTTAAATAAACTAAGATACACTTGTGTGTGCATGTATGAATATGTAACAAAAAATCCTATCATTAGGTACACTATGACACACCAATAAAAAACATGGAAAGAGAAAAAAACTGTGGTATACTTGCTTAATGAAGAATAATACAAATATAGAAAGGAATGAAAAACAGCTCTATATACTAATATGTAATGATCTCCAAATATGTATAATGTGCTGCCATAAGTAGAGTAATTAAGGAGAAGAGAAATATAAATTTGCACATACTTTCTTTCAAATGGAAAAATAAAACAAAAAGTTTTTAAAAAGAAAACAGAAAAAGTATACCTATAGGGGAAGGGAGAAAACAAGAAAGAGGGGAAGCAAGACTTTTCAGAATACATCTAGCATTGTGTATTTGACATAGAGACAATAGAAATATTTTACATAACCATAAGATAAAAATGTTAAAAAGCAATTACTAAAGGGCTGGGATTGTGGCTCGGTGGTAAAGCACTCACCTAGCACAGGCGGGACCTGGCTTCGATCCTCAGCACCACATAAAAATAAAGGCATTGTGTTGTGTCCATCTACACCTAAAAAAATAATAATAATAATTTTTTTAAAAAAACAATTACTAAGAGATAAACTAATAACTAATAAATTAAATGATGACACAAGTTAACAGCATAAACAGATAGTGGCATTATATCAAGTGATTTTAAAATGCAATAATTTAGTCCTATGTATCTAGCAGAATATACACAAAAAGCTGCAAATATATATAAAAAAAGAAGAGCTGAAATACAAAACAAAAAAGTCTTAATTTTTTTCTCAGTAATAATGTCATTAGAAGTATCGTTGGCATTGTTATTCTGAGTGTATTGTGAAACAAAGCAAATGAGTAATCATGTTGCTTTTCTGTGAAAACCAGAAACTTTGCCAAGAAATGTAAAGAGAAACAAACAGAAAACTGAAAAGATTAAGTAAAATCTCTATGTTCTTGAATTTGAATTAAAATCATCAATGTGAATTATGAATTTTAACTTTATTTTTAACACAGAGCTCAACTCTATTCACTGAAAATAGAATAACAGGACTAATAGATAGCTAGTGCTTTCTAAACTGCATTTTCCCAGAAAAGAACCAGATTCAAGAAGTCTTGTGAAGTAGCAATGCAGCAAAAATTATACAAGATGATCCTAGAACATTTTATCAAACCAGAAACCAAAAAATTTATCAGACTACTGAGGAGCCAACCAGAAGTTCTCTCTTGCCAAAGGTGGGCCTATTTGAATATCAACCAGATTAATAACTGCGATTGATTGAAAAATCAAACATGCCAAAATTCATGAGTATGTAATGACACTTTAAAAAATCATTTCTTACTTTGGAAAAATGTTAGAGCACCAATTCATTATTTTGAAAATGAATAAATCCTGACTCCTTTGTAAGAATGTGGGCTATTTGGAGATTATTAAATAATTCTTTAGGGGAAGTTTCTTTTTAGAGCTATTCCAGGTGATAAATTTAAAACATAATTTTAAAATATCCTTGTGCAACTCTTAATAAGGTAACACATCCAGGCTACAACCAACAATGGCTACTAATATCAATAGAAGAAAGATAACTAGGTATCATGTGCCCTTTATGAAGTTTTCTAATAACATTTTCTTGCAAGAAAAGGACAACCAAACTGAAACATATCAAGTCTCTAACTACTAAGTTATATTATTAAAAAAGAAAGAAATGAGTTAAGGAAAATCATAGAAATTCAGTCAGCAAAAGCCATATTGTAGGAAAGTTTTCAGAATAAATTGAAATAGAAAAATAAAATAAAAGAGAGAAAGGAGAGGGAAACAAATTAAAATGGATTCCAGATGAGAGACTTTTTAATTGATTGCCATCTGTAGACGTAATTTGGATACTGATTTGACCAAAGAAACTGCAAAAAAAAAAAAGAAAGAAAGAAAAGAAAAGAAACATCATTAGGGATATTTAAACACTGAATATTTGATGAAATTAAGTGAATTTTTAAGTGTAGTAAAAGCATAATGATTATATGTTAAGTATTTACCATTTATTACCAAAGACTAAAATAGCTACAAATGAAATTATATAAAATGGAAAGTATTGACCAATAAAACATTGATCATTTCTTATAATGGTAATCTTTAAAGCTAGAAACAAGCACAAAAGGGTTTATGATTCTGGTTTCAAAAAAAACCCAAACTTTTTCTAATTTCTCATAATGAAAAGCTTTTTTAAGTGTGATATAAATATCTCCAGACATTTAAAATCTAGAGAGTTCCTCATCAAACTATTAGCAAATTGAATATAATTATTTAATTTGTGTGCCAAAAATGGTAGAATTTTGGGGAGCTGAAGTAATCAATATAAGAAGAATGGAAATATAATTTATATTTTCAAAACAGCTCAGGGGCTTAAATTAGAGAGAAAGGATTAATGAAACTTGATCATTCTAATAAAATTAGGAAATGAGGGGGAAAAAAAGAAGGGAGAGGAGAGAAGTACACAGAAAACAAACGAAGGTGATAGAAACTAGTTTGAATATTCAGTATAAAGCACTAATTGGCAGGATGAGAAGAGGCATGGATAGGTCAACTGTGAGAGGAGGAAATGTATAAAAGCTACAAACTCTGTAGGATATCTCCTTGCTTCCCAAACAAACATGCACACATGCACAGAGCATACGTTCACTCACCTACTGAAATATCTAACGTGAAGTCACTACGTCCTCAGTACTGTCTAGGGACTAGTGCCTCGGGAGTAAACAAGATAAATGCGATGTCTTTACTCATGAAGCTTACTGTGGACTGAAAAGTTGCCTGAAAGAATGAAGCCAATTCTAATCCAGTGTGTCCAGCGCTATGATTGGAATAATCCACAGTCACTGTGGTAAGCAGAGAAAAAGTCATTCCATGCAGAATGTCTCATAGGCATTGTGTGTTTTCCCTTTAATAATGAGTTGCATAAAAACATGCAGGCCCTAAGGAATGCCTCATCTCAGTGAAGCCATATTCACTATCACATTGTACTCATGAAGAAAACCACAGAGCCCCTCAGATGCTTGTCACTGGAGTCCAAAACAGATCAACAACCACAGGGATTTGGAAAGAGAGTGCCCATAGCAGGCTAAAGAAGGCCTGGTGTGGAATAATTTGGGGCTAATGCCAAAAAGATACTGACAGTAGTACAGAATCAGTAAGGGCTCATCATGAAAACAGAAATCATGCTAAATAATTCAAGCACAGAGCATTTAAAAAGAAAACTTCGTAAAAGTAAACAAAAGGCTGGAGGATCAAAAATATTTAGGTAAGGTGTGGTAAAGCAGAAAATAAGAACTTCAGAAGCTGCTAGACCATGGGCAGAAATAGGAAATAAGAGCACATGGACTTCTGACACTACCAGGGACTACTGTCACCCATGGCTAAAACATCCAAATCCACTGGGCACAGTTGGTACTCCTAGACTCTGTAGTACATCTCTGTAGTAAGTTTCATGAGTGAAGACATCGCATCTATCTTGTTTACCCCCGAGGCAGTAGTCCCTAGACAGTACTGAGGACGTAGTGACTTCAGGTTAGATATTTCATAGGTGAATGAATGTATGCTCTGTGCGTGCGTGTGCATATGTGTTTGGGAAGCAAGGAGATGTACTACAGAGTTTGCATTGAAACCACAGGAGACACCTCTACTGCCGCTGGAATCTTAGGGCTGTCTTTTGCTTTGGAGATGCCACCAGAAGCAGAGGCTACTCCTCTCATCCTACCTTCTGTGTTCACAGGTGCTTTCCATTCATGATTGAACAATTTTATAGTAAGAAATGAATATTTATATCATGGTTTGGATCTGGCATGTCCCCCAACATCTCATGTGTTTTGAGGTAGGTCTTTTGGGAAGTAATTGGAAAATGAAGGCACTGACTTCATCAGTGATAATCCACTGAATGACTGAAAGGATGGTGGGGCTTAATTGGAGGAAGTGGGTGACTGGGGTGTTTCTTGGAAGGGTTTATTTTCTTTCTGGCCACACACACTCACACACACACTCTCTCTCTCTCTCTCTCTCTCTCTCTCTCTCTCTCTCTCTCTCTCTCTCTCTCTGCTTCCTGGCTGCCAGTAGCAGACAGCTTTCTTCTCCCAAGCACTTTCGCCATAATGTTCTGTCCTAATTCAGGGCCAGAGCAATGGATCCAGCCTCCCATGGACTGAAACTTCTGAAACCATGAGCCAAAATAAACTTTTCCTCCTTTGTGTATGTCAGGTATTTGGGTCACAGCAACAAAAAGCTAACTAACACACGTTACATTGCTAAAGGCTTATTTTTAATTGGCCCAGGTATTTATCTGTAAACATGCTATAATCTCATTAATCTAGATTTTATGCTGATCTCTAACTATTATATGTTTCATATTTAAAACAAAGCCTGGCTTATTAGGCACTGATATTGATATCACAATAACTCACAAAATTACTGTTATATCATAGAAAAATATAATCGAACAATGTAGGTCTTCTATTCTTTAATGTGTGCTAGTGACAAAAATTCAGTTGATTGAAAAAATCATCATGTTTGATATATAGGGACAACTTCCAATACACGAAATGTCATCTACCAGGTGTAAATGTAAAATGATTCCCTATTTTCTAAAATTCCCATTCATCCATTGTATAATATATCACGCTTCATGCTGTTTTACATTATGTAAAGTAAACAATGAATACAGACTCTGGGTTTTAATGCCTGAGGTGTGAAATTAGTTCTCTACCAAGTGTGTTTTTGATTGTTGGAGATTTAAAACATTCAGAAGAGTGTCAGTCTGAGACAACATTTCCTCAGTTCAGTTACAAGAAATGAAAAGTAGTCTAGATAGTCAAAGAGGAGAATGAGACTGTTATAGGATGCACTATGTTGTGATTTTTGCACACAGTCTTTGGTATTCATTGCATTTTTGTGCACACTACTAACTCAGGCAATAAATAGTTTGAATACTCAATTTTCTTAATTTTTCCTCTGAGACTCCTTTATATTGCAGTTATTACAAATCCTCCATTATAACAAGATCATCTAGTTTACAAAAGTATAATCTCAAAAAACATTTGCATCTCTAATGTAATTAAGTACTTGTTCACATGACAATGTGCCCTACCTAATCTCTCATTTGCAAATTTTCATTCCTGTACAATGAGTGGAAATATTTCCTGGCTAACAAAAATCTTTGGGGACTTCTGAGCTAAGATGGGAGAATAAAACTGCTGTATAGAATTTCCTCTCCCAACGTACAATTCAATGAAAAAAAAAAAAAGAAACCCAGGAAAAATTCAGCAGCAGTAACTAAGTAATCTGATGCCATGAAGTTCAAAAAGTGGCAGCCAATAGAAAGAAAAATATTAGGTACTGGAGTAAAGTAGTAAAGTGAGAAATATTTTATTGGGAGGCCCCTAACCCCTCCCCTACCTCTATCCTTCAGAAGCCAAGCAGTAAGTCACACAATCTGAGTCCTCTTCTAAAACCCCCATATCTGGGGAGAAAATGAACTGATTGATGTTTTCATGGAGAGAGTTACAGAAAAGAAACAGGTAAAGTTTGAGAGATGAACAGAGCTGCTGAGAAGCTAAGTCCCTATAATGGAAGAAAAGGTCCCAGGGCTACACAAATAGTGAGGAATAGGGCAGATCCATTTCTCTGTTTCCTCCATAAGGACAGGACACATATTCCAATTAGCTTCAGGGAATCCTAGTGTGGGACATTTAATAGAACGTCAGAAGTGGGAACAGCTCCTCGATATTCTAACCCTGCACAAAACTGAGCACAGCTATCTGCCCAAATCTCCTCCCACATTCCTCCACTGTGGAAGAAGCAAGAAATAAAAAGCCATCAGTTGTAATTTGTTGAAAAAAAAATTATCTGACAAAATCTAGAGGGAGTCACTGCACAAATACAGGTTTTGGTAAAGCTGCATAGATGCATGCACAGGCACATATATGCATGCGTGTGCACATATATACTACATGAGGAAGGAAAAAAGGATGGAGGAGGGAATGGCAGAAGGAGAAAGGAAAGAAAGAAAGGGAAGACTGCATGCTATATTGTCAAAGAACACAGCCTAGTGAGAATGCATAATCAACAGAAGAAAATTCCCAATAAGGTCTAAATCAACCACTGATTCAAGAAAACAAGAGGTAAAAAGATTGGGTGATTAAAGAACAGAATGAAGTCAAAGAATGTATTAGAATTTTCAGAAAAACTATATATATATATATATATATATATATATATATATATATATAATTATATATATATATATATATATATATATACACATATATATTTGGCTTTGTATATTATGTGTATTAGCTATGTAGATTAGTTATGCATTTATAGAGCAGGGACATAGGTAATACTCTAAGAAACTGGTTCACACTAATGTGGGGATTGGCAAGTAGGAAGTTTGTGGAGGCTGGAAATTCTGGTAAGAATTGAAATATAGATATTGTGGTCTTATTTAAGAAAGGTGATCTGGAAGATGGTGGCGAGGGGAGTGCATTGCCCCCGTGTGCTGCTTCACTGTGTGGGAGTATGACAAGTCAGGACGGCTAAAGGATATCTTGTTAGGAATTTCCAGCAATAGTGGGGTGCTCCGGAACCTGGAGGAAGGATTTCCATCGCACGAGGATCGGCTACGGGGACTCAAACACGAGAGGTTTGTCGCACGGAGGGTAACACTGCTTATTCAGCAAATCGCCCCGCGGCTAGAATCTACAGCGCACGCTGGGAAACGAGGAGATAGCGACGCAGGGATACAGCGCTGCAGTTTCTGCCAGCTGTGGAAGCACCATACTCACGGCTGAATTCTGAGTTCGAGACAGGGGAAGGAAGCGGTCCATCTCGGTTCTCCACACCGGTCAGACCACAGAGGAGGCCAGCAGCCACCATGTTGGAAAGCTGACGTCACCATCCCTGTTTTCGACTGACCGCAGCTCATTCAGCCATAGAACAGGTAATTTCAGGCTTCCATTCGCCTGTGGCTTGCAGACAGATTGCTCGGGCTCAGTGCCTGGGTGCTTCTTAGTGCCTGCTCTTATCGGAGCGAGCACCGAGCACGGAGCGGCCGAGTTCCGGCTCCCGGAACTGCCCTGGCCCAGGGCTAGGAGCCCGCGGAAATTGCTTCTCAGTCCGGGTCCTGCTGAGGGCCGGTCAGGACTCACCCGTTGCTTTGGTTGCCTGGCAAGGGGAACGAAATGCTGCCATTCGCATAGGATACCAACATGGCAGAGATCTGATGTCATCAGAAAGCGGCAGAGGAGAGAACTTCATCAATACCAGCGGCAACAGAAACAGTTGGTCTCCTGGTAGGGGGGTGAGGCACAGACACCCGAGTCTCTCTCGATTTGTCGTCGAGCCAGAGGGGAGGAGCCAGGCCGCTGCCAGCGCCCTGAGCAGGCCCAGCGGCTCGCCGGCGTGGTGACCGCGTGACCCCAATTGGAGAGGGGGCGGAGCGGAGCCGCCACCCGCGCCCGCAAGGTGGGCAGACCCGCAACCCAGTGGTACACGTGCATGGTAGGAAGGGTAGGGCAGAGCCGCTGCCTGCACTTGCAAGGTAAGCAGACCTGTGACAGACTGGTGGGTCAGGCCCAGGGGCCTGCCAGCGTGGTACACACGTCACCACAACTGGAGTAGGGGCAGAGCAGATCCTTCTCCCACGCCCAGATCAGGCCCTGCTGGTGTGGTGGTCACGTGACCCCAATTGGAGTGGGGGCGGAGCGAAACCGCCACCCGTGCCCGCAGGGTGAGCAGACCTGTGACCAACCTGCAGATCAGGCACAGCGGTCCGCAGGCGTGGTAGGAGGGGCAGGGCAGAGCCGCCGCCCACGCCTGCAAGGTAGGCAGACCTGCGACAGACCTGCGGATCAGGCCCAGGAGCCTGCCAGCGTGGTAGCAGAGTCGCCGCCCATGCCAGGAACAGGCCCAGCGACCTGCCGGCGGGGTAGTCACGACACTCCAATTGGAGTAGGGGCAGAGCAGAGCCACCACCCGTGCCCAAAAGGTGGGCAGAGCTGCGACCAACCAGCGGGACAGGCCCAGTGGCCTGCCGGTACGACAGACAAGTCACCCCACTTGGAGTAGGGGCAGAGTAGAGCCGCCGCCCGTGCCTGCAGGGTAGGCAAACCTGCAACCGACCGGCGGATCAGGCCCGGTGGCCTGCCGGTGTGGTACACTCGTCACCCCAATAGGAGTAGGGGCAGAACAGAGCCGCCGCCAGCACCCAGAACAAGCCCAGTGACCTGCCGGCGTGGTAGCCACGACACCCCAATTGGAATAAGGAGAGAGCAGAGCCGCCGCCCGCGCCTGCAGGAAAGATACGCAAGCAGTATGAAAAGACAAGGAAAGAAAGGACCACAAGCAATGCAGGTCAACGCAACTTTAGAAGAGGTAACAGCTGCAGCAGATGGAATGTCAGATAAAGAATTCAGGATATACATGCTTCAGATGATCTGGAGTATCAAGGAAGACATAAGACAGCAAAATCAGACAATGAAAGATCACTTCGACAATGAATTACGCAAACAAATCCAGGAAGCAAAGGATCAACTATACAGGGAGATAGAGGTTATAAAAAACAAACAAACAGAAATCCTAGAAATGCAGGAAGCAATAAGACAACTTAAAAACTCAATGGAGAATACTACCAGCAGAGTAGAACACTTAGAAGATAGAACATCAGACAATGAAGACAAAGTATTTCAACTGGAAAAGAACATAGACAGCTCAGCAAGACTGTTAAGAAACCATGAGCAGAACATCCAAGAAATATGGGATAACATTAAGAGACCAAACTTAAGAGTCATTGGGATACAGGAAGGTACCGAGCTCCAAACCAAAGGAATGAGCAGTCTATTCAATGAAATAATACAAGAAAACTTCCCAGACTTGAAGAATGAGACAGAATCCCAAATCCTAGAAGCTTACAGGACGCCGAATGTGCAAAATCATAAGAGACCCACACCTAGACACATTATAATGAAGATGCCCAACATACAGAATAAGGAGAGAATTTTAAAAGCTACAAGAGAAAGGAAGCAGATTACATTTAGGGGTAAGCCAATCAGGATAACAGCTGATCTTTCAACACAGACTCTGAAAGCTAGAAGATCCTGGAATAACATATTTCAAACACTGAAAGAAAATGGGTTCCAACCAAGAATTGTGTATCCAGCGAAATTAAGCTTCAGGATGGAAGATGAAATTAAAACCTTCCACGATAAACAAAAGTTTAAAGAATTCGCAGCTAGAAAACCATCTCTTCAAAACATCCTCAGCAAAACATTACAGGAAGAGGAAATGGAAAATAACAATGAAAACCTACAGTGGGAGGTAGGACAGTAAAGGGGGGGGAAATAATCAAACAGGAAAACAAACCATGTTTAGTAACAGAAATAAACAAATATGGCTGGAAGAACAACCCATATCTCAATAATAACCCAAAATGTTAATGGCTTAAACTCACCAATTAAGAGACACAGGCTAGTAGAATGGATCACAAAACAAGACCCAACAATATGCTGCCTACAGGAGACGCATTTGATAGGAAAAGACATACATAGGCTGAAGGTGAAAGGTTGGGAAAAATCATATCACTCATATGGACTTCGGAAACAAGCAGGAGTGTCCATACTCATATCAAATAAAATAGATTTCAAGCCAAAGTTAATCAAAAGGGATAAAGAGGGACACTACATACTGCTTAAGGGAACCATACACCAACAAGACATAACAATCATAAATATTTATGCCCCAAACAATGGTGCAGCTATGTTCGTCAAAAAACTCTTCTCAAGTTCAAGAGTCTAATAGACCACCATACCATAATCATGGGAGACTTCAACACACCTCTCTCGCCACTGGACAGATCTTCCAAACAAAAGTTGAATAAGGAAACTATAGAACTCAATAACACAATTAATAACCTAGACTTAATTGACATATATAGAGTATACCACCCAACATCAAGCAGTTACACTTTTTTCTCAGCAGCACATGGATCCTTCTCAAAAATAGATCATATATTATGTCACAGGGCAACTCTTAGACAATATAAAGGAGTAGAGATAATACCATGCATCTTATCTGATCATAATGGAATGAAACTGAAAATCAACGATAAAAGAAGGAAGGAAAAAGCATACATCACTTGGAGAATGAACAATAGGTTACTGAATGATCAATGGGTTATAGAAGACATCAAGGAGGAAATTAAAAAATTCTTAGAGATAAATGAAAACACAGACACAACATATCGGAATCTATGGGACACATTGAAAGCAGTTCTAAGAGGAAAATTCATTGCTTGGAGTTCATTCCTTAAAAAAAGAAAAAACCAACAAATAAATGATCTCACACTTCATCTCAAAATCCTTGAAAAAGAAGAGCAAAACAACAGCAGCAAGAAATAATTAAAATCAGAGCTGAAATTAATGAAATCGAAACAAAAGAAACAATTGAAAAAATTGACAAAACTTAAAGTTGGTTCTTTGAAAAAATACACAAAATCGACAGACCCTTAGCGATGCTAGCGAAGAGAAGAAGAGAGAGAACTCAAATTACTAGCATACGGGATGAAAAAGGCAATATCACAACAGACACTTCAGAAATACAGAAGATAATCAAAAACTATTTTGAATCCTTATACTCCAATAAATTAGAAGATAGTGAAGGCATAGATAAATTTCTTAAGTCATATGATCTGCCCAGATTGAGTCAGGAGGATATAGACAACCGAAACAGACCAATATCAATTGAGGAAATAGAAGAAACCATCAAAAGACTACCAACTAAGAAAAGCCCAGGACCGGATGGGTATACAGCAGAGTTTTACAAAACCTTTAAAGAAGAACTAACACCAATACTTTGCAAGCTACTTCAGGAAATAGAAAAAGAGGGAGAACTTCCAAATTCATTCTATGAGGCCAACATCACCCTGATACCTAAACCAGACAAAGACACTTCAAAGAAAGAAATCTACAGACCAATATCTCTAATGAACCTAGATGCAAAAATCCTCAATAAAATTCTGGCGAATCGGATACAAAAACATATCAAAAAAATTGTGCACCATGATCAAGTAGGATTCATCCCTGGGATGCAAGGCTGGTTCAATATACGGAAATCAATAAATGTTATTCACCACATCAATAGACTTAAAAATAAGAATCATATGATCATCTCGATAGATGCGGAAAAAGCATTCGACAAAGTACAGCATCCCTTTATGTTCAAAACTCTAGAAAAACTAGGGATAACAGGAACATACCTCAATATTGTAAAAGCAATCTATGCTAAGCCTCAGGCTAGCATCATTCTGAATGGAGAAAAACTGAAGGCATTCCCTCTAAAATCTGGAACAAGACAGGGATGCCCTCTCTCTCCACTTCTGTTCAACATAGTTCTCGAAACACTGGCCAGAGCAATTAGACAGATGAAAGAAATTAAAGGCATCAAAATAGGAAAAGAAGAACTTAAATTATCACTATTTGCAGATGATATGATTCTATACCTAGCAGACCCAAAAGGCTCTACAAAGAAACTATTAGAGCTAATAAATGAATTCAGCAAAGTGGCAGGATATAAAATCAACACGCATAAATCAAAGGCATCCCTGTATATCAGCGACAAATCCTCTGAAATGGAAATGAGGACAACCACTCCATTCACAATATCTTCAAAAAAAATAAAATACTTGGGAATCAACCTAACAAAAGAGGTGAAAGACTTATACAGTGAAAACTACAGAACCCTAAAGAGAGAAATAGAAGAAGATCTTAGAAGATGGAAAAATATACCCTGTTCATGGATAGGCAGAACTAACATCATCAAAATGGCAATATTACCAAAAGTTCTCTATAGGTTTAATGCAATGCCAATCAAAATCCCAACGGCATTTCTTGTAGAAATAGAGAAAGCAATCATGAAATTCATATGGAAAAATAAAAGACCCAGAATAGCAAAAAGAATGCTAAGCAGGAAGTGTGAATCAGGCAGTATAGCGATACCAGACTTCAAACTATACTACAGAGCAATAGTAACAAAAACAGCATGGTACTGGTACCAAAACAGGCGGGTGGACCAATGGTACAGAATAGAGGACACAGAAACCAATCCACAAAACTACAACTATCTTATATTTGATAAAGGGGCTAAAAGCATGCAATGGAGGAAGGATAGCATCTTCAACAAATGGTGCTGGGAAAACTGGAAATCCATATGCAACAAAATGAAACTGAATCCCTTTCTCTCGCCATGCACAAAAGTGAATTCAAAATGGATCAAGGAGCGTGATATCAAATCAGAGACACGCCATCTGATAGAAGAAAAAGTTGGCTACGATCTACAGTCGGTGGGGTCGGGCTCCAAAGTCCTCAATAGGACACCCATAGCACAAAAGTTAATAACTAGAATCAACAAATGGGACTTACTCAAACTAAAAAGTTTTTTCTCAGCAAAAGAAACAATAAGAGAGGTAAATAGGGAGCCTACACCCTGGGAACAAATCTTTACTCGTCCCACTTCAGATAGAGCCCTAATATCCAGAGTATACAAAGAACTCAAAAATTAGACAATAAGAGAACAAACAACCCAATCAACAAATGGGCCAAGGACCTGAACAGACACTTCTCAGAGGAGGACATACAGTCAATCAACAAGTACATGAAAAAATGCTCACCATCTCTAGCTGTCAGAGAAATGCAAATCAAAACCACCCTAAGATACCATCTCACTCCAGTAAGATTGGCAGCCATTATGAAGTCAAACAACAACAAGTGCTGGCGAGGATGTGGGGAAAAGGGTACACTTGTACATTGCTGGTGGGACTGCAAATTGGTGCAGCCAATTTGGAAAGCAGTATGGAGATTTCTTGGAAAGCTGGGAATGGAGCCACCATTTGACCCAGCTATTCCCCTTCTCGGTCTATTCCCTAAAGACCTAAAAAGAGCATGCTACAGGGACACTGCTACATCGATGTTCATAGCAGCACAATTCACAATAGCAAGACTGTGGAACCAACCTAGATGCCCTTCAATAGACGAATGGATAAAAAAAATGTGGCATTTATACACAATGGAGTATTACTCTGCATTAAAAAATGACAAAATCATAAATTTGCAGGGAAATGGATGGCATTAGAGCAGATTATGCTAAGTGAAGCTAGCCAATCCCTAAAAAACAAATGCCAAATGTCTTCTTTGATATAAGGAGAGTAACTAAGATCAGAGTAGGGACGAAGAGCAGGAGAAGAAGATTAACATTTAACAGGGATGAGAGGTGGGAGGGAAAGGGAGAGAGAAGGGAAATTGCTTGGAAATGGAAGGAGACCCTCAGGGTTATACAGTGGAGGTTGTAGAGAGAGAGGATGGGAGGGGAGGGGAGATGTGGGGAGGGGGGAGGGTGGAGGATGGGAAAGGCAGCGGAGCACAACAGACACTAGTATGGCAATATGTAAATCAATGGATGTGTAACTGATGTGATTCTGCAATCTGTGTATGGGGTGAAGGTGGGAGTTCATAACCCACTTGAATCAAAGTGTGGAATATGATATGTCAAGAAATTTGTAATGTTTTGAACAACCAACAATAAAAAATTAAAAAAAAGAAAAAAGAAAATATTGATAGCATTAAAAAAAATTTAAAAAAAATAAAAGCTTCTTCATATTTGAAATATCAGCTGAGATAAAAGATGAATTACAAACTGGGAAATATTTGTAAATTATGTCACAGATAAAGGTGTAATACTTTAATATATGAAAAGGACCTGCAAAATCAATAAGAAAAGACCAACAATCCAACAAAAAAGAAAGTCAGAAAAGAGTAACTATGGAATGACTGTTCATTGAGTCAATAATACAAATAGGGAGAAAACAGATGAACATGCTAGATGTAACTATCTCAGCTGTGGAGAAAAGAAACAGACACTTCCCCTACATAGGCCTAACTTTAGCTTTAGAAAATCAATTTTAACATACAGATGTCTTATAGAAATTTCCCATCCCAGTCACATGTGAAAATATCAGGTAAAAATTGAAGAGGGACAGTAACTTCCTATTTGGTGCAATTTCAGGTTTATCAATAGTCAGAAAAGTGCTTCCTATGCTGCCTTCTAATTCCTAAACTCCCCCCACTAGAGATCTGTTCATTGGCTTATATATTTCCCTACCAAAAAAAAAATAGACATGGGATAAATCTCCCTGGGACCTTCTAATTATAATTTGGTATGATTTAATAATAGCAATGTCATAACCTCGTACTGAGTTTTGCCATGTACAACATACTGTCACAATGAGATCTATTGAATCTTGTGATTAATTCTTAAAATAATAAAAAGAATTATGATTCAGATTTAAAAAAAAAAAAGAAAGGTGATCTATGAGGCAGACTCATTTCCCTTCTGAGGACCTCAATTTTTTCTCATAAGGCCTTCAAATAATTTGATGAGATCCACCCAGATTAATCTATATGAGGGTGATCAGTTTTACTCAAAGTCTTCTGATTTAAATGTTAATTCCATGCAAAAATACCTTTACAACAGCATTTTGATTTGAGCTTGGTCAAACAGTGGGCTACCATAACCTAGCCAAATGCATACATAAAATTAGCCTTCAGAGAAAGAGAGAGAAAGATTGCATGTTAAAGAAAATAAATGGAGGATGAAAGCAATATAATAAAGATAAGATTTAAACCAGAACTTTAAGAAATAGAATAGACATAGCTAATAATGAAATTATTAGCAAAGAGAAGGCTTGATAAAACCTTGGTGAAAGCATATTTTAAAATTCAAACATATTCAAGCAATAAAAGTAAAATAAATGATGGGCAGAGAAGGAAGATCCAAAATAAGGCTAATTGATATCTTTGAAGTAGAAAACTGAGAAAAAGAAACTTCCATAGAAAAAGGAAATTAATCTTCAGGTCAAAAAAAGCACATCCGAATTCAGAGGAAAACAAATTGATGCAGAATGCTAAATATTAAGAGAGATCCTAATTAAATTACTGGAATTCAAAAATTAAGTAAAGAAAAGTTCAGGCAGTTTTCTAGGCCACAAAAAAATCAACTATAAATGTATATATGTACATATTATATATTTTGAGGGGAGGTACCAGAACTCAGGGGCACTTAACTACTGCGTCTCATTCCCAGCCCTTTTTATTTTTTATTTTGAGAAAGGGTCTCGCTAAATTGCTCAGGGCCTCACTAAGTTGTTAAGCCTGCTTTGAACTTGTAATCCTCCTGCATCAGCCTCCTGTGCCACTGGAGGGATTACAGGTGTGGGCCACTGCATGCACCCAACTATAAATATATTTTTTTAATTTAACTTGCTCCAAATTTGTATACATAACACTTAATGCCACAGGCATAGGAGCAGTGTCTACAGAACTCTAAAGGAAAAGTAGTGACCAAAGAAGCAGCCATGCCATCAGTCAAGTATAAAGATAGCAGGCAGTTATTCTAAACTCTGAGAGACTATGGGTACCACACAACCCAGAGGCCTTTCTTCAAAGCCTACTATTTAGAGACAAATCACAATTTAAAACTATTCTTACAGGATGAATGAAAATAAAGACCTCAGGACTGATGAAAGGGTGTATAAATGACAATGATGAGTCCTGTATACATTGAAGTAGAGTGCTAAGAATGTGTAGCAAAAGAATCAAATTAAAATGCTATAAACTTTAACAATAATTACATATATTATTGACAAAAAAACCAAGAAATTATGGAAGAAAAGTAAAAGGAAATGTGAGATTACTAATGTCCCATCTCTCAAAGCAGAACACCATAGTCAATTAAAGATGTAGCTTCAAAGAAGTTCCAAACTCTTCATATTTTGCACAATTCTGTAATCTTAAAAGGACTTTTTAGGAAACAAAACTTGTGATAAAAAACATTTTGAGTTTCAGTAATTCCCCTCCATTTCTCCTCATTTTTACTTGTTACTGATAAATTCAGATCAAACTGTTTATTTTGTTTTTAAAATATCACATACCATATGATTCTATTTCATGAAAACATACTTCAAAACTCTTTCTAGCCTCAATTTACACACATACAAAGAAAGATAGTGGGATAATGTTTACCTGATATAATGGTTGCTTGATGGTATTAAGATTGGAAATCAATTTTGTTACTTTCTTTTTTGCCATTTTCTTGAATACTTAAATTCTTTATTACAAAAATAATAGAGTACTTTTCTATTAAAAAAAAGATATGATGTCATATAATGAGCTCCACAACAATAATATCTTCTACATACATTTAAAAATAATAGGTATTTCCACAAGTGCTAGTTTTTTAAAGCATATACATCTCATTTTCAGAAATTGGTTATATGCTTATTGAAGGGAAAAATGAAATTATATAGCTGCTAATATGACAACAAAATCATTAATCCTTTAAAAATTACATATTTATACATGAAGAAAAAAATTAGGTCTTTTTTTCATTTTAAACATAGGTAATTCTTTTGTTAGGAATCAAAAATTTATGTGAAATGCAAATATATGCATACTGTTTTTTAAAACACATAATACACAGAATGGCATTATGATATTATACTTTTTGAAGGGGGAAAATAAAAACACATGTTTGCTTATATATTTATTTAAAAATCTCTAGAAGAATACAAATTAACTATGTTGGTAACATGTTAATTTGAATTTATTTTAATCATATACAGTTCCATTGGCACTCCCTAGTCTTTCTCTATAGGCTTTTAAAATATATGTATATAATGCAGCCAAGGCAATTTTTTTCAATAATTTTCAAAATTTAGGTCTTTTGTTTTCTCAAATTTCTGTGAATATAAGTAGCAACTGCAGTAAAGCAAAATCTCCCCCACTCCCATAGCCTATTGGTTCACTGATAGTAAAAGAAAGGTGTAAAAGTAATCAAGTCCTCATTACCCAAAAGCCCCGTTGGTGGGACTGCAAATTACTACAACCACTTTGGAAAGAAGTATGGAATTCATCAAAAGACTACGAATGGACCCACCATATGACACAGCTATCCCACTCCTTGGTATTTATCCAAAACAACTAAAATCAGCACATTATAGTGACATATGCATACCAATGTTTAAAGCAGCACAATCCACAATAACCAAGTTATGGGACCAGCCTAAGTGTCCCTCAGAGAAATGGATAAAGAAAATGTGGCATATATACACAAGGGAGTTTTACTCAGCCATAAAGAACAATGAAATTATGTCATTTGTTGCTAAATGGTTGGAACTTAAGAACATCCTGCAAAGTGAAATAAGCCAGACTCAGAAATTCAAAGGTCAAATGTTTTCTCTCACATGCAGAAGCTAGAGAGTAATAAGGAATTTTCAAAAAGGGGCTTTTGTAAAAACAGAAGATAGAACCATGGAGTTAAAGGAAATCAAAAGGGAGGAAAGAGGGTTAGGAAAGGGGAAGAACCATGGGATGCAATTGATCAAACAATGCTATCTATGTGCATGTATAAATATATCATAATGTATTCTACTTTTATGTACGACTATAATCCATCAATTTAAAAAATAAATTAATAAAGGAAGATCAACAGAATAGAGAAAGGTGATAAGGGGAGGGATGAGAGGAAGGTAGGGATAGTACTGGGGATTGAAATGGAGCGAATTACACTATACACATTTATGAATATGTGAGAATGAACCTCACAATTATGTTTAACCATAATTCATTAATAAAAATAAAGAGAGCTATTCAACTCAAGGTGCCTGGACTATAACCACTGACAACTGTCCTGAAGTGGAAGGATGCATATTAAAATAAGGATAGAAAATTATGTACAAGCAAAGTATACACACACACACACACACACACAAATAGCACACTTCCTCTTTGAAATGAGAGATGAGACATAGAAATGCACACAGAGAAACAAATACTTAAATGAAATCGATTAACTAATTATAACCTTTTAATTCCCCATTTGACCTCAAGGAAAAGAGTAGCATAAACACAATATTATGGTATTTTTTAATTAGTTTGAAACTAGGGAAAAGGATGGGGTGGAAAGTACAGAATTATTTATGTTTCCTCCGCATAAGACTTAAATATTGATTTTTAGACCAGTGCTCCAAAGTTCAGGCCCAGAGGAATTGCAACCAAAAAAGAGCAATTATCCAGGCCAGGTCCTCTCCAATTCACTCACTCAGTGCATCACAGAACTGGTGTGCCCTTACAAAAGAAGGGGGCTGAGATACAATGGGAACAGCTTCTTTCTTTGCCTAAACATTTTACAAAAGAGAGTGGGATTTTTCTAAATGAATTCACTAAGCAGAGACATAGTCATTTGAGTAAAAGCTAGGTCTATCCTCAGAAAATGGGGGTATCTCCTCAAAGCCATTAATGAAATGACTACAAGGAATTATAGACGGAGTAATTGATTTGGATCACTAAGAAGGTCAAGTTGAACCCATCAGTATTTTAGTCAGTCAAAGATAAGCACAGCCCTTCAATCAAATGTAATTAAATTACTGCTGTAATTCCAAGTCTTAATAACCATAGCCAAAATGTCAGCTGGACCACACAAAAAAAATTCCCTTAAGTGTTTTTAAAAATACTTCAAAAATCATTCTATAAGTTAAATAATTTTTTTTCAAGTTTGTTCCCAAATGTCTTTGTGTCATTGTATTTATGGGTATATGTGGAAAAGGATTTATAGGTATTTATGGAGATAACATATATGTATGCTTTGGAAAATATATACAATCTGAAAATTATTTTTATAATTGTACAAATAATCAAAAAATTATTTTATTGATCTTCAGTGTAATCGAATACCTTACTTGATGTTTTATAATTTCACTTATTTCTAATCTTCAGAAAAATGTATTAAACAGCTTAGTCTCCCATTGTTTTAATTAAAAGTGAATAATGAAAAATCTTTAAGAAAACTTAATTCTAATCAGTTCTTTAACGTAAACAACTGATCCACATTTATATCCCTCCTCCTAGGTGAGTTTTAAAAGCAGCTCACCTATAATGCATGTAACACAATGCTGGTAAAACAGGGACTACAGATGTTATTGTAATATGGCATTCTGTTTTAATGTTTCTTATCATTTGCCTTCTTTTCTCATAATTTCTTTCTAGCAGTTGTTAGGTGCTAATAATAAATTCTGAAAATTCCCAAGCATCCAAATAGACATGTAGACACTGATTTATATTAAAATAGAAATCATGCACTTTAGGCTTTAATCATATAAATATATAACGTAATTGCTAGTCTATTAGTGTTTAAGTTGTGTAGATTAATACACTCCTACTGTTACAACTCAGGAGTGTTTTCAAAGGTAATCAAATTGAAAACTCCATTCTCACCAATGCAAGGATATTTTTATTATTGCTGTCAAGGCAGAGTCTTGTTTCTAAATACATATAACATAATAATTTGAAACAGTTAAAATTCAATGAAAATGGAGTAATTAGCACCACATAAATGACCTTCTAAATCCCAGTTTGGGCGATGCTCAATTGTTTATGAGAAAATGGCAATCAGAATAGACCAAAACCTACAAAATGGAACAACCCCACTCTGATTTGTGCACTGCAGCTCCTCCCTGATCTGTACCAACAGATAACTTCAGTTTATTTTTAAAGAGCTCATCATTTATATAGAAAGACACAGGTTGAAATGAAAATGTGTAGAAGAAAACAATCCTCATAAAATGAAAGAAACGCTGGCTGGCTATAGAAGGACATAACATCTATCAGTAAAATGAAGCAGCTGTCTTAGAAAACAAAGATAAAAACCAAATACCTCCATAAAGGAAAAGGGAATGGAAGATGACTTTGTTTATACAAAAAAAAAAAAGAGTCATTTACAGCTACATCAGCTGTGGGCACTTCCCACACTGAAAGCTGAAGTCCAGGGCATTCACTTTGTTCTCAATAGTTTCAGTCTAACTGACATCTGCTCAGACATCTTTTCTGTCCACCATTCCTATGTATTCTCAATTCACCTAACCCTACACTCTGTTCATTTCCTTCAACGCACATATTATTTTGATGCATTTCCCCCACTGCTCCAGGAAGGCAGAATTCAATTCTATTTGTTCACTATAGCATCCCTGGCACATAACATAGTGCCTAGCACATAGTAGGCATTTGTTCTGGAAAAAATTCACAGAGAAAATACCTAGACACAACCAGTCCCAAAAAGATGAGGTCTAACTTCTTAAGGATGGATTCTGGAGCTTTCACCTCATCAAAACAACACACCTGCCAATTGACTGCATAGAACTACTAAATTCAACATTGTGAAAAATGTTAACATATTTTTTAACAGACTTCCAAGATTAAGCCCAGATAGTCTTCTCTAGAAAGAAATGGATGGGCTCTGTTTCCAAAAGAAATCTGTATCTGTGAGAGAGAACAGGCCTATACGTAGTGGGATTTTTGTATCATTTTTTGTGAAAGAAATTATAATTATAAAAAGAAATGTTCATTTGCTGACAAAGTTTAGGCACTGTATACTTATTGTAGGAACAAAAAGTTCATGTGATGGTTAATTTAATGTCATTGTGATTGGACTAAAGAATTCCCAGGTAGCTGATAAAGCAGTTTTATTTCTGGTTGAATCTGTGAGGGTATTTCTGGAAGAGATTAGTCTGAATTGGTAGATGGAGTAAGAAGACTTCCCCCATCAGTGCAGATGGACATCATCACTTGAGGGCCTGAATAAAATAAAAACATGAAGGAGAGAAAAATTTGCTGCCTGTTTGACCTGGAACATCCAACTTCTGCCCTCAGAGATTGGCACTTCTGTTCTCAGACCTTTGGACTCCTACCAGGACTTACACCGGTGTCTACCCTGACTCCCTTCTCAGGCTTCAGGTGAGATTAAATTACACCTCCAGCTTTTGCTAATTCTCAGAGTGCAGATTCCAACACTTCTTGCTTGGCCCCCATTACTATCTGAGCCTTATAAGAGTAAACAATAGAGAAACAGAACTAATTTGGAATATACATATATTAGATAGGAAATAGATTTTAAAAAATGTAAAAAAAAAACTTTGTCTAAGATCAAGTGACTAGTAAATACAACTGAAAAAAATCTTTCAATAAAATATTACTCACACAATGACATGTTTGAAATAACCAAGTGATATTCTAATATCAGAAGAAAATTATCCAGAAAAAAATAAAAAAGAAAATACATTAGTCATTTTTAGATACTAAAGACATAGGCTCTACAGAGCAAAATGGTAATTTCCTTTACACATTGTGTCTTGAGTATATTTCTTAAACTGTAAAAACTATCCCATTCCTCTTTCTTCTTTAAAAAAATTAACCTAAGCTACAGATTTCAAATCTTAAAATGTGATGTTGAATAAAGATGTAAAACAAGTATATATAAATGGTATTATTATTATTATTATTATTATTATTATTATTACTGAAACTTCAAATTCCAAAGATGCATTGGAGATGCTAAAGCTCCAAGTTCACAGCACAGCCTATTCATGCTACTACATTCCACAAGTAATCACAGTGGTAGATCCTGGGAGGTGGAAAAAATTCACGTAAAATTTTATTTGTTTTCTTTGTCCTTCCAGCCTGCTTGGGTTGATGCAGATTTCTTTATTTATTTTTTTTTCCTTCAATTTAACTGCTCCCTGAAAAGAACTGAAATAGATGCCCCATATCCTTCACTCATTATATGTTCATCCAAATACTTTTTCTGGAATCCAACAAAAAAATTTTTTTGTTGTTTTTTTGTTTTGTTTTGTTTTGTTTTAATTTACAATCTTATGTGTCTTGAGTGAGCATTGACTTTGTGTCTTTCCTAACAGATGACCATGAAGTCTGACACAGGTTGCTTAGCAACTGCTTTATGCCCAGAAGTAGACATAACTCTTTGATATACTCACTGTGTGTATTTCTCTTGATTTATTTCATTTGTGTTTAACATGGTAGATCAAACGGAATCATTAGAATCCTACCAATACCCGCAAGGATAGAAAAGTTTCTAGTTCACTTTAAGCTAAGTACTTGGAGATCAAAACAGCTTAAGCGTCACCACAGAACAGTACCAAAGAGTAAAAGAACAATAAAGTACACTGCACTGGCTTCCAAGGACATGGTGTGTGCATTCTCATCAGTGCTAGCACCAGGATGTTCTTTGAGACTTGAGAAGAATTCTCAGCACTGTTATTGTAAACCTTATGTTTTGCTAAATGATAAAGGATTATATATTTTTCATCATGTTATTTTCTAAAAGTCTTTGATACCCTGAAGGACAATCCATTGTTTCAATGCATGATAAAGTATAATTCATCATACTGCAAGAACAATACTAATCACCCCTCTTGTTTGCATCAACCATCACTCTTCAAACCTCAGTGTATCTGATCTAATCTGAGCTCATTTATATTATTCATGACTTGTGTGTATAGAAAGAAGTCAACTAAATTCGCAGTAATATTGTACCTCAGAAAAATAATCCACACCCAAGGGTCTCTGGTCCAAAACTCAAAAGTGAAGAACTTAAAAGCTTTTAAAATATAATCTTAGGCTTGGAAGATGAGGTTAATATTAAGATGTCATGAATATGAAAACTTAGACTATCTATCTGCAAGGGTAAAAATTAGAGAGCATTTTAATACATAAAATTTCTGTAAGCCTATTACTTTTGGAACAAGTTTAAAATTTTTAGTGTCCTGAAAACTTGAAAAAAAAAATGTATACCCAACCAAATAGCACATAAAAAAACCTTTTGAAATTGTAAGAAGTCAATTTTAAAACCATAAAGGTATAAAAATAATAACATCAAGACAAATTTTACCCCAGTTACAAGAGTAATATTCAAGGGGCAATTTGATTTAGAAAATCACCCACGTCTATGAATTCAAGAGTAAATAAATTACAGCAATTCACACAGAGTAGTACAGATAAATAAATTTAACAAACTTTAAGAGACTACTTGGCTGCAGTTTTTGTTCCTTTTTTCCTTTTGTTAGTGATGCAAATCTCTATGTACTGATATTTAAAGTTTCCCCAAATGAACTGTAAACAAAGTGGAGGGTAGAACAGTGGGCATACTACATTTGTGTTTATGATTATAATATCACATATATGTAACATATATTCTGTGCATACATTACATATATGTGTTATTATTTTATTATATTAAAAAAAGAAAAAGAAAGGGCTAAAAACATTGGTATATATTGAAGGCTCTGGGTAATTAATGCAATAAAGAAATTCGACTAACTTTGACCAGAAAATCATTTTCACACATCCAACTATTAAAATTCCTTGTAACTGGTATATCATTAATTATATTATATTTTATTACATTATTTTATTATATTAAAATACTGCAACAGGAATACAGGAACTAACAACAAGTTTTACCTTTGGGAACTGAAAAGTGTAAGTGGACATGAGATTTATTTTTTCACTGTATATCCAGGCAAACCATCTTAATAAGAAAATTTTTCTTTTTAGTCTGCTCACATGTGATGACAGAGACAGAAGGGCATACAGTTCCTTTTACTTACTGAATTAGAAAGAATGCATAACACATGGTGCTCACTAGATCTCAAGAGTTGCACAGGTTTATCAAAAAAGACTGACTTGCAATAATAAAGCAAGGAACCAACAGAAGAAAATTAGATTATGTGATTTACAGTCCAATCTTCCATCCACTAACCCAGATGTTAGCAAAGAGAATTAATAAGACTTCAAAATATTAAAGAATAGTACTTTCCTATGAAAGATTATTTTTCTTAGATCTGAAACCTGGCTTTTCACAATTCTAACAACAGAGGAAATTTTAATAAGGAATTATCATGCAAATCAACCCAAATCAATGCCAAAAACTAAACCTTTTTTTAAGTGAATTTTCATAATGCCATAGCACAATGAATGTTTCATACAATAAAGAGAGAAAGGTCTACAGCAATGCTTCCAAAGAACACCACTCCCATTAAAAGCCATCACATAAAAGTGTTCCACAGTTAAGTAAGTTAAGGATACCATATACTATGTTTCTAAAAAGAGAAAGAGGAGGAGGAGGAGGAGGAGGAGGAGGAGGAGGAGGAGGAGGAGGAGGAGGAGGAGGAGGAAAAGGAAAGCAAGAGAAAGAAAAAGAAAAGAAAGGACTAAAAACATTGGTATATATTGAAGGCTCTGGGTAATTGACAATAAAGAAATTCAATTAAATTTGACCAGAAAATCATTTTCACACATACAACTATTAAAATTCCTCGTAACTAGTACTTCATTGATTCCCTTTGGGGGAAACACTGCTCTAAGAATATAGAAAGCAAATTGATGACCTTTCCAAAGAGGGAAAAATTCCCTTTTCAATGAATCAGTAAGATAAATATTAAGACTATGACTAAATCAATTGGTCTGATCTCATTGGACATATTTAATTATTTGATAAGGTATTTCAATAAATTTTGTGAATAATTAAGCTATCTTAATCTATACCCTATCATACCACTCTGTTTTGTTTCCGTAGTATTTATCATACCAGTTTTTTAAATTTATTTGTTATTGTCTATCCCCACTGTTATCTAAGCTCCATAACAGTTGCACTCTTTCCTGTCTTACTCAATGCTTCATCTCCAGTACTGTGAACAGCATTAAAATATCATTTTAGGGGTTGATGCGTAGCTCCATGGTAGAGTACTTGTCTAGCATGTGCAAGGTCTTGGGTTCAATAACCAGGAACCACAAAAACAAAAAGTCGTTTTAGGTTCATACCAGCTTCTCAATAAATGCTGGCAAACAATTAGAATAAATCTAATTCTTTTCCCTAAGTCAAAAGAGTATATCCCACTTTGTTTCCCCAGACATTAGTGGTTAAAAGAATATTTTGTTCTTATTTATTAGCTGTGTTGCCATGAATAGGTCAACTAACTATGTCACTTATCTCCTTAGCAATAATAAAATTGTTAAGACAATGAGTGAATATACAGAAAGTATTTAGAAGAGTGCAAAGCACTCCATAACTGTTGGCAATAATAATAATTATAATAAAGTTTTCTAAGAAAAAAGCCTTTGATTCAAATGAGCTGAAGAAATACCATACTTACAAGGTTAAACAGACATTTTACTGCATTTTTCAGAGTTTTTATTGTGAAGTTAATATGATTTTGTGAATCAATAAAAAGCAGGCACAGATGGAATTGTTCCAATACTTGACCTAAAATGTCTTTCATAGAACACATTACTATCCCCTAGATTTCTGTCACTCCCTACAATACAGCTTGGGAAGAACGCAATTAGAACTTTTTGCCTAACATAAACATGTAGAAGGACCTTGCTCCACCCACCCCAGCACACACACGTTCCTGTGACTGGTAAACTAGAAAAAAATGAGTGGATGCAAAAGATACTTTTATGAGGGCCTAATTTATTTACTACCAGTCTCTCTTACCTTTAGCTCTGGAAATTGGGAATGCTTTGCATGTCTCTGTTGCCTTTCCTTGAGGTCCCCTGATTTCACTTATCACGTTAGCAGCTGGACAGATTTACATGACACCAAAACCTGAGCTCCCATTTTCAGACTTCTCTACCCTGGAGCTAACTTGGGACTGTAGCTTGAGCCTTGTCTTCCAGCCACCTTTTCTTGCACAAGATCTAAGTTAATATTCTTTATCATAGTGTTTCCAGTCAATGAGACTTCAAAGGATTAAAGAGAATTTTGCCATGATCAAAAGACTAAAGTTGTAGTAAAAGAAAGAAAATGTGAAGGTCTTTCACCTAACAAGTGTCTACATAAGTGAAAAGGATTAAGGGTTGATTTTTTAATGCCATTTAGAGGAAAAGAGTTTTTATTTAAACATAGATCCAGACAGAATCAGAATCCCAGGGGCCAATGAAGATACCTCTTAACAAGAGGGATAGGAGAGCAACAGAGATGAATCCGAGCATGGCTGTGTGGAGTGGTGAAACAGCAGACCTGAATGGGAACTTCAGAATTACCAGTACCCAGATGTTGATCGTCTCTGAGTTTCTATATACCCATCTACAAAATTATAAAATTCTATATAAATAATATTCATTGGGCAATAATAACAAGGAACTGGCACTAATCTCAATACTTTACAGGGATTAACTCATTCATTCCTCATGCCCTTGACCCTAATCAAGGACCACCAGGAACACACTCATAGTCAAACAAGGTTGGGTTTATTGACTTGTAAAAGAAAGACCATACAACATAGAAAGCCACATGGCATCTCAGGGAGTAGGTGTTAGAAAGGACTAGGATTTGGACATTTGTTTCAGTGATTAGGGAGAGTTCATGGAAGTGGAACATTGCTCTAGATTTGAAACTCCCATAATTAGGGTAATTCTATAACTGGCTTTCTAATAATTTTAATCTAGAAGGCAACCACAGTTAAAATTAGATTTGTAATTGGTAAAGAAGTTACAGTCATTCATTTCAATCAGGAGAGGAGAATACTTGGTCATTTTTGTGGTTTAGGCAATGTTCTCATTTTTTTCTGTGTTCAGATATGATTTTAGAATGGGTGGTCAAGTTGTTTTGATTCATTGCAATTGCAGACTGACCTTCTCTAACACAGATGCTCTATGACCTTATTTATGTTCAGCAAGCAAATATCACATCCCAGTCACCAATGTCAAGCCAGCTTCTAGCAACACCAAGGTCTAGCTGATACAGCCAGGCCAAGTCCTGAATGCAGATGCTACTTCCTTTTTCACTCACAGAATCCTGTTGGATAGTCTTTATTGATCTAGATCCCTGTATTTTAATTGACAAAATATGATGCATATTTATCACGTACAACGTGATGTTTCAAAATATGCATGCATTGGAGAATTGCTAAATCAAGTTATTTAATATATGTACTAACTCATATACTTTTTTTGGAGGGTGAGAACACTTAAAAATCTATTCTCTAAGCAATTTTCAAAAACAAAATTAATTGCTGGGCACGAGCGTGCACATTCCTGTAATCCCAGAAACTCCCAGAAATGGGAGGCTGAGGAAGGAGAATCACATGTTCAAGGGCAGCCTGGGCAACTTAGTGAGACCCTGTCTCAAAATAAAAAATAAAAAAGGCTGGGGGTATAGTTCAAATCTGTAGAAGTCAGAAGCTATCTGTAGGTCCTCAGGGTCTGTAGGAGACCTGGAGCTATTTTCAATTTTTCAAAATCATAATATAATTAATATTTTTGTTTACAGTGAATCTACATTAACTACTAGAATTTTTTATTTGGTTGAAATTCATCATCTCAGGGTAGTGTTATTGCTGAACCCAAGTTCAGCAGTTGCATGTGTTTCTAATTAATTTAAAATGAAAAACATAATTATCATTGAAAGAATGATTTTGGTGGTGAACAGTAGACAAAATTTTTATAATGTTGAATCACTAGAGAGAAAAACAATAATTAAAAGAACGCTTGGCAATGAAAAGGTCAAGGACCACTCATACCAAAAAATAGCTATATTTCCAGCTTTAAAAATCAATTTGACTATGCATTACTTCTAATCATGTTTTGAAATTTTTTGTATTTGATTAGATGAAAAAGCAGATTCAACTTTGTTTTCAAACAGCTTATAGTCATTTGATATTTTTAAATGTCTACATTTTACATTTCTTCCTTTGTAATCATAAAAAAGTAAATTGTCAAAAAATATTTATAATATAGCAAGAATAAACAGCATCCTCAAATTTATCCACTAATATTATCCTAAAATAAAGTTTAAATAGTAATAACTCTAATTCAAATTAAATTAGATACATTTAAAAGAAATTTTAAAATAAATCAAAATAATTTTAATCACACAGTGATTGTTGAAGAAAAAGAATGAACTTTTTAAAAAATATATTTATTTTTTAGTTTTAGGTAGACACAATATCTTTATTTTACATTTTTGTGGTGCTAAGGATCAAACCCAGTGCCTCACGTATGCTAAGCAAGCACTCTACCACTGAGCCCAAGCCCCAGCCCAAGAATAAACATTTTGATAATTTGTTTATCATAATCTAGTACTTCAGAATTCAAAACTACAAATTCTGGTTATAGAAATTGCAAATACCCCTAAGATACTTTAAAAAGTTTTCCTACATCCATGAACCAAAGGGTCAACAACTAAAGATTTTAAGATACAATAATGATTTTTTAAAATTCTTCCACAAAATCTTTAAAGATTTTACAAAAACATGCCTTAGTCTATTTTTTAAAGGATCAAAGAATCCTAGAAACCTTGTTCCAAAAGGTCAAGTATTCTGCCTTCCGTTCTTCATATATGTACAAAGGGTTTGAAACACTCCCGGGCAGCCACATTAGGGCAGTTATAGAGACTAAGCAAGTAATGATGCAGGACTGTTATCCCACTCAGTCTACACAGTGTTACTGGTTTATGGTTTTGATTAAACTAATTACAAAGCAACCTGGTCCTAGAATTTTCGATATCTTACATATCTTAAAATTCATTCCATCCCCAACCCTCTAATTTGTCCAGGTATACCAGAGGCCCAAGAAAGGGACACAACTTGCTCACAGTCATATGCTAGTTTGTAGAGACTTAGAATCCACTCTCAGGACTCCTGACCAGTGTTCTACTAGAAACTGTCATACTGAAATGTGGCCCCTCCTATAGCTTTGGAACCACCCACTTTTTTGTGCCCTTCCCATTTGTTGTTCCCTTGTTACTCTTCTGTGTGGCCTCTTTTAATGGACGGTCTGCTCAGATGTCAGATGATGTCAGAGTCAAGTTATCACACCCTTCCCACATCCACAGTTCTTCACACATATCTAGCTTCCTGAATATGGCACGTCAAACTTGACCACAACTTGAACTCTACCCTTTCCTTCAGTGGATACCTCGTAGCCCACGGCTTTTGGTTTACACTTGGTAATTCTTCCTAGTCTTCAAAGGTTTGTTTCAATCCTCCGAAAGGTCCAAGGGAAGTACACGTTATGCCATTCAATCTTTATGGCACTCTTGGTATTTGTTTATCCATTGGCTTCTCAAGTTACTGAATAGAACCTTTATTGAAGACTTCTTGAACCCAAATTTTTGTCTCTGCCAGGAACAGATGGTTCCCAGACCTGGACAATGTCTTCAGTCTATTCAAGTTAATGCTTTCCCTGCCTGTTCCTGGCTTCTGCTGCCCTCTAGCAGCCATTAGTAGCATAGCAGGATGAAACAAAGTCATATTTTCACTGAATTAAGTAAACAGATTGTTTTAGCATTATGCACCTACATTCCCACCCCAGCCACCAAAAAAACATATAATCAGTGACATATAATCAGTGCCACTGTTCTGTGATTGCCCTGTCCCTATGTTTGAATCAGAATCCATCTTTAAAGTTAGAATTGTCACGAGGATAATAATAATGCCTACACAAGCAATAGGCAAGTTTATACATAAATTTATTTGCCCAACTCTGATGACCATCAGTGATTCCTGTCAAAATCAATTCTTTCAGCCTCCCACCTTCACAATTAAAACCCTTACATATGAACATTTCAAAAAGAATAAGTGATAAAAACAGTCTAAATGTTCAACAATCAGGAGTTACTTACATAAATTTTGGTATGCCCTTCAATGGCATATTTTGTGACTATTAAAAAAATGTTTTCTAAAGTTTCCAAAACTAGAAGGAAATTAAAATGCAATATTTAGTACAACAGCTGAACATGGGTTTTTTATTGTTGTTGTTGTTTTAACATTTTTTAAGTTGCATGTGGACATAATGCCTTTATTTTTATGTGGTGCTAAGGATGGAATCCAGTGCCTCAATGGGCTAGGCAAGCGCTGTACCACGGAGCTACATTGGACACGCCCAATTTCAAGGGAAAGATTTTTTTTTAAAGAATGATTGTAAGATATCAGTAATAGAGAAAGAAGGAAAGGGGGTAGTCTGAAATGTTAATGATGGCTAATATTTATGTTATCTATAAGCACAAGTTACAGTCCACAGTATAAAATCTGATTTTGTGGATTCTGAACTGTGGATCACTCATGCCTGACTATGGAACTGGGATAGTTAGATCTCTGAAAAGAGCTGTTGTGGTCCATGCAGTTCATCACAGTGACGATGGCATCTTCATAGCCCAAGACACAGGTCATAATAGTGTGAGAGGAAGAAATGTTACAATGGCAAGACAAGCTAGAGATGTAGCCACTCTCTCCTGTTACCCAGAGTTTGAAAGACCATCTTTTCTTGCAAATGATTTATATATAGGTAGCTCCTAAAGTGAGTTACAAAATGTTCTAATGCTTTGAGCATGTAGAATCTTGAGTGATTTACATGAGTTATATGAACTTTTTACACTAAATATGACCTTTTGTATAACCAGGCTGATAAGATTGGTCAATCTATTTATACAAACAACACTTGACATTATCATAGAGGGGAAATTATGTTATCACTCATCATAAATATGCTTAAGATTTCCTATTTATAGTCAATTTACTTCTAGAAAGTTTGTACCAGTTGTCACGAAGCAGTGTGAGTTGCATAAACAGGCTTCAGGCTGTGTACATTTTCTAGCATACTTACTAAATATCTATGACTTTCTTTCTTTCAATAAAAGGAAAGAGTGTAGCCAGGCACAGTGGCACATGCCTGAAATCCCAGCCAGTCTCAAATCTGAAGCAGCAGGATCATTAGTTCACCTTTGGCTACTTAGCCAAACCTTGTCTCAAAATAAAAAATAAAAGGTCTGGGGATGTAATTCATTGGTAGAGCAACAGTGGGTTTAATCCCCAGTGCTGCCAAAAAGAGGCTGGGTGGGTAATTAGAATAATTGTTCTTATATTATTGTTGTAAATAAATCCTTTTCAAATGTTTGTTTTTTTCTCATTGTGAGTAACAAATTTCTTGCACATATAGTACACTATGTCAAGAAATTTGCTACTCTCAGCGAGGACCAAATGCCTACAGCCAGGGCAAGTGCTGCTGCCCTGGAGTGAGCAGTGACTAAACACAATTGTGATCCTTTGATTTTCTTTTCAGAAATGTTTTGATTCTAGGAAGTCTCGGATAATGACAGTGCTTCCTTTTTCCTGGTGGCAAGAGGAGGAAGCAAAGCAGAAAAGAATGTCCACAAACTGTCACCACCAAGTATAACCACCTGCCTCCTTCTGTGTTCACATACTCTGCCTTCTCCTATACTACTACAGATGCATTTTCCATGTTCTTAAAAAGGTTAATCCTCTCCAGGTGTCTACCAGACTCTATTCACTGTCACCTATGAAAGGCTCCTGTTTATGTTCTCCTCTCTACTGGATCTTTTCCATCTGCACCAAAACGTACTTTAATATTTCCCAACTTTGCAAAATAAACTCTCTTGACCCTACTTTCTATGCCACCCCTCACTGCTGTCTATATCAGAAGTCTTCTGAAACATGGCCAGGACCTTGCCGTTTGCAGTTCTATTTTTCCCATTCTCTTTGGCACCCCATTCCAGTCAAGTTTATGTTCCCTCCACTCCACTGAGCCAGCTCTCTTCAGCCATGACCTCCACATTGCTATATCTCAGTTTTTATCTTACAAGATAAGAATCTTAATATCCTTACCCAAACATGCTTTTCCCACAGGCTGTTCCATATCAATAAATGGCAACCATCCTACCAGTCAGTGAAACTGTGGAATTACTATTGGCTCTTTGGTTTTTATATTCTATATCTAATGGTCACAAATCCCATCAGCTATATCTTCAAAATATGCCCGAAATCTAACCAGTTTTTATCACCTCTACAGCTACCATACTTTGTCTAATTTTCTTTCTGATTAATAGTATCTTGGCTATACTTGTTTCAACTTCCCTCTCCCCCACTCCCGGCTACCACACACATACATGGTGTATTTGCAAGACAGAAGCCAGTGTAATTCTTTAAAACCACATGTCACATCATATCATTAAACTACTCAAAATCCTCCTGTGGTATTCCAGCTCACTTAAAGTAAAAGCCAAGATACAATATTTTACAAAGCTCCACAGAGTTTCATCCCCTAGCACCTGCCTGACCTCCTCTACTCCTCTCTCCCATGCTCATGGCACTTCAGTGATGGTGGCCTCCCTTCTTTTAACATATGGGGTACCTTTATTCTTCAGAGCCCTTGCACATGTTGTTCCCTATACCTCGTATATTTATTCTTCCCCAAATACCCACATGACCCATTTTCTCCCTCATATCTATAATCTCAAATATAATATTTGCAAAATGTTACCCTACTCTTCCATTTAAGCTTGCAAATCCATATTTTCCCTGCCTTCCTAAATAATTAAGTTCCAAAAGCCCAGCAAGATAGTCATCCTTGCAAAGTGGGGATGGGAGTGATAGTCTTGTGCATTGTGTCAGAGTCTATGAAGTGAGAAGGCCAACAGCACAGGAAGCACTGGCAAAGGAAACTTGAAACAGGATGTTGGAGCCTAACTAGGATAAAGCAGGCAGAAAGAGAAGAGCTCAGCCCTAAAGACGAAAGGGGTTGGCAGCAGAAACAGAACACTGATTCCACCCAGAGAGGATTCATCTAATATGTAAATATGTTAAGGGTAATGGCAGCCAAATTTCTCACTGTAGGAAAGGAGAGTTACAAATATGGAAAGAGAAGACTAGAATGACACCTGTGGTGGTGCTGGATTGGAATTGGATGCGACAGCACTGAACTCATGCTTTCAGTATACATAGTTAAAAAATTGATTATATATTTAAATATGTATGCATTTATACACATTACCCTAGCTTTGTCCACCAAGAAGATATGGAAGCAGAAATACTCCATTAATAGCAGGCATACCTAGCATTCAGAACTTGGTTTCCAAGTATCAAATATCATTTTTTACTTAAGGGATCCAGAGATCCTTGAGAAATGGCTGATCCCAGGAGTATGACAGAAATATTATAAGCTTGATATGTGTGCCAGAAAAAATAAAGGAAGAGTTCAAAATGACACACGTATCAGTTTAAAATGGCACCCACTGCCAAATTCAAGGAGATATGAACCTCAAATTTAACAATACTAAAAATATTAACCCAGTAAATAAAATAAAGCCCATAAATTCCTCCTGATACAAATTTTAAAATAATAAATGAAGATATTTTTCCCTTTAGTAGAATGATGGTTGATAAATGGAATGGACCATCATAGTAATAATCAACCACATCATCCACAAATATTACAATTAGAAGATGAGAGCTGATATGGCATAGGAAAGTTACATACTCTCAAAATACCTCCCCATAAGATAATGTTTAATTGCAAAGGAAACAAACAGAGTAACTTGGATTTGGCAAAGAATATGGCAAAGAATATCCTAGATTTGGCAAAGAATATCCTAGATATGACACCAAAGTCATGAAAACCAAAAGAAAGATAATTGGATTTCATCAAAATTACACTGTCTTGTGCCTCAAAGGAAATCATCAAAAAAGTGAAACCACAACTCCCAAAATGGAAGAAGACATTTGGATATCTGATAATGAACTCATGTTTTTATCAGCTTTTTTGCTGCTGTGACTGAAAGACCCAATTAGAACAATTTTAGAGGAGGAAAAGTTTATTAGAGAGCTCACAGTTTCAGAAGCCTTAGTACATAAGAAGGCTCCATTCCTTGGGGCTTGAGATGAGGCAGAACATCATAGCAGAAGAATGTGGCAGAAAGAACCAGCTCACAAGGTAACCAGAAAGGGGGGGGGGGGGGGGAGAGAGAGAGAGAGAGAGAGAGAGAGACTCCACTCTCCAGATACAAAATATATATACCCCATAGACATGCTCCCAATGAACCACTTCTTCCAGCCACATCCCACCTGCCTTTAGTTACCATTAGGGATTAATTCTCTGATTAGATTAAGGCTATAACCCAATCATTTCTCCTCCAAATCTTCTTGCATTGTCTCACACACGAGCTTCTGGGGGCCATCTCATATCCAAACCATAAAATAATAATAATAAAAAAAAACTTCTGTGTTTGAATGAACAATTTTTTTACCTCTCCTACCAAAGTCATTAAAGTTTTCAACATCCATAGAGCAAATTTAAGACAACATGCTTTATTGAATCACCTATTGATGTTTTTAAATGTACACTGAGGGAAAAGTATAGAAAATTTCCATATGAAACAGTAGAATTAATATGAATTCTTACATTTTTATATTTTCTTATTACTCATACAACCTCTATAATGTTGTTAAATGAATGTCAGAATATTATGGGAGGCAAAGGAAAATTCAGCATAAGAATTTAAGTCTTACAGTTAGAAGTATAAAGATTCATTCCAACTTCACCAATTATTAGCACAATAATCTTGGACACATTATTTAACCTTTCTAAGTCTTTTTTTTTCTTTTTTTTTTAATTTTTTATTGTGGGTTGTTCAAAACATTACAAATTTCTTGACATATCATATTCCACACTTTGATTCAGGTGGGTTATGAACTCCCACCTTCACCCCATACACAGATTGCAGAATCACATCAGTTACACATCCATTGATTTACATATTGCCATACTAGTGTCTGTGGTGCTCTGCTGCCTTTCCCATCCTCCACCATCCCCCCTCCCCACCTCTCCCCTCCCCTCCCCTACTCTATCTCTACCCCCTCCACTGTATAACCCTGAGGGTCTCCTTCCATTACCATGCAATTTCCCTTCTCTCTCCCTTTCCCTCCCACCTCTCATCCCTGTTAAATGTTAATCTTCTTCTCCTGCTCTTCGTCCCTACTCTGATCTTAGTTACTCTCCTTATATCAAAGAAGACATTTGGCATTTGTTTTTTAGGGATTGGCTAGCTTCACTTAGCATAATCTGCTCTAATGCCATCCATTTCCCTGCAAATTCTATGATTTTGTCATTTTTTAATGCAGAGTAATACTCCATTGTGTATAAATGCCACATGTTTTTTATCCATTCATCTATTGAAGGGCATCTAGGTTGGTTCCACAGTCTTGCTATTGTGAACTGTGCTGCTATGAACATCGATGTAGCAGTGTCCCTGTAGCATGCTTTTTTTAGGTCTTTAGGGAATAGACCGAGAAGGGGAATAGCTGGGTCAAATGGTGGCTCCATTCCCAGCTTTCCAAGAAATCTCCATACTGCTTTCCAAATTGGCTGCACCAATCTGCAGTCCCACCAGCAATGTACAAGTGCACCCTTTTCCCCACATCCTCTCCAGCACTTGTTGTTGTTTGACTTCCTAATGGCTGCCAATCTTACTGGAGTGAGATGGTATCTTAGGGTGGTTTTGATTTGCATTTCTCTGACAGCTAGAGATGGTGAGCATTTTTTCATGTACTTGTTGATTGACTGTATGTCCTCCTCTGAGAAGTGTCTGTTCAGGTCCTTGGCCCATTTGTTGATTGGGTTGTTTGTTCTCTTATTGTCTAATTTTTTGAGTTCTTTGTATACTCTGGATATTAGGGCTCTATCTGAAGTGTGAGGAGTAAAGATTTGTTCCTAGGGTGTAGGCTCCCTATTTACCTCTCTTATTGTTTCTTTTGCTGAGAAAAAACTTTTTAGTTTGAGTAAGTCCCATTTGTTGATTCTAGTTATTAACTTTTGTGCTATGGGTGTCCTATTGAGGAATTTGGAGCCCGACCCCACCGACTGTAGATAGTAGCCAACTTTTTCTTCTATCAGACGGCGTGTCTCTGATTTGATATCAAGCTCTTTGATCCATTTTGAATTCACTTTTGTGCATGGCGAGAGAAAGGGATTCAGTTTCATTTTTTTGCATATGGATTTCCAGTTTTCCCAGCACCATTTGTTGAAGATGCTATCCTTCCTCCATTGCATGCTTTTAGCCCCTTTATCAAATATAAGATAGTTGTAGTTTTGTGGATTGGTTTCTGTGTCCTCTATTCTGTACCATTGGTCCACCCGCCTGTTTTGGTACTAGTACCATGCTGTTTTTGTTACTATTGCTCTGTAGTATAGTTTGAAGTCTGGTATCGCTATACTGCCTGATTCACACTTCCTGCTTAGCATTCTTTTTGCTATTCTGGGTCTTTTATTTTTCCATATGAATTTCATGATTGCTTTCTCTATTTCTACAAGAAATGCCGTTGGGATTTTGATTGGCATTGCATTAAACCTATAGAGAACTGCTAAGAGCCAAGTATATGATGCATGGCATTTTTAGTCTAAAGGTGACGCCAGCTAGCCATTGAGATGATATGATTATGTTAAGATTTGCATTCATATGGATATTGGACTCCTGCTGTTCACCTAGGCAGGCTACGGGACTCCTGGAGAGTTCCCATTGGTTGGGGAAGTACAGTAGGAGGGAGTTCCGGGGGAGGAGCTCTCTCTGCGGGTCCGGGAGGAGGCCGCGTGGGTGGAAAAAATCTTCCCGGGCGCGTACCGGACATTGGCGGCAGTTTCAAAAAATAAACTTTGTTCCTGCTTGAGTGGCTCGTGATTTTGTGCCCAGCCAGACTGCGGCAACTGGCGGCCCGCACGGGGAACGCCTGAAGCTTGGAGGTGAGTAAAATTGCTCGCCCCTGAGGGAAGGCAACAAAATGGGTGACCATTTCAAAAAACAATGTGTTCTCGTTTTGATTTATCTTGTTTTTGTTTCAAGCTGCCTATCCCTAGAATTTTCTCAGGCAAACTGGGAAAATTGGTTGGCTCAAGGTTTGAAGTTATTCGGCCCTGAGAAAGAGAAAATTGATACAACTATTCTTTGTTCGGTTTTTGTTTCATTCTGTTTCGGTTTTGTTTTATGCTATCTTATTGGGTTGCGTTACCTTTATAGTAGATTAGAAACTAGTAAAAAACAAACCGAAAGACTGTTAAGTAAATTGTTAGAGGTCCAGACTATGGTAGAAAACATGTTAGGTCAAGCGAAAGAGAAGGTCTCTCAAGCTAGTCAGACAGAGGAAGATTTGAAGAAAGAAAGCTTAGAGGAAAAACAACCATCAGGCGGGGAATTACAACAGGAGGCTGCTACTAACCCCGTTCTGTCACCAGAGGGCGTAATTCAACCAACAGCTCCATCTACAGCTGAGCGGCCCTCAACTCCCGAAGTTGATGGACGGAATCCTGAGGCAGGACCCCAAAGATTAGCATGCCCTGTACTTGAGCAGGCAGGAGGGCAACGAATTCACCGTGCTTTAGATTTCAAAACAGTGAAGCAATTAAAGGAGGCTGTAACAACCTACGGGCCGCAAGCACCCTTCACTGTGAGCATGGTCGAATCCATTACCAACTTAGACATGACGCCAGCAGATTGGGCTAACATGTGTCGATCTGTGCTAAATGGAGGACAATATTTGTTATGGAAGGTTGCCAATGAGGAATTTTGCATGGAGACAGCTAGGCGAAATGCAACAGCCGGTTACCCTCAAAGAAATCTAGAGATGTTATTAGGAAAAGGACCTTATGAGGGTCAACGGCAACAAATTGAATATGATCCTGGCGTATACGCACAAATTGCTGCAGACGCAGTTAGGGCATGGAAAACTTTACAGGGGCATGGAGATTTACAAGGACAATTATCTAAGGTAATTCAAGGAGCTAATGAACCTTACGCTGAAAGTGTAGATAGGCTTATTCAGACAGCATCTAGAGTATTTGGAGATACAGAACAGGCAATGCCATTTATAAAACAACTGGCTTATGACCAAGCAAATCGTTGCTGCAGAGAGGTCATCAGACCATGGAAACATGAAGATTTAAACACATATATTAAATTATGTAGAGACATTAATGAACAAGGACAAGTCTTAGCAGCAGTACAACAGGCTTTAGATGCCAGGCCAAAAACATGCTATAATTGTGATCAAACAGGACATTTTAAAAGGAGTTGCCCCATAGGAGGAGGGTTTAACAAGGCTAGGTATCAAAGGAATAGAATACCGGGTATTTGCCCACGATGCCGTAGAGGGAAACATTGGGCTAATGAATGCCGTTCTCAAACCACCATAGAAGGTATTCCGTTATCAAAAAACAGACAAGGACCAAGTGTTTACCCACGATATCGTGGAGAAAAACATCAGGCTCCATTGCCAAAAAACGGACTGGAGGGCCCAATGCTCCGGGGCCCAAAACCACAAATATACGGGGCAGTGGAGGAACCCAGCAACACCATCAAGGTAGTGCCCAGGACGCATTATCCATTAAATCCCTCATCAGACAAACTAGAGGGAGCGCAGGGTTGGACATCTGCGCCTCTGCCAGAGCAGTACTAACTCCAGAGATGGGAGTTCAAATCATTCCCACAGGAGTAAAAGGACCTCTTCCCCAAGGAACAGTAGGCTTATTATTGGGACGCAGTTCTTCAACACTAAAAGGACTTATGATAAGTCCTGGGGTAATTGATCCCGATTATGAAGGTGAAATAAAAATTATAGCTAGTTCTCCAAGAGGTATATCAGTAATTTCACCAGGAGATAGAATAGCACAGTTATTAATAATACCCAGCCTACATGATAAATTTTCCAGTCGTACTGTAGAAAGAGGTTCCAGGGGATTAGGCTCCACAGGTGTAGATTGGGCTATGCTGTCTTTAAATCTAGATTCTCGCCCATTGCTAAAACTAAATATTCAAGGACATGACTTTAATGGGCTACTTGATACAGGTGCAGACCTTAGCATAATATCTCGTCAAGAATGGCCAAAACACTGGCCATTACAACAAGCCACTCAAACGCTTCGAGGCCTAGGAGTGGCAACTAATCCCCATAGAAGTGCAATGGTATTAGATTGGAAGGATCCTGAAGGATGTGAAGGAACTATACAGCCCTATGTATTGGATCATCTTCCTATAAATTTATGGGGACGATATGTCCTAGATCAATTAGGTTTGACATTAACAAATAACATCAATCCTAATGCGCCCACTACTAGGGCTAGACAAGGCTTTAGGAAAGAAGAAAGATTAAGAGAACAAGAACAAGGTATGACAGCACCAATTCAAATAGATCAAAAAACAAATAGACATGGATTGGGTTTTCAGAAAGGGCCACTGAGACAATCAAAATTACTTGGAAATCAGAAAGACCAGTGTGGGTTCCTCAGTGGCCCCTGACTAAAGAAAAGATACAAATAGCCCATGACCTGGTCAAACAACAATTAGCGGAGGGACATATACAACCTTCCGTATCTCCCCATAATACTCCCATTTTTGTCATTAAAAAGAAATCTGGTAAATGGAGATTATTACAAGATTTAAGAGCCATTAATAATGAGATGGTTATTATGGGACCTGCTCAATCAGGGATTCCCCAATTGTCTGCTTTACCAAAAACCTGGTATGTTTTAGCTATAGATATTAAAGATTGTTTTTTTTCAATTCCAATTCATCCCGAGGATAGTCCACATTTTGCATTTACTATCCCTGCACTAAATCATGAAGGTCCTGATCAGAGATATGAATGGAAAGTACTCCCTCAAGGGATGGCTAATAGTCCAACTATGTGTCAAATTTATGTTAACAAAGCAATCCAGCCACTTAGAAATCAAAATCCTGAACTACAAATATTTCACTATATGGATGATGTGTTATTGGCACATAAAGATAAAAACACATTGCTAGAATGTTATGCCACACTTACAAATTTATTAAAAAATTATAATCTAGAGATAGCGATAGATAAAGTACAATTAAATCTTCCAATTAATTATTTAGGGGTTTTATTATCCTCAACCATGGTCCGTCCACCCAAAATTCAAATACGAGTAGATCAACTCAAATCACTTAACGACTTTCAAAAGTTATTAGGAGACATAAATTGGATAAGGCCTTATCTAGGCATACCAACAGGAGAGTTGGGACCTTTATTTGATATTCTAAAAGGTCCATCAGATCCAAATTCACCCCGCATGTTGACGCCTGAAGTAAGAAAGGCATTAAAAATCATTGAAACATATATGGAAAATATGCATTTGGATAGAATTGATATAAGTTTGCCTTTATTATTTATTGTACTGCCAACAAAAAATATACCTACAGGAGTATTCTGGCAAGAAGGTCCATTATTGTGGATACATTTATCTTATTCTCCTAATACTATTCTTACTAGGTATCCTGAGGCTGTAGGACAATTAATACTCAAAGGAATAAAAGCAGCCAAGGGAGTGTTTGGGATTTCTCCCAATAAAATTATTACTCCATATACTATAGATCAAATTGATGAGTTAGCTAATGAGTTAAATACTTGGGCAATAATCATGTGTAAATCTAATGTTTCATTTGATAATCACTTACCGTCTAATCCTTTGTTGTCTTTTTGGTCTAAACATCCTGTAGTTTTTCCAAAGATGACAAAAAAAAACCCTATCATGAATGCTCCAAATATATTCACTGATGGGTCAAATAATGGTACAGCAGCAGTAGTTACCCCTGATCAAACTTTTACATTTTTAGTACCCAAACAATCAGCTCAAAAGGTAGAGCTTAATGCAGTATTACAAGCTTTTATGATGTTTAAAAATTCTGTATTTAATTTATTTTCTGATAGTCAGTATGTAGTTAATGCTATAGTATCCCTTGAAGATGCTGGTAGGATTTCCCCTTCTTCTACTGTTTTCTCTTTGTTTTCTACTATACAAAGTCTAATCTGGGACAGAAAAGATCCATTCTTTATAGGACATATCAGGGCACATACAGGATTGCCTGGAGCCCTTAGTTTGGGCAATGAGTTAGCAGATAAAACTACACATGACATACATATTTTCTCCACAATAGAAGAAGCTATAAATTTTCATAAAAGGTTCCATGTCAATGCTAATACTTTACAAAAGCGTTTTAAAATAACTAAAGAACAAGCCCGACATATAATAAAACAATGTCAAAATTGTGTGACATTTTTACCACAAGTTAATCTTGGAGTCAATCCTAGAGGACTGATACCTAACCATATTTGGCAGATGGATGTCACACACTTGCCAGAATTTGGAAAATTAAAATATTTACATGTTACAGTCGATACTTTTTGATGGGATCCCTTCATGCCGGAGAAAAAACTAAAGATGTTATAGCTCATTGCTTACAAAATTTTGCCACTGTGGGCGTTCCTAAACTGTTAAAAACCGATAATGGTCCTGGCTATACCTCTACCTCTTTTAAACAATTTTGCTCATCATTTGGCATTACTCACATAACAGGAATTCCATACAATCCACAAGGACAAGGCATACTTGAAAGAGCTCATCAAACTATTAAAATGTACTTATTGAAACAAAAGGAGGGAATTGGAAAGGGGTATATATCCCCCAAAGATAAACTTAAAATAACCCTTTTTACTCTAAACTTTTTAAATTTGGATTCATCAGGGCTTAGTGCTGCGGAAAGACATTTGTATCCAAAAAATGTACATAAGCCTAAGGTACTTTGGAAAGATATTCTAACAGGAAAATGGAAAGGTCCTGACCCAGTGATAGTCTGGAGTCGGGGCTCTGTTTGTGTTTTTCCACAGGAAGAACAGCAGCCGATTTGGATTCCAGAAAGACTAACTAAAACAGCTCCTACAGACCAAAAGGAAGATGATTCCACTCAAATCCATAACAGCTGATATCCAGATCTCCAGCTTGGCTATTCTTACATCTGTGACAGTGATTAACCAGGATGTTTTTTTCAATATCTATTTTATTATTGCTTTTTCCCACATCATAAAGTTCTATTTTATTTTTGAGCTCATACAGACCTAGGTTAATGTTTTTTCTGATCAGTTTTATATTTTGACTGTGGAGTTTTTGAACATTGCAATGGAGATTTCACCTAGGTAAAGCTACAAGGCCTTTACTATTGTCTTATGTGTTATATGTTACGTGTGCACACTTCTGTTTTGTGTTGTATGTCTGTATGTGCGTATGTCCATGTATCACATATGAGGGGCGCTCATGCACATGGATCCAAAAAATTTTTGTTTATTATTATTCACGTGATTTTAATAGTTTAATTTAATTTGGGTAAACAGCTGTTGAGGATTGTTTTAATATATGAACAAATAGAAGGTTAACAGATCTGTTTGTTTACTTTCACCTTTCCTTTTCATTATATTTAATAATTCTGTTCAGGATAATGTAAATTGTTCTAAATATTGTTCTCTTAGTACCTGTTGAAATGTTACATATTTTTTTTTAGCATCATTGTCAAAATTCCTATTTTCATCCCAGTGCCGGTGAAGACAAAGATAAAACCAAACTACAACTTCTTCGAGAGTTATCACAACAAACCGTGTAAACTGATACATCAATGATTTATAACTCAACAAGTAATGCTCAATCAATGAGTCGATTTATTTTGGAAGGATATGGACATATTGATAGATTCCTCTGCTTTGAACTGCTTACAGAACTTGCCTGGACTATGTATCACTTGTATGCTTTATTTTGGGAGGATATGGACATATTGATAGATTCCTCTGCTTTGAACTGCTTACAGAATTTGCCTGGACTATGTATCACTTGTATGCTTTGTGATCTATTTGTTGATGCAGAGAATTATGGTAGTGCTAGCGTATCTTTGCTGATGTGTCACCAGTGATGTAATTTTTCCTAGGAGCCGTTAATTGACTTGGTGTCATGACATTTCTGTATCCTCCTCCCTTCTACTAGTGATGGTCTAATTTTGGGGGCCAACAGAGGTGAGGTAAAGAACCTCACCCCCCCACCGACACCAAGGGCCAAATTTGGGGGCCAACAGAGGTAAGGCAAAGAACCTCACCCCCCCACTGGTACATAGGCCTATCCACAAGTATGGCTATATGCTGGACCTGTAGTCAGTGACGGGTATGATCTAATTGCAGTGGTATCAACCTAAGACAGGAGGCTGACGCCTAAAAGTCAGTTTTCCGATGACGGGTAAGAACCATATGTTGAATTGGACAAACCTAACAGGCACGGTCCCTAGCCAGATTGCTTGTTACTTAAACAGAAGGGGGGAGATGCTAAGAGCCAAGTATATGATGCATGGCATTTTTAGTCTAAAGGTGACGCCAGCTAGCCATTGAGATGATATGATTATGTTAAGATTTGCATTCATATGGATATTGGACTCCTGCTGTTCACCTAGGCCGGCTACGGGACTCCTGGAGAGTTCCCATTGGTTGGGGAAGTACAGTAGGAGGGAGTTCCGGGGGAGGAGCTCTCTCTGCGGGTCCGGGAGGAGGCCGCGTGGGTGGAAAAAATCTTCCCGGGCGCGTACCGGACATTGGCGGCAGTTTCAAAAAATAAACTTTGTTCCTGCTTGAGTGGCTCATGATTTTGTGCCCAGCCAGACTGCGGCAATGGTAATATCGCCATTTTGATGATGTTAGTTCTGCCTATCCATGAACAGGGTATATTTTTCCATCTTCTAAGATCTTCTTCTATTTCTCTCTTTAGGGTTCTGTAGTTTTCATTGTATAAGTCTTTCACCTCTTTTGTTAGGTTGATTCCCAAGTATTTTATTTTTTTTGAAGATATTTTGAATGCAGTTGTTGTCCTCATTTCCATTTCAGAGGATTTGTCGCTGATATACAGGAATGCCTTTGATTTATGCGTGTTGATTTTATATCCTGCCACTTTGCTGAATTCATTTATTAGCTCTAATAGTTTCTTTGTAGAGCCTTTTGGGTCTGCTAGGTATAGAATCATATCATCTGCAAATAGTGATAATTTAAGTTCTTCTTTTCCTATTTTTATGCCTTTAATTTCTTTCGTCTGTCTAATTGCTCTGGCCAGTGTTTCGAGAACTATGTTGAACAGAAGTGGAGAGAGAGGGCATCCCTGTCTTGTTCCAGATTTTAGAGGGAATGCCTTCAGTTTTTCTCCATTCAGAATGATGCTAGCCTGAGGCTTAGCATAGATTGCTTTTACAATATTGAGGTATGTTCCTGTTATCCCTAGTTTTTCTAGAGTTTTGAACATAAAGGGATGCTGTACTTTGTCGAATGCTTTTTCCGCATCTATCGAGATGATCATATGGTTCTTATTTTTAAGTCTATTGATGTGGTGAATAACATTTATTGATTTCCGTATATTGAACCAGCCTTGCATCCCAGGGATGAATCCTACTTGATCATGGTGTACAATTTTTTTGATATGTTTTTGTATCCGAATCGCCAGAATTTTATTGAGGATTTTTGCATCTAGGTTCATTAGAGATATTGGTCTGTAGATTTCTTGCTTTGAAGTGTCTTTGTCTGGTTTAGGTATCAGGGTGATGTTGGCCTCATAGAATGAATTTGGAAGTTCTCCCTCCTTTTCTATTTCCTGAAGTAGCTTGAAAAGTATTGGTATTAGTTCTTCTTTAAAGGTTTTGTAAAATTCTGCTGTATACCCATCCGGTCCTGGGCTTTTCTTAGTTGGTAGTCTTTTGATGGTTTCTTCTATTTCCTCAATTGATATTGGTCTGTTTCGGTTGTCTATATCCTCCTGACTCAATCTGGGCAGATCATATGACTTAAGAAATTTATCTATGCCTTCACTATCTTCTAATTTATTGGAGTATAAGGATTCAAAATAGTTTTTGATTATCTTCTGTATTTCTGAAGTATCTGTTGTGATATTGCCTTTTTCATCCCGTATGCTAGTAATTTGAGTTCTCTCTCTTCTTCTCTTTGCTAGCATGGCTAAGGGTCTATCGATTTTGTTTATTTTTTCAAAGAACCAACTTTTAGTTTTGTCAATTTTTTCAATTGTTTCTTTTGTTTCGATTTCATTAATTTCAGCTCTGATTTTAATTATTTCTTGCCTTCTACTTCTTTTGCTGTTGTTTTGCTCTTCTTTTTCAAGGATTTTGAGATGAAGTGTGAGATCATTTATTTGTTGGTTTTTTCTTTTTTTAAGGAATGAACTCCAAGCAATGAATTTTCCTCTTAGAACTGCTTTCAATGTGTCCCATAGATTCCGATATGTTGTGTCTGTGTTTTCATTTATCTCTAAGAATTTTTTAATTTCCTCCTTGATGTCTTCTATAACCCATTGATCATTCAGTAACCTATTGTTCATTCTCCAAGTGATGTATGCTTTTTCCTTCCTTCTTTTATCGTTGATTTTCAGTTTCATTCCATTATAATCAGATAAGATGCATGGTATTATCTCTACTCCTTTATATTGTCTAAGAGTTGCCCTGTGACATAATATATGATCTATTTTTGAGAAGGATCCATGTGCTGCTGAGAAAAAAGTGTAACTGCTTGATGTTGGGTGGTAGACTCTATATATGTCAATTAGGTGTAGGTTATTAATAGTGTTATTGAGTTCTATAGTTTCCTTATTCAACTTTTGTTTGGAAGATCTGTCCAGTGGCGAGAGAGGTGTGTTGAAGTCTCCCATGATTATGGTATGGTGGTCTATTAGACTCTTGAACTTGAGAAGAGTTTGTTTGACAAACATAGCTGCACCATTGTTTGGGGCATAAATATTTATGATTGTTATGTCTTGTTGGTGTATGGTTCCTTTAAGCAGTATGTAGTGTCCCTCTTTATCTCCTTTGATTAACTTTGGCTTGAAATCTATTTTATTTGATATGAGTATGGACACTCCTGCTTGTTTCCGAAGTCCATATGAGTGACATGATTTTTCCCAACCTTTCACCTTCAGCCTATGTATGTCTTTTCCTATCAAATGCATCTCCTGTAGGCAGCATATTGTTGGGTCTTGTTTTGTGATCCATTCTACTAGCCTGTGTCTCTTAATTGGTGAGTTTAAGCCATTAACATTTTGGGTTATTATTGAGATATTGGTTGTTCTTCCAGCCATATTTGTTTATTTCTGTTACTAAACATGGTTTGTTTTCCTGTTTGATTATTTCCCCCCCCTTTACTGTCCTACCTCCCACCGTTGGTTTTCATTGTTATTTTCCATTTCCTCTTCCTGTAATGTTTTGCCAAGGATGTTTTGAAGAGATGGTTTTCTAGCTGCGAATTCTTTAAACTTTTGTTTATCGTGGAAGGTTTTAATTTCATCTTCCATCCTGAAGCTTAATTTCGCTGGAAACACAATTCTTGGTTGGAACCCATTTTCTTTCAGTGTTTGAAATATGTTATTCCAGGATCTTCTAGCTTTCAGGGTCTGTGTTGAAAGATCAGCTGTTATCCTGATTGGCTTACCCCTAAATGTAATCTGCTTCCTTTCTCTTGTAGCTTTTAAAATTCTCTCCTTATTCTGTATGTTGGGCATCTTCATTATAATGTGTCTAGGTGTGGATCTCTTATGATTTTGCACATTCGGCGTCCTGTAGGCTTCTAGGATTTGGGATTCTGTCTCATTCTTCAAGTCTGGGAAGTTTTCTCGTATTATTTCATTGAATAGACTGCTCATTCCTTTGGTTTGGACCTCTGTACCTTCCTGTATCCCAATGACTCTTAAGTTTGGTCTCTTAATGTTATCCCATATTTCTTGGATGTTCTGCTCATGGTTTCTTAACAGTCTTGCTGAGCTGTCTATGTTCTTTTCCAGTTGAAATACTTTGTCTTCATTGTCTGATGTTCTATCTTCTAAGTGTTCTACTCTGCTGGTAGTATTCTCCATTGAGTTTTTAAGTTGGTTTATTGCTTCCTGCATTTCTAGGATTTCTGTTTGTTTGTTTTTTATAACTTCTATCTCCCTGTATAGTTGATCCTTTGCTTCCTGGATTTGTTTGCATAATTCATTGTTGAAGTGATCTTTCATTGTCTGATTTTGCTCTCTAATGTCTTCCTTGATACTCCAGATCATCTGAAGCATGTATATCCTGAATTCTTTATCTGACATTCCATCTGCTGCAGCTGTTACCTCTTCTAACGTTGCGTTGACCTGCATTGCTTGTGGTCCTTTCTTTCCTTGTCTTTTCATACTGCTTGCGTATCTTTCCTGCAGGCGCGGGCGGCGGCTCTGCTCTCTCCTTATTCCAATTGGGGTGTCGTGGCTACCACGCCGGCAGGTCACTGGGCCTCTTCTGGGTGCTGGCGGCGGCTCTGTTCTGCCCCTACTCCAATTGGAGGGACAAGTGTACCACACCGGCAGGCCACCGGGCCTGATCCGCCGGTCGGTTGCAGGTTTGCCTACCCTGCAGGTGCGGGCGGCGGCTCTACTCTGCCCCTACTCCAAATGGGGTGATGTGTCTGTCGTACCGGCAGGCCACTGGGCCTGTCCCGCTGGTCGGTCGCAGATCTGCCCACCTTTCGGTCACGGGTGGAGGCTCTGCTCTGCCCCTACTCCAATTGGGGTGTCGTGTGTACCACGCCAGCAGGCTCCTGGGCCTGATCCGCTGCTCTGTTGCAGGTCTGCCTACCTTGGAGGCACGGGCGGAGGATCTGCCCTGCCCCTCCTACCACGCCTGCAGACCCCTGGGCCTGATCTGCAGGTTGGTCACAGGTCTGCTCACCCTGCGGGCGGTTCCGCTCCGCCCCCACTCCAATTGGGGTTACGTGACCACCACACTGGCAGGGCCTGATCCGGGCGTGGGAGAAGGATCTGCTCTGCCCCTACTCCAGTTGGGGTGACGTGTGTACCACACTGGCAGGCCACTGGGCCTGACCCGCCAGGCTGTCACAGGTCTGTTTACCTTGCAAGCACGAACGGCGGCTCTGCTCTGCCCCTCCTACCACGCCCATGTACCACTGGGTCGCGGGTCTGCCCACCTTGCGGGTGCGGGTGGCGCCTCCGCTCCACCCCCTCTCCAATTGGGGTCACGCGGTCACCACGCTGACGAGCCGCTGGGCCTGCTCCGGGCGCTGGCGGCGGCCCGGCTCCTCCCCTCTGGCTCGACTACAAATTGAGGAGACTCAGGTGTCTGTGCCTCACCCCCCCTACCAGGAGACCAACTGTTTCTGTTGCCGCTGGTATTGATGAAGTTCTCTCCTCCGCCGCTTTCTGATGACATCAGATCTCTGCCATGTTGGTATCCTATGCGAATGGCAGCATTTCGTTCCCCTTGCCGGGCAACCAAAGCAACGGGTGAGTCCTGACCGGCCCTCAGCAGAACCCGGACCGAGAAGCAGTTTCCGCGGGCTCCTAGCCCCGGGCCAGGGAAGTTCCGGGAGCTGGAACTCGGCCGCTCCGTGCTCGGTGTAAGCTCCTATAAGAGTAGGCTCCAAGAAGCAGTCCCCGCGGGCTCAGTTCCGGGAGCCGGAATTCGGCCGCTTAGTGCTTGGTGTATGCTCTGATAGGAGCAGGGTCCAAGAAGCAGCCTCCGCAGGCTCCGCAGCCCTGGGCCAGGGCGGTTCCGGGACGGTTCCGGGACCCAGAACTCGGCCGCCCCGCGCTCGGTGTTCGCTCCGATAAGATCAGGTTCTAAGAAGCACCCAGGCACTGAACCCTAGCAATCTGTCGGCAAGCCGCAGGCAAATGGCAGCCTGAAATTACCTGTTCTATGGCTGAATGAGCTGTGGTCAGTCGAAAACAGGGATGGTGACGTCAGCTTTCCAACATGGTGGCTGCTGGCCTCCTCTGTGGTCTGACCAGTGTGGAGAACCGAGATGGACCGCTTCCTTCCCCCGTCTCGAACCCAGAATTCAGCCCTGAGTACGGTGCTTGCACGGCTGGCAGAAACTGCAGCGCTGTATCCCTGCGTCGCTATCTCCTCGTTTCCCACCACGCGCTGTAGATTCTAGCCGCGGGGCGATTTGCTGAATAAGCAGTGTTACCCTCCGTGCGACAAACCTCTCGCGTTTGAGTCCCCGTAGCCGATCCTCGTGCAATGGAAATCCTTCCTCCAGGTTCCGGAGCACCCCACTATTGCTGGAAATTCCTAACAAGATATCCTTTAGCCGTCCTGACTTGTCATACTCCCACACAGTGAAGCAGCACACGGGGGCAATGCACTCCCCTCGCCGCCATCTTCCTTCCCTTTCTAAGTCTTTGTTTTCTTATTCTACAACTGCAATAATAATGACAGTCCTTTCCTTATAAGCTAAATGTAAAGATTAAAAATAACAAAACACTTTATACAGGACCAGTAGTACATGGTGATAAATGTATGTTAGCCTTAATTTTTTTGTATATGTAATTTAAATGTAAAACCCATTATAAAATATAAATATACAATATATTTAAGTGGAAGAAAATATATAAACTTGTGGATTTTTCTTCTAAGTTTTATTTTGGTACAATTTTACATGTGAAAGCTCATTTTCTGTAACTTATATTAATATAACATTGAAAAATGAAATCATAGCTTGATATAAATATAAAGAGGCACCTTTGACTTTGAGTTGTTAATGTTTATATGAAGCTCAAATTGTGTATAGAAATTATGTTATTTCAGTCTGAAATTGATTTGTACAATATGACATTTCATTTTTGTTTGCACACATTTTGTCTCTCACTGATTAAATAAATAATTTCCTAAATCAGCTTGAATTTATCATCTCAGTTTATAGCTGAGGGTAACAACCAAATTGCTTTGGACTAATTTACATAGTAAGGATAGTAGAATTTTTATTCTATATAAAGTATCAAGTATAAATATTAGTTGAATAAATGCTAAAGAATTTAACAATGGGCATTACTTTTTATGATCTGTATTCATTTGTATTTAAATTTCATTAAATAATAAAATAACAAAAACAAAGTAATCATTAAGTTAGCTGCTCTTTTCTTATGTTCAGTAAACATGATGATAACTTATCCCTAGTCTCATACTGAATCTGGTTTTGTAAAGCTAGTTCCAGTTGTGACTAATTTGCTTCTCTCTAAAGTTAGCTGGTAAAATGTTTTCAATTCTCAGGCATTTTTCTGGCTTATGCCAAAGCCAGCCAAGGCAGGAAAGTTTACATTGGCTTATAAAATAAGTAAGGATGGTCAGTCAATACTTCAGAAGCTACAACCCAGAGAGAGAAGATGGGAAGGGAGGGGAGCGGGGATAGTAGAGGATAGGAAAGATAACAGAATACAACAGTCACTAGTATGGCAATATGTAAAAATGTGGATGTGTAACCGATGTGATTCTGCAATCTGTATATGGGATAAAAATGGGAGTTCATAACCCACTTGAATCAAATGTATGAAATATGATATGTCAAGAGCTTTGTAATGTTTTGAACAACCAATAATAAAAAAAAGAAAAGAAAAAATAAATAAATAAAAGACAAAAAAAGATGAAAATACTTAGGAAATTGAAATTTAGACTTCTTAGGTAGCGGTGAATCATAGTAGGTGGACATCATATGTATCTTAACCTTCTTTAATTGCATGTGCTTCTAATATGGATTTTACAATGGGGAAAGAGTGAAATTTTTAGTTATATTGATTGCCTGCAATCCCAGTTAGCAAGTGTTAATCCACAAAATAGATTTAATGAAGCCTGACTGGAGTGAATACCAGTTGGAAGAGCCAGAGGAAAGAAAAAAATAAAAAAATGTATTGGGAGCCTGGCTAGGGAAGTATCAGAGAAACTGATACATTTTCAACAGGAGATTTAAATGAAGATATTGGATTAAAAAATGGAATCTTTCTGTATTGATAAAAAAAAAAGAAGCTACAACCCAGAGGTTCAATGCAATGTTATTTCAACAGTGTCTAAGTTTTCCGTGAGAGTGTAAATATTTTTGAAGGAGTAGTTAAGCTTATAGTAAGGATGAGGTCAGCTTAATTTATACATGAAGATTGTTTTTGATTTGTTCTTTTTTTTTTAAGTTTCCAAAATCCACTAAACCAAAAACGATTGTATCAGATATGCTAGGCTAATAAGAGCAATACTCTCACTGTGATTTATGGAAGGTCAGCAGGGGATGGCCCTTAGGATCCGAGCTCTATGTTCCAAGTCAGGAAGGAGGGAGCATTGTACAAAGTACAAGGTACACAAGTGAAGCAGGACACGATCACCCAAATAAATACTCACATTCAAAAAATGAAAAAATTGAAGATATACTATAGAAAACGCTGGTACCTAGCAGTTAATGAAATCTGCCAGGCAGATTACCTCTTACGTGAGGTTAAAAAGTTATTGTTAATTAGGCCCTGATTTTACTTCCTGAAAGTAACACCCTTCCCATTTTTCTTCACAGTGCCTGGCTCTACCCCTCTAGGATAGTCTTCCATAGTTTCTTCAGCCACAAGTAAAGTTGGCACAGAGATGCAAACCCTTCTTGAAAAGTCTGAGTTCCTTTCTTCTGGCCATAGATGGCATTATTTCAAGCCTCAGTTAGTTATAAGTGCTTTTTACTCCAGGCTAATAGTATGTCAGTACCACTTCATTACAAAAGCAAAAATTTAGTCCATTGATTGCAGATATTTATGTGTGACAATAGTCATAGCCATAGTTAATTTCTAGACATTCTTTGTCATTTGTTTTCTTTGTTTTGCCTTCATGCCACAATGCTACCCCTTCTCCAATATAATTATGTATCTATGAGCCCATCAATACAAGTAGATAACCACTCTAATCTCTTTTTCCTAATCCATATTGTTCAATTTAAAGGATTTACTGAATCCTCCCTTAAGGAATTCACAAGTTTTAGCAATGACTATAATGAGCAAATATTTAATTTGATACTTATCTTATGGTTGGATTTTAATGGGCTTGTCATTTTGTATCTACTGGCTGTGATTGTGAATCAGTCATCTTTTCCAATCCTATAGGTTTCTGTATTTCTGGACCTACTCTATTCCTTTTAATCCCTTTTTCTAAGTAGACCAATTCTTTTCTGAGCATGTCTCTATCATGTAATCCTTGTCAAATGCAATCAATAGGAGCTATCTTACATTTCTAATACTTTGCTTAAAACCTCTTCCCTAAGAGTTACAAATTTATTTGGTTCATGATTTTCTTCTAAATTACTGTATGCAAGATTCCCCCAAAGTTTTATTACAACAATATATAGATTGTTATATTCCAATCTCCAATAAGCATTTTTCCAGGCTATCTTCCAATTTCTACATCAATACCACATAGTTTAGATTTCTATATTATGACAGTCCTAGTTTAGTAACAATTTTTATAGGAAATACTCAATTATGCTTTGGTAACAAATATGCAGTGTCTTAGAGCAACAGTGATCTATTTCTCAGTCGTGCTACAGATCCACTATGAATAAACTTGTGTAGAGGATAGGGAATGGCCTCTGTCCATATTGTCCTCACTCAGAAACCCTAGATAAGGAAAGCCCACTTGCATTTTCCCATGTTCACATACCATTCATTATCTGATGAAAGCCACCTCAAAGTACAGAACAGTACACTCCTGTGTCTAGAAATATTAAGGGAATAGAACTTACCACTCTCTCAAAAGAGTTTAATGTACAGGGATGTAAGGGATACATTGTTTGGATATCTCCCACTTCATTACCAACTCATCACCCACGGCTCATTCTGTTTTACAGAAAGATTCCTCACTGTCATTCAACATATCTCCGTTTTAAAGCTGATGTTTTCTCTTATAAACATTTATAAGATAGGATCAAATCCTTCCTTAGTCTGCAATATCTTCTACATAAACATAACTATATGTGTAAGATTCCAATGTGACCTCAGGAAAGTATTGGCTACTTAATCAAAACAATTCTAAGAAATTAAGAACAAAGTAGGAGGACTCACACATACTGATCTCCAAATTATTACAAAGCAATGACATATAAATCAAGACATGTGGTACTGCAACAAAGATAGACATAGATCAGTGGAATAAAATTGAGTGTAGAAGTAAACTCAACATCATTGGGATGACTGATTTGCAACAGGACTGCCAAGACCATACAGTGGGAAGAGAACTGACTTCTCAATAAATGATCATGGGACAACGAGATGACCACAGGCAAAATAATGAAGTTGGATCCTATGTATTATAAAGTCTAATATTTTATGTGCTGCCCTGACAATTTTAAACCAAAAGCCCCAAACACCTAACCCTGAAATCCCTTGCTTTAGTAAGACATGTTCTCTTACAAAGCAGGAAATGCTCCCCACCTGGCTATTTCTTCTATCTGCTGGGCCAACTTCACTCCACCCAGTCCTCAATCTATGGATTTTTCCTTCCTGCCAGCCCATGAAATTCAACCAAGCCAATCATACTTGTGGGTACCAGGAATCCTTACATTCTCTTGTCATTACAAAGCCTGGCTTCCATACCTTTGCTTATTCTTTCTATTCCTAAGTGCTGCCTCTACATGCCCTGCATGGTATATGCTGTGTTCTCCTTTAGGTCTGTAAATAAGATTAATATTTCTATTTTATTTTACCACCTAGTGTTAAGTATCACATATTTAGTCACCTCATAATATTTGGGTAAGGGATCCCTCCCTCATCAACAGGATGAATAGGAGGCAATCAAAAAATCCTTACCTGAAAATAGATACAAAACTTAACTCAAAATGAATCAAAAACCTAAATGTAAAAGATAAAACTATAAAAATCAGAAACCACAAAAGAGGTAAACTTCCATGACCTTGGATTTGGCAAAGAATTCCTAGATATGACACCAAAGTCATGAAGAACAAAAGAAAGAAAGATAATTGGACTTCATCAAAATTACAATCTCTTATGCTTCAAAGGAAATCACCAAAAAAGTGAAACAACAACTCCCACAATGGAAGAAGACATCTGGATATCTGATAATGAACTCATGTTTTAGTCAGTTTTTCACTGCTGTGACTGAAATACCCGATTAGAAGAATTCTAGAGGAGGAAAAGTTTATTAGAGGGCTCACAGTTTCAGAGGTCTTAGTCCATAGAAGGCTGGCTGCCTTCCTTGGGGCTCAAGTTGAGGCAGAAAATCATGGTAGAAGAATGTAGGGTGATCAGGAAACTGAGAGAGAGAGAGACAGATTCCACTCTCCAGTTACAAAATATTTCCCCCATAGCCAGGCCCCCAATGAACCACTTCCTCCAGTCACACCACACCTGCCTCCAGTTACCACTCAGTTAATCAGGGATTAATTCGCTGATTAGGTTAGGGCTCTTGTAACCCAATCATTTCTTCTCTGACCTTCTTGTATTGTTTCACATGTGAGTTTTTGGGGAAACCTCACATCCAAGCCATAACAACTCACATCTAGAATACACAAAAAAATCCTCACAAACTTATAATAAAAAGAGAACCCAATCAAAAATGGACAGATGATCTGAAGAGACATTTCTCCAAGGAAAATATACAAATGGACAACAAGCTGGAGGAATCAGAGAGCAATTGTCCCTTGGTATCTGGAACACCCAAAGATAACCAACATCCATGATGTGCACATCCTCCTATGTACTTTATACCATCTCTAGATTACTTAGAACACCTCATTTAATGTAAATTCTATATAGTTATTTTACTGTATTGTTTAGGGGATAATGACAAGGGGAAAAAAGTCTGTATTTTCACCACAGACAAATTTTTCCCAAATATTTTATCAGTTCTTTGTTGAATCTGCAGATATTAAAAAAACACACAGTTATAATGAGCCAACTGTACTCACACTGCTGGTAGTAATGTAAAATGGTACAGCCACTTTGGAAAACAGTTTGACAATTCATCAAAAGTTTAGACATAGAGTTTAGACATACTTCATGACCCAGCAGTTCCACTTCTAGACATATACCCAAGAGACGTGAAAAAATTTGTAGCCAAAAGATGGAAACACTACAAAAGACCATCAATGGACAAACGAATATCAAAATATGGTATAGCCATACAATAAAATTTTAATGGGCCATAAATAGAAATAAAGTACTGCCACATGATGCAACTTATATGGATCTTGAAAATATAGTAGAGATGAAAATAGTTGATAACAGAAGTTTATGTATTAATATGATTTCATCCATATGAAAGATCAGAAGCAGCAAATCTATAGGTACAGATAGTGGTTTCTTAAGGCTAAAGAGTTAAGAGTGTGGGGTGATTGTGATAAATACAGATTTTCCCTGTGCAGATTTTCTTTTTGAGGTGATAAAAATGTTCTAAAGTTGACTGTGGTGAACATATCTTTAAGTATATAAAACACCATTGAATCCTATTCCAAGTAGGTGAATTGCATGACATGGGAATCAAATCTCAATAAAGGTGTATAAACAACTATAGTGACTATTACTAAGACAAGGACCACAGTATGTTTAAGAAAATTGACATGAATGCACAGATGACTGGTCTATAATAGATTGGTTTTTTTGTTTTGTTTTGTACTGGGGATTGAACCCAGGTATACTTTACCACTGAGCTACATCTCAGTCCTTTTTGTTTTTTATTTTGAGACAGGGTCTCACTAAATTGCTAAGACTGACTTTGAACTTGTGATCCTCCTGCCTCAGCCTTCCGAATTGCTGGGATTTATAAGTGTGCCTCACTACGCCCAGCTGATCTGTAATAGATTGTTAAGATAAATTAACAAATTTTACTTTAATTCTTGCTTTAAGAAAATTATGTTGGCCTATAAAAATATGTCTTTGTGCTAGTATCCAAAGAAACTAGAGCTAGATGATCCACTGACTAAATACATATGGCCTTGTAATTTTTACATTACAAACAAAGAAAAGAAAATTTTTTTCAAAATTTAAGCTCTGAATTAATGAATTTATGTTTATTCCTTATCACAACTACTTCCACTTTTTTGAAATTATTATCCTCCTTCTGATTTTACTGACTCTTTACAAAACAGAACTCCCAGAAATTATGCTCTTTTATAAAAAAAATTTTCTATAACTTTAATTTATTTAGTTATATGTGGTGCTGAGGATCAAACCCAAGGCCTTGCACATATGAGGCAAGCTCTCTCTCACTGAGCCATAACCCCAGCCCCAATTATGCTCTTTTTCCCCTTAGGGCAACACACTAGTTCCTGGACCTCCTAGTGTATCTTACTGTCACTTACTACAAATTTTGCTGTGACTGGTTATATACTATCTTCTTCACTTGCCACTTGGGGTGAGGGAAGCAAAAGTAAAATACAAACGCTTTTTTTTATCTCCAAAATCTTTAGCCTTCCTACTATCTCTTTCCATCAAAAATCTTTTCTGTTTCTTCCTCCTCTCCCCCTGTTTCCTTTCTTTCTCTCTGATGTCAAGTCACTTCAAGACACTGAATTGTTAGTAAGAAGTTTGTTTAGTAGGCAAAAAATCAAAGTGAAGAGAGATGGATAGTCTTGAGGAAATTTTTGTACAGACAACAGTGAAATCTGAAGTATTCTCCTTACCCTTCACCTGTCAGCTCTTAGTGATGGAAAGAGCCTTTCCCTCCAGATTCACTGTCGCTCTCCCTTTGAGCCTAATGACTAACTGCACTAGATCCCTGGACTTTGGCCTCCCTTTTCTAGGTTCTATGCTATCACCTTCTGTTAATTAATTTTCATCTAGAGATAAGTAATGTAATTATGAACTGGTAAATTTTCCATTTACTCTGATATATTAAGGTGAAATTTAATTATGTTACAACTGTTTACTTTTTAATATGATTAATTTATGCCTGGAGACCCCTATCTATGCTTACTGTCTTCACTTTCTTGTTTTCCACTCATTCCTCAGCCCACTCCACAGAAATTGCTATTGCTGTGGTTTGTGTGTTGCAAGATTCAGCAGCTATTTTGTGATTTTTTTCTTATTGAACTTTGCAGCAGAAATAGCACAATTAACAATGACTGTACCAGTGAATCAATGAATCAGTGAATCAATGAATTAATGCTATTTGGAAATCAAATCCTGGTAACTAATAACTTAAAAATTCTTAAAGTTCATTCTCAAATTCACTGAGTCCAGAGAAAGTAATTTCTACAGGTAGCTAATTTGCATTCATCACCTTTATGTTATTCAGAATCTCACTCTCAGAAAGTAACTGTTCTTCTGTATCTCTACCACCACACACCCATGTATCTACACTGACTAGAACCAAGAAGGCATTCATTGCTAAGCTGATGGTTTAAAAGTAGATTCTGTTATCCTTTGAATCTGATTGATTTTCTGGATCTCCTTCTAACCATCCACTTTTATCATTTTCATACTGATTTTATTTGTTCATTTTTTAGTATGTTTTAATATCTTAAGGCACTACAGTTTATTTTATAAATACTGTAGTCTGATGCATGGTTTATCAAACCATTTTTTTCTCCTTCCTGGACACATGGCTTGTGTGTTAGCAATAGTTATCATTTGTAGTATTCACTAAATATCTCTGACTTGTTGTCTTACAAACATATGGTTCATTGCTCTTCTCTTCTTATTTTGATTTTAGGCACAACCATTTGACTTGCATTGGCTAGAAAGGGGGAATGGCAGATGTCATTATTGGGTAGATGCCTCAGGAATCAAAATTCCTTCCCACTGCTACAGTGTCTGCATAATAGTGACTAATCATCTGAATTTCCCCAGAATTGACCTAATCACAGAGTGTTCTCTATCCCTAAGGAAGGAACATTTTATAACATAGAAAAATTTTATGATCCAGAAATGACTATGTGTTTCCTTTCTTCCTCTTTCTCAATGGTAGCATTTATTCAGGTTATCTTGTGCCAGTTCTACCATTATATATATTGAGTACATGGTGTGTAAATAGCTTGTTCTGTAGTTTTTAAGTCTTTTTTAAAATATTTTTTTGGTTGTTGATGGACCTTTATTTTATCATTTATTTATATGTGGTGCTGAGAATTGAACCCAGTGCCTCACACATGCGAGGCAAGCGCTCTACCATGGAGCCACAATCCCAGCCCAGATTTTATGTCTTTGGAATAAGAGATGCTGAACTCTGACCTAATTTAGATTTTTTTTTTTTCTTTATGGCACTGGGGATCAAACCTAGGACCTCTACCTTGCAAAGTAAGTGCTCTACTACTAAGCTACATTCCCAGCTCCCTAATTTAGAAATTATAACACATCACTCTCTGTAGTCATAGAAATCATTATGCATTACCCAGGAATAAACTCAACTTTGAAGTTAATTCCATATCTAGACACAAATTAGAAGGTAATCACTTTTCTTGAGAGGCTAATGACCCAACCTACATAGTGGTTTAGGAAATAAGATATCCATTAGATTGTGGAGCAGAGTGACTATGTGATAAATAGAGCTTCTTTGAAGGCCTGTTTGGAAATGTTCTGTAGGTGAGAATAAACTTCAGTTAGTGAAGCCAATGAACTTTTAGGTATTCCTTTTACCATAGCATAACTTAGCTTATCTTGACTAAAACAGTCAAAATAAATATTCCAGTCTCCCTTGAAATTAGTTTTGGATGTGTGAGGGAATTATTATCTAAGGAGTGTAACAGAAGTAATGTGAATGAATCACTTTCAGGCATGGTCTGTAGAACTTTCCATGCATGATCTTCCTTTCTTTTTACCCAATTACTGAGTGAACACAGAGAACTCTAAGGCTCTATTAAAGGTAGAACAATAAAACCAAAAATTCTTACCAATTAAGGAACTCCTCTTTTGAACTTCAATACATTTTTTTTAGGTTAAACTATGGAGATGTGAGATTACTATGTTCCTCCAAAAGTTATATGTTGAAACTCTTAACCCCAAGGGGTGATGGCATTTGAGATGAAACATTTGAAAACTAATTTGGATAAGATGAAATCAAGAGGATAGAGCTTTAATGGGATTACTGTCCTTATAAGAAGGAACACCAGAGAGCACTCATTTGCATGTACATGCACTTTTGTATATGCTCATGCTCTCTCACTTGCTCTCTCTCTCTCTCTCTCTCTCTCTCTCTCTCTCTCTCTCTCTCCCTTTCTCTCTCTTTCTGCCATGTGATAGCAGAAAAAGCAGCCATCTACAAGCCAGGAAGAGAGTCCTCACCAGAAATTGTACCATCCAGGTACCTTGATCTTGCACTGCCAGTCTTGAGAACTGTGTGAAAATAAATTTGTTGTTTAAACCATCTAGTCTATGGTAATTTTTAATGGCAGTCTAAGCTAAGAGAGGGATTTGTCTCTTAACAATTAGTATTTCCTAATAAATACATGTTATGTAAGTCATTTTTCAAATAACCATTCAATTGGATTTTCTATTTCCAGCATTTCTTCTCTCTAATTCACCATGTACAATTACCGCAGATTAATCCCCCAAAAGCGAATCTCTGATTATGTTCATCAACTACCACATAAAATCCAATCTTGTCTTTTCTTCCTTTCTTGAACCATCCTCAAAATATGTCTTCAGTCTTATCTCTTACTACAAGCTTACATATGTTATACTATAAACCATATACTTTATATACCGTATATCCCTTTTTACTACTAGTCAAATACTCCTTAGGTGTAGGGTAACAAAACTGCCTCCCACAACATACACAAAAAGCACATGTGGGCCATGAAGCAATCAGCAGAGTAATGATTAAAAAATCGAATTTGAGTTCTTCTTCTTCCCCACGCCTTCCCAGATCACACAAACTCCTCTCTCTCTAGCTATCTTTCTACAAGCAACGTAAGTCACCAGGAGATAACAGAATCCTTACTAATGAGGAAAAAATACATTTCTTCCTCTATTGAGATGGCATTTTAGCATGGTGATTAAGTGAGTACTCTGGAGTTACCCTGCCTGGTTTTCAAATCTCAGATCATAAATTTATATCTTATGCAACCAAAGGTGATTCACATACTTTGAATGATCTAGTTTACTCAGCTGTTAAATATGTATAAAAATGGTGCAAAGGTAATGAAAAAAGCAAATTTAGGTGAAGGTAAGCCATTCACATCAGAGGTGCGAATCAGTAAAGCAAGATCATTTTGCCAGTGACATTAGGACTCAAAATAGCTGATACCACTTCATGGGCTACCTCAAAAGCATAGCTATGAGTAGAGAGGACCTATCCTGTCAGAGAAGAGGGATAGTATAGTCAGATCAGAATGGACTCAGGAACTATGTAAATTTGGATTCAAATACTTGCTCTTAGAAACTAATAGAACGACTTTTAATGAGTTATTTATGTTCATCATAAATACTCTTCTTCAACTACCACATAAAATCCAATCTTGTCTTTTCTTCCTTTCTTGAACTGTCCTCAAAATAGACCTTTAGTCTTATCTCTTACTACAAGCTTACATACATTATACTATAAACCATATACTTTATATACATTATATCCCTTTTTACTACTAGTAAAATACACCTTAGGCGTACGATAACAAAACTGCCTTTCCCCAAATCTTATTTTTCCTATATGAAAAGGAGACAAATAGTGGCAGCCCAATAGGACTAATATGGGAATAAAAAGTAAGATAACTCAAATAGTAGCCTTGAACATTTAAATGCAAGTCCTTTCTCTCCCTTTCCTATCCATTACAGAAGCAAGAGCAAAATTAATACCCCTAATTCCTTAAGCTTTAATTTTTTTATCCCTAGCAGTCTGATTATTCAATATTTCCACATGTTCTTTGCTTTCTAAGCATTTCTTCCCTCATATGATATTTCATAATGTTTGTGCTTTTAAGAAGCAGTATAAATTAGCTAAATATTCCTCTGTTTTCTTACAAGTGAAAAAAATTCTCACCACATTCTAATAAATAAATTGCCCTGCATATCTTGCACTTTTTTACAATCTGTAATCAGGTCTACATATTGATATACCAGAAAATATTGTAATAATTTTTTCCTCCTGAAAACATTTATTTGAATTCAAAATTATGCTTATTTGAAATTTGAGTTATAAACTTAAATTAAAATTATTTTTATACCTATATTGGCCAATAATATATTTTTGTTTGTTTCTAAATATGAAAATTATTAATTGGCAACAAATTCTTGTATCTCCATTGTATAATTTATTCTCCTTATCCATCATATCTTTTGTTTTATTTGCCTATAATAAGAAAACTAACAGAGAATATTTCAGACTCATAGTCATTTACTTCAATATGAAAAACAAGTCTATAAATTTGTTCATGACTGTTAGGCACTGTGGGATTCTATTTTAAAAAGAGGGATTATATCACCACATTATAATGATAAACTATAAATGCCTATATACTTACTTTTCTAAAGTAATTCAAATTAATAGCTTCCATCTAGAAACCTCATATAAGGTGTCTACATGGTAAACAACTGTCAGTAATTAGAATTTCTTCAACAGCTATCTCATTCCTGTTTTATATATGATCCCTTGGGTACTTATAAAAACATTTTACACATTTTATTTTCATTTTAATAACCTATAAGTACTTGAGTCTCCACTTCTAAACATTCATTCAAAATTCAACTATCATCTACAAATTAAATTACACTATCACTGAGAAAGTGTCTATACATCAAAAACCTCTGCAATCACATTATGTTCAATACATTCAATCAATGAATACTTGCAGGGCTATTACATATTAAACACTCAGAAGCCTTGGAGATATAACAATGAGCAAAACAGACCTAGACTCTGTTGTTATGGATGTACAGAAAATCTAAGTATAATACTAAAGATGGATGTAAGGGGCAAGTAAGATTTGAACATAGTTTTTATAGTCATAAATAATAAACCTATGGTCACATGCTTTGGTTACAAGGGGAATAAAATTCCAGATTTGCTGGAAGTTAAACTCTGAATTAAAAAAAAAAAAAAAAAACCACACATTACTCAGTTCATATATTCCCTCTCTTCACCCCACTACCTTTTCTCAGCACTTATAGAACTTCTGGATTGAAAATAAATTAGGATCCAAAATGGCGGGCTAGAGGGAGACTACATTCCTTGTCGCTCCATGACCTGGGAATCAAGCAGTGGGAATATTGTTTCTCTGCAAGTTATTAAAGAACCCCCGACAGCTGATCCCGAGCAGATCCCCTGGGGCTTGTGGGATGCACAGGCCCCAGAGTGCATCCCACAAGACCTCCAGGGAGAGGTTCCTGATTGGGAAGTAAAAAGGGAGGGGGTGAGTGAGATACAGTTTAGAAGCTAAATTAGAGACCAGGAATTGTGAGGTCTTTGGGTGATATAACGAGATAAGACCAGGCACCCACATCACATACGTGGGCCCCAAAGGAGATCTTTGAACCAACCCTCCCACCCAAATAACCTTCACCATCCTGAGGGTGGAGATACCAGCAAACAACAGACAACCCCACCTACTGGATAAGAAAGGAAAGATACTGAACTCCAACAGAAACAATCCTTTAATTTTCCTTCGAGATTTTTTTTTCTTTTCTCTCTCTCTCTTTCCCACCCTCACATCCCCAACATTTGTGAAAACAAGTATTTTTCATGCATTAGGCTACTGAGCACTGGGATGCCTAAATAGTATATTACAGTTGTGTTGTATATTTTTTTTCTATTCTTGCATTTTTTCTTTCCATTAATTTTTATGTTTGTTTGTTTGTTGTACTCCCTCTATTGTCTACCCACTTATCTGTTTCTGCAAAATCTCTTTCTCTCTTTTCTCCTGCTGCTAGCCAACTTTTTTTGATTCCTCTTTCATGCTTCCTAAGATCTAATAACTCTAGAGCCTCACCTCCTAGCCCCTCAACATCTCATCCTACACAACCCCCTTTGTCTACCATTAGAAACTATAGATCCTTTTGCAAACCTTGTAAATAATAATTGAACTCATCCTTTCCATCTATTGTAACAAAACTGTAAATGTCTTAATAGAAGCTATTTGGTTTAATATTACTGTATATTGCTTGTATTTGGGATCTGTTAATGTTGATCTCCCCCTCAAAGGAGAAGTACTGGAACCCTGCAGTGACACTATTAGTCTACAGGGTAAAAACTGTAACAATTTGGAGCTGCACTGCTAGAAGGGAAGACACGTGAAAAACATGAAAAAAAGGGGGGGGGGGAGTTCCCCAAACAAACCAAGATACTACATTATTAGACTCCATGGCCAGCATAGCAGAAGAAATTTCAGAGAAGGAGCTCAGGATGTACGTAATTCAAATGTTCTGTGGATTAGAGGATGATATAAGAGAGCAAACACAGGCAGCAAAAGATCATTTCAATATAGAGCTACAGAAGCAAATATAGGAAGCAAAAATCTCTTCAATAAGGAGATAGAGATTGTAGTGGGGAAAAAACCAAACAGAAATCCTTGAAATGAAGGAAATAATAAACCAAATCAAAAACTCAATACAAAGCATCACCAACAGATTAGAAGACAGAACCTCAGACAATAAGGTATAAATATATAATCTTGAAAATAAAGTTGAACACACAATGAAAGTGGTAGGAAAATAAGAGCAGAACATCCAGGAATTATGGGATAACATGAAAAGACTAAATTTAAAAATTATTGGGATAGAGGAAGGCATAGAGTTATAAACCAAAGGAATGAACAATATATTCAATGAAATAATATCAGAAAATTCTCCAGACCTGAAGAATGAATTGGAAAATTGAATATAAGAGGATTACAGCATGTCAAATGTACAAAATCACAACAGATCTACACCAAGGCACATTACAATGAAAATGCCTAGCATACAGAATAAGGAGGGAATTTTAAAAGCCACAGAAAATGGAATCAGATTACATATAGGGGGAAATCGATTAGGATCTCTGCAGATTTCTCAACCCAGACCCTCAAAGTGAGAAAATCATGGAAGAATATATACCAAGCTCTGAAAGAAAATGGATGCCAACCAAAAATCTTATGCCCAGCAAAAGTAAGCTTTAGAATTGATAATGAAATAAAAACCTTCCTTGAAAAACAAAAGTTAAAAGAATTTACAACTAGAAAGCCTGAACTATATAACATCCTTTGCAAAATATTCCATGAGGATGAAATGAAAAACAACAATGAAAATCAGCAAAAGGGGGTATTACACTAAAGGAAAAAAAAAGTCAAAGGAGAAGCCAAGGCAAGTTAAAAGCCAAAAATAAACAAAAATAATGAGGAATACAAACTATGTCTAAATAATAACCCTGAATGTGAATGGCCTAAACTCATCAATCCAAGGACATAGACTGGCAGACTGGATTTTTAAAAAGACCCAACGATATGCTGCTTTAAAGAGACTCATCTTATAGGAAAAGACATCCACAGACTGATCATGAAAGTTTGGGAAAAATCATACCATTCACATGAACTGTGTAAATAAGCAGGGATTTCTATCCTCATATGAAATAAAGAAGACTTCAAACCAAAATTAATCAAAAGGCATAAAGAAGAACATTTTATACTGCTTAAGGGAACCATACATCAACAAGACATAATAATTATAAATATATATGCCCAAAACAATGGAGCATCTATGTTCATCAAACAAACTTTTCTCAAGTTCAATTGTCAAATAGACCACAACACAATAATTCTGGGTGACTTTAACACACCTCTTTTACCACTAGATAGATCTTCCAAACAAAAGCTAAGCCAAGAAATTATAGAACTCAATAATACAATAATACAATCAATAATTTAGACTCAGCAGATATATGCAGAGTATTTCATCCATCAACAAATGAATACACTTCCTTCTCAGCAGCATAGATCCTTCTCTAAAATAGACTATCTATTATGCCACAAAGCAACTCTCAGCAAATACACAAAACTAGAGATACTACCCTGTGTTCTATCAGATCATAATGAAATGAAATTAGAAATCTATTATAAAATACAAAATAGAAGCTACTTCAACACCTGGAAATGAAATAATATGCTATTAAATGAACAATGGATTGCATAAGACATCAGAGAGGAGATTAAAAAATTATTAGAGGTAAATGATAACACTTATATAACATATCAAAGTCTCTTTATAGTGTCTCTTTGTAGGGACACTATAAAGGCAGTACTGAGGAAAGTTCATTGCATGGAGTTCATTCTTTAAAAGAAGAAAAAGTCAATGAATAAATGACTTAACATTACATCTCAAAGCCTTAGAAGAAGAAGAACAAATCAACACCAAAAGTAGTAAAAGACAGGAAATAATTAAAATCAGAGCTGAAATCAATGAAATTGAAACAAAACAAACAATTGAAAAATTGACAAAAAAGTTAGTTCTTTGAAAAAATAAATAAAATTGATAAATTTTTAGCCATACCAACCAAGAGAATGAGAAAACTCAAATTAATAAAATCCATGATGAAAAAGGAAATATCACGATAGGCAGTACAGATATACAGAAGATAATTAGAAACTATTTTGAAAATTTGTACTCCAATAAAATAGAAAATCATGAAGACATTGACAAATTTCTAGAGACATATGACTTACCCAAACTGAATCAGAATGATATACATAAGTTAAACAGATTAATTTCATGCATCAAAATCCTACCAACCAAGAAAAGCCCAGGATCAGATAAATTCACAGCTGAGTTCTACAAGACATTCAAAGAAGAACTTATACTAATACCAATACTTCTGAAATTATTCTATGAAACAGAAAAAGAGAGAACACTTCCAAACTCATTCTTGAGCCCAATATCACCTTGATTCCAAAAACCAGACAAAGACACATCAAAGAAATAAAACTTCAGACCAATATCTTTAATGAATTTAGATGCAAAAATTCTCAATAAAATTCTGGGAAATCAAATGCAAAAACATATTAAAAAGATAGTGTACCATGGTCAAGTGGGGTTCACCCCAGGGGTGCAAGGCTGGTTTAACATATGGAAATCAATAAATGTAATTCACCACATCAGTAGACTTAAAAATAAGAATCATATGCTCATCTCAATAAATACAGAAAAAGAATTTGGCAAAATACAACACCCCTTCATGTTCAAAACACTAGAAAAACTAGGGATAATAGTATCTCAACATTGTAAAAGCTATCTATGCTAAGCCTAAGGACAACATCATTCTAAATGGAGAAAAATTGAAAGTATTTCCTCTAAAAAGTGGAACAAAACAGGGATACTCTCTTTCACCACTTCTATTTAACATGGTCCTTGAAAATCTAGTCAGAGTAATTAGACAGATGAAAGAAATTAAAGGGATACAAATAGGAAAAGAAGATTCAATTATCATGATTTGATGATGACATGATTCTATATTTAGAGGATCTGAAAATTTCTACCAGAAAACTTTTAGAAATAATAAATGAATTCAGCAAAGTAGTACAATATAAAATCAATAATCATAAATCAAAAGCATTTCTGTACTTCAGTGATGAATCCTCTGGAAGAGAAATTTAGGAAAACTACCCCATTCACAATAGTCTAAATAAATAAATAAATAAAATACTTGGGAATCAACAAAAGAAGTAAAAGACCTCTACAATGAAAACTACAGAGTGTTAAAGAAAGAAATTAAAGAAGACCTTAGAAGATGGAAAAATCTTCCCTGTTCTTGGATGGGCAGAATTAATATTGTCTAAATGATCATACTACCAAAAGCTCTATGCAGATTAAATGCAATGTCAATGAAAATACCATTGACATTCCTCATAGAAATAGAAAAAGCAGTCATAAAATTCATTTGGAAATATAAAAGACCCAGAATAGCCAAAGGAATCCTTAGCATGAAGAGTGAAGCAGGTGGCATCACCACACCAGACCTTAAACTATATACTACAGAGCAATGGTATTGGCACCAAAATTGACTTGTAGACCAATGGTACAGAATAGAGGACACAGAAACAAACCCACATAAATATAGTTATCTCATACTAGACAAAGGTGCCAAAAACATACATTAGAGAAAAGATAGCCTCTTCAATAAATGGTGCTGGGAAAACTGGAAATTCATATGCAGCAAAATGAAATTAATCCCCTACCTCTCACCATGCACAAAACTCAACTCAAAGTGGATCAAGGACCTAGGAATTAGACCAGAGACCCTGTGCCTAATAAAAGAAAAAGTTGGCCCAAATCTCCCATCATATCAGATTAGGCCCTTACTTTCTTAACAAGACTCCTAAAGCACAAGATATAAAATCAAGAATCAATAAATGGGATGGGTTCAAACTGAAAAGCTTCTTCTCAGCAAAAGAAACAATCAGTGGGGTTAAGAGAGAATCTATAGAATGTGAGAAAATTTTTACCACACTCACATCAAATAGAGCACTAATCTCCAGGATTTATATAGAACTCAAAAAACTAAACACCAAAATAACCCAATCAATAAATCAGCTAAGGAACTGAACAGACATTTCTCAGAAGAAGATATACAATCAGTCAACAAATATATGAAAAAAAATGTTCAACAACTCTACTAATTAGAGGAATGCAAATCAAAACTACTGTAAGATTTCATCTCACTCCAGTCAGATGGCAGTTATAAAAAATACAAGCAACAATAAGTGTTGGTGTAATGTCAGATTCCTGGGACCCCAATAGACCTCTAGGAGCCGAATCCCATGCAATTACACTAGAGTCTTTGTTGTAAGCTCGAGCCTGGACTCACAACCATTTTGGCGCAGCAGTCCAGTGAGGATTTATAGGTTTTTGGGGGGATACTCTATGCGTCACAACATCACACAGCAAATCATTTCATACTGCGGGAAAATCAAACAACTCTTTAACATTGATTAACACATTCACTGGCAGGAGAAAGTTGGGTAAGGGTGATTGGTGAGTTCAGAGGTGGATACATTTGAACTGATTGGTTTAAGCCTGGAGGGGTGTATGCGCTAAACTACAAGGTTTCCTAACATGATATCGATCACAGAAACTACTAGGAGCATCACCTGGCATTTCAGGTATTTTCCCTGTCTCACGCTGATTGGTGGTTGCTAGGAGGTTGCTATGGGTCCTCACCTAGTTTAACAGAGTCAGGGACACCTGGCACTGCAAATCTCTCCTGTTATTTACAGACTCAGTAGGATGGGTACCTGCCTAGGAGGGCTCTGTGGGTTTTTCCAAGGACAAGGGTCACGCCCCCTCCCTCTGGAGAGGACTTGAGGTAGAAGCTGGTTTCTCAAAAATGGAGTCACATCAGTTTCTCATTGGCAAGAATGTGGGGGAAAAGGTACACTATTACATTGCTGGTGGAACTGCAAATCGGTGCAGCCAATATGGAAAACTGTATGGAGATTCCTTAGAAAACTTGGAATGAAACCACCCTTTGACTCAGCTATCCCACTCCTTAGTCTATACCCAAAAGACTTAAAATCAGTCTACTATAGTAATGCAGCCACATCAATGTTTATAGCAGTACAACTCACAATAGCTAAATTTTGGAACCAACATAGAAACCCTTCAATAGATGAATGGATAAAGAAACTGGTATATATATATATATATATATATATATATATATATATATATATATATATATATACATATATATATACACACACACACACACAATGAAATATCACTCAGCATTAAAAGAGAATAAAGTCATAGCATTTGCAGGTAAATAGAGTTGGCAAATATCGTGCTAAGTGAAATAAGCCAATCCTCAAAAATCAAAGTCCAAATGTTTTTTCTGATAAGTGGATGCTGATCCATAATGAAGGTGGTGGTGGGAGCATGGGAGGACTGGAGTAACTCTGGATAGGGCAAAGGGGAGGGAATGGAAGGGAGGAGGCATGGGGGTGGAAAAGATAGTGGAATGAGATGGACATCATTACCCTAGGTAATGTATGAAGACACTAATGGTGTGACTCTACTTTGTGTACCACCAGAGATATGAAAATTTGTGCTGCATTTGTGTACTATGAATCAAAATGCATTCTTCTGTCATGTATAATAAGTTAGAAAACTAACTAAATAAATAAATCTTTTAAAAAAGAAAATAAAGTTGTAAGGTCCTTGCTTAGCACCTGGAGGGCCATCTTAAATAACAGCTGTCATTTTAAGAAAAATTTCCACTTTCCTACCCAAGGGCGTTTCTGAGAAAGGCTCACCACTCCCTCATACCAACCCCACACTTAACCACTCATATTAGGACCCGCCCAGCTCTGATTGTGGAACTTGCCCTAAAAAAGTTGAGGAGATCTAAGCCTGTATTGCCCCTCTCCATCTTTGGAGAGATGTGCCTTTATTTGTCAGCTCTGACAAATAAACTCTCATGTTTATCTCTGCCTAGTCTCTGTCTTTCATTTCTCAATTGCTGTCTCCCAGTTTCTCAATTTCCTTTCAAAAGTGGCTATCATTTCTCTCTTTCCCCTGGATAAATGTTCCAACATATGTGTCTTTCTGCCAGATAATTGCTTCTAACCCTAGTGACCAGATACCTCAGTTCAATTAAACCTAACATGTCAGCATATTCATTCAGATGCACATTTTTCTGATGTAAAATTTTCATGTAATACATGTGCACTGTAAGCTCTTTTAATGACAATTTTAGGTCAGTTTGAATATCCAGTAAATGTACCAAAATGATATATATTGACATATTCAAAAAAGTTTTAAATAAATTTCAATACTACAGATTTGCAATAGAATATAAAAAGTAGAAATTCTTGGAGATTGAAATCACAGGAAACAATTGATTTTTCCCACAAAAATGCAATATTTGTAAGTGTAATGCTTGATCTGAATTGTTAACTTGATTGGGTTAAGAGATGCCTAAGATTAGGAGACTTCTGGGTGTGTCAATGAGGGTGTGTCTAGGAATGATTGGCATGTGGGATAGTGAACTGAAATAAGTCTTGCAGGCAAGACTGTCCAATAGGTTGGAGGTTTAGATAGATAGAATAAAAATTGGAAGCAGCAACAGATACAAGCTTGATACTTCTTGAATAGGTTCTTGATTGCTGTTGTGATTGCCTGAGTACATCAGACTCCAGCTCCTTGATTTTTCCAAAGTGGACTCTCCCAGTGATTCCCCAGGGAGTTTTCAGAGGCCTTTAGTCCTGGGCTGGGGTAGCATTGTTGATCCCTCTTGTTCTGAGAATTCAGCATCTTAGACTGACCAGCTAATTGTTCCTCTAGCTCTCCAGCCTACAGATGGCCATTGTGGCCATTGTGGGATTATTGAGCTTCAGATTGTGTAATCCAATCTAATAAATCCCCCTTTTTAGATTCATATATATATATATATATATATATATATATATATATATATATATATATATATATAATATTTAAATATGTATTTATATATATCCCTTTTTAAATCTATTCCTTTAGAGAACCCTGACTAATATAGTGATTTAATAAAAGATAAAGTGGATCACTGATATGGCTAAGCATGGCCAATCTTACTGCATAATGTTTACTTAGGCAACACACATAGCCCCATCCCCAGAATATAGAGCAATGAAATTAAAAGAAAATGAAGCAAACTACCATTGACAGCCTATTCATTTTCGGGCACTTTGATCGTTTTTAAAATTCTAACAGGAATGATAAATAAATAAATAAATAAATAAATATCAACTGGATCAACCAATGAAAAAAAATAATAATAAATAAAATTCTAACAGGAAACAATCACTGATTGTCCATGTGGGGCAAGGTAGATTATGAAGGAGTATATGCCCAGATCAAGAAGAAAACAAGGACTAAGAATCCCTAAAATCCAGGGAAAGAAACTCTCAAGAAAAAAAGAGTTCTATAGTACCACCTGTGGCAGGGATATGCAGACAATAACCACAAAATGAATGAGGAACATTAGATTAAGCAATAAGGAAATTAATAATAACCTTAGGAGAGCAATTTCAACTGGGAGTTCAGTTGGGAGATAGGGACAAGGGCTTTATGAGTTAAAAAAATAAACGTATAGTGAGGAAGTGGAAAAGAAAATACAGGCAACTCTTTCAAGATTTGTACGTATTAATTCATTTAATCGCCATTACCAATCTGTGAGATAGGTACAATTGTACAGATGTTCAATGGCATTTTAAAAGTAAAATACCTATTTCAGACATCTTTAGGGGGTCCCTTCAAATTCTCTCAGCTTTGTGTCTTTTTCAGTCACTGCTGCAGCAATCAATCTAAGGCAAGCTAAAATTAGCTTTGTACATGTGCAACCTGACAGCATCTTGTGCATCTTACCTTGGACAGGGGCTAAGCACCCCTCACTTCTTCAACCCTTTGAAAGGCCTAAGAAAGTGCACTTGGCTCTCAGGCCCAACTAAGAACACTAGAGGAATTAATGCCTCTGACGCCATCTTTGAACAATGATGGGGCAGGAGCCAAGGGATAAGTACGCCCTTCATTCTCTATGTGGAGTTTTGTGGTACATGTATAAGGCCTATCAGAAGTCTTGAAACATTAAGTGACAGTCACCCCATCATGATCTCAAATGAATTACCTTCCTATAAACTTTGACTCAGCCTCTATTTTTCTAGAGATCTGACAAGATACTGCCAAAGATAAATACCTAATAACTTCACCGAGACTCAAACCATGTTTTATCCTTCTTGATTTTTACTTTTTAATTAAGAAAATTAGTTTCTAATAAAAAAAATAAAAGAATGTTTTGAATCTCAGTAAAGGGCAGCAGGTTTCATATTTGTGTTAAAATCTAAAATTATGTTAGAGATACATTTTACTCAATTTCATGGATGTTTGAACCATTGTCTGCATGAAAAGGCCTCCTCAAGAGCTGTTCATCTGATGAGGATGGCCCTGTCCTGTTTCTTTTCCCTCTCTACTTGTCATTTCCTACCTTCCATCTGCCTTAGGTTAAAAAAAAAGTGAATTCCAGAAAAGTTTAATTATAGTCATTTTTTTAACCTAGATGTATATACTATGAAATAAAAGTAAAAAAAGGAACAGAACTTCTCTTATTTGACTCCACCTACTGCTGTGGTGGATTCAGCTCACACCAGCTCTCATCTCTTCCCACTCTGTGGTCCCAACTAAGATGGTACCTTGAGATTGGTCATCCCTTGAATATATTAGTTTCCCACTGTTTCCATAACAAATTATCACAAATTTAGTGGTTTAAAACAATGCAAATTTATTATCTTACAGTTTTATAGATTAAAGTGTATCTTAGGTTGCACTGGGCTAAATTTCTTTGTGGAAACTCTAGGGGAATCCATTTCAATAACTTTTTCAGCTTCTGGAGGCCTCTCACATTCTTTAGTCCAAGACCATCTTTCTCTTCTTTCTTTCTTCTTCAAAGCCAGCAGTATTGAATTTCTTTGACCATTCTTCCATAGTCACACCTCTGACTTCCTTCAACTTCCCTCTTCTGTTTTAAAGGATCCTTCAGATACATTATGCTCATCTAGATAATCCAGGATAATTTTCTTAAAGTCAGATGATTAGCAATATTAATTTTATCTGCAAACTTTTGCCATATAACCTAATATATTATCAGATTCCACCACCACCTACAAGTAATTATTGAGAGAAAAATCACATAAATTCCTTATTAGAATTATAGAATTAAAGAGATTTAAAAAGTGTCAACATGATTCTTCAAACAATGTGGCTTTGTATGAAAAGGCCTCCTTTAGTTTTCAGTTTAACATAGTATATAATATAGAAGGATAAAAGACTCATTGGCCAGTTTAAAACATATAAATTAGCAATGTATCTTCCCTTAGGATGGGGGTGTAAAAATCTTGCGTAGCATTAACTCATTTCTTTTTCTGGTCAGGGACAAAGGGGAGTGGGGAGTTATACAGTATACAAGCTACTGCTTTTAAGATCAAAAACCAACAAGTGAAGAGATGTAAGAACAATTTTTCCAGCTTTTTTTTTTTTCACATTGCATCAAGGAATTCTTTCAATATTAGACATGGTGTAACTTAGTATTGCTTTCAAACTAGGAGAGATGACCTACATAAAGATTTCAATTCACTGAGTCATAATGCAAATCAAAGAGGGTGGAACATTATTATGGGAAGCTATGTGGGCAGATTACTTTAACAAACCTAGAGAGAAATGTCAGTCACATCGCTTCTTAGACTTACAGCTCTGATGTAAAAGCAGTCACCTTGTCCAGATGTTAAAATCAATGATATTTACAGTAAAAGATCATTTAATTAGATTGTTGATAGTTGAATAAGCTTTTACCAAATTGTTCTTTTCTTTCCTCAAAATTTTATATAACTTTTAGAAGCTTTCTATTATACTTATGAAGGAAGGGAGGGAAGAAATGTAGGATTAATAATTATAATAGTTAAAGTTAAGGTAATGCTTACTCTGCCAGGAAATAAACAAGGTCCCTTAAATATATGATTTTATCTAATTATAAAGACAACTTTATGAGATAGTTCTAGAGGCTTCAGGGCATGAACTCTGGAGTCAAATTCTTGGATCCAAGTCCTGGCTCAACCATTCCCTAGTTATTTGACTTCGAGGATATTTTATGCTTTGTTTTTCTTATGTGTTTAAAAAAAGGAAGTAAAAAATATGTGCCTTAAAACACTGTAATTAGTAGTAATGAATACTGTTAAGAGCTTAGTGAGGTACCTGGTTCAAAAAATCATATTTATAATTGTTTTTAAAGAAATTATAAACTTCTATTTCCCCCTATTATATAACTAGGTAGAGATTTCCTCTGAAGATGATTTTTTGATTTTTTTAATATTGAGTTATTTTTTAATTTATGTATGACAGCGGAATGCATTACAATTCTTATTACACATATAGAGCACAGTTTTTCGTATCTCCAATTGTATACAAAGTATATTCACACCAATTCGTGTCTTCATACCTTTACTTTGGATAATAATGATCATCATATTCCACCATCATGAATAACCCCATGCCCCCTCTCTTCCTCTCCAATCCCTCTGCCTTATTTAGAGTTCATCTATTCCTCCCATGCTCCCTCTCCCTATCCTACTATGAATTAGCCTCCTTATATCAAAGAAAACATTTGGCATTTGTTTTTTTGGGATTGGCTAACTTCACTTAGCATTATCTTCTCTAACTCCATCCATTTTTTTCTACCAATCATCCTAAGAAGGGGCAAACAGCCAAAATGAAAAATATTAAAATATGTTAAAATACATTTTATAAACTGGTCTCAAAGAACCAAAGGCTGAAAGTTTTCTCTGATATGTGAAGGCTAATTCAAAATAAGGGGTGGGGAGGTTAGGGAAGAATAGAGGCACTTAGGATTACGCAGAGGGGAGTGAGGAAGGGAGGGGAGGGGGCTTAGGGATAGGAAGGATGGTAAAATGAATAATATATTATTACCCTATGTACATATATGACTACATGATTGGTATGATTCTACATCATGTACAACCAGAAGAGTTATACTCATTAATGTATGATGTGTCAAAATGCATTCAATTGTCATGTATAACTAATTAGAATAAAAAATAAATTAAAAGCTATGCAAAATAAAAAAATTAAATAAAATACATTTTATACATGTACATATAATATGTATTTGATAGATTTGATCTGACCTAAATTTCAAATTAGCATACAATCTGTTTTGCTCAAGGTTTCTAAATACCATATTTGAGCATTTTTAAAACATCATATAATAGCATTCTACCACAGCCTTCAAACTACTATCAGACTTGTATATATTTCTAAAAAATGTTTTATATGAATTATCTTAATTTTTTTGAGTATGCACTGCTTTTACACACGTAAAGGAACAAAATGGTAACAAAATAAAATTGATAGTTTTGACAAGGATGACTATGGTTTTGTAGATGCTGAAAGTTTTTATTTTTTTTTCCTTAATGGAAGTCCTTTATGGTTTTATTTTTGCCTCTGTCTTCTTTAATGAATTCATATACATCTGATCAAAATTCTATGAAATTTTAAAAAATTATCAGCCTTCAAAATCTTGGATAGATGTCCTTAGTGCAAATATATTACTTGAAAATAAAAAATGTTTGTTTAAAAACTATCAGCTGGGAGTGGTAAGAATACTGCTAAGACCTTTCATAAAGGACTGTCCAACATCTCCAATTAAGTTTCTCTGTACCTACTCAAAAATCATTTGTAAATTGGGACTAGGTATTCCTTTCTCAACACTTGATAAATTGGTCCTTTATTCAACAAATATTTATTGAACACCAACTATATGCTACAAACCATCTCAGCTGTCCAGGATACCTCAATTTGCAAAAATACTTAACCTTGTGGAACTTATAGTTTAGTGGAACAATATTTTAAAATAAACAGCTAATTACATGATTTGTTTCAGTGAAGTGAAAATAAAGTGGGGAAAGGGGATGGAAAATGATAAAAGTGAGACAGGTATTAAGTTTTGGACAAGAAAAGTCTCACTGAAAGGAGACACTGAAACAGACTAGAAAAGAGTGAACTGTGCCTCTATATAGGAAAGAAAATTCCAAGCAGAGGGAAAGGCAAATGCAAAACCTTGATGCAGGAACATGCTTCTGTGTGGAAGAGCTAAGAGTATAGTGAATAGGAGCAGAAAGTGGGGAGAGAAGGCAATTAGTGGCAGGGGAGGCAGCAGATTTTCCAGAGGCCGTAGCCTTCTTGAATTTTTTAAATTATTTCACTTTTATTGAGCAAAATGGAAAAATATTGATGGGTATTAAGCAGAAGAAAGTTATATTCTAACATATATTAAAGATCATTCTGGCTATATCGAGAAGATATTGTATGCAGGGAAAGGAGCTGAGAGGTTATTTTAATAAGCAGGCTAGAAGAAAATGGCTTACAAAACCATAGTGTTTTGAAGGGATAGTGTAACAGTTTGAATGTGTCCTCCAGTTTGTGAGACTTAATCCCAATGCAACTATTGAGAGGTGGGACTTTTAAGTGGTGATCAGGTCATGAGGGCTCTGCACTCATGAATGGATTCATTATTGTGGGAGTGGGTTCATTATCTCTAGAGTGGATTTGTTATAAAAGCCCATTTGTCCTTTTCATTCATTCATTCATTCATTTATTCGTTTGGCCTTTTCTTACTCACTCTGTCCTTCCACCATGAAATGACACAGCAAAAATGCTGTTGCCAGACATCAGATCTTCAGTCTTGAACTTCTTGGTTTCCAGAACCATGAACTAATAAATTTTTGTTCAGATTATTCAGTCTCTGATATTCTATTATGGCAGAAAAAAAAATCAGATTGATATATACTAAAACCAATAGTTAATAAGGATTCTGAGGTTTTTAGCCCGAGTCCCTGCAAGGATGGTGTTCCCAGTAAGTTATTACTGAAGACTGTGAGTAAAGCATGCTTGGGGAAATAAAGATGAGATGCTCACGAGTTCAGAATTGGACATGTTAAAGTTAAGACACATTAGATATTAGAGGCATTAGAGGTGAAGTAGATTAAAGAGGTGAAGATTTATCCTTATGTTTGTATGGAAGAAGACCTGATAAATTATTTTGGCCATTAAAAACATGGTATTTAAAGATAAGAGACTAGATGAAGAGAATACAGATAGTGAAAAGATCCAAAGAATTTCACCTTTGGGTAAGACATTCCACCACTAAGAGGTCAAAGAGATGAAGAGGGCCAGCAAGAGACTGAGCAGAAAAATCCAAGGATGTAGAAGGAAAATAAGGTGTTCCAGAGATCAAGGGAACAAGTATTGAAAACCTCAGCTTTCAAAACATACATAAATGTAACCCAAAACAACATCTATATTTAAATATGACTTTACCTGGTTACCTAACATAAAGAACTGTCAGTTTATTTTCTGATAAAAAAATACAATAAAAGCATGATTCTAAACGAATTTTGGTGTAGAGTAAAAGTACTATCTTCCTTGGCAGCATTTAGGTCTGATGAATTTCTAAGTGATCATTTACTTCTATTATCACTATAGCTTCTTAAATAGGAGTAGCAGAATATTTTCTCCTTGAAGGCACATACTACTTCATGTCAATCTTAACATTTATTCTTACATAGCAAAATCCAAGAGACAACAAATACAGAAATGCTATTTTAATAATCTTTAAGGATCCACAAAATTATTCAATATAAAAAAATGCTATTAACTAATTAATATTGCATTATGGGGGGAAAATGTTTAATAAAAGTTTTTCAGTTACTTTACTACCTATAATAGGTTACTGTTTCTCTGTGTAATTTTAAGCTTTGATATTAGTCATTTATATTAAAGTGTTCTGGATTACTGAGAATTTTGCCTACCAGGGATCATTTGGTAAGAGTCTAGAATCATTTTTATTTTATATAACCTGAGGGAGGGAGGGGAAGAAGTGCTACTGGTCTTTAGTGGTAGAGGACAGTGTCACTATTAATGCACAGGGACAATCCACTATATGAGGAATTGGCTGAAAAAGTAAATAATGGCAAGCTAAGAAACCCTACTCTAGAGACCAAAATTATGCAAAGACATGGAAGCTTAAAGTACAGAAAGTCAGGTACGTGAAAATGCACTCTATAGCCTCTAAATTCAGATTACATGGGTTTGACATCTACCATAATAATTTTGAGTAATCAAAGCCTTAGTCCTTGACTGGCTAAACATATATACATTATAAATATTAGAGATAATGCACATAGTTCAAGTGCTTAGTTCAGTTCCTGGCATGTTAAATGTATTTATTACCTTGTAACAATCATATACTTATACATTAAAAATCAAAATTACCTCACTAAGGTCTTTAAGTTTCTAAGATGCTATGACTTACACATAATTAGCCACTACTGAAACATTCTGCTCATTGAAAAATCTGACTCAGCCAAAAGGTCTGAGCTATTTAACAGATAACAAAAATACACACTCACCTTTTCTCCAACTTAATTCCAATTCCACAGTGCATATTTTAAAAGTAACTGTCCCATATTTGCCCTACCATAAAATTGCTACTAGTGTACTTCCTGGCCTTAGTAGAATTACCAAGACTCAGCAGCAGAAACTCTCAAAACCTTTGGGCCAGTAGCACCACAGTTATCAGTGACAGAGAATCAAACTCTAATCCTAGTGCTACAGCACTGATGACCTTGAAAACCTTCAGCAAAAATGATTTATAACCATACATGCTTCTACATCAACTAGTAATGTAAATCCAGGTCTCCATTCTGCCAATGCCAGAGGCTTGAAAAGTCTTTCCATTCTCCCTCCACATAATTTCCAATTTCAGTTGTTAAATACATCCTAGTGAAGTTACCAATGGGCATATGCAAAATGAAACCTTTACCAAAGCAGTTTTAATTATGTACATAGAAACTCAAGAAATTCTTAAATTTTAATAGTTTATTTTCTACATTAAATAGTGACACATATCAAGTTTCAGAGGTTTATTAATCAGTGTAATAAACTCCAACAAATCAACATGATTTCATGCGTTTAAAGGAGAAGTATTTCCTGGTTAAGTGGAAAATTGTGCGGATGCTTCTCAAAGACCTTCATCATAAGCAGCTTTACAGTGAAATGTTTCATTTAGAAGTCTGGACCTTCTTTCTTCAGTTTGCTGTAATCCACATTCACTGAGTAGAACTTAGAAAAGAAAAATAATATTTTAGTTATCTACCAAATACAGAAAGCTAGCAAAGAAGTTTTAGAATTCTTTTTATTCAGTTTTCTACAGTAACAAGTACAGATATGAATTTTCAAGACTATTTAACAATGTAAAATTTATTAATAGAAAGATAGTATACACAAAAATTCTAGCCCTTTAGATGGTTTTGGTAAGGTAAAAATATTTCAGAAGAGCAGTATTAGTATACTCTTAGTTAGAACATATTAAAAAAATCCTACTTCAAACTGAATGAAGGAATTCCTTCTAATATATCATCCAATTCTATGAACTTTTACTTTTCCTCCACTAAGTACATGGGAGATCTCCAAAACAATAGAGGAATACTGAGAATTACCATTCCTACCTTGTTAAAGTACTACAATTTTGTTGAGAAAGCTCTTGCAACAAAGAGATACTAATATTAATAAGGAATTGCTTTGTTTGTAGTTTATGTAACTTTTCAGATACAAACTGGTTTGCCTCAGAAGCTTTTCATTTTCTGGCTCTCTCAAAGGTTTTAATTTCCTAACCCTAGACTGTATCAGTATCAAAACGAACACTACATCACTTCTGGCGATAGCCTTTAAAAAAGAAAAAAAAAAATTGCATTTTTTGCAGGTTTAAAATTACAAAAAGTTCCTTACAGTCAATTAAGTTTAGAAATAAATTTCACTATGATTGTTTCAAAACAAAACTGTCTCTAACTCTACTTTGTAAAAAATGATTTATATTTGAAACTGGTCCAAAATTTCTACTGGAAGATTTGCACATAAGCCCAAATAAGGATATAATCTTGGGTTTACTCATTCTTGTGCCAAAGAATACTAAAGAGATTGGGCTATAATTACTTGAAAACATTATCTCTAAAAGAACCAAAATATGCAGAATGATCTTCAATATTTTCTTCATAGTGTTTATTAGATAATAAGTTCAGCTCTGGTGTTATATCTCAGTGGTAGGGTTCTTGATTTAGCCTGTTTGAAACCCTAGGTTTTATCCTCGGGGCCACAAAAAAAAAAAAA